>NC_133658.1:346229007-347429007 GCF_037893015.1 Macrotis lagotis | reverse complement strand
AGACAGACAGACAGACAGACAGACACACACACACACACACACACACACCTTCCATGTAAAGTTTTTTGGCCCTCCCTATCAGAGAAGAAATCTGAATCTTTTCTTTTTCTTTTGTAGGGTATTTATATCATATTGTAAAATTTGGGTTATGTATTTGGTCATTGGTTCTGTGGCATCTATGGCTTCTGCAAAGTTCCTTTAAAATTACCATTTAATTTCTTAAGCTGACCTGCAGTATGTGGAAACTGCAATGGAGAAAAGAGATTTAGAAGGGATAACCCTACATAGCCACTGTGTAGAATTCGTTTTTGCTTGATAATATATATATCTTGTAAGGAATTTGGTTTTCTTTTCTTTTTTTTCCCATTGGGGTTGGGGGGAGGGAGGAGGAAAAAGATATTTCTGTTCATTTAAGAAACAGAGGTGAAGAGAGCTACAGATGTGGAATGTCACCTGCCCTTTCTGTTGAGGTTGCTGTCAGTATTACTTTTATTTTTTACAAGTGATCTCTCATGGAGTGGTAGTAATCTGAGTGTAATGGGAAAACAAAACACTCAATAAAACTTAAAAACACAGGCATAATAAATATCACTGATGGTGTCTCATCAATCACATGCATTAACAGGTGACCCGTAAGGTTTCTTCCAATTCTGAATCTTAGAACTCAATTCAGCAAAGACAGTTGTCACTATCCTACTCAATAAACTCCTGTGGCTCCCTTTTGTCCCTAGAGGAGACACAAAATACTCTGGCATTCAAAGCCCTTTAGAATTTAGTCCTCTCCTACTTTTCCTGTCTTCTTACAACTCACTCCCAACATGTTCTCTTCCATCCAGGGACACTGACCTCCTGGCTGTTTCATAAACAAAACACTGACTACCTTTCCATACCAGAAGGGCTCTCCCACCTCCCCTCTGACTACTGATTTCTTTGGCTTCTTTTAAGTCCCAAGTAAAATCCTACCTATGACAGGAAGCCTTCCCTAACCCCTCTTAATCCTACTGCCTCTGTTTGTTATTTTCTATTTTTCTTGTATTTATTCATTTTTAGATTGATTCCCCCCCACCATTAAATTGTAAGTTGCTTGATGATAGGGACTATCTTTTGTCTCTTTTTTGTATCTTAGTCTCCTCCCGCCTTCTCTCCCCAGTGTATCACAATATCAAACCCACAATATCAAAGGTGCTTAATAAATTTTTTTTGAATTGTTTATTCAGAAAATCTTGCTAGGCCTTGGGAGTGCCTAGAAAAACTAAACAGTCCCTACCTCCAGGAACTTTTCTCAAACAGGGCTATAGTCTGCAAACAGTTAAGTAAATGCAAGGTCATTTGTGGGTGTGGGGGTAAGGAGTACAGACCAGTGGGATGATCAGGCAAGGCTTTAAAGAGGAGCTGGCACTTGATAGAAGATGGGGGGACAGAGGAGCAGAGATGAGGAGGCAGTACCTTCCAGGCATGAGACAGCCAGGGCACCTTCATCAAGTCTGCATCTCAGAGCTCTGGTTGGCCCAAGTTCCCCCTGATACCCCAGTGCTGCCCTTTCATCCTCATTATCCCCTTTTTCTGTGGAACCACTGTAAAAGACAGCAGCTCTGATTTCCCAACTTGCTGGGCTGGAGCAAATCACCTCCACCTCTTCTCTTTTCCTCCTTGTCCTCCTATTCTACTACAATGCTGTTGTGATCTTGTATTTGGATTTGGAGGATGTCTGGCCCCTTCATTGTCCCTCTCAGCTAATCAGCAGAGTGACAGGCTTCATGTGGAAAGCCAGTCCTGACCCTGGTTCTGGTTCTGGCCTGGTAGTTCTGACCCTAGTTCTGGCCCTGGCCTTTTCTCCAAAAGCTGTGAGGAAAGTGGGTCAGGGAGCTGGGAATAGCTAGGTAACCCATGACAACAGAGGACTCCGGCCTTCCTCTTCTGCAGAGCCTCTGGCACCTGGGTGAACTAGAGACAAAAAGAGCAGTGAGTATGGATGCTCGGGGCCTAGGCCTGCTGCTACCTTGTTCTGTGTCTCTTCCCAGGTGTCCTTCCATTCTCAGAGCTTATGGTTGGGTTAGATGAGTTCTGGGCCCTTTCCAGTTGTGAAATTCTATGCTCCAAGGACCCTCCCAGCTATCACTTGCTGTGTTTTGTTATTAATCTCCTGGTTCCTGAATTCTGTAGTTAAGCAGGTGGCTAGGCTCTAGGCTCATTGGAGGAGACTATGTTCTCAAAAGCAGCACATCCCCCTTCCTCCAGTGACCCAGAAACCCACCTCCTACAAGTTCTGAGTATTTCTCCCTCCCACTTTCCCCCCAATCCCCTTTTTTCTTTTAACTTCTCCCTTTGCTTATTATGTGGACAGAGAAATTAATTCTTGGAATAGAATATGACTGAACTGGGGGTTTGTAAAGCATTTCCCCACCCTCAGCCCAGCCCCTCCCAAGAGTTTTGTGACTCTGGCTTGGAAAGACTGCTGCCTCCTCTGAGGAGAGTGGAGTTTCTATTGCTTCCCCAGGTAAAAGTGTAGGGCCATTAAGCTGATGGTATGTGGCCCTGAGCTTGGATTGAGGACAAGTTAATTTTTTTCTCAGGCAGATCTTGGGCTTCCAATCCCCAGGGGATTTGCATTCTGGGTGGGAGGTAAAGGTGAGATTGGGCAGGACACTCACTAATTCTTTGTCCTGCCTGGAGTAATAGTCATAAAAATGGCTCTCATTTTGCTAAAGCACTTTGTTGCCCTTACCTCTCTCTTGTCCCCCGGACTTGGCAGCCTGTTTCTTTATCTGCTTTTACAGAGGAGCAAACTAGGCTTGGAGCACTCATCACTTGCTCCTTGACATGGAGTCAATCAGTTCTGCTTGCAGCAGGAGCTAGAACCTGGGACTCCAGGTCTAAAGTCCAGCTCCACTTTCAGAAGCATTTCACTGTCTCATAGACCTTGAACTGTTGATAGCAGGGGGCAGTAGTCACTTTTTTTTTTTAAGAAATTTTATTGATGTCTTTTGCTTTATCATCATCTACATTTCCTGTTATATCCCTACCCCATGCCTTGATAGAGAATCATCACTTATGATAAAGAATAAGAAAAGAGAAAGAAAAAAAATCTGCTGACCAACATAGCCAAAGAATCTTACCTGATAGTATAGTATTTCACACCTATTGATTTCCCCCACCTCTGTAAAAAAACCAAGAGGAGGTGTAGGCCTCTCTTCTTAAAATGACTTGGCATTTAATACTTTCAATGTAGTGAAGTTATTATTATCCAAATTTGGCTGATGAGGAAGCTGAGGCCCAGGGAGGGAAAGTGGCACAGTGATTTAGGGAAAGAACTGGGACTAGAACCCAGCTTTTCTGACTCATAGCTCTGTGCTTATCCCACTCAAAGGCTCTGTTTATCATGGGGACAAAATCCTAGTCATCTGATACAAAGGTTATTAAGGCTGAATTGGAGTGTGGGCCAAGGAGAAGGATTTCCCTGCTTCCTTCACCCCTTCATTCCCTGGGGTACCCCTGTTTCCAAGCTGAGGCTTTGGGTTTGAACCAGAATGTTCTTCATACTAACCAGAGCAATGCAACAGGTTAATTGTTAGAGTCTCTCTCCTTAACTCAATGACCCTGGTCTTGGCCACAGGCCAATGCCCTGTCCTTTGTGTGCCTGGGGCCCCTCTGCCCCTACTTCTAGGAAAGGGGCTCCCTTTCAGGATTCCTGCCTGGGGCTGACATCTCCAGCTGAGAGTGAAAGAAGAGTGAAGAGTATGGGCCTGTTATTCTGAGATGAGAAGGGTCTGGACTCCTTGGCAGAGGCCCTGCTTCTGTAACCTGTTTTTTTCCCTGGGTTCTTTTTTCATAGGTGCCTATTGCCTTTCTGTCTCTGACTTCGACAATGCTAAGGGCCTCAATGTGAAACATTATAAAATACGAAAGCTGGACAGCGGAGGCTTCTACATCACCTCCCGCACACAGTTTAACAGCCTGCAGCAGCTGGTGGCCTATTACTCCAGTATGTTTTTGTTATGAGCTGGTCCACTCCAGGGGTAGGGACACAACAATGGGGTGGGGGGTGGGGGATGTCCCTGCTCTGCTCCCTTGGGTCTGGCAGTAAGGGTCTGTGTTGTGTATGATGGGAATGGAGTCCTGGCAAGAGAGAAAAGTGGGGATCCTTGGTGGGGGACTGAGCTGTGGGTGAGCCAGGGGTAGGCAAAGAAGCCAAAAGAAGCTCCTCTGTATTGCAGAGACACCCGCATCCCCAGGGGATAGCTGGCTAGACTTGTCCCTAGGAAAGCTGTCATGGCTTAGGGGAAGAGCCTTGAACCTCCCTGTGTGACTGTATGGTTTCTTACACATTTGTATATATTTATATGTTGTGTTTGGGTGTAGCTGCATAGATAGTGGGCTATTACATGTGTGACTGTTTTGTAGATTTTTTTTTATCTCTGTGGTCATCTTTGTGCATTGGTGTCAGTGTGATTATGTTGCCTTGTATCTGCATATGCACATATATGTTCTGCATATTTGCTTCTAGAACCTGCAGGGCTTGTCACATAGCCACAGGCAAACCTGTATTTGTGTATATTGTCATCTTAGTGTCTGTCTGCATGTGTTATATTTGATACGTCTTTGTGTTTTTGCATGCTTGTAAATCTGTGTGTGTGTGCTTAGCAAGAAGTGGAAAAAGAAAGAGTCCCCAGGGCAAATAAACTTTAATTATTTCAATCAAAATCTTGAAAAAGCTAAGGAACTAAATGCAGGGTGTGGACAATCTTGGAATTTCTCTTATCAACTGTCTGACCTGTCCTACTTCTCTTTCTCCCCTTCCCCCTTCCAGAACATGCTGATGGCTTGTGCCACAGGCTCACCAATGTCTGCCCGACCTCCAAGCCACAGACCCAGGGCCTGGCTAAGGATGCTTGGGAGATCCCCCGGGAGTCCCTGCGGCTGGAAGTGAAACTGGGTCAAGGCTGCTTTGGAGAAGTGTGGATGGGTGAGAGTTCCCTCCTTCCTTACTTCTCTCCCTCCCTGTCTTCTCTCCTTTCTCTTCTCCTTCCCTTTTTGTCCTTGATGCCAGCTGACTCTCTGGCCTGGCCACTCCTCCACCATTCTCACCCCACCCAAGCCACAGGAAAAATACCTCTCCCCTTCACCTTAGTCTGGGAATATGGACATCATTTCTCCCTTGCTGCTCAGGCATATAGTTTGTTCTTTTAGTTAAGTGCAGGTCAACTAGCAAAATCATATTAAGCTCCAACTATTTTCAGACCTATAAGGGGACACCCTGTGTTGAGGTCAGAGAGGTCAGATGATCCCTGAAATGAAGGAAATGAAATGAGGAACTGGCAAGGGAGGTGAGGCATGCACACAAGTACACGGGCACAATCCTGTCAGTCATATCAAGATCTCTCCTGGCCATCTTCCCTTTACTCAGAGCTTCCCTGCTTTCTGCAGACCATAGCTAGAGCTCTGATTACATCCCTTCCACTGCTACTCCAAATGAACCATTCCTGTTCTTGTTCCCCACAACAGTGACCACCAGGCACCATTCATTGCCCTTCACAACATGGCTCCATCCATCTGTTCACTGAATAGTCATTTGGTCATACCTTGGCCCTTGGGGAGGTACCATAGACCTATCAAACCATGATTTCTCTTAACTTAGTTATTTCAGTTGAGAGTTTCATCTAGGTTTGCAACCTCAGTGTGATTCTTGACTCTTCATTCGTTCTCCCTCACCTCCATTCACTTCACTACATCTAATCATATCTAATGGATCTTGTGATTCTACTTCAATTTTCCTTTTCTGAGATCAAAGTGGGCACCCTCTGGTGGGTACCTTTCCCTGAGCCCACTGCTTCTCAACCCCCAGGGACCTGGAATGGTACCACCAGGGTGGCAATAAAGACCCTGAAGCCTGGCACTATGTCCCCAGAAGCCTTCCTGCAAGAAGCACAGGTCATGAAGAAGCTTCGGCATGAGAAGCTGGTGCAGCTGTATGCGGTGGTGTCTGAGGAACCTATCTACATCGTCACAGAATATATGAACAAGGGTGAGCTGCAGGGTATGAGAGAAAGCCATAGGGTCCTTCGGGTGGGTCTGATAACAGTCTGGACAGACTGTGGGAAGTGACAGGCAGGTGGAAAGGTGAGTCATTGGAGCAGCTGAAGAGAGTCCTGCCTGACTGTAGATCCTGTTTCACTTTCACTCAGATATGTGATGTCAAACAAGTTCTCTCCTCAGTTTCCTCATCTGTAAAATGAAAAGACTGGACTTGACCTCTGAGATCTTTTCTAACTCTAACCTGATGTCAAAGGCCATTTCTGTCTTCAATTTCCTCTTTTATAAAAGGTGATTGAACTTCCTTTCGGTTCTAAATCCTATGGTTTTAGGAGGGAATGCAAGTAAATTATGAGTTTGGACAAATTAATGGATGACATTTATAAAACAGATAATTCCCTGAGTAAAGGATTCACACCCCCTACCTCCCAATAGAGTTGAAATAAACAAGAGCTGGAACAAACTGTTTTCATTTGCTGCCCTAAATGGGAATGTTTGTTGGACTGCCAACTGAACAAAAGGCTCATCAACAAAACATCTTGGGAACCTGGTTGGACCTGGCCCCAAGCTACCTTATGTGCCAACCTGGGACCAGATCAGAATGTCCTCTCCAAACTGTGAACCTAGGGTGGTTTATTTTTCCCCTCTAAATCTCACCCAAATCCTGTTATCCCCAAATCTCTTATAAATGAGTATCCTCAGGCATTCTCTTGATTTTCAAGCTCCTTTTCCCTTACGCTGTCTTATTGTAGAGTCATGGACACAAAATCCAAGGGGAACTTAGAGATTTTATAGAAGAGGAAGCTGAGGCTTTGAAAGAAGTGACTTGCTCAAGGTCATGCAGCTATTTATAGCCACCAAGCAGGGAATTGAACCTAGATCTTCTGCCTTCTGCCTTCTGGTGCCCTTTTCTACTATCCTGGATTCAAATTATATTGCTGTTGCTTCTAGCTCTGTGTTCTTGTAGAAAATTTATTTTCTATCTGAGTTCTTAGTTTTCCCATCAGCAGCATAAGAGAGATGATTTCTGGGGGGCTTTCATTTCTAAATCCTATTGTGTGAAAAGCAAGTTCCTCCTGGTTCCCATTGAGGAGCCTGAAGACTGATACTCCAAAGTGCCCTTCTGCTCAAATCCCTTGTCCTGTGCCCTGACTGGCTTCCCTTTCCTGTGGCCAAGGCCAGGCCTTACTCTTCTCCTTCAGTGGGTGAATCCTGGGAGGGGGGCTCAAGGCCACTCCCAGTTAGAATTCTGCTTCTTCCTCCCACAGGGAGCTTGCTGGACTTCCTCAAAGGTGACATGGGCAAGTATCTTCGGCTCCCCCAGCTGGTGGACATGGCTGCTCAGGTGAGCCCAAGGAGTTGTCTGAAGTCCAGGGCACCCAGGATTCTGGCTTAGGTGTCCACCCAAATGCTGCTTCACTTATAAAATGGTTCTCTCCTCTTCTCAGGCCATTCTACCCAGTATTTCTTCTCCTGTTCTGTAAACTTGTAGGATTTATTATTTGGACCATTCAATTGAACTCTTTTTAAGTTTCTGAGCTTGAATATGATGCTGAATTTGCTCATGGAAGATATCAATGAATGTGTTAATTGGTTGAGAGGTAGTAAGGTATTGCAGAAGAGATAGTTTTGAATTCAGAAGACTTGCCTTAGCTTTGCCTTTGCCTAACTGGTAACCTCCTCTCTCAACTTCAGGATCTGTCAAATGAGCATATCTGACCTACCTCTCTAAGGGGCTAATAAGTGCTAGAGAAGTCTGAAAGTACTTTAGAAATTTGGGCTACGAGAGAGAGAAATTTGGGCTACTACTGATTCAATCAATCCATCTTTAAGTATATAAAGTCAGTAAAAATTTACTGCCTGAATGAAACTCAGCTAAGGAATTCAGACTCACCAGTACCTATGCAAAGGGAACTTATAGTCTAGCAATGGGGCTTACCATTATGAAATGGTTAATGAAGAAGAGGGTTATGTCTAGACCCAGGAGCCCTATGTTTGAGCCCCTGGACTGCCACCTACTTGTGGTCAGTTGCTTCTTCTCCTTGGTGCTCAGCTTCTTCCATCTTTAAATTGAGGGTTTAGACCTGAGGATTTCAGAGGGCCTTGGGCAGTCATTTTTTTCTCCCTGGGCCTTACTTTCCTTATCTGTGAAATATGGGGGTTGAACAAGGGCTTTGTAAGGGCTCCTGGGATGACCTGCCTCTGGCCACTGTTACCTCTCTCCCTTTGTTGGATTAGCCAACGGGGACTCAGTTGTGTTTGGTTAAACTTCAAAACCTGCCCCCCCCCTCTGGATGTGTGAATAAACTAATGTGTAATAAGTTAAAGACTTAGGTCAGAAACTGAGAGGAACCAGTATTCTCTTGGTCAGAGCTCTCTTACAAACATGGGTTTTACCTACAGATCGCATCTGGTATGGCCTATGTGGAAAGGATGAACTATGTCCACCGAGACCTTCGGGCTGCCAACATCCTGGTGGGAGAGAATCTGGTATGCAAGGTGGCAGACTTTGGACTGGCACGACTTATTGAGGACAATGAATACACTGCCAGGCAAGGTATGTGGACTGGTGGGACAGAAAGTGCCTGGAGTCAGCAGACATAGGGGCTGCTTCAACTCTACCATCAACTCAATATAAGATCTTGGGCAAGTCACTTGCCCATTTGGTATCTTCCTTTCTAAAATAGGAATAGTAATATCCATCCAGTTTACCAAGAGGATATTGAACTTAACTGAGGCAATGGTCAGTGATGGTACCTTGAAGGCAGTGAACTTTGGTCTGATTTTGAAGGAAAAGCAGAGTTATAAATTAGCAAAGGGGAGGAGAGGGAAGGTTATGATGGGTACAGCAAATGCATCAATTGGGAAACAAGTCAGAGAGCAATGTAGGCCAACTGATTTGAAGCCCAGCCACTTCATAGTTGTATGGCTAGGGATAATTTAGCTCATATCATTAGATCCATTTCCTTCTTCAGAAAGTGGGAGAGTTGGGCTAGATGATCTCAACTTTAATTCCCTGTCTCACTAATAATTCCCTAACTCATCACGTGACATTTTTCCAGTCACATCATCTCTTCTGTGAAATGAAGATAGAAACATTGCCCTCACCTACTGAGCAGGGGAAGGGGTCTTGTAAAGACTAAATGAGATCACAGATCTGAAAACATTTTGAAAAAACTAGGCATGATCTAGCTGTACTTGGGAACCATATTTGCCATAAACTGTTATACAGGGGACACAGACATAAAGGCAAAACTATCTGTTCCTGTAGGAGCCATCACCTTCTAATGAAGAGAGACATTAGGGGACATATATAGGAACAGAAAATATGCATAGAAAGGATAGAAAGGAAGGCACTAGCAGCTGGGCTGGGAAGGGCAGAAAATGTTTCCTGCCAAAGGTAGTACTGGAATGGAGTCTTGAAGGTAAGGGGAAGCAAGAAAGCATTCCAAGCATGGGGACCCTCAACAATGGCACAGGCAGAAGCTGTGGAGTGGGCTGTGATCATTGAGCCCAAGAGTACAAGAAGGGGAATAATTTGAAAGAAGACTAGAGAGATAGGAAGGAGCCACATTACACAGAACTTTGAGCGCCCAACAAAGGACTCTGTACTTGATTCTGGAGGTGATAGGAAACCCAAGGAGTTTATTGACAAGGGAGGGGGATAACATGGTTCAATTTGTGCTTTAGGAGAATTTCTTCAGCTGCTGAACGGTGGAGGATGATTTGGAGAAGGGAAAGATTGGGGATAGACTAAGAGGCTATTGCCTGGGCAGTTAGGTGGTGCAGTGGATAGAGCATCGGCCCTAGAGTCAGGAGGACCTGAGTTCAAATCCAGCCTCAGGCACTTAATACTTAGCTGTGTGACCTTGGACAAGTCACTTAACTATTGCCTTGCAAAAACAAAAATAATTATAGAGAGTGACTGTTGCCATAGTCTGGGCGATATATGATGGACTAACTATAGTGGTTTCCAAGTGGGTATAGAGAAGGGGAAATTTGCCAGAAATATTGTGGAAAGAGGAATGCCAAGATTTAGCAACTATTTAGATACCTGAGGTGAGAGAGAGTGACCAGTCAAGGAAAGCTAAGGTGAACTTCACTGGGAGGAAGCTTGGACTTTTCAACTGTGAGCATGTGAGTCTGAACACCTGTATAACCAGAAGTCCCCAGCCTACAGCCCCCTAGAGACAAAGAAGCTTCTCTTACACACCTTTCTTTCTTAGGTGCCAAATTTCCCATCAAATGGACAGCCCCAGAAGCTGCCCTCTATGGCCGGTTTACCATCAAGTCTGATGTGTGGTCCTTTGGAATCCTACTGACTGAGCTGACAACCAAGGGTCGGGTGCCATACCCAGGTAAAGACAGAGTGTAGGGTCCTGGGTGGGAGGAGGTGTTATTGGGGCTACCAAAGGGGACTGCCCCAGTTGGCATCCCCAGGACCATCACTGCTGCCAGAAAGGCACCAGGCCTAATTCTGTCTTGAATGTCTGTGTTCTTGGGTGACCCAGCTTCTCTGGTCACCTCATTCCTCTTGTTCTTTTCCCACTCTGAAGCTGGCCCTGGTAAGTAAGAACTGAGAATGATTTTCATGAGGGAGTTTGTGTTTTCACAAGGGACAATGCATTAACCTAAGGGAACCTAAAGGAAGAAGTGAAAGCCAAATGGTGGGATGATAGGCAAGAATGGATTATGGGTCAGGAAGAGACTTCCCAGTGACTTTTATATATCAAATGGGCCTGAATATAGGCTCCACCTAGGCATGGCCTGAAACACCTCTCTTCTCTCCGACCCCCCCCGCCCCGGTCATTGTGAGAAGAAAAAAATATACTTTGGGGAATCCATGATTTCAATGAAGTGTGTGTTCTCTCCATTGACATAGCTTATAAGACATAGGCAGCTATGGACAGAAATATGTATTCCCCCTACTGGTCAGCACTAAAAAAAATATTATTGTGAAAGTTGACGGTTGAGCAGTTTGGGAGCCATGCCTGGTTTTGAGTTTTCTCTCTCAAGCTTCATTCACTGGCAAATTCTCAGACCTGAAATATGCTCCAAAGTGTGGGTGGGAGGAGGATAACACATAAATGCTAATTTAAAATGCAATTGTCACTAGGTTAGTAGACAAAAACCAATTGGAGTGAGATTACTGACCATCCTCAAGTTTTCTACATGCCCTAGTTGAGGAAAAGCGTGTAGCCTCTAATCCGAACATGAGGGCAGATAGCTGAGCCCAGCCCTAAAATCTGCTTTGGGCTCCCACTCCTCATCAGGCTGAAGCATCCTAGAAGGCCCTGAGGAAGGACAACTTGAAAGGTCAGGCTGTGCCCTAGGAAGTACCTGGGGAAGAAGCTGAGGCAATCAAGAGGATGATGCAGCATCCTGAGCAATATAGGCCTGGTGTCCCAGTTGAGGGAGGTGATGGTCCCCCTATTCTGCACCTGGGTCAGAGCACAATGGGAATTTTGTGTTCAGGTTGGAAGGATGTTCAGGGGAAGATGGTAAGGACAGTGAGGAAACTAGAGATGAAACTATGAGAGAATCAAAGAAAGACCCTGGGGTGTTTAGCTTGGAGAAGGTAAGACTGTTGTGATTATCTTTATCTTCAAGTACTAGAAAGGCTGTCCTGTGGAAAAGGGATTAGATTTGCTTTGCTTGGGCCCAGAAGGCAGGACTAAGCTGGAGGACCACACAACAGCAATGCTGTGATGTTGAATCCTTCAGGTAGAGCAACATTCTAGAGGTTTCTAAGATTTCAGTTCTGTGGTTCAAATGGATTCAGTGACTAGACAAAAGAAGAGCCTCCCTCTCTCCTTCAGTCTTCCTCTTCTCACCCTTGCCCACAGGGATGGTGAACCGAGAGGTGCTGGACCAGGTTGAGCGAGGATACCGGATGCCCTGCCCACCAGAATGCCCTGAATCTCTGCATGACCTCATGTGTCAGTGCTGGAGAAAGGACCCTGAAGAACGGCCCACCTTCGAATACCTGCAAGCATTCCTGGAGGACTACTTCACATCCACAGAGCCCCAGTATCAGCCTGGGGAGAACCTATAGAGCTGGGTCGAGGCCCTGGTGCCAAAGACTTCCTCTTGTTCCTCAGGATTGCCCTGAGGGCTTGCTGGGCCAGAGGCCTAACCAGCTGAGACCATGGTGCTGTAGCTATGGTGGGCTCTTCCCAGAGCTTGAGCAGTGGGCCACTTCTTCCTCCCTTGCCTGGCCAAAGGGACTTGGTCACCCCCTCCCTGCCAACATGATGATGATTTAGTCCTTGAGGTGCGCAGCAGTGGGGTGGTGGTCCTCGGGCTGCCAGTGATGGAGCTAGAGGGCTGACTACCTGAGCCTCAGGTCTTCTCCACCATGGGCGTTCAGCCCCTCACCTCCCTCTGCTCATTGGGAGGATGGAGGGAACAGATTCTTGGAGTGGCAGATCTTTCAGGCTGACGGCTCAGCATCAAAGATCAACATGGGCACTGAAGACCCCTTTCCCTTCCCTAGCTGTCCCCTGTTACTCACTCCCTTCCCCCAAAAAACTATGATCCCTTTCCTGAGCTAAACTGCTGTGTTGCTGGTGTTAACCAGCCAGTCCAGCCAACAGGTTCTAATGGGAAAAAGAGCTTGGGGCATTTCTTCAGTGGATAAGGGATAAATCGGAGCTTTTACTGCTCACAAAACTGGGAATAGCCTCAGCCTTTCTGAGCCACATCTAGCTCAGCCCAAAGACCTGGAGCCAGCCCAGAAAGAAAGGCCCACATCTGGCTCAGTGCAAATCAGGTTGCAGATATCAGTCTTCCAGTCTCTGTCCGGTCTAGTCTCCTTCCTTTAACAGTTAAGACTGTAGGACTTGTCCATTAGAAAACATGATGAAAATATCTTGTTGACATTTTCTGGGACCTCATGTTGAGGACTCTCCCTTTCCCCTAAAAACTGGTTCAACATTCCTGGTAGGTGCTTTCTCTGAGATCCCTCCCATTTAATGTGGTCTTGGCTGTAATCAGCAAACTTCTGCTCATTGTTTAGGCCTTGTACCTATCAAACCCTCTCCCCCCAACTCCTCTTCCTGATTTATTTATTCCCAGCTTCTAGCTCACAAGCTGTCCAAAGATCCCCTTTTCCAAGTTGAAGAGCCACCTCTACCCTGAGGGTCCTTCAGGGATTTAGGGCTCATTTGTCTCTCATCCTAAACATCATATATCTTCCCTGCCAATCTATGGGAGTAAGAAGTCTAGCCATTATGCTTGAAATACCTTCAAGAAATCAGTCTCCTTTGTATTACCTTTTTTTTTCACACGAGGGACTAATCTTACAGGGTTCTAAGGGATCTTGGAGGACTCATTCCATCATAATTTCACTCTTCACCTCTTCATAGATCAGCAGCTGGTCCTGATTCTTTGGAGCTGCAGATTTTAAAGGGGGCTGTTTCTAATCTTCCTTTTCTACTTCTAAATCAGGGCAGTATCTCCAGGGCTATAAATGGGATGCCACTGAGCACTGAACTCCAACATTAAAGGCTGGCATGGAATTCTTATATGACTCCTTCCATACTTTCTACTACTTCTTTCCCCATCTTAAAAAATAAGTTGGGGAAGGAGACAGAGTGGGGGAAGAGTCAGAAAAGTCTTAGTTTTGTCACAGAGGCAGGAAAAAAGCTAGAAACTAGTCAGCAGTAGTTACTGATCTAAGTCCATCAGAATTTTCTTCCTTTTCTTTTTTTTCCAATTCTGACCAGATGACTTGACTCTAAATACAATACAAAGCCACAAAATGTCAGAACTAGATCCTCTGATCTAATGACCTTGACTCCATTTTACAGGAGATGAAACTGAGGCCCAAAAGATGGAAAAGAACTTTTTCCAGATCACACAGTAAATTAGTAGTAGTAGAGGGTAGGACCTGAGAAACATGAAATACCACAACAGGGTGAGAGTGACAGCTTATAGTCTTTCTAAAGTTGAGAACCTGATGGTCTTGTCCCCTTAGAGATGGGAACAAAGCCCAGTAACAAAAGCTCCATCCTCACTCTCCAAGTTGGTACACATAAGATCATTCTTAGCACCAAATGAGCATATATGTGATGGTTGAGAAGGGAAAACCATGCCACAGAGAAATTGGAGGAAGTGGAGAGGATTTGGTGGGTTGTTTTTTTTTTTTTGGTGGGGGGAGAAGCTTTTATTTTATATAGCCTCAGAATTGGAAGTGACCTTAGAAGTGATACAACCCAACCCCCTATCAATATCCCTGATGGGATTATCCAGCCTCTGCTTGGAAATCTCTAATCACAGGAAACTTGCTACCTTTAAAATAATTTAGATGTGCCAACAGAACTAAGACCTGCTGCTCCAAGTCTTGAGACAGAAGAAAAGTGGTGGGGCCTGGCCAAAGGAATCTAAAATCTGGTAACAGGGCCAGCTGTCAAAGATAAGGAAACCCAGCCTCAAAGTCTTCCCTGGATCAGGACACAATCTGATAGGGGCTAGGCATTTTCAGAGCCTGAAGGCTCCCTGCCATTTTTTGGCTAGGTTATCTTCATTCCTGTCCCTCCACCTTCCACCTCCACCCCTTATCTCTCATATTCCCATCAAGTATGTCTTTCCAGACACAGACCTGACAGGGTTTTAATGCTGGTGGTAATGGAATGGAAGCAGCAGCATTTCCTCAGAAACTTAAATTTTTCAAGAGGTCCTCAAAAGTTGGGGCAAGGTTGGCAAGTGTGTGTGTGTGTGTGTGTGTGTGTGTGTGTGTGTGCATGTGTGTAGCTGTGTGTCCATATTTAACATGTAAAAAATCCTTTGGGGAACATAGTACATTCCCTTCTTTTGATTCCACATTCCTCAATGGTAGGCCCAGTGAGTCATCCCTCTCACCTCTCAGTAGTATAGCAATAATGACCACAGGCACCCTAGGGATCACTTGCCCAGTGTCTGGGGCTAATCTCTCCAATCTCCGCACCAATCAGCTGAGAATGCAGGCTCAGGTTCAGGGAGCCCCAGGAGGAGGTGGCTGGGATTTCCTGTGCCAACCAGGCCTTGCCCATAAGGAAGGCCATTGGCTGTGGCCTTCCTGGATGCTCCAGCCAGTTCTGAGGCTTTCACCATTTACATTCTTCAACCTCCCCTTCTTCCACCCCCCCCCCCAATAAAGAGACAATTTGTTACCTAATGAAACTGTACCATACCAATTGCTGTCACTGTCTGGATGCTCTTTAGCATTCCTGTCCTGAAGAACTCAGTCCCTTGCTACAAAAGGTTCTGAAGCTGTCATTTTTTTAAAAACAGTGTTTTGTAAATTTCAGACGACTATGCAGAGGCCTTTGGGTCTCTCACCCTCACCCTGGTTTGACTGTGTATAGCTTTCAGCCTTGGTGGGGGGGTGGGGAGGGAGGGTTGTTTTGAGAATTGCAAAAAGGTGGTTTGTAAATATACTTTGCATTTTGTCTGATTAAACACAAACAGACCTCAGTGGTGCAAGACAGTGTATTTTTGCGTGTTGCCTCCCTCTGATGCCTCACTGTGAAGACCCTGAGCTTTACCAGTTCAAAGCTTTTGCAGGCCCCACCAAGCTGAAGTCTTGGAATAAGACTCTGATTGTTATCTGAGGACTGGCCTAATTAGGTTCAAAGCACCTCCAAGGTGGCTACAGCATCTTGTGAAGACATTCTTGTGCCCAGGGATCTGTATCAGTTAAGAGGATGATATGCCGATGAAATCACAGATCCTTAAATATACTACAGGTTACTGTGCTTAAAAGTATGTGGGTACTGAGCTCAGGTATCCACACTACTTTTGTGTACACACATTATCTGTGAGTTCATTGACATCTGGTTTTAAGACTCAGTCACAACTCACCTCAAACTCCTGAGTTTTTCAAGGAAGTGCTGAGTTGTCTTCTGGTTTGTCCTGTGGCAAACTAAATTGTAAAGTGGTAAAGCTGCTGGGCCAGGTCTTCTCTGTGATAGTGTGGAGCTCTTAGGCTGAAGGATGATGAGTCTGGTGCCCTCTTTCCTCCTTTTCAGCTCTGGCTGCCAGCAGGTTTATAATAGAAGGGGTGGGGAAGGGAGGGTGATGTAAGGGGTCCCTGGAAGATTTCAATGACAGTCAAAAAGAATGTCTAGCTGATCCTCTGTTGGGGGGGATAAGCTCCCTCTCCAGGCCTTCCTGATGCCCGTTTCTTTTTCCTTCTTCCCATTCCAAGTTTTCATATCTCCTTGTTCCTATGACCTTTGCTTTTTGTTGTTTCTGATTTCCCATTTCTCTTCCCAAAAAAGCAAAGAATGGGGAAGCCTATAACGGATGCTCAAACAGGACTGGGATTGAGCCTTCAACCAATTTGAAAGGCTTTTATGCACTATGCACTGAATGCACAGCACTCATACTAAGCCACTGATTCTTGACAGCAAGGCCATCATAACCAAAGCCTGAGTTGAGGAACCCTTGTGAAAAAAGCATTTTAATATCAATGAAGTAAACTTCATTCCTTTGTTTCTCCAGTTTCCTCTTTAAAATGCAGATATCTCATAGGGATATATCCCATACCTCATATAGGGAAGCACTGGTACTAGTCAGAGACCTGGTTAAAAGGTCACTATGACCTTAGAAAGGTCATTTAACTTCCAGTTTCCTGGACTAGCTGTTGCTACTCAATGGCCCCTCCAGAACTATAATTTTATTTTTGTTAGCACAGATGTTCTCCTCTCCTCTGTCCTGTGGTGCCCCCTGGTGGGGGCTGCTAGAATTCGAACAAAAGACTAATCTCTTAGAACATCCTGAAAAAAGTTTATTAGCTTTGAAAGACAAAGTGCCCAGAGAAGAATTCCTAGTGAAAACCTATAAAGTCTTGAGTTCAGAAATAAAGGAAGCCCAGCTGTGACAAAATGGTAGGCAAACAGCAACAAATGGGAAGAGACCTGGGTTCTACTCTAAGTACTGTTACTAACAAGGAATGTGACCTTAGACAAATCACTTCTTTGGGCCTCTTCTGCCTCCCCTCTTCTCCACATAAATTCTTAAGTGGGTTGCATTCCGATCCCACACATGATTCCTCTCTGCTATCCCCATTAAAAGCCATAATAAAAATCATGGGTACTGTGAGAAGTTGACAGACCAAAGTTTATAAAGCTTTTATTAAACATCTTAAACAACTGTGCAATTGAGCCAATCAAAAATAAAACAATTGTTTTAACCAGCAGCCCTTAAATTTCAAAAATGTTGCTGTTAGGTCCAATTCTCCAGGTGACAAGCACCAAGTTCAGTTCTCTGCCCAGGTCACCTCTCACTCCTCAGGTAATCCAAGAGAAGATGAGTGAGTGAATCAGACTGGAAGTATACTAAGAAAAACAAAGTCTTCTTCCTGGTTATTTCTTTGTACTATGGAATCTTTAAAAAGACTTAGGGGTCCCAGTTTGGAACTTCTCACCTCTCCTGAGGTTCTGTTCAAGTTGGTGTGTTCCAGAACTTGCATCCTTCAATAATCTCCACCATTATACAGAAATCATGTGTGCTAGTGATAAATTCCCAATTCAGACGCACAATATTCTTCCCAGCTAATAAAAACAAGTTAATCCCCCAACCAAAATCACTGATTGCTCATCACCACTCTGAAAGCACAGGTCTACTACTCTCCAACACAGGTTCTCCTCTCATGAGGAAATCAATTGGGATAAAGATCAGGTAGTACTGCCTCTAATAAATGAGAACCTTGTAAACTAGAAATTGGGGAGGGATGTGGCACTGCAGGGGGAAAAGGAACTATTGCAAGAGTGTTATCGTTTCTTTCATAAAAAGAAACAGGAGAGTTTGATGATTGAAATGCCAAAACACATTTCATTCTAGCCTACAGAGCAGGAAGTTAGAGCTCCCAGATGCCAGTGGCTTCAGTGAAGAGCTGGGGTTTCTGCAGTTATGAGACCTGTTTTGACAATGACTCAATTGGCCCCTACGGTCAATTGAGAAGTTGGAAAGAAGGAAACTTCAGACAAAGTTCACTTTGCTAAGAAAACAAGACGATAATTCTGCTGTTACATTGTGGAGATCCCTGGATCAGCAGAGTGAGGCTGGTCGTGTTGGGTCGGGTCCCCCGACTGGATCTGAGATGAGAGGATGATCATCCAGTCAGTGAGGTGTAGGAATGAAGGCAGGGAAGAAAAGCAGCAACAACCACTGACCACTGCTGGGCTTCAAACCAAAAGCACCAGGGGGTGCTGTTGTTCACATCATAAAAAACTGGAAGTGAAGTGTCAAGGGTAAAGGATGCCCAATCAGGAATGTACTAATCTAGTCTACACAGATGTGCAGGAAGCCTGTGATTAATCTTATATTGAACATCCGTTACCCATGGATTCTCATCTTTAAAGCCAATCAATTAGCAGTCACGTGAAGATCCTAAGTCCCCACTATCCTGGGATCGTGGGCTGATTCAGGGAGGTGGGAGCCAGTGCAGTGATATAAGAAACAGTTCCCCCAACAGCTGTAACAGATAAGAAACAAGGCTGCTAGGAAGACCAAGGCACAGATCGTGCAAGGCTTCCGCTCCAAGAGGAAGCTCAGAAGATAGAAGCCCATGAACATCGAGTGACTGAACCAGAGAGCTGGGTTGAGGGGCTTTGGGATGAGCAGGACAGGCAGTAACCACTGAAGGCAGTACATGGTCTCTGTTGGGCAGGGGAGGAGAGGCACGAGGCCCACAACAGCAAGTGAACTCTATCTGCTTCTTTGATTTCGTTTCCACTCAATTTTCAACGGCTTCTCCAATGTGTCAAGGAGCACCAAGCTGTCTTGTATTCTGAAGATAGAACTTAAAAGAACAGAAAAAAAAAATATGCTTATGGGGGAGGACAATTAGTTCAACACTATGAACAACAAAAGTATTTACTTGTACTTCTCTGAAGTAAAAACCTCAATTAATGCAATTGTACTTATTTTACTCAAGGACCAAATCCCATTAAAATCCATCACAAATTACAGAAAAGGTGTTCTTATAAATATTTTTTCTACACTGACAAGATTTCAGGAAGGCAAATGGAATCATTATTTGAATTTATAGTATATCCTGAAACTCTTAAGCACATTCTACATTTGTCAATACTGGCTAATTCCTTTAAAAGTTGTCACAGAAAAACTAGATAGCAAATAGAGACAATGAACAGGAAAGTCAAAACAAGCTTTTGCTTTAGTGAGTTGAGTCCTCATCAGTTACAAGGCAACTTGTAGCTTATCTTTAGCACCAACTTCTCTGGATGTTATCTGCTTCTATAATTTCAAGAAGATCAAAAAGGGTCAGTTAGGCCCAGGGCCTGGGTTCCAGTAATGGATAATCTTGAACATAAACATAACAGAAAATGAAATAATCACCAGTCTGTCCTGTTTGTCAGGGACAGATTAATTGTAGATTATAATAATAATAATATAATTATATTTTGTTAATCACATTTTTATCTGGTTTGGGCTGTGTGATACTGCTACATTACCTCATGCTGCCTCTTTTTTAAAATATTTTATTTTTTCCAATTTCAATATGCAAAAATAGTTTTTAAAATTCATCTTTTTGCAAGTTTTTGAGTTCCATACTTTTCTATTACCGCCCCTCCCCCCCATAACAGTGAACAATCTGATACAGGTTATACATGTACAACCATGTTTAACATATTTCCATTTAAGTCATGTTGTGAAAGAAAAAAACATAAAAGAAGTTTAAAAAATGAACATAGTATGCTTTGCTCTGCATTCAGATCCATAGTTTTTCCTCTGGATATGGATAGCATTTTCCATCCCAAGTCTTTTAGGGTTGTCTTTGATCACTGAACTGTTGAGAGAAGCTGAGTCCATTATACTTGATCATTTCACAATGCTGCCGTTAAAGTGTACAATGTTCTCCTGGTTCTGCTCTCTTCACCCAGCATCTGATGTCCTTCTAAACAACTGGCTTATTTCCTTTTGATATCTACTGTTCAAGTAAAAGGCGGCAAACAGACTGACCCAAGCTTCCTATACTCCTGTAACCCAGGTTGCTAAGGATACACCAGCAATTTATGTATTCTTTCTTGACACAATACCTGTCAAAAATATAAACGATCCTTTTCTTTCATTTATTCTCAAAGATAGTTACTGTTTATCATATAAATATCCCCATATTCTGCTTGAGGACATAGTGCTTAGTTACTAGTGGGTAGTGACATCAGCTTACTGATTTTATTTCTAGAGGTGGAAACCACATTTCACCTAGTATCTAGAGATCTGTGTCTTGCCCCACTACCCAGGCAACCTTTGCCACCAATTCACACTAGCACAAAGTGCTAGGTGTAGTCACTCAGAAGACACTAACTAAACTTTCACAAGCCAAAATAACCTGATGAAAGTGGTGCTTTCATTCATTTGGGCCAATGGGGAAGCACCTTGTGACTGACTCAGCTATGCCTGAGCTTTGTAACATCAAAGGATCCAGTCTCTGCCCTTTGGAACAATGACTGCTAAACATTTCACAGGACACTAATGAAGTTTTACTTACTCTAAAGTTCAAAAGGGAAATAAAACAGATGCTTAGAGAAGACAAGCACCCTGGATGCTCTTCTCAATATAAATCTGTTGCCGTTCAGTTATATTCACCAACTCTTTGTAACCCTAAAGATTCTAGAGTGGTTTGCCATTTTCTTCTCTGGCTCTGGATGAGGAAACTGAGGTAAACATGATTAAGTGACTTCCCTAGGGTCACACAGCTAGTAAGCATTCAGGTCAGATTTGAATGAGACTTTTTGACTTCTAGTCTAGCACTCTATTATTCACTTTGCTACCTAGCTACCTCAGTATGGTGTAGTACAGAGGTATCACACATGTGGGCCCACAACATCATGGCCCAAACAAAATTAAAATGTAAATATTTAACAAAATAAAAATACAATAAAATATAGATATATTAATATCTATATTTTTCCTAAGTCAATATGTAGCCCATAGGGATTCTTACATATAGTACAGTGACCCCTACTTTTTGAGGTTTGACACCACTTGGACAGTAAGGTGAATGTTAAATTGGCAATGTGGTACCTGAACTAAACTCTCAGGTCTGGTTACCCAACCACAGGCAAGACTCACTTTGAGTTTCATTTTCTAGAGGGTTGTCATGAAGGAGGTGTTTTACAAACCTTAAAGTGATATGGAATTCTAATTATTATTAATAATGAGATGGATGGGTCCCCCTGAATTCTAAGAGAAAGCATCCCTGTGACTCTGTACATGGTGCTTTTGTCCTCTCAGGATCTTGACTCTCCCAGGGCTCAGGGAGGAATGGGAGTTACGGAAGTGGCCACTCTATGGATTTGGAGTTGGGAGACCTGAGTTCAAAACTTGGCTCTGCTACTTTCTGTGCCTGTAAGAGAAGGAGGATGCTGAACAAGGTCCCCATTCATTTCTAAATCTCTGATCCTATGCTATAAATAATTGCTGCATGCATAGAGAATCTTTAGAACGTTATTCTTGGTTAATTCTGCTGCTGGCTACCCCTGGAGATAGCCTCTCCCCACCACCAAGAAAAGTTTTCCACTTTTAGGTATCTGTGTGGAAGGCTGACTAGCACTAACCCTTCTGGAGAAGTCTTGATGCATCTCAGACAGTCTAAAGATTCTGAGGAATCACAACATGTGGGTCTGAGTTGGGCAACTCTGGCCAAGTCTTACTTCATGCCTCCGAGCTTTATCCTCCTTATTTTACAAATGGAGGCACTAAGACTTACACAAGGTTGTTGGGCGCTTAGTGAAGAGCAGAATTTGGGCCTATAAGACACTGATCCTGGGCTCAATCTTGCCTTTTTTTGAATAGTGGCAAATGTAGAAAAACCTAACACACTTGCTTTTATAACATGGTGTGATTTACAAAATTTCCTAGGAATTCAGATATTGTGATACACCTGCCTTTTGGGATCGATCAGTGTTATACCATAATAAACTTATCAATATCTCTGGAAAATCTCCAGTCTCCTCTGTTTCAAAGATAAGCTAATCACTTGCACCTACTTCCAGAAAAGAGAGCACAATTTTATAGGCAGGTTGATAGTGGGTTATTTCCAGGAGCATGGACACCAGTTAGAAAAACAAAATGGCTTTAAAACTGCAGATAATATGATAGGTTCCGCTAGCTGTTGGCACCAAGTCATTTCTATACCTGGGTGACAATTTTCATGGAAGAAGCACTGTAGGTTATCTAAATGCTATTTAAGCCCTACAGCTGGATAAAAGTGCTACAGAATCTCATCCTGTGCTCTTCTATGAGCTGGTGACGACCACCATGTGTAGTGCAGGAGTGAAGAAAACACTGTTTCTTTGCCAAAAGACTAGGTCAGCCATGGAATTGGCAGAGTAAAGTGAAAAGTAAACCAATGCTTTCTGAAAACTCAACAACCAGACAGGGTGGAGTAAAGAAAGTCATATGATCTGGGCAGAAGTACAACATTCTGAGTTAAAAGCCAGAGGGATCCAAAAATGCAGTTTGAATGGGATTTAAAAGGGTTAAAGAATTAAGTACTAGAAAATAGACTCCTATCACAACCCATAGCAAAACCAATAAAATACAGGCCGGCCTTGACTTCAGAGTTTCAGCACATTCCTATCTTTGCTTCAGTCTCCAAAAGTCCTGTTCTTACAGATGCCAGCTAAGTAATTAAACAAAGTTAATTTACTCAAGATTTTAGAGTAAAGAAGGCAAGTACACAAACTCCACCCCAGTCAAGTAGGTCTGCTCAACAACTCACATAAATGATTCTCACTTCTGCCACCATGACCTTATTCTTTCTCCTTTCCTATTATTGCTATATGCAAGGCTTTAAGCCTCACCTCCCACCATCTTACCAGAATTTTTCTCATTCTACAAGCTAAGAAGGTCCTCCTTACCTTCAAATCACATATAGATAAGACACAGAATCTCAGAAATGGAAGAATCCTCCGAGCTATTTAGTCCTACTTCTTAATTGACTGGAAATACTGTTCATTAAGTACATCTTATGGTATTCTGCAAAGAATGCTGGACTTGGAGATAGGAGACTTACTAAAACTATAAAACTATATTTTGATTAATGTTGTTTTCCAATTATATACAATAGTAGTTTTTGGTAAGGTTTTTAATTTACAATTTTTCCCCACCCTCATCCCCCTCACAGAAGGCAATCTGATAATCTTTACTTTGTAAAACTATAAAACTATTGAATACTCCCAGTCTAGTCTATAAAATGTAAGAGTTGGGTTAGATAATCTCTTTAGCTCCTTTAGCTCTAAATCTAAGATCCTATGATCCAAGTGACCCTTCTTTTGGGGAACTAAATGAGCTGATTGTACAGAATATTGTTTTATCTTAAGCACCAATTTCCTGAATGAGTTACTTGCCTTTAAAAGTTCAAGAGGACCAAACTGCTGGTTGCTCTTTGAAACAACTTCTCTAGATCCAATTGTACCAAGAACAATTACATCAATACTTCCTATTTCTGAACTCCACCTTTTCATTTATTCAGATAACCAATAAAGCACAACATTCAGAACCCTCTTAAGACTTAAGATCTGTCCCTAGGTTTACACACCTTTACTAGGTATTTGTTCACCTGCCAAAGACATAGGTGGGGTCAAAGGATGTGCCTTTTTTTTTTTTAACAAATTCATATCCCTTAGTCATAACGGAAGCTACTATTCTTGAGTACAAAGATCCCCACCCACCACTTTAAGGATCTAATATGGTGACTGTAATGTTTGTAAATCTCTCATGTCAAATTTCCAAAAGTAGTTTATAATTTATTATATTATTTTCCCTTGTTCCTGACAGATGAACCTCAAAGAATTCTGCTGAATCTACTTTTCTAGAAGGAAAAGACAAAAGAATGATATGAGTCAGCTTCCAGCTTTGTGATCCTGAAGTGATAATTTAAATCTTCTGGTTTCTCAATTTCTTCAAGTGTAAATTGAGTAAACTGGAAAATAGTTTCCAGTCCTTCAGCTCTAACATTCTATAACAGTCTAATTTCCAAGTTACACTTAAAGATCCTTGTAACAGAGGGTGAGCAAGTAAGAAGCAGGCAAACAGGGAGCTCTTAAAATATTGGAAAAGTCTTTTAGACAAATGAACCAGAATGTTATGTCTTAAAGACTACTCATCCAAGTAGTAGCTTTATCTAAAACCCAACTACCTTTGCAGATTTAGACTTTGATGTTCAAAAACTTTGGAGGTTTCTTCACTGTTCTCTTAAGAATTGTGAGCATACCAAAACTTGTATGACTACCTAATGAAGGCCCATCCTAAGAGCCTCCCTTGGGATATTTTCCAGGTTATCAATATCTTCTTCAGTATTCCCAGATTGAACATAGTGCTTCAGATGAGATCTGATAAAGGCAGAATAAATTGAGGTATGATTATCACCTAGCTATTTTTATTATGTCTTTCAGTGAAGCCCAAGACTACATTAGATTTTGTTGTTTTGCTGCCACATTTCAACATTTATTCATGAAGCTTGAAGCCTACTAAAAGCCCTAGCTTTTTTTTTCAAAGCATGCCTCATCTTATACTTCTGAAGTTGATTTTTCATCTTATTAGATTCATTTCAATGCTCTTGTATTAGCTTATTGTATTAGTGTCACTCCCAGTTTGCTGTTATCTGCTAAGCTTTATCTTACCTTTAGTAGCATTGACAAAAATTTTAAACAGTCCAGGGCCAAGCACAGATTCCTGGGGGGAATTTGAAACCTCTTAACTAAATCTCACAAAGTAGTCATAGTCTTTGTATTTAGAAATATTATTAAATACAGTAACCTATGGTTAATTCAATGACCACCCTTTCTCCAAGTGAGACACCTAATACTGGACACCTAATACATGCAAGGCACTACCTGTATATGTAAGGGCATGTGTCTTCTCTCCTGGATGGTATCCCATTGACATGGACTAACATCTTTTTTTCTTGCTTATATGGTAGCATGTGGAAGGGTTGGGTGAAGAGTTATTTAATGGAGCAAGTGACAACAAAAACTTTCTGAAATGGGACTGTGATAGGATTAAGTTGTTTTCAAGCAAGTTATTTGCTCAGCATTTATTTCCCAATTAATCATTTTGGCTGGTAGGCACAATTCCAATTAATGATAGCAACTTTACAGGAGAAAGGAAATTTCCACTTGCAACAATGTTGTATTTTAATTGATCTTTTTGCCTTTTTCTCTACAGAGATTCTCTAGTAACTGTGTGCTACTAGTCTTGTGTGACATCATAGATTAGGAATCCTCTGAAATTCAGAGTATGCTTGAAGAACAAGATCAAGTTAAGATTTGTCTTTAAAAGGTATTTTAAGGATGTGAGAAAACCGTCCCTTGTGTTTTTTTAAACTTGGTAACCAGAGCCACAGCTAAGTTTTCCAAAGAAACTGAGAAACTGAGATGTTAGCTGTGATGAAGGACCAGATGACTAAAAGCCTTTCTGACACAATCTCTGACATTGCTGAAGTAAGGGAATGGACTTGGTTGAGCAACATCAAGTGAGTCTACATAGAAATGCTTTCAAACACTTCATAGACCTCTGCAAACAGATAAAATAGGAATTTTATTAACAGAAACAAAAGTAGATGTTTCTTGGGACTGAGACTGAATCATGTCCTAGATTCTGCCTTTACTACCTTTATAGGGGGAAAATATAAAGGTCTAGTAAGAAAAACAAAAAAGTGCTAAAAAACTGTTCCCTTTGAGTCTCTTCATCCATGGCCATGCTTTCACATCTCTATCTGCAATTTCAGCTAATATTCCAGATTTTGCAGCTATCTCCTTTAAAAATAAAGTAACTTATTTTGAAAAGTGGTATGAATGAACTATCCCACTCAACTTCCTAGATGCCCTCATAACCAAGAGATAGACAAAGCATGAAACTATTTTGTTAGTTTCATGATCCAGGTGGTATCGATGATTACTCAGTAAGGATGGGGAGTAGGTAAAGCCGGGTTAAGAAGCAGTGTCAAACTCATAGAAAGAGACCCACTAAACCATACATAAGGATCCCTGACACTGCAGACTAACTTCAAAAATCACATGTTAACATGATCTACATTTTTATTTATTTTGTTAAAATCTTTTTAATCTGGGTCAAACTCAGGAATGTTGCACAGCCGCATAACTGACACCTCTGACCTAGAATACGAATATCTTTTCAGAAACATTCATGGAATATTGTTGTGTTCTAAGAAGCAATCAATAACTCAGTAATCAGTTGATCAATAGATCCCCTTCACGGGACAGCTCAACAGCGTGCCCCAGCTCTTGAGGGGCCCCGGGCGTCCCGCGGGGTCCCCAAGGCCTGGCCCTGCCTCCCCTCACTCACGGGGCTGCTCCGCGGCGCTGCGGCCTCGGATGCGGCAACAGGGGCCCGGGCTAAGGGTCAGCAGATTTTGGTTCTAAGCCCAACTTTACCCAAAACTCCTGCGTTTGGGGCATTTCCTCCCTCTCGCCAGCTCTTTCCCGTTGTACGGTTTCTGTCTGATGCTGCTGTGTGTGGCGAGGGCCCTGCCGGGCCGGCCGGCTGTCTGTCCGTCTGGGCCCCGGGCCGGGCGCCCCCTGCCCGCAGCCCCTTTCTTTGTGAGGTGGATGGAGGCGGCGGCCCCGGGCCCCCGGCAGGACGCTCACAGCCTCTCCCCCGGGGAGGGCCCGGCCCGGGCGCGGGGCGCCTCCCGCAGGGTTAGACAATGGCGGGGGGCGCCCCTCCCCCAGCACCCCGGCCCGAGGCTCCGGGGGGCGCCCCGACGCGGGGGCTCCGGCTCCACCGGGCACGCGGGCTCTCGGGGGCCCCCGCCTCTCGGCCCGGCGGACACGGCCCGGCCCCCGGCCCCGACCCGGGCCGCCGGGCCGCCGAGGGGAGGGAGGGAGGGACGGTCTGCGCCTGCGCCCAAGGGGAGGCCGGAGGCGGCGGGGCGCGGCGCCCCTCGGGTTGTGCGCTTGCGCCGGAAGAGGGCTTTCCCCGGCCCCCGACCCCTCCTCCCTCCGGGCGGCCCGCGGCCCCGCAGAAGGCGCCGGGGGAAGACGCGGCTGTGCGGGCCGCCCCGGGGCTCCCACCCCTCCCCGCCCCGCTCCGGCCGGGAGCGGATACCTGCACACGCCGCCATGGCCGCGCCGCCGGAAGCCTCCGCGCCTCGCCCTGCCCTCCCCTCTCCTCTCCCGCTCGGCGTCAGGGCCCAGGACCCGCGGCCGGGCCGGGCCTGGCGTCCGCGTTCGCCTGCGCTCCGCGCATCTCCCTTCGCCCCGGGCCGGCGCCGCCCCGCCCGGGCTCCGCCCGCCCCTCCCACCGCCGCGCCGGGGCCGGCGCCGGGGCCGGGGCGGGGCGACGCCGAGGCCCCGGGCGGGGACGGGCCGCCCGCGCCGCCGCCCGCAGCGCCCGGGGCTTTTCCGTCAGGCGCTCCGCGGGCAGCCCTGCGGGGGAGGCGGCGCGCCCGCGTGCGGGGCCGGGAGCGCGCCCGCGTGCGGGGCCGAGCCCAGGGCCGGGAGCGCGCCCGCGTGCGGGGCCGAGCCCAGGGCCGGGAGCGCGCCCCGCCAGCAGGGGCCAGGCCGCCCCCGCCACGGCGCCGCCCCGGGACTGGCCCAGAGCCGGCTCCGAGAGAGCAGCCCCGCGGCCTCCCCGAGAGGCCGCCTCTGCCGCCCGGGGCTCCTCGCCTGCAAAAGGGGCACGAGGACACAGCGTTTGGTTCTTGCCAGGCAGCGGGGTTAAGTGCTAGCCCAAGGCCACCCAGCGAGGTCACTATGAAGTGTCTGAGGCCGGACTTGCACTCAGGCCCTGGACCTCCTGCGCCACCCAGCCCCGCAGGGCGGAATGCGCCCTGGGCTGCGGCCCCCTGCCCTCCCTGGGCTGCGGCCCCCTGCCCTCCCTGGCCGCGACCCGTGTTCGCCGCCTTCCAGACGCGTGCTCCCAGCCTCCCAACCCCATCCTCCAGTCCTACTCAGCAGGAAGGGCCCGGACTCCCTGCACAGGGATCAAAGTGCAAATAAAATAGAAAAAAATGAAGTCTTCCTTATTAAATTTGGCCAGTACAAAAAAAGAATTATCTTACTTTCGAAACCTAGATATTTCTAAATTTGAAAGAAAGTGGAACAATTTGCATAGGCAAATGATAAAAGTTGAACTTACGCCATCTTTTCTTTAAAAAGGGAATTTACTGCAAAATATGATAAAGCAGTAATGGCTTCTGCTGGATAGTTTCTGCTTTATAGTCTTGGATACGGCACAGTGTGAGTGAATGCATTTATAAAAGCCAAAATAACGCAATTTGCACACTGCCTCTTCTGGATAACTGGATGAGTCTCTTCTATCTCTGAATCATCTTCTCTACATACTTTAATGGTTTTTATCAGTTCCTGCAGTGAGTAAAACTGGTCAAAAATACACACAAGCATTCCTGATAAATTGTGCACAGATCCAGGCTGCATGACTGCATGGACTCTTTGGAGATTATAGCCACTCTATTATCCCCTCCAGATACAAGCCGTCTATCCAAAATCACAGAAAGTATATTAATAATAGCATTGTGACCAGAAAGGTTTTGAATTAAGTTTCCATCAGGAATGTCCACTGCTTAATATTATCTAAAGAACCTGGTGAAAATGTGTATCATCATGCAAACAAAACCACCTCCTGGATTTTTGACATTCATTAGCATGATTCGTATTTTTCTTGCCAATAAGTCCCATAATTGTAGGGCCATGTTGTGACTTCTTGTTATGATGGCGATTCTGCAGTTCCCTTTACAGCAGCAACTGCATTTGTCTATACACTGACTTTGGTCTTCACCATCCCATATCAGTAGAATATAAGTTAGAAGCACATCAATTCTTGGGTACAAATTTAAACTATGCCCAGCACTTAGATGTGGAGATAATATCTAGCAACTTTATTGTATTCCAGATCCCAACACGTTACCTGTTTATCTTCTCCACAGGAGAAGTATGGATTCCTTGTACAGTACTAATATGTTCTGGTAATGGTAACTTCATTAAAAAAAAATTTAAGGCAATGGGGATAAGTGACTTGCCCAAGTCACACACAATAACTTCATTTTGCTATTAGTCATGACCCAGATCTTTATAATCCTATCAGCAGAAACAGTAACAAACCTCTGATTCCCAGGTTCTACTGCAATGCATTGGACCAGCCTAGATGTCTACTGATGACTATAGTTTCCATGGCTAATGCCATTGTGGTTTACATATTGTAGGGGTCTTTATGAGCATCATTGTAGCATTCTTGGTGCCATGAGCTTCCATTAGAACCATAGCCAATCCAGGTGGCTATGAATGTTCAGGAAGCTGAGCATGCCCATAAATGCTACATTAGCTGAAGTACTTGTGTCTATCTTTAATTGTGAAGGAGCTAAAGACTGTACAGCAAATTCACTTGGCATGCTTTAAATTTTAGTATCTGCAGTCAAAGCCACACCAGGTTCTGGTGGATATGAATGCATGCTAGCTACTGAATAATCAAGTTCTTGTCTTAGATTGGCATCCATTTTTTATGTCCATATGCATCCATTGCACTCTGAAAGCCTTTATTAAATTCTAACTTTAAAATAGGTATTTGAAACCCATACTCAGTATGAAATTTGAGAGACATCTTCAGTAAGTGACTCTCTTCATCCAACTGTACTGGCTTTGCTTTATCAGCCACAAGCATGTCACAGGTCCTCTTCAATGATCTGTTTGCTCAGAATGTTTTTCTACATCCTCCACCATGACATAGATGACTGCCCACATTTCAAAGACCAAATGAACTCCTGCCATCAAGGCTACACAGCCACTTCTGGCACCCAGAAATGCAGGCAGCAGATGTGACATAAATGCCCACTAGCACCTTATGTGATGTAAAGGATACTTGTGCAACATGTGCTGTTAAGCCAACTAAGTGATGTGTCTGTTTGTGTGTGTGTGTGTGTGTGTGTGTGTGTGCGTGCATGTGCGCGCGCACGTGCGTATTTGTAAAACGTATAACAAATTGCTTGTCCTCTTGGGAAAGGAAAGATTGGAGGAGGTAAGGAGGGGAGAAAGGACAAAGGGAGAGAGGGAGAGAGAAAAGCATGGTGCACAAAATCTTATAAAAAATAAATGTTGAAAATTGTTTTAACATGTGATTGGAAAAAATAAAATACTATTTACATTAAGAAAAGAACTTGTGACAGCACATTGAAACAAGCTTTAGAACCTAAAATTGTTATGACTGACTCGTCAAAGAAAGAATTCTGTGGTTTATCAAACAAAGTGATTTAAATTTAGTTACCCTTAACACATTTTTTTTTGTGTGAATCAGGGTTTCTTCTGTAGCTGTTGCAAAAGCAGGGGTATCCATTTCAATAGTGAAAAAGTAGCACTATGTCTTGAGAAATTTTGCCTCTAGAAAGAACCCACCCACTATATTAACGATATTATGATTATTATATTATAAATTTGAAAAATATATAGGATTTTTATCAAGTATTTGTTACATTATTTTTACTATACACTTAATATTTTTGTTAAAAATATAATAAATTCTTAAAATTCATTTGAATAAAATATAGGCTAAATAAAAAAGTATATTTTTTTGAAAAGGTGTAAGTAGGGGTACAATTTTCCCCCCTTTTAATTAAAAAAAAGGAGCTGGCTCCACGAAGTTTGGTAATCACTGCTTTAGAGTAAGACATTTAACTGATGTTATGGAGACACCTGGTGGTAAGAAGCACAAATTGCTCTAACAAAGTTGACTTCAAACTAATTATGGGGGAGAATAGTTTTTATTAAACTGACAGCTCTGAACAAGCGATATACTTATTAAACTTATGTCGTTTCCAAACCCTGACATGGGGAACAAAAGGGAGAATAAATCATGTGCCCTCAAGGCCTTTTAGGAAATTGCAGTCTAGTTAGAGAGGTACAATCTTTGAATCGAGTAGGATGTGTAGAGCAGCTAGGTGGCATAGAAGATGGAATACTAAGGAAATTTCAAGTTTCTGAGTTCAAATGTGGCCTCAGACGCTTACCAACTATTTGACCCTGGGCAGGTCACTTAATCCTGTTTCCCTCTGTTTCCTCATCTGTATAATGAGCTGGGGAAGAAATAGCAAATCACTCATCTTTGCCAAGAAAAACCTCAAATATGGTCATGAAGAGTCAGACCTGACAGAAACAGCTGAATAACAACAAAAACAAGAGAGAACTGGTTTCTGGACCACTGACTGAAATGGCTCTCTCTAATTTTCCTCAGCTGCCTTTTCTCAGTCCTCCTTTCTGTGACGTTGCTCTCTAAATGTTCTCCTTTTCTGCTTCCTTCCTTGACTCTCCTTTGTCCTTTCCCTTAAATACTGACATTCCCCAAGACTCAGTTTCTTGGCCAGTTTGTTGCTCTGTGTCTCTGACTTAAATTAGCAGGTTAAGACTCTGAAACCTTTAGGTGACAAATTCTGGGTATCTCCTCCTTAAAACCACCTTGCTTGAAATTAAGCACCAGGACTCTAAAGATGAAGTAACTTCCTTGGTTCCTAGAAAAGCAATTTGGTATAGTAGAAATACTGCAAATTTTGAAATCAGGAGAAATCAATTATGATATTAATTCTGACACAAGCATGTGACTTTAGGAAAGTCATTGTCTTTCCCTAAGTCTCAGTTTCCTCATCTATAATATAGGAATAATTCCAGTACTAATCTAAAAAAGATTATTATAATGAAAATTCTTTATCAATCATTTTATAGGAGTAAATTATTATTTTCTATTTTCTTAATAGAAAAGGATAATAAATGCCTCAGAAGGGATTTTGAGGTTTAGGGAACATGTGAGGTAGGTAGTGAAAGTAGTTATCCTTAAACTGAAAATAAGAAACTTTGATCAAATAACAAATAAGTAATTAAAAAAGAAGTTGGGATTTAGAGCATGGCATTGTATTAGTTTAATCTTAATTATCCCAACTTGTGACTCAATATATGGAGTGTCTGGAATTAGAAAGACTCATCTACTTGAGTTCAAATTTGACCTCTGAGGCAGCTAGGTGGCGCAGTGGATAAAGCACCGGCCCTGGAGTCGGGAGTACCTGGGTTCAAATCTGATCTCAAACACTTAATAATTACCTAGCAGTGTGGCCTTGGGCAAGCCGCTTAACCCCATTGCCTTGCAAAAAACTAAAAAAAAAAATCTGACCTCAGATTTGTGTGTGATCCTTGACAAGTCACTTAATCTTGTTTACCTCACTTTCCTCATCTGTAAATGAACTGGAGAAGGAAATAGCACATTATCTTTACCAAGAAAACTCCAGGGGCAGCTAGGTGGTGCAGTGGATAGAGCACCGGCCCTGGAGTCAGGAGTATCTGAGTTCAAATCCGGTCTCAAACACTTAATAATTACCTAGCAGTGTGGCCTTGGGCAAGCCACTTAACCCCATTTACCTTGCAAAAAAAAAAAAAAAAAAAAAGAAAAGAAAAGAAAAGAAAACTCCAAAAGAGAAGAGAGTCAGCTACAACTGAACAACAACATCCCCACTGTCTTCTGAGAAAGTATGAGTATGGATTAGCCTCCTGTTCTAGAATCAATTCAAGTTTAAATGGACTGCAAGTTTGTTTTGTTTTTTAGGCCTTTGCAAGGCAGTGAGGTTAAGTGGTTTGCCCAAGGCCACACAGATAGGTAATTATTAAGTGTCTCAGGCCGGATTTGAACTCGGGTCCTTCTGACTCCAGGGTTGGTGCACTATCCACTGCACCACCTAGCCACTCCTTGCAAGTTCAACCAATCAATTAACAAATATTTTCTAGGCATCTTCTACCTAGAAGGTGCATGGTGGGAGACTATATCAGATACAAAGATATCATGGGAGACCATATCAGATACAAAGTTCAGAAAGTTTCTAGTCTCAACAAAGTTAAATTTTATCAAAGCAAACAGTATATGAGTAATATACAAAGTCAAAACAAAATCATTTTCTGGGGGCAGCTAGGTCGTGCAGTGGATAGAGCACCAGCCCTGGAGTCAGAAGGACCAGAGTTCAAATCCGGCTTCAGATACTCAATAATTAGCTAGCTGTGTGGCCTTGGGAAAGCCACTTTAAACCCCATTTGCCTTGCAAAAACCTAAAAAAAGAAAAAAAATCATTTTCTGAGAAGGTACCAGCAGTTGGAAGATTGGGAAAGATTAGGGAAAAAACTTCCTATTCTCCTGTAGGAGTTGGCACTTAAGAAGAAAGCTAGGAATTCTAAAAGGCAGAGGTGAGGAGGGAGTGATTTCCTGACAAGGAGAAGGACAGTAGGATGTCATGAATAAGGAATAGTTAGAAGACAGTTTGGTGAATCAAAAAGTAGATAAAGGAAAGTAATATGTGATAAGATGGAAAGATAGACTGAATATCTAATTGATTAGATATATATGTCAAGGAAGAGTAAGGATTTGAGAACTTGAGTGACTAGAAGGATTGTCTTATACTCAACAGAAATAGGAAGATTTGGGAGAGGTTTGAGATTGGAAAAAGGGACAAAATGAGTTCTATTTTAGACAGTTGAAGTTAAGCTGCTCATGAGATGTCCAGTTGTAAATGCTTAATTGGTCAATTGATGTGGAACTGAAACTCCAGAAGGAGACTGAAAATGGATATCCAGATCTGGGAGTCATCTACATAGAAATGATAATTGAACTTATTGAAGATGGTGAGATCACTAAGAAAGAGTTTGTAGTTACAGGAAAAGATGACCCAGCAGCAGGGTACATAGTTAAGGAAGGGGAAAAAGAATAATGATCTAGTAAGTGAGTAACGTACCAAAGACTGAATAAGACACCAGTTCAACCTCTGTAAGACTCAGTTACCTTGTCTAAATAATTATGGGCTTGGACCACATAATAACTGAAGTTTTTTTAGCTAAAAATCTGTGATATTATGCAAAAGCCTTTAGGTCTAGGGAATGTATTGAATAATCTGGCTTTGTAGTCTGAGTTCATTTATTCTCAAGGCTTCTGCTATCATCAGTGCTTCAGAACTAGCCTGGGGTGGTGTGTGTGTGTGTTTGTGTGTGTGTGTGTGTGTGTGTGTGTGTGTGTGTGTGTGTGTGTGTGTTTTGGCCAGTGGAAAGAGAGACCACCTTTACTACTGACAAGCCCTGAGAAATATGAGCATGTAGGTCAGTGAAAAAAGCACAGAACCAAAAGTTCCACTTGGTTCTCAATCCAATCCCACTATTAACTCAAGATATGCTGGTGGGTAATTCACAAATTATTGCCTGACTTGAGGGTCTGTGTCTAATATGAAGGTACTGGACCAGGTAATTACTACGCTCCTTTTAGAGTTCCATGACTATCAGCTGCTTGAGAGCAGGGACTTTTCCCCATGACTGTCTATGCAGTATCATAGAGTTTGGCACCTATTAGGTTCTTGGGAAATGTCTATTGGATAAATGGATGAATAAATATCTCCATGTGTATCTAGGTTTAGAGAAATCACAAGTAGTCTGCCTAAGTCAGGACATATCTGGAGTACAGCACTCAATTATGGACCCTACATTTTATGAAGAATATTGATCAGCACATTCAGAGGAAATTGATAAATCTAGAGAGAGTACTGGGGATCATGCCAAATGGAGAATGAAGAAACTGGGTATATTTAGCTTGCAGAAGAGAGACTCTCTTAGGAGAGTCAGGAAGGTATTTTCATTGAAAAGAGATAAAATTTGTTCTGGTGGCCCTCATGGCATCAGAAGAAGATGGAAATGGTACAAATTTGTAAAGAAGCAAGTTTCAAATTAATACAAGGAAAAAATGTGTTGATTATTCCTAAAGTAGAATGGATTAATTCATGAAATAGTAAGTTCCCTATCCCCAGAAGCACGCAAGTAGTAGTTGGTCATTCTGTATTGTAGCGATATTGTAGAAAAATGGAATTAAACTCCAATACAAAGAAGGTTATTAAACTATATGTGTGTGTGTGTGTAACTACACACACACATATAAGAATCCCTACAAAAGGCATATTGACTTAGAAAACCCATATGTTAACATGATTTATATTCTATTTTATTTTTATATATTTTGGTAAATATTTCCTAATTATGTTTAAATCTGGTTCTTGGAGTCCTTTGGCCTCTGTGTGGTGTGTTTGACATTTCTGGAAATTCTGAACCAGGCATAAGCTGGTTTAGACAACCTCTGAATTTCTGCGATTGTGTATGTCTGGACAACTTAGTTCAGGGAACTTTTGAACAATTACCTCTCACGTGGGGGCAGAGAGCTGGTCATGATGCCAGGAAGAGTCGAGTTTAGGTCCTACCTCTGACACAGACATCTGTGTGACCCTGGACCAATCACTCTCAATGACCTAGGCAACCTTCTAAGACTATAAGTTGCATTGAAGATATTGACCTGCACTGGTAGAAGGCATTTCCCCATCTATGCCAAGGAAATCATAGATCCATTCCCTGTTCCTCACATAACAAGAGATTGCTACATCCCAAATTTATCAAGCTAGGCTCTTCTGGATTTTATTCAATGACTTCACATAATCTTTCAAGTGTGTAAATTATCCCTTTGCAGAGTTTAGCGTTTGATATAAGGTAGTTAGAATTTCTTCCATCTTACACCAGGGGTCACCATTATATCACAGATGGGGTGGGGCAGCCTTTGCTTACCGGCTGGAATGGTAGCTATGGAGAAATGCCTATCCATCAGCATATACCACCATCTCCTGGGGACCGTAGGAGGAGTAGAGAAAGGAGAATTAAGGTTTAAGATCTTCTTCTACCCAATAAAGAACACAACCAGTCTTTCCTCTCTCTCTATTACATCAGCCCAAGCTTACTCCCACATCTTCCTTTGGAGTGAGAGACATCATAACGACCAAGTCCAGATACCTACTAGCTATGTGACCATGGGCAAGTAATCTTCATCTCTCTGAGCCTCAGCTTCCTCCTCTGAACAACTGGGATAATAATACCTTCAGCTTGGTAGTTGTGAGATTCAAATGAGACATACCATTCAAAGCACATTACAAACCTTAAAGCAAAGGGTGAATTCTAGATATTACTATGATTCCTAATATATGCCTTTTGAGTGACAGCATGGCCTTGTTCCTGGAGGGCAAGATTCAGCACAAGGAAGAGCTGAATTTAAATGCCCCCTTGGACATTTGCTGGCTATATAATTCTGGAAAAGTCATTTAAAATCTCAGTGCTTATGCAACTTTCTGACTAAATTGCAGAGAAATTACCTTCCTTTATTGATGGAAAGAATTTCCTCACTTAGCTGCCAGGTATCACCTAGCTGATAAGTACCAGCAACTATCTCAAGTTAGAATGCAATGTAGGGGAAGGGGAGTGGTGGTAGTGGTGGTGGGGGTGGGGGGGAGCAGAGAGTAGGATGGGAAAAGTGAGGGGAAGGAGTTTCCTATACATAGTGAAATTACAGCTCTGGGTCCTATTTCTATTCCTGTGCATTCTATTAGAATCTCTAGGCAAGATTGAGTAATGAACAGCATTGATACTGTACTGATATCCATAAAATATTTAAATAACCTGAGGAAGGCTTCCAGCATGTTGGAGGGATAATCTTAGGGAGGATTTATGGGAAGATGTGGAAGAGACTTGTATAAGATAAGAAAGCTTGTATAGGTTGTAATATGCACTCATGGTAGGGAATGCCTGCTGGCTAGAGATAATGAAAATCAACAAGTATTTATTAAATGCCTACTGTGTGCTAAAAGCTTGAGGATACAAAGATAACTAATGAAATAATCTCTGTTTGCAAGGAACTTAAATTCTTTAGTATATACAAAAATATCAGAGTAAGTATGCAGGGCAAAACCCTGTCTGGCTAGGCACTCTGGGTTTATAAGGAGAGATACCACAGTTATTTCCCTAATAAAACTCAGGATCAGGGAAAGACATAGAATGATACAACTATAAACTTGGAACTGGAAGGGACCTTAATGATCACCTAGTTCAACTCTTTCCAATTTTACAAATGAGGACAATGAAGTCCAGAGAGGTAAAATGACTTACCCAAGGTCACATAGTAAACATCAGAGGCAGGATTCAAATGCAATTCTCTCATTCCAAAGCCAGTACCCTTTCCATGAATTACACTACATCTACATGTAGATCAGTCAATACACATTTATCAAGCACATCCAACCTGAGACACTTATTACCTATGTGATGCTGGGCAAATCACTTAACTACTATCTGCCTCAATTTCCTTATCTGTAAAATGGGCATATAATAGCAAGATACCTCCTAGGGTTGTTGTGAGGATCAAAGGAGAAAATACTTATAAAGCACTTTGTAAATCTTAAACATTATAGAAATGCTAGCTAACTAGTTAGCTAGCAGTAATTGTAGTAATAGTAGTAGTGGTTTTATTATTTTTATTATTAAATAATATGATCACATTTAAGAAACATCTTAAATACATGATAAATATATCATCAACAGTATTTAATGAAAGATTAATAACATATTTAATATTTATAATCAATAACATTTAATATTCATTACCATCTTATTTAATAATGTTTATTATTAATAACAAATGCATATTACTAATATTATTTACTAATAATATATACTATTATTTATTAATAGCAATAATAATTATTGCTTGGTGCTGAGGATACAAAAACAAAAGCTAGACATATATAAAAGACAAAACACAAGAAATTCATGTATAGGAATTCTTTAATGTAATAGATTAAGTTATGGGGCATTGCCTGAGATGGAAAAAGGTTAAGTGACTTGCCAAGATCACAGAGCTAGTAAATGTTAGAGCTACGTTGAGATACTAGAAGTTCCTGGTTCCAAGCTCAACTCAGTTCACTAAGCCAGAATGCTTTCTTTATTAACAGACATATACATGTGATGTTCTTTAAATCACCCAACTTAAATGATAATTCAGTAACACAAACTTGTACAGGGTGTGCCAAAAATTTAAGTTCAGTTTTAAGCTATTAAACTTTAAGATTTGCTAAGTACTCTCCTTGCAACAAAACTATGAGATAGGTAGTACAAATATAATTATCTCTACTTTATGGAAGAGGAAATTGAGACACTCAACTGAAATTAAGTGACTTACTTGTGATCATAGTGAGGTGATATTTGAACCCAGGTCCCTTGATACCAGGTCCAACACTGTAGCTATTACATACACTACACTGTCTCTCAGGGGGAAATTACACTATAAGACAATACAAGAATAATTTGCAAGTAGTATACAAATATATAAGTAGTATTAAACAGTGGCCAAAGAAGGGATACTAAGGTGGTAGAAAAGTTAGAGGAGCAGAAGTTTCCTATGGACTACAATAATCAGGGGAGACTCCACATAGGATGGGGGACTTGAGTTGGGTCATGAAGAATAGGTAGGACACTATAGACAGACAGAAAGGAAGGAAGGAGGGTATTCCAAGAGAGGAAATTAGTATGAGCAAATTTGTGGAGAAGAGCTCAAAGCCATAGTTATAGGATCACAGGAACTGAAAAGATGGCATAATCAATAGCAGGACTGGAAGCCTGAACTTCTTACTCCTAGACTAGAGCCCTTCCCCATCATTGCATGTTTTATCTGCGCCAAGAAAGTCCTTCTTACCTATTGAAATTCTATCCACCCTTTAAGGCCCAGCTCAAGTACTTCATCCAGAGAGGGGAATCTTAGAGATTATCTAGTCTATACTTATCCTTCTTTATTTTATAGAGGAGGAAGATGAGACCCAGGGATGACAAATGATGTGACTGAGGTCATACTGACATAGAAATTCAGAGTTGGAATGAACCATAGAGGTCATTGGATCCAACTTACACCTGAAACAGGATCCCCTCTGCAATTTGAAAGAGTGGAAAATGTATAACATTTGCATAGTGTGCAAAGCACTGTGTTAAACAAACAGAAGTAAGGTATATCCTACTCTCAAGGAGTTCCCATTCTAATGGGGGAAACAAGTCACATGAAAATTTTAGCTACCAATCAGATGGAGAAGTCCTATGGATATTAATGTGCAGCAACAAAGCCAGTGGCAATGCCCCTTCTTTAATTTTACTTCTACTGATAAAATCATATCAGTTTCTGATGATACTGAGTCATTTCCTTTCTGGGTCTTCATAGCCTTTCTGGCTGTGGCTATGTTACTTGCAGGAGCAAACTGCATCTCCACAAAAACTAGGCTAGAAGCATTGTTATTCTCAAGGCTCTTGGTTTCAAGGTCAGAGTTACCTCCGTCAGAATCTGAGGAATGGTGGTCCAGGTTCTGGTAGTAGTATGTGCTGCTTCCTAACTCTCCCTTAGGGTACCTTGCAGCTCTTGCTATGACGAATGGTCCTTTAGTCAGGTACTCTTACCACTCTACACAGTAATTGCAGAATCACAGAATGAAAGGTGATGTAACCCCAGATGCTTTCAACCCATAGTAATGTAAAGGAAGCTAGGAAGGCCCTGTCCGGCTGGGATTGGAGATTGTCCTGCTCTTCTTTTCTATCCTCACTACTTCCTTTTCCCATCACTAATTTCATGACATTTTTCTTTCCTGGTTACAGTGGTCCAGTTACTCTGCTCATTCATATCATCTTTCTTATCTTGACTGATTTACTTTTCCACTCTTCATACTAGTCTTGAATTAGTATATATAGAGTTGTTCCTACAACAGAAAGATGGCAGTGTGGTATCTAAATACAGGGATATGTACTTAGAGGCAAAAAACCTAAGTGTGCAATTTGGCTCTGCCTCAAATTCACTATTCAACCTTAGACAAGTTATTTCACTTATGTAGAACTCAGTTTTATGCTTTGTAAGGTTATTATGTTTTGTAAGGGATTGGACCTTGAAATTTCTGACATTCTAAGATGTCAATAATCCTCTGATGATTGATGACTTTGGTGGGGAAGAGGGAATAGTTTGCCCTAAACCATCCAAACTTTCTCACCCCTCTTTAGGCTTCATTTTCCAAATTGCTATATGGAATTATTATAAGGGCTATCTGGGTACTTGCCAAGATGATCACATCATGGGAATCTAATCCATTGTCTTGGCTTCCTTAGCAAAATGTTACAGCAACTCTGCCGATGTGGTATGACTCTGATAATAAACCATTAAGAATTAAACCCCAAAAGACTAGATCAGGAATCACAAAATCTTTAAACTGGAAGAGACCATAGAGGATTTCTAGTTCAATACAGAAAAAAAATAGGAAAACCCTCTACATCTAGCTTGAATGACTCCAATGAAAGATCTCACTATCTTATGAGCCTGCTCATTCTGCTTTCTGGGGGGACAATTCTAATTGTTAAGATGTTTTTTCCTTATACTGAAAACAGCCTCAGCAACTTCCCATTCATTGTTCTTTTTTCCTGCCCTATGGGGCCAAGCAAAACAAATATAATCTTTCTTCTGCATGACAACCCTTCAAATACTTAAGGCAGTTATCATGCCCCTTTTTAGTCTTCTTTTCTCCAGGCTAAACATTCTTCATTCCTTCAACTGGATCCCTGGATAGACTGGTTTTCTGTCTTCTCTCTGTCCTAGTTACTCTTCTAGGGACCCCTCAAAGTTGGTACCCAGAACTGGACAATCTTCCAGATGGGTCTGACCAGTGCTGCAATTCAACCTCTCTCTCCTCCTTGACTCCCTCCACAAAACCAGGTACTGCCTTGTCCCTGTAAATGACTCTGAAATATCCATTGTGAACTGGCACCCCTGCCCCCAACTACTTTCACCCCCCCACCTCCAGGCTTATAACAGCTCAAATATATTATACATATTAAAAGAATATATTCTCCAGGAGCCCTGAAGGGGATAATGAAACCTATATATACATCTATATATTTATACACAATAGATTGGCTGGGAAATGCTCTGAAAATCCTTCCAGCTGTGACAGCCCTTTGAAATATGGCACACTCACAACGCCTCCCCCACTGCCGGCTGGTTGGAGACATTAAAGATTTAAAAAGAGAGAGAAAGAGAGAGAGAGAGAGAGAAAGAAAGGGAGGAAAAAGGAGGCAGCTTCTTTGCCTCCTGTGGCCCTACGGCAATCTGTGTTTATATATTAAACCCACTCATCACCTAATCAAGCCAACTCTCTCCCCCCTCCCCCACCTGCCCTCATGGGGACCAGGAAGCTGTCTGCATTGTTCCAAGCATCCTTTCACTGATTTCCCTGAATTTGAGGGGTTGAGATCCATGAGGGGGAAAGGGAAGAAGACTTGAGAAGGGGGTGAGGGGCATATGCTGATTTCTTGTAGAGGTGAAAGAGGTGACTACTACTCCTGAAAAGGGAATTGGAATCCAACATACCAACTCCCCAACCTTAGGTGGGCAGCAACAGTCTGAATTCCACTAAAAATCATAGGTTACTAATCCCCATTAGGTAGCCTTTTAGGGAGAGACTAAAGATGTATTTTAGAAGGAGGCATGAAGTTGGAAGAAGACACAGAGTGAAGGATATCTGTGTGAGTGTCTATATGTGTGTGTGTGTGTCTGTGTGTGTCTCTGTGCATATGTGTATGTGTGTTTGGGACTTCTCATCTCTGCCATTTGAAATCCTCTTTCTTTAAGATACTTCTTTCATGAAGCTTTCCTTAATCTTCCAGCTAAAAGTGCACTCTCTCCAATCTCCAGTCTCCAATCTCTCCTTTGCTCCAGTCACATTCTAATGTGTATCATACATGTCTGTGTACAAGTCATATTTACCCTCTCAAAGACTGTATACCCCTTAAGAAAAATGGGCTCTATACTTTTAAAAATTGTTTTTAATTTTTTGAATTGCTATCACTTTGAAATGTTCCACCCCTCCTTCCTCCCCAAAAGAACCCACCCTTGAAATAAAGTATAATTAAATAAATGCCCAAGATTTTGGCCATATGTCACAATGCTTTGTTCATTCTAGTACCTAAAATAGGTATGTTTCACCATCAATGCTAAGGACTGACATTTTTCATATTTGTATACACAAGATCTTGTACTTAATAATAGGTATGTAATGCACATTGAACTGAATTGATCTAGGATGAATTGGGAAAGCCTGGACTATTTCTTTCTTCCCTCATTTAATCATTCAGTCATCAAACATTAAACTTATTAAAATATACACAGCTTGGCACTGGGAGAAATACAAATTTAGAGTAAACACAGTACCCGCAGTCCTGGAGTCATAGAGGGAGAAGATCTGAGAACAGACAACTAAAATAAACAATATTAAATAAATGCATTAGAGAGATGGAAAACAAAATCCTACGTGAGAGCTGAGGAAGAAGGTTATTACTTAGTAGGGGTTCAAGGACAGCTTCATGGAGGCATTTGAGTTGTACTTTAAAGGTAAGGTAGGAATTTGGTAGGCAGAAGAACATCCTAGGCCTAGGGAATAGTTTAGGCAAAGATATATTGGAGGGAAAGAGAGTTTTTCCAATTTTACTGAAGCATCAAGTACATGGAAAGGATTAACAAAAAATAAGGCATGACAGATAAGGTGATCCCAGGTAAGATGAACGTTCTGCAGAGAAACCTAAATGTTTTTCAGTAGAAAATGTGGAACTACTGACAATTAAGGTCAGGTGTGTAGTGGCTGGTCTAGAGGTTTCTGAGTTAAAAAGTTTAGCACTAACTCAAGGGTATCAGATCTCTTCCTCCAGGTATAGTGTGCCATCAAGCTCTCTTCCCCTGTGTAGCTATCAAAACCTCCTCCCTAGAATAGTTCTGGGGAAAGCATTCACATTGGGGAGTTAATAACTGATAACTATGAAGATCTCCCTTTTCCAGAGGATTTGCCTTTAAAGAAGGAGGGAAAGGAGACTTAAAATGAAAGGACTGAATCTATAATGGCAGAATTGTAGCTGGTGATAAGCTTTTGGGGGAAGGGAGCCCACATTCTACTTCTGAACTCATTGTAAGTATCTAATCTACTTATTATTAAGACTGCTCTTAGCAGAGTGGAAATGTTCCTAGATTATGTTTGGGAGATAATGTCCACTCCCAGCCTCAAGCACAGCCTCCCTCCAGATAACAATCCACATAACCTCTCCTACATTTCCTTGAACCCCTGTGGACACAAAGGTTCCAGTGCAGCAGCTGGAAATAACACAGGTTAAGTGGCTTGCCTAGGATCATATAAACATTATCTCATACTAACTCATTTCTTTAACATTTTTCTATTGGCAAATCACTCTCTTTACAACAACCCCATGTTGTAATTAGCAGAGGGAACAACATTCCTAATCTATGGATAAAGAAATGAAGGCTCAGAGATGTTTTATATTTCACCTAACACCATACAACTAATAGAAGAGCAGGGTTGAGATATGAACTCTGGTCTTAAGACTTGACTGCCATAAGACGGTCCTTCTCTCATATCTAAATTTGACTCATCCTTCAAGGCCTAATTCAAGATTTACTTTCTCTAGGAAGCTGCCCCTAATTATTCCATTCTTTACTACTCTCTGCTCTATCTGACAGTTCTGGGACATATATTTAAATCTGATTTTATTGAATTTGTTCTATTGACATTGAAAGTTGTGGAGAAGCATCATGAAACAGTGAATGGTATGGAAAATTTTGAGTTAGGAAAACCTGAGTTCAAATCCAGTCTCTAACACTTACTAGCTTAGGGTGTATGAGCTTGTCACGTTATCTCTTAGCCTTAGTTTCCTCATCTATTAAATGGGCAATAATAACCATTGTAGTATCTGTCTCATAGGACTTTTGTGAGATCCAAATGAGATAAATTACAGAAAGCTTTTATAAGACTTCAAGAGCTAAAACTAGATCAGTTATTGCAATATGCAAAAATCCTGTCTCTCCAAATAGACTGTGGACTCCTTCAGGATGGGGAATAAGCTTTTTCCATTTCCATGTCCCCGATAGCAGGGAAGAGATATGCAATAAAGAGTTGTCAAAATGAAATATATACTTCCACCTTTACTCAGCCTCCAGGGTCCCCTTTTCTGCACCTACCTCAATTAACCAGTTAAAGGAATATTTATAGTTGTTATTATCAAGGGACAAACCTACTATGATCCCCTCAGAAGGGGACTAATAGTAACTTACAATTACATGGTGTTCTGTATTTTGGTCAGATTTGGAGTGATTTCTGGGTCATGTAACCAACAAGATGGAGGACATTTTCTTTCATCCTCATAACATCTCCAAAACATAAATTATGTGCCAAAGATAAAGCACTGTTAGCTATCTCTATGGTCTAAGACACCCAGGATCCAAAAGAAGTTTTTTCTTACTTTTTTAAAAAATCCCATGAATTGGTGTGTAACCTGAGCTTATTCAGCACACCTCTCTGCACTGTCTATAATGCTATTGGCAACAAGGCTATACTAGCAGACTAAAGGACTGGACATATGAATTTGGACAAGTAGCCTCTACTGTAGCAGTGCTCTGTACTGCAGAAACTTGCTGGGGTTACAAGAGCAAGCAATATTCTGTCCTGGAAAAAATCTCTGCAAGAACATGGAGGAACAGAGGGAAAGGGGCAAGAGAAAATCTGGGTGAAATAAAGCTCAACCCCTCAGCCCAGTCCCCACTCCAACCATAACCTAGGAGACTCAATCTACAGAAATCAACCCCATAGTACCAATGACAGCTTTCTGAACTGTTGGTGCCAGGCCATGGAAATGAGAAACAGGAGTGGGACAAGATGTCAAGATAGAACACTATGTGTGTATGAGAGATTGTGGCACTCCAGTAAGACTGGGAATAAAGACTCAGCATCTGGTTTGGGATTGCTCTGTCCCCCAAAAGTCACATGGCAGAGAGACCTAGGCTGCTGAATCAAGAAGTGCCAGTATAGGAGGAGACTGAGATGCTTTGAGATACAGTTCAGGAAACCACCATCAGAAAAGTGTCGGAAAGGGAGCAATGGGAAAATAAGGAGGAAAAAAAAGACTGAAATTATCCAAATCTCCAGAAGAAGAAAACTCAAAGACCCTGAACATTCACAGATAAGCCTACAGGGAAAAAAACATTAACAGCATAAAAAATATGTCCTCTAGATCTAATAAACTAATTCAAACACCTATGAATAAATAATAAAAATCAAAGGAAAAGAATTCAGCACTCAGTGAAGCAGAGGATCCTCTGGAATTTGAGGAGAACATGGAACCACAGCACAGTTTATGAGTTTTTTAAAAATAGAAATGAGAATAATGAGAGCAGAATTTATGACCTGCACAGAAAAATTAATGGACAAAATCAACATACTCTAATCTGTGATGGTGAATCTCACCAAAGAAGTAAAAGGGAATAATAGATTGGTAACATAAAGACACAGAAAGGAAGGATAAACTAGGAGAAGAAAATAATAATATTAGAAGAAAATATCCTCACTATGAAAGCAAAATACGAATCATGAAGAAAAGATGCACAGAAACAATCTGAGAATCATAGGTCTCTTAGAAAAACACAATAAAACAAAAAACTCTGAACACCATAATGTAAGAAATAAGATAGGAGAACTTCCCAGAACTTCTAAACAGAAAATGCAAATCTAATAGATAGAAAGAATTCATAGATCATCTCCAGAAAAAAACTCAAGGCAGCAAACTCCAAGACACATAGTGGTTAACTTCAACAATGCAATTCAGAAACAAGTTCTAGAAGTGGTCAGAAGAAATCAATTAAAAAGGAAAAGAAATTCAAATAACATTACTGATTAGTAAGTGCAGGAAAGAATAGAATATTGTATTTCAAAGTGAAATTGATATCAGGGTTATCTATCCTGCAAATCTGAGATTAACCATAAATGAAAAAAGATGGGTATTCAACAATAAATAGACATTTGAAACATTCTTAGAAAGAAAACTAAATTCCAAGAGATTATTTGTTTCTTGAACATCCCAGACAAGAGAAATTCATGAAGGGTAAACAAATGCTGCTGCTAAGGATGTCAACAGCATCAGTAGATTGACAGAAGAGACTAGGAAAAGTTTTCCTTCTGGTCACAAAGGTCACATAGAGATAGAGGTGAAGAAGGAAGTCAGATGGACCTAAAAATAAAGAGGTGATTTGGACAGAATACGGTAATACCCTGATTACAGATGAATCAATGTTTTGGTGTTTTGTTTTTTTTTTGGTAGTGCTACTTTACAAGATGGGAGGCTTACAGGGAAGAGGGAGACTGAAGAGTAGAGAACAGTGAGTGAAGCATCTAAGTCAAATCAAGGGCTAATAATGAGAATGTGACTCCTGTTGTCTCATGAAGAGAAGAAATCACAAGGTTGAATAGGAAGGTGAGAGAGGGTTTCACTGGTGAATGTTTCTATTATGACTGAAGAAAGATATTCTCTGAAAGGAGATGAAGACTTTGTGCTGAGTATGGTCTTGGATATTTGGTTCTTGAGAAGACCACCTAGGAGTTGGAACTCCTAGGGACAACTAGTACCTGGAAGAGTGTGAGGGCATAGACCCCAGGAAGAGAGATGCAATATAGATCTGTGATGGGTTTGCATAATCAGGGACATAAATAGAGGGGTAAATCTTACCACAGAGTAATGTTTTATCTGTCATCTGCAGGAATTAGTATTGTTCTGGGAGTAAGTCATGATGAAAAATGGAAATCTTCAGGGCAAACTCTACAAGGTAAGGGCAGAAATGCTCTATATGGGAGAGCCCAGAATAGATTCCTTGGAAGTTTTGATTGCATGTGGAATGCAGATAATAGAGAAGACTAGGCAATTATAGGAGTCATAGAAGTCAACTAGAGAATGAGGGGCTACAGTAGACACAAAATGAGGATGGATAATGAAGAGAATGAGAAAAACCCTTTCTGGAAGAAAATATATATATATATATATATATATATATATATATATATATATATATATGAAATGAGAAAAACCCTGTCTGGAAGAAAATATATATGTATATATTGTAGGTATATATATATATGTATATATATATATATATATATATATATATATATATATACCAAACCAAACTACAGAATTATTTGAAGGGGAGGAAAGGAAGTGGAAATCTTCTTGACAGAGGACACAAGGAGGAGAGAAGAATGAAATAAGCAGATAAAAACAGGAAGGAAAAAAGTAACTAATAAGCAAAACCTCAAAGGGAAAGGGTAAGAAATGGAAAACTCAGATGACACAGTGAATAAAGTCCTGAGTCTGGAGTCAGGAAGACCTGAGCTTAAATCCAGTCTCAGACATTTTCTAGCTATGTGATTCTAGGTAAGTCACTTCACCCTGTTTACATCAGTTTCCTCATCTGTAAAATGAATTGGAGAAAGAAATGGCAAACCACTCCAATATCTTTGTCAAGAAAATGCCAAATTGGATCACAAAGAGTCAGACACAACTGAAATGACTAAACAACAGTAAATTAAAGGAGAGAATCAAGGGTGAGAGGAAGAGAGTCAGTGGGAATTGGGTCACTTTAAAAAGATTAAGCTAAAGTTATTAAAGGAATATAGCATTGTGCCTTCAGCAGAAGAGGGAAAACAATAACTTGGAAAATATTAGGGACAAATGGAAGAAAATATAAGCCTAAATCCTATAACTTTAAATGCAAATGAATTAAGCGACTGAATGTACAAAACTAAAAAAAAAAATGACAGATTGGATTTTAAAATAATCCCTTTGGTTTTTGCTTACAAGAAACAAATTTTTAAAAACAAAGGCAGACACAAAATATAATTGAGGGAATGAAATTTAGAGCCATAAAGAACCTTAATAGCCATTTACTCCATTCTCCTCAGTATATAAAATAATTTCTTACAACCCTAAGAAATGATGAAAAAGCATCAGTGTGCTTGTTTCACAGATAGAGAAAGTGAAGGTTTGGAAAAAAAATGACTTGTCTAAGATCACACCTTTTGTCTAAGATCTCCTTTCATTTCATCATACTAAAGATGGCATCCCTTTCCTCCAGGAGTTCACATTCTAGTTGGGAATTTCCAAGTCTGGCTCTGTCACTTAGTAGCTGTGTGACTTTGATAAGATATTTCATTTTTAAATCTCTCTTCCCTCCTTGACTTGCTCCGCCAGAAAGATTAAGGCCAAACCTATGTGGTCTCTAATTCAAGGGTTGACAATCTTTCACAAGTGTCATTGCAGCTTTCATCCTTTTGTGAAGTGGAGGGAAAGGGAAGAGAGGGAACAGGAATCTATATGTTGTTTGGGCTTCTGTTTATTCATTTCTTTTTTTTAAAGAAAGATTTTATTTATTTTGAGTTTTATAATTTTTCCTCTAATCTTGTTTCCCTCCCCCCACCCCCCACAGAAGGCAGTCTGTTAGTCTTTACATTGTTTGCATGGCATTGATCTAAGTTGAATATGATGAGAGAGAAATAATATCCTTAAGGAAGAAAAATAAAGTATAAGAGATAGCAAAATTACATAATAATATATCTTTTTACCCCCTAAATTAAAGGTAATAGTCTTTGTTCAAACTCCGCATTTCTTTCTCTGGATACAGATGGCATTCTCCATCTTAGATAGCCCTAAATTGTACCTGATTGTTGCACTGATAGAATGAGCAAGTCCATCAAGGTTGATCATCACCCCCATGTTGCTGTTAGGGTGTACAATGTTTTTCTGGTTCTGCTCATCTCACTGAGCATCAGTTCATGCAAATCCTTCCAGGCTTCCCTGAATTCCCATCTGTTTATTCATTTCTTAAATGGTGACTCTACTTTATCTGCTTCACAGGGTTGTGAGGATAAAAAAAGGTAATGCATTGGTATTGTACATGTATAAAGAAAATTTATACAAAAATTCTTTTTTGTTTGTTTTTGCAAGGCAATGGGTTTAAGTGACTTGCCTAACATCACACAGCTGGGTGTCTGAACCACATTTGAACTCGGGTCCTTCTGACTCCAGGGTTGGTGCTCTATCCACTGTGCCACCTAACTGCCCCCATGTTAAAACTCTTTAGACTAACTATGGGTCTTGTAGATGAAGCTCTGTGGTGTCCTTTGACTTGATACAATCAGCCATGGATCATCGGAAAAGAACACTTGTAATGGACAATAATGATCTCAACTCTCTATTAAGATCCTACTCTGACATTTCACTGTGATATGAGAGGTGATTGAGAAGCTCTAACAGTGTATTACAAGTTTTAATATGTCTTACCTAGCTGGGAAGAGTTGGATACCAAAAAATAATGAGGAAGAGCTCAGTTACACTTGAGAACACCCATGGTCAAGGTGGTTTCATTATAAACAATTGTTTGACCATGATAACATTTGACTACCTACTAAAGTATAAAGGTGCTATTATCTCCACTAGGGAGAAAGGTCCTCCATCTGTGAAATCATGAATCCTTGAAATTTTGAACTATAATAATACAAAATTTGGTTTTCCCCATAATATTAAGAGAACTCCCTGGGAAAATAATAAAATAAGGAAGCAATGTAGTACAGTGATAGCCTTGGACTTTTAATCAGAGAACCTGAATTCAAATACTGATGTTGTCACTTACTACCTATGTGATCTTAGGCAAATAACTCTACCACTCTGGGACTCCGTATCCCCATCTGAAAGATGAGGCAGTTGAACTAGATGACCTCTGAAATCCTCTCCAGCTCTAAATCTATAACCCCTATGGATACTGTGCCAATGTTTAGGCACAGATAGGAAAAAGGCTATGAGACTGAAGAGACAATGGTCACTTCAGGCTAGTATGGTCAGGGAAGTCTTCCCAGAGTAAGTGACATTTAATCTGGGACTTGACATGCTCTTTTCCCTTTTACCCCAACTATTTGGGAAATAATGACAAGCTGCTTCCCCTAACACCATGTCCTACATTTAGAGATCCTGTGTCCTTTGCTGTCCTTTTAATTCCCACAGCCCTGTACCTACCATCCCAGACTCTTGTCATTGAAATGAGAATTGGAGGTGCTGATAGGACAGTTCTAGCCTTGGGCAATCGATTACTCAACAAGGCTAGGAAGGGAGGGGTGTAGTACACTAATATTTACATGACAGCTTAGGCCTGGTTGGAAAGGTTTCTAATTTATGAAACACAATAAGATAGAAAATCAACAGTCTCACCTCCCCCTAGGCCTTTGGGAGAAGGGAGGGAGTTACTTTCAAATAATATAGAGATCCTTTTTTGATTACCTTGATTTGGGATCAAGAAAAACAAGGGTTCAAGAACAGCCTCTGATACTTGCTAGCTTCGGGAACCTGTGCAAATCAGTTGATCTCTTTGAAACTCAGTTTTCTCACTTATTAAATGGGGATAATAATAACTGTGGTATTTAAGGACTTAATAGATTTGGTGCAAGGCTTATCTAAGATTATGATAATAGTGATGATGACAAAGATGATGACAGTGATGATAGGGAGCATGTATTTTTTTAAGGTCTACAAAGTACTGTGTTGGCAAAATCGTCATCGTCATCATCACCACTACCATAATCCCCACTACCATCACCATCACCATCAGCACTAGCACCAGCACCAGCACCACCACCACCACCATCATCATCATCACATATCGTAAAAAGTCATTAGATTTGATGTTGGAAAACCTGAGCTCAAATCTGTTCCATAGCTCATCCATTTAATCTTGGTCAAATCATTTGATTTGTCTAGGATTTAACTTCTTCCGCTATAAAATGGATATCATAGATCATTTATCATAGTTCTAGAGCTCCAAGGGGCACATTTTACCCTCCACATTTTACAGATTAGGAAGCTAATTACCGAGAGGTTAAGGGTTTCTTTGAATATCATACAGGTGGGGCAGCTAGGTGGCACAGTGGATAAAGCACCAGCCCTGGAGTCAGGAGTACCTGGGTTCAAATCTGTGTCTCAGACACTTAATAATTACCTAGCTGTGTGGCCTTGGGCAAGCCATATAACCTTGTTTGCCTTGCAAAAACCTTAAAAAAAAAAAAAGAAAAGAAAATCATACAGGTACTAAACAGCAAAACCATCTTTCAAGCCCAGGTCCTATAACTCTAAATTGACTTTACTGAACCACAATAGTTAGGTCATCCTTATAATACTTTCTAGTTTTAAATCCAGTGATTTGACATGGTGGGGAAAAGACCAGATCATGGACAGTAATCATGGTATTAGTGGTGGAGGGACAAAGAGAATATGATCGTCCCCTCCCATCTAGAACTGATGCTTGGCAAAATTGTGATGTTACAATTATTTGTCTTTGGTGGCCACATTCCCTCTTTCCCTCTTTAATTTCTGATGTCCTCTTTCTCACCAATTGCTCAGTTCTGTCCGAAAAGAAGTGTCTGCTCCCCTCTGTCCTGAGGGGAACCAAAGAATGAATTCCCATAGCAATGTCAGGGCCCTTGATGTATTTATTACTAGTCCTTCAATGGAAAGGCAACTTCATGTGGGAGAAAGAGGGGAGTATATGGGGCAGAAGCAGGTCAAGAGACTTGCTTTATCACTAAACTTACTAAATAATCTTGAATAAGCCCTTTACAACCTGACACCATCATACAGCCTTATCCCATTTTACAAGCCTCCACAAACCTTATGCACTTTATGCTCTAGCAAAACCGAACAGCTACCTTCTGCTCTTCAGGGAGAGTCTTTGCTCTCATACCTCTTTGTAGTTACCTCCACTTCCTGGAACAGTCGTCCTCCCATGCGTCCAGTGGGCTCCAGCCCAATTCAAATGCCACCTTCTTCAGGAAGCCTTTCTTGAGTCTTCCCATTGATGGTGTTTTCTCTTCTCATTTCTTCCATCACAACTATCTCTCTAATGCTCTCATGATATGACTTCTGGCTAGAAGTGATTGCATCTTATTTCCTACTATGGTGTTCCTATAGATGTACCACGGGGCTTCATAGGATCTTAGGGAAAAAAAAATTTTATTCTCTTCTCTGATCCTCATGTTTTCCTCATGTTTTTCTATTAGTCCTTGGGAAAAAAACTTCCCAAATCTCAAAAACCTTTGTCACCAAAGGTCCTTATATCTTAAAAACTATAAATTTTAAACACTGTCTTCTTTTTTCTCTTCCCATTCTTAGCTCCCTGCCTCCAAGACTCTATTTCCTGAGTCTGAACTTCTGGGGTGGTTATAGTATATAATTTTAATATTTTCCCAAACCCATAGTTTTGCATTATGAAACATTGTATTCAATGGCCTGTAAGGTATTTTTCAGCTCTGACACTCCTTGCTTAGTATTCTGAACTTGGTGACAGAAGACCTGGATTTGAATTCCCTCAATCCAAAAAATAGGAGTTTATATCTTGGCTCTAATACTCTTGGCTCTAGCACTTCATTTAGTGTCACAACCCCTCTGAACTTTTGTTTTCTTATCTGTAAAATGGGTGCTTATGTTCTAGGTTCTTTTCCATCTCTTGTGTTTCTTGATTTACATTGTTAAAAGTCTGAAATGGTTAGGCAATATTTGACTCAAAAAATTTATCTCTAAAGGTAAAATAAAATGAGAAGCCAGCTTATCAGCAAATTTGGCTCTAACCCACATCTATCCCTGGGCAAACAAGGTCTTGTCAGAGAAAAGAGAGAGAACCCATATGATGGCATTTAACAAGAGAGATAATAGAAACTGACTCTGGCCCCTCACTGTCTCCTCCTTCATCTTGTTGGGTTGATTTTGAATTAACTTTGCTTGAGTCAGCAGAGAATAACCTGGAAGATTCAAAAGAGGAGCAGCAATACAATGAAACTGCTTCTTAGACTGCCTTTCCCTATCAGGAAAGCAGAGGAAGATGTTCCTGTGAGAAGGCAAACCAAGTCACAAGACAGACCCACAAGTTCTTTTTAAACAGGTTGGAAGACTGAGGCCTACAGTGGCTAAGTCTAAGCCTGAACTAGCAATCGTGACTCCCCAATTCCATTTTTTTCTAACTATAAATTGGGCAGGAGTGGAATTGGAGAGTAAGGAGGCAGTTGTTTGTCCTTAAGGTTGTGAAAATAGGTGGGGAGAAAGGAGCCTGCTTCTAGAGGTGGAGAAAAAGGAGAGAGACAAGAATGCAATAGGTTGGCATCATGAAAAAGCACTGGATTTGGAATCCGAGGAGCTGAATTCAAATCCTGATTCTGCCATTTATTAGTATATGATCATGAGTAAACCCTAATCTCTCTGAGCTTTAGTTTCCTCATCTGTTAATTGGGTATTATAACTCCTTCCCTGTCTCCCTTACCAGGGTTTTATAAAGATCAAATGAGATGACTTATACAAACTAATTTATAAACCATAAAGTCCCATATAAATGATAATTGATACTGGTATGAGAATGTGCTTGTGTGGAGAGGATGCAAGGGAGAATAGCCTCAACCCCCCATCCACAGTAGGCACCAGCTATGAGATATTATCTTCAGCCCCAGGACATGTATAGGTCTCAGTGGACATGCTTGTGTGTTATATTCACCCTTATATGCATCTGCCTGCAATTTTTGCCTCCTCTGGATTTGATGTACAAATGGGTAGTAGGAGACTTTAGAAGACTGGTGAAGAGCTAGCAGTACATGTAAACAATCTCAATGATTTGCAGCCTGATATCCAAGGTTGGCATTGAACTGCTTTCCAGACAAATTAGAGTGTGTTTGAGTGTGTGTGTGTGGGGGGGGACTGCAAAACATTGATGCTAAGATGAATTATTAAGAATTTCCAGTCAAAAGTGGCAGATTGGGGCATAGCCTAGGGGAATTTAGATGGGTGGGTGAGGCCCCTAAAGGGACCCAGGACCTTCCTCAGCTTCACAGGAGTCAGGTAGGGCCTGGAATTCTGACTATTGGCTTATTCAGAGAAATATGGAACACTAGAAAGAGCCCTGGATGATAGAGCAGGAGACCTATGTCTCAGCAGTGCATTGACCTTGGGCAATGTACTTTACCTTTATTTTAAAATTTTTATAAATTTAATTTTATTTTCCCAATTACATGCAAAGATAGTTTTCAACATTTATCCTTTAGCAAGCTTTTGAGTTCCACATTTTTCTATCACCCTCCCTTCCCTCTCCAACACCCCTTGGCAATTGTGTATGATTGCTATACTTTTACAGAAAGAAAGAAAAAAACCAGAAGTTTTAAAAAGTGAACATGAATAAAGCACCAGCCCTGGAGTCAGGAGTACCTGGGTTCAAATCTGGTCTCAGACACTTAATAATTACCTAGCCGTGTGGCCTTGGACAAGCCACTTAACCCCATTTGTCTTGCAAAAAAAAAAGTGAACATATTATGCTTGTCTCTGCATTCAGACTCCATAGTTTTGTGTTTGGTATTTTCCTGGATGTCATGGTCCATGCCAAGTCCCTCAAAAGTTGTCCTTGATCACTGAACTGCTGAGAGGAATTGTGTCCATCATATCAATCATCTCACAATGCTGGTGTGAATGTGCACAATGTTCTCCTGTTTCTGCTCACTTTCCTCAGGATCACTTCATGCAAGTCTTTTCCAAGCCTTTTTAAAGTTTGACCACCGCTGATACTTACTTTACCTTTTTTTTTTTTAAGGTTTTTTGCAAGGCAAATGGGGTTAAGTGTCCTTTCCCAATGCCACATGGCTAGGTAATTATTAAGTGACTGAGGTCAAATTTGAACTCAGATCCTCCTGACTCCAGGGCTGGTGCTCTGTCCACTGCACCATCTAGCCACCTCAACTTTATCTTTCAAAGGAAATCTAGAGGACAACCTATCAGGTATATTGGAGGAGTGGGAAGGGAATAAGTATAACAAAGTACCTACTATGTGTTGGATATTTCACTAGATGGTTTACAAACATAATCTCATTTTATCCTCACAAAAATCCTGGAAGGTAAGTGACATTATTTAAGGAGATTTTTATGCAGGTTTGGGTTGGATCAGATGGTCTCCAAAGGTTCTTCCAGTGATGAAATCCTGAGATTCCCTTTCTAGTGTCATGAATGTGCATATTCTGATCCTAATCAAAGGTCTGGGCTCTGGATCCTGGACTGCATTTCTTTTCTTTTTTTTTTCAATTACATGCAAAGGTGGTTTTCAACATTCATTCATTTGCAAGTTTATGAATTTCACATTTTTCTAGTACCCTCCTTTCCTTCCCCTCTCCCCTTGGCAGCAAGCAATCTGGTAAAGGCTGTACATGTACAGTTGTATTTAACATATTTCCATATTAGACCTATTGTGAAAGAGGAATTAGAACTAAGAAGGAAAAAAACAGAAAGAAAGAAAAATAATAAAAGAAATTTTTAAAAGTTAACATGTATGCTTTGCTCTGCATTCAGACTGCATAGTGTTTTTTTTTTTTCTGGATGTGGATGTCATTTTTCATAACTCATTTCTCAGGATTGTCCCTGATCACTGAACTGCTGAGAGGAGCTGTGTCCATCAGAGTTGACCCATTTCATGATGTTGCCATTAGTATGTACAATGTTCTCCTGGTTCTATTCACTTCATTCTGTATCAGTTCAAACAAATCTTCTGAACTGCAGTTCTTGAGGGCTTTGAAAAAACATGCCTAGATTGCCTAACATGGAGGAATCTCTTACCACATGTTTGGGAGGAGTCTCTTTTGATTGGCTGCACAGCTTAGAAAAACTGCCAGATTGGGACAGTGGATTTTTTTTTACTTTTTCCAGAGGGTAGAGATCACAACTGACCCACCATGTGGCCACTGTGAACTGAACATTTCCCCCTAGCTCTGAGAAATGGGCCTGTTTTGTTTTTTTGTTTTTGCAAGGCAATGGGGTTGGCTTGCCCAAGGTCACACAGCTAGGTAATTATTAAGTGTCTGAGGCCAGATTTTAACTCTGGTACTCCTGACTCCAGGGCCGGCACTCTAACCACTGTGCCACCTAGCCACCCATTTTTTTTTTTAAAGTTCTATGTCATTTGTCTTTGTCCGCTTCCCTACTCTGACCAATCCCCTCCTATTCTCTGTCTACTTTTTGGCTCTCATTTGACTGTTCCACTTGACAGTAGCAACCTAGTAGTCAAGATTGCAGGCCAGATGTTGCAGACCAAAGGTCTGAGGAATCAGAGGACCTGTGACTCAACTCAAAGGGAATTTGGTTCTTCAAATTTAGGACTGTGTTCTATAGGAACTAAGCTAAGCTGTGAACCTAAGGTAGTGTAAGGGAAAAGGGAAATTAAGTCCCATGTAGGGGGAGTAAGTTTGTACATTTGAGATTATACCTTTTGGAGTTAATATTTGTAAAAGTTAAGCCAACTGTTAGTGGATAAATGGAACCAGGGTGTAGGGGACTACATCCTCTAATTGAAGGAACACTATTGGTGGGGGCTACAGATAATGAACAGAGAACCTAGATACCCTATCTCACTAATGGTAGCAGAGAACCTGGTGGAGAGGTGAAAGTAAACATACTAGACCTTCAGAAATTGGGGGCTAGGGTTGTTTTTGTTTTACTCGAAAAGCACATTACACTGAGAGAACATGTTTTACGGGTTGTCTGCCTAGTACTGGTAGTCAGTCCCCTAACTTAGGGGACTCAAAACACTTGCCTATAACTTGTCATCCCACCATTAAAGATTCATTCTTTTGGCTCTATAAATAGATTGCTTTGCAAACTGTTTATATTTTCCATTTAAAATAGCAAATATTCATAAAAATATCATGATATAACATTGAAGTTAAAGTAATTCGCTTTTGCCATATCAATAATCATAGCCTTGGAAACTGAGGTAGACATTGCACAGCCAAGACTTTGACTTTGAACTTGAGCAGACTTCAGTAAAGAAGAGAAACCATAGAATTTGAGGAGACAATGGAGAAACCACTAAGTATCTTCAGGAGAATCACCATGCAAAGCTGATGGAGGGTCAGAATGGAGCATTCTGGAGTCCAAAGGACACAGAGAGAGATACATGGTAGAGTGCCCCAACTCGGTATTTTGGCTAGTGTTGGAGGTTTTATTTTGCTGTTTAATTTTGTGTTTATACTATTTAACTAGTTATAAAAAAAAACAACCTGACAATAAACTGATGTCAATTAAACCCAAATAATTTGTATTGGTTGTTGAATTGCAGAGAAGGACAAACCTAACCTTTAAATGATGATGGGAGATGGTTGGTTTTCTTCCAGTGCCAGCTGGAGAGTGGGGGGTGAAGTTGAAGAAAGAGGTAGTGTCTGGTGTTTCCTAACCCTGCATAAATATGATTCAAAGGAGAATATGATAGGAGCAAGAGAAAAATTCAGACAGAATGTTTTAGGAATATTTGTGGAGGGAAAGATTACTTTTAGCAGAGTGTAGGAGGGGGGTGGGTGAGAATCCCTTAAGGCTTCAAGAAAGAGGGTAAGGACACTGATCTCTCTCTCTCTCTCTCTCTCCAACTCATGAATCTTTCTCATTTTAGTAAATATGAATATGCCTCACAGCCATACCAGATTACAAGCTCTTTGACTCCTTGTGGGCAGGGGATGTGTCATTTTATGCCCATGACTTGCCTAGATTCTTGAATATTAATGTACATTGAATGAATGTTATCAGTACTTTGTCACCTGCTAGTACCTTACCTGAATATTAATATTGGAAGTCGTCTGCTGATACATCTTGGGTAACTTAGCTGGAATTTCAGAGAATGGAATCCTAGATTAGGTTGGAAGTCATCTTGTGCAAACCCTTATTTTTAAAGATGAAGAAACTGAGGCTCAGGGAAGTAGTGACAACAATGATTACATAGGAAGCAAATGTCAGAAACAGGATTTGAGCCCATATCTTTTGCCTTGAGAATGAAGGCAGTTTGTTAAGCCAAATGAGAGCCAAAAAGTAGACAGAGAATGGGAGGGGATTGGTCAGTGTAGGGAAGGGGAAATGGTACCTACTTCATAATATCACCAGCTTGCCCTCATTCCCATTTCCCCAAATCTCCAAGCTAGTGACAAAGGGAGGCTGATTGGGGGGTTGGGAAGAAAGTGAAGGGGAATTCATCTAGGATTCTCCCTGAGGTGTAGCCAGCAGGAGATGCCTGTTCTCTTCCTAGCTCCTCCCTTCCCACAGCATTAGCGGCTGCTGCCCCTACCCCTGACTCCATGAGGGCCTCGAGCCCTGACTTAAAAAGAGAAAGATGAAACACCTGCTGCCAAGTGAAATGCATTATTCAGTTGAGCTTCTAAACTCCCCGCACTGCACCGCACTCCCGTCCTCTCCCTCCTCCCACCTCCCCTCAAGTGGGAGCTGAAGTTACTCTTTTGTATTAGAGATGAAAGTCTCTGCAAGAGCAGACTGGGGAGCTGAGGAAGGATTGTAGTTCTCTCTCTCTCCCCCCACTTCGCTCTGCCTGCCTCCCTCTCTCCCCCTTCTCATCTTGTCTCCTCTTTCCCTTACCTTTTTTCGTCTAATTTCCCTTCGTTTCTTTTCTTCTTTCTCTTTTGTCCTCCTTTCTTATTCTTCCTTCTCCACTTTCTCTTTCTCCCCTTTCCCTTCTCTCTCTTTCCTCTCTTATTTTTCTTTCTCCTTCTTTCCTTCTCCTCTATCTCCTATCTTTTTCTTTTTCTTCTCCCCTTTAATAAAATTCCTTTCTCATTCTCTTTCCCATCCCTCCCTATCTGCTCCCCTTTCACTCTCCGCGTCTCCCCTCTCCCTTTCTCCCCTTCCTTGAATCTTGCCTCTTCCTCTTCTCTTTTCCCCTTTCCTCCTCCTCCCTTTTCTTCCTCCTTTTCTTCTTTCTTCCTTCCTTCTCCTCCTCCTTTCTTCTTCCTCCCTCCTCCTTCTTCCTTGTCCCTCCTCCTTCTTCCTTCCTCTTCCTTCTCTTTCTTCTTCCTTCCTCCTCCTCCTTCTTTTCTTTATTTCTCCTTCCTTTCTTACTTCCTTTCTTCCTTCCTTCCTTCCTTCCTTCCTTTCTTTCTTTCTTTCTTTCTTTCTTTCTTACTTTCTTACTTTTTTCCTTCCTTCCTTCCTTCCTTCCTTCCTTCCCCCTCATTTTTTCTTCTCCTCTGTTCTCCCCATTCCAGGGCAGATTCTCCACCAACAGGAGAAAATGGAATCATTCACCAGAGTTTATGTCAGTCCTTTCTTTCTTCATGGAAAAGAAGATAAAAAGGCTGTGGAGGTAGGATAAATGCTGAGAGAGCATCTAAAGATTTTTCTCCCCTCCCAAGGGTGTTAGGAATATGTAGCAAACTGAAGTTAGTGAGTCTCTGCACATCAATATTATTTTTCACAGCATGTATAAACTATGTTACAGAACCAGAGCTTTGAGTTTATATAGCCCATATTGGTCCATGGAGAATTATCAGTAGTTACACTTTCTGATTCATGCCCCCAGACATGAGAATATTAGAAAATGACCTCAGCTGCCTTGAAAACTAACAAAATATCACATATAGGTAAAGTTCTATTTAATCCAATCAAAATATCAAAAGTTTAGCATCAAGCCTATAAGCATAGTTCTCTTCCCTCTGTTGAATCTCACTTTCCCAGGCACTTCTATGGCTCTTTAGATTTAATAGTGTAATCCTGGAATAGAGGCCCTCAAAAGGAACTGTTACTCATTGCTTTTAAAGGGTCAAGCAACTTTCTCTAGTGAACTCCTCCTAGCCCAGGGATCTTATATAATGTTCCAAACTTAAAGTACTACCCCAGTGTTGAGGTCCGTTTCCCTGGCATTCCAGTAGAATGTAAACTCTGAGAGCAGAGACTTTAATTTTTCATTTGCATCCACAGAGCTTCACATATAATAGATGCTTAATAATTTTCTGTTGGATTAGGTTTGAAAGGAAAAGAACTCTTATGTTCCTAGAGAATCAAGTGATCTCTGCCCTCAGTGAACTCTACCTCCCAAATTCCTGTATTTTTTTTGATTTATAGAACTATTCAAAGTGGAGTTCCTCAGCATAGAAAAACATTCAGGGTCTTTAGCAGTTAGACTGATTTCCCTAATCCATACAATTTACATGGCTTACTACTTCTTAAAGGTAAGGTCTCAGCTTACTTCTCCCTGCTATGGTGCTGTCTCTTAATGCTCCTTAATTCAGGGTCTTGATTTGTTCAGGAGCTCTTTCACTTGGTCCTGGAACTCTTGTGATAGTTCAAGGAGATATCATCAATACCCTGAACCCCTTATTCATGGGGTAAGTCTGGAACTTTTCACAGGGGAATTCATACCTGGGCACCCTCAATACACAAATGATACATTTTTAGACTATTAGGGCAGGAATGGACCATCTAGTCCTAAACCTTCACTTACTTATAAGTGAGGAATCTGAAACTGAGGAAAAAGGTCTCTATCTCAATCATCCAGCAAGTTGGTGACAACTGGCTCTCTCAAAAAGGTCTCCTAACTCGTAGGCCAGGGATCTCTCTATAGCAGGTAGCTCTCTATTATTAAGAGGATAGTGCAATAGAAAGAACTCTGACCTGGGGCTCAGGAGACCTGGACTTGTAGTTCTGTCACAAATAGCTATGAGACATGGAACAAGTTACTTCATTTCTGAGCTCTGGGTTCTTCTTCTGTAAAATGGGGGTGAGTGCACTTGATTATCTACTTCACTGGGTTATACTAAAGAAAGTACTCTGTGAAGGGGTATGTAAATGTGAGCTAATATAATAAGTTTTCTGAGCACCTGCTATGAAGCCTATTGCTTTTAAACCATATGTGGTAAAGAAAAACTATCAAATGTGACTCCTACTCTAGAAGAGTCGTGGCACAATTTTCACTCATGCTCAAAACCCCCTCAGTGTTTCCCATTGCCCAACTCAACAGGATTTTTTAACATTAAGGGTCATTTATTTGTCGAATGTTTATTAAATATCCACTGAAGGAAGAGTGTTGAATACAAAGAGAGATACATCTTAGTAAGTATTTATGGAATCATCTAGTCCAATCCTACCTCTCTTGGGTCAGATAGCTATGTTGGAAGGAACTTTAAAGGTCATCTAGATCAACTCCTTTATTTGATAGCCAAGGAAACTGCGACTAGAGAGATTAAGTGACTTGCCTCATATCCCTCAGGTATCATAAGTGGTAGTCAGGGTTTATGACTCCAAGCTAAGCACTCATTTTAATTTAAATTTTTAAAAACTTAATTTTTTTGTTGATGTCTTTTTTAAATCACTATAGTTTCCCCAAGTATCTCTTCCCTATCCCTCCCAGAGAGTTATCCCATATAACAAACAGGATTTTTAAGACAAAAAGAGGAATATCCTGAACAATTGATCACTATCTTGAAAATTCTGAAAATATCTGCAATGCACAACATTTGTGGATCTCTCACCTTTGCAAAGGGATGGAATTGGGATGTCTTTTCAAGTAATTCTCTGAGCTATGTTTTCAAAGGATGATTTTGAAATTGCTTAAAATTTTTTTTTCATCGTTCTTTCCATTTATATTGTTAGGGACATTGTGTATGTTGTTTTCTTGGATCTGGTATACTTCACCATGCATCAGCTTATGTAGATCTTGCTTCGCTGTGTCATCACATTTACCATTTCTTAAAGCATGGTAATATTTCCTTTCATTTATGTGCCATGATATATTTAGCCATTCCCCAATCAATGAGCATCTACTTTGTTTCCAGTTCTTTGCTATTATAAAAAGTGCTACTATAAATTTATAAAAGGTGCTGTTACAAACATTTTGGTATATATGAAGACTGAATTCTTATCAATAATCCTCTAAAGGGTATAATCCTGGAAACTCTGGGTCAAAAAGGACGGAAATTTCAATTGCTTTATTTATATAATTCTAAATAGCTTCCCAAAATGGTTGTACTGATTCACAGTTTGACCAAGAGTGCAATAATGTCAGCACTCTTATCTAAAAAGAATTTTTTGTTTACTGAATATATCTCTCTTTCTTCTCCAGCTCAGTGAGCCATCTCTTTTAGCAAAGAATAAAAAAGAAAGTGGGGGAAAAACAGTTCAGCAAAGCCCAGACAAAACTTCTACTATGTCTGACAGTAACCCATATCAAGAGTGGATAATTCACCTCAGTAAAGGAAGACATATGTTCTCAACTTTTCTCCATCAGTGCTCCAATTTTATAGAAAAGGAAGCTGAGATTGAACAAGTGTTCAAGGTTGCACAGCAAGTAGTGGAATTGGGATTCAAACTGAACTGGTGAACTAGAATTTTCTTCTTTGACACCAAACCAGGGCTCTTTCAATAGCTGTTTTTGTCACACAATCTTTTTGCTGTTGTTTTAGTCATTTTCAGTTGTGTCTGGTTCTTTGTGGTCCTTTTGAATTTTCTTAGTAAAGATACTGGAATGGTGTGTCATTGCCTCCTCTGGTTCATAATTTAGAACAAGAAAAGGACTCAAAAATTGATAACCATAGTACACATGTGTATAGAAGACTAGACTTCGGCAGAAATCTACCCTACAACATTTTCCTGACAAGTGATCATCCAGTCTCATCTTGGAAGTTCTCAAGTAATGGGCAATTCACTACCTATCATGGCAACATATCAAATAAACTCCCATCAACCAACTCATATTGAGAAACATTTAATAAGTACTTATTTCATAGAGGCTCAGTAGATATAGCTGTAGGCTTGCAGACAGGAAGAAATCGAATCTCACTTATTTACTGGGTCACTGTGTGACCTTGTGCAAGTTGCCTAATCCCTGTCTTCCTCAAATGTAAAATGGGAATATTTCTTGGGAAACAGACACTTTTTTAAAATTAAAATTAAAATTTTAAAATTTTTATTGATTAATTTTTTCACAATGGATATTTTATTTTTCCAATTCCATGTTATGAAAGGTTTTCAACATTCATCCACATGCATATGCATATTTATGTTATATAATTTCCTTCTACCCTCCCTTCCCATCCCTCTCTCCTCAATGGAGAATAGTCTAGTGAACCTTGTATATATACATTTGTGTTTAACATGTTTACAGTTTAGTAAGTCCTCTATATGAGGAATTAGGATTAAAGGAAAAGAAAGAAAATCATGAGATAGGAAAAAACATAAGAGAAATTTTTAAAAAGTGAGCATGTTGTTCATTCATATTCTACATGTTTTTCTTTTTGTTTGTTTGTTTTTCCTCTGACTATGGATAACATTATCCATAACAGGTCTCCCAAGGTTATCCTAGCTCTCTGAATCACTGAGAGGAGTTGTGTCCATCAAGGGTGATCATCTCACAATGTTGTTAATGTGTCCAGTGTTCTCTTGGTTCTGCTCTCTTTGCTCAGCATCTGTTCTATAATTTGTTCCAGGCTTCTCTAGAGTCTGACCATTCATGGTTTCTTATAGAACAATAGTATTCCATAACATTCATATAACATAACTTGTTTAGTCATTCCCCAATTAATGGGCATCCCCACAATATTCAATTCTTTGCCATCACAAAAAGAGCTGTTACAAATATTTAGGAACATGTGGAACTTTTCCCATTTTTTATGATTTCTTCTGGATATAGTCTAGTATTGGAGTTGCTGAATCAAAGGGTATGATCAATTTTATTGCTCTTTGGGCATAGTTCTAGATTGTTCTCCAGATTGATGGGGTCATTTCATAACTCCATCAGTATTGCAATAATGTCCCAATCCTCCTGAGGTAGTGGGTTCTTTTGAGGTTCATATGAGATATATTTATAAAGTGTTTGACATAGTACCTGATAAATAGTATACATGTTAACTTTGCCCCAGATATGAATTGGCCCCTGGCCTCACAGGGATTACAGTTAGGGAGATTAAAACATCAATGCTGAGAGATAACAGTATGAAACATATGATAACCAGATAAAAATGTGTAAGAGGTACAAAATAATGTGCTAATTCATTATTAGCCAGAACTACCATTTGAATTGGGTTTTAAAGGGAAAGTATGAATTAAACAGGTGAAGATGGGGAAGAAGGGCATCTCAAAGTAGAAGGAACAGCTTTGCTGAATCACAGAGCACATGAAGGAGAGTAATGACCAGAGAGAATGGAAAGGTTAGACTGTGTCCAGGTTGTGTAGGGCTTTGGAAGTCAAACAGATGCATTCATATTTTGTCCTAGAGGCAAGCCCCTGGGGAGACTCACACAATCAGATCTGTGCTCAAGAAAGATTACTTTGAGAATACTGCAGTGGACCTCAGACCAGTTTGGCAGACCCACAACTTTGATATGAACACATGTCAACCCAGCAAGTCTGCTCAGTGAAACAGGGGTTATTTTTCTTCAAGATTTACAAACAAATGAAGGGAGAGAAAATAAATGTGAATCCTCTTATAGGAAGGGAATAGGAGAGAAGGCATGAATATTGCCTTTTTTGGTTTTCAGTCGTGTCTCACTCTTGGAATCTTGATTTGGGTTTTTGGGGGGGCAAATATACTGGAGTGGTTTTTGATTTCCTTCTCCAGTTCCTTTTACAGATGAGGAAACTGAGGCAAAAAGAGTCAAGTGACTGGCCCATGGTCACCCAGATGTGTCTGAGGCTGAATTTGAATTCAGGAAGATGAGTCTTCCTATTCTGTGTACCACCAGCCTCATGAAAGAAGCCATCAAAAAAAAAACAAACAAAAAAAAGAAGGCATCCATGATCTCTTTTCCTTTTGCTCAGTCAGAGCTATCTCTTCTGAACCTTCTGCTCTTTCTCATTGTGTTAGTGTGGTACGATGCAAAGAACTCTGTAAGGTCACATCCTTGGAGTTAGCATTTGTCCCAGCTTTCCCTTGCTTGCTCTAATTCCAAGAATGTAACCCTGGCAAGGGATTTAACTTGGATGAAGCTCAATCTCTTTATCTGGAAAATGAAGGGCAAGGATGATCGCCAACAGCTATTGGAGATCTGTTATTTATGTTAAATCTTTTTTGATTTCTGGGTATAGGTGAAAAGAGAAAATCTGAATTCAAATCCAGGTTCTGTTACTGATTCCTTTTATAATCTTTGGCAAGTCACTTCCTGGACCTCAGTTTCTTCATCTATAAAATGAGGGTTTGATACAATAGTTTTAAAGGTCCTTTCAAATCCTATTCTATTCCATTCCTATATTATCTGGTTTGGACTTGATGGTGATGTATTATTAGTGAACAATCCAATGAGAACAGGACTAAGAACAACAAAACCATCATAAATGCTATTACTGTATTCTCTCCCTGACACAATAATTCTAATTTCCCTATCATTTAAGGTTATAAAAGCATTTTCCTCGCCACAATCCTGTGAGGCACATGGAACAATTGTTAGTATTATCCCTAGTTTTCAGATGAGGAAACTGATGTGGCACAGTTAATGAACAGTAGGACTGTAATTTGGACCTGGGTCTCCTGACTCCTGGTTCAGCATTCTTTCTACTAGCAGACCATACTACCTCTGGATACAGCTGAAGCTACCTTGTGAGGAGTGGTGGGGCAGGATTGGGGAGGGATGCAGGCAGTTATACTTTACTTGGGCTTTACTACAGGAAAAAACTGGGATGTTCAGGCTGAGGCCTTCCTCCATTCTGCCACCACATCAGGATTGTGCCAAGGAGAACACATTGGGGCCCTGGGAAACAGGTGAATGTCTCAAGACAGCAAGGGGAGAAAGAGGCAGAATCACTTAATGATTTTGACGGAATTTTAGATTCATAAACTCATATAATGTTTGTTATTATAGGGACCTCATCTCTTCTAACCCTTTAATTTACAGTTGAGGAGAGAGTGACTTAAGGGCATCTGGTGAATTCATGGTAGTCTCACACCATCTATGATCTCAGAGTTAAGAAGACCTTGGAGATCAAATTAAATCTTACATATCTCCTCAGGGTCAAATTTATCTATCCTTCCTAAAATTTCTTATATCATTTTGTCTATACCTTTCTCTTGTACTGTATCTATCTTCCTCTCCCTCCTGGCACACTTATTTGTATCTCTGTCTTTCCCTCCATTAGACTGGAAATTCCATGAGGACAAGATCTATATCACATTTATCTTTGTCTTCCTAGCATCCAGCAGCAGACTTTTCACAATGTAGGCATTTACTAGTTCAACCCTTAATTCAAATCCAATCTTAGATACCTATTAGCTGTGTGATCCTAGGCAAGTCATTTAACTATTGTCTGCCTCAGTTTCCCCAACTGTAAAATGAGAATAACAATAGCCTCTATGTTCCAGGAATTCTGTGAGGATTAAATGAGAAAATGAGTACTGCTTCAGATATTGCCTAATACATAATAGGTGCTTAACAAATATTCTTTACCTTCCCCTTCCTTTTCCTACTAGGAATTTGGGGTATATCTGTTCTTAAAGCCCAGGAATCATGTACCTTCTTTCATCATATATTCCTCCTACTACACCAAGTTGCCTCTTGAAATATATGCATTTGAGGTGGCTAGGTGGCGTAGTGGATAAAGCACTGGCCCTGGAGTCAGGAGTACCTAGGTTCAAATCCGGTCTCAGACACTTAATAATTACCTAGCTGTGTGGCCTTGGGCAAGCCACTTAACTCTGTTTGCCTTGCAAAAACCTAATACACACACACACACACACACACACACACCCATTAGATGTGTGTTACTGAAAATGTGCATATACATTCATGTATGTGTAAATATATTGATGTATACATATGTCTCAAGGAAACTCAGAATGCCCATTAGAGGTACCAGCGTGATTTAGAGTTCATATCTAGTATACCCACAAGCACTAGGTGTTCATTTTAATAGCTGCCTGTCTCTGCTGCCCACCTGCCTGTCTGGAGACAACATCATCAGTCTAATTTCAGATGGTGTGTACAGTCTGACGGGGAGACAGCCGGAGAGCGGGCTGCCAAATGTTCTCATCGGAGATAGCGAGAGATGCTGCTTCGCCTGTCGGCAGAACGTAATCAACTGTCCAACTGATGGCCTGCCAGTGGGGAGGTCCAGCTCAATTGACTGATGTCGCTATTTGCTGCTCTATGAGGGACCTAGAATCTCCCCAGGCCCAGGCAGATACATAATAGTTCTTTATGATGAGGTTCCCATGGAGATGTTTCCAGGTCATAGAAGTTAGAGATAGGAGGAATATTCAATTCAAACCAGTAAATATTCATTGAATACCTATTATATCCAGCTCACTGTGAAGGAGCATCTTGGACTGAGATCAGAATACCAGTTGGAGTCCCCACCCTGTCACTAGCTGGATGATTTTGGCCATGTCATTGCCCTTTTCTGGGCCTCAGTTTTATGATCCAGTAACTGGAACTGGGCACTAGCAATTGTTTGTATTTTTGCCATAAACCCTGCTGGTCCTCCCCTCCCAGATTAAGTTTTTGGTTTGTTGTTTGTTTGTTTCTGATTATGCAAGAGGCCATTCTTTGCTTCATTTCTGCCTTAATCATGGAATGGATATTGCCTCAGTTAAACTTATTTTAAAAAGGCCAAAGTCTCACACTGCATCCAAGGCCATCTCTAGTCATCCTGATCCATATCTGGCCACTGGACCCAGATGGCTCTGGAGGAGAAAGTAAGGATAATGACTTTGCACAACACCCCCTCACTTTAGTCTAAGTCACTTGCATGTCATGGCATGACCCCCCCCCCCCCAAAGTCATGGTCTTCTTCAAGGACAAAGAACAAACAATAAGAATATGTAAAAAAGAATAACATGAGATAAGGCTGAGGAGGTTGTCTGGAGCCAGAATGTGGAAGGAATACTAAGACCAAGAGTTTACATTTGATTTTGGAAGTAACTGAGTGCTACTGAAAACTTTTGGGTAAAGAAGCACCATAAGCAACAGTGTAGAAGAGTTTAAAGAGAACATAGATTCAAGGAAAGAAGACCAACTGGGAGGCTAATAGGAAGAGGGCATGGAGGGTCCGAACTAAAGAAGTGGCAATAGGAATGAAGAAGGAGATATGAGAGAATCCTGATTTAGAAATGAAAGAATTTAAAAATGACCACATGTGAAGAATAAGAGACAGAAAATGTAAAGATGTCTCTAAGATAATGAGTCTGTATCTTCTGAAGAATGGTGGTGCCATTAATAGAAATCTTTTTCTTTTTTTCATTTTTACAAAGCAATGGGGTTAAGTGACTTGCCCAAGGTCACACAGCTAGGTAATTATTACTTGTCTGAGGCTGGATTTGAACTCAGGTCCTCCTGACTCCTCAGCCAGTGCTCTATCCACTGTGCCATCTAGCTGCCCTCATTAATATAAACCTAAACATTTGAAAGAGGACAAACTAGGGAAAAGGTGGGAATGAGGAATTCAGTTTTGAATATGTTGAGTTAGATGTCCTCTTTGGACACTCAGTTAAAAGATATTTCAAAAGAGGGAGTCAAATACTGGTCTACAACTCTGAGGAGAGTTAGGAGTAAATTATAGATTTGAAAGTCACCTTCACTGAAGTTGCTCTTGAAGTCATGAGAGTGGATGAGGTCATTAAGGGAGAAAGTATAGTGAAAAAAAAGAGAAGAGGGCTAAGAAAAAACCATGGAGAATACCCAGTTTTAAGTTTGGGGAATAGAAAGAGGAGCTACTTTTCAGCAGCAGAGGTAGGGAAGGAAAAGGGCAGTTAGGTACAGTGCCTAGAAAAGGCACAGTGGATAATGCTCCTGGCCTGGTGTTAAGAAGACTCATCTTCCTGAGTTCAAATGTGACCTGACACTTAATAGCTGTGTGATCTTGGGCAAGTCACTTAACCTTATTTGCCTCAGTTTTTCTTCTGTAAAAGGAGTTGGAGAAGAAAATGCAAATCACTTCACTATCTTTGCCAATAAAACCCCAAATGGGTTCATGAAGAGTCAGACAGGACTGAAAAATGACTGAACAAGGAAATAGAAGTTATCAAGATGATGGAAGCAGAGGTCAAAGAAAATGAGGATGGGAAAAAACTGGGTCTAGTAATAAGGCCAACTAACTTTGGTGACATTCATTTTTGTAGAGTCGTAGGGACAAAGTCATCAGAACACTATGGGATCATCTAGATTACCCCCTTTTCTATTACTTAGAAAGTTATTGGCAAAGATAGGGATGACACTTTAATCTTAATATGTATGGAATATCATGTCTTGTCAGTCAAATTTGATGTTCTTGTATGTTTTATTAAAATGCTTCCCCATCCCTTTTTAGTTTTAAATTTTATATTACAAGGGATGACTTGATGGGGAAGGGAGGAAGGTAATGAAAGGTAATGAAAGTAATATACAGGGGCAACTAGGTGGCGCAGTGGAAAGAGCACTGACCCTGGAGTCAGGAGGATTTGAGTTCAAATCTAGCCTCAGACACTTAATAATTACCTAACTGTGTGACCTTAGACAAGTCACTTAGCCCCATCGCCTTGCAAAAACCAAAAAGAAAAAACAGGAAGTTGATCACTCCAGGAGATATCAGTAAACAATAAATCAATAAAACAAAGAAAAAGAATGAGAAAAAGTGATATACAAACATGAGCTAGAAACATTTTTAAAAGAATTCCAATGTTTTGATGTCTAGTCCAGGGTTTATATATCACACCTCTTCTCTTCATTCCTTACACTTTCCCTCTGGGAGACAATGAAATGTCATTGAGCCCCCTCTGAAACTTTCCCTGAAGCTACAATCTCCCCTCCAGATCATCCTCTGTGCTCCACCAGACTGTAGCCAGTTTTCCTTCCAGGTAAACAGCAGGATGTTGGGAGGAAAAGATGAGGTAACATGTGAAAACCCTTTGGGAAAATTAAGAGCTCTGAACAAATGGATGGCATAATTTTTTAGAGTACATATATGCTCCTAGGGGACAGAGACCAGATTTCATAAGATCATATTTTACAATTTTAGAGGTACTAGGTACTACCACCATTTCAAAATAGTTGTAGTATTGTACACTTACTGAGCACTTCTTTAAAAATCAGATAGATGTTTGTTAATCAGGCCAAGAGTCAAGAAGCATTTATTAACTGCCTACTATGTACCAGGTACTATGCTAAGTTCTGAGGATACAATGAAAGGTAAAAGACAGGCCCCCCACAGTCTAATAGAGGAATGACAACATGCAAAAAAATATGTACAAACAAGTTATGTACAAGATAAATAGAAAATAATCAACAAAGGGAGGATAATAGAATTAAAAAGGATTGAAATCCCTGTAGAAGATGGGATTTTTACTGGGGTTTGAAGTAAGTAGATAGAGGGTTTGTCGTAGAGACAGAATGACCCTGGCTCAATCCTACCTTTGAAATATTTTAGGCAACTTACTCTCCTGCTGCCCCAAAGCACCTTTTTAAGACAGAAGAGGGAATCTACATTGGTCAAGGACATTTCTCACCAGGAACTATCTACACTGGAAATCTCAATTGCTGTCAAAAAAAATTTAACAAACAGAACAATGTGCTAGGTACAATAGATATACATCCCTTTCCCCCTCCAAATTATCCTTGCTTTATATATTACTTGGGGTGTGTGTGTGTGTGTGTGTGTGTGTGTGTGTGTATGTATTAAATGAATTGTTTTCAATTATGTCCAACTCTGTGACCCCATTTGGGATATTTTTGTCGAAGATACTAGAGTGGTTTGCCATTTCCTTCTCCAGCTCATTTTACAGATGAGGAAACTGAGGCAAACAGAGTGAAATGACTTAACTAGGGTCAAACAGTGTCTGAGACTAGATTTGAATTTAGGATGATGAATCTTCCTTATTCTAGGCCATGTACTTTATCTATTGAACCCCCTAGTTGCCCCTCCTTGAGCACAGTGACTCTTTTACCTCCTTTTGAACCCCCAGAACTTAGCACAGTATCTGGAATATACTAGGCCCTTAAAAGTGTTTATTGATTAAGAACTGATTGATCAAATTGATTGATTTCTTTATGGTCACAAAGTGGTAAAATTGAAACTTGAACTCAAGACCCTTGATCACAATAGTCAGAGGCTCTAGGGGTCTATGTCAGTCTTTCTGGGTGGTATCTAGCTCAGGTCCTTACATTCTACTGGATGACAGTAGTGTTGATGCTGGAAACTCAGTGTTGTTTGAAATCTTTTGAAGAAGAAAACAATACAGCCCAGGAAAACCCATTTGCCTTATCAGAAAGGTGATTGCTCTTACTAAAGTATTTAATACGATTTCCTTCCATTAAGGCAGGAAATCTGGCCTAGTAAGATTATTAATTCTAAAGATACTCATTAAGTCATTGAATAGTATTTAAATGTATTGCAACACCCGGGCCATTGTCATTTTTCAGCTCTATCTTGATTACCGGTCACCCAATTAGAGTTGCCTTCAAATACCCAAATCCTGGACGTTGGGAGATAAGGTTTAATGCCCTCTTTAATGCCCTCAAACCTGAGCTATCAAACAGTAGCATGAGGCCTATAAATATTAATAAATCTATAATTAGTCCCTTGAAAAGAGATCAGTTCAAATGAAAGCTCCACCTGCTAATAACTCAGACTCAGTTTTGCATTGTGACAGATCTCTTGTCATTAGCAATAGGCCATTCTTGTGGAAGGTTAGGATATTCCTGACACCCAGCATGAACTTTGAGCCGTGTTTCTAGCAGTGGGGATAGGTAGTACTGAGCCATCCCTACTCTCCTGCATGTGTATTTGTGACCCAGCAGGCTGGGGTCCAATATGTGGGCTGTGGTTTCTAGAATGAAATTAATTGCCTCCCATAAGGATCCATCTAACCCATGGCCTTTGCCTCATTTTTGAGCTGACTGTGCCAAATATTCATCCATTCATTCAACATTTATTAAATCTGCTTAGTGTTGAGCCTTATACTTTGCATTAAGGAGGCTACAAATCTGGATAAGGTGCCTACTCTCATTTCCCTCTGAAGGGGAGAAGCCATCTGGTTGAAATTGTATCATACCATGTTCCAGAATCATTTCCCTGAGTCTCCCCTCTCCATTTGTTAAGGCCGCATGGTATAGTGGAATTGAATCCTAGAGATAGGAGCCTGGTTTTGATTCACAGACTAACTGCCTATTAGCTATGTGACGAGACACATAATTTTGAACCACTTTTTTCACCTGAGAAATGGGGATAAAAATTATAATCCTAGGACAAGAGGGGATAATTGAGTGGAAATTGTTATGGGACAGACTTCAGCTCTTTGTAATGAAAAACTTCCTATCATCTGAGTTGTCCAAAAGTAAAATGGGCTAACTCAGAAAGTAGTGACTTCTCACGCCATTGGAGATCTTCAGGCAATCTCCTGATTGCTTGTTTAGGGTATTTTGGAGGAGATTCCTGTTCAGGTATAGCTTGGACCACATGGGACCCATTCAAAATGGAGATTCTATGACTGTTCTTTGCCTCTCGTTTTGTCTAGTATGTAATACAAAGTAGGTGCTTAAGGAAAGCTTATTATTGACTGATTCTGGGATAATTGTTTAAGTCTCATATATAAATTTGTTATTATTACATCACATTATTTCTCATTCCTTGGTTTTAATTGGGTTGCCTTGAGCAAATTACTGAACTGCTCTGACTTGGTTTCCCCATCTGTGAAGTGGAGCTGGTAACAACTGTACTTATAGATTTCAAAATTCTTCATATTCTGAGAAACATAGATCTAAACTCTGACTGTTATTCATGTCCAATGAAAATCTTCTCCTATTTTAATTTGAACATTTTTCCTCTTCCCCCTTTTTCCATTTGAACTTGAAGGAAAAATGGAAGAGGGTGGCATCTCTGGCTCCTGGAGATTTTCAGAAAAAGACAGTTGGCTATCTATTTTGTCTCTAGGATTGAACTAGGAGCTGGAATGAAAGACTCCTCAATGTCAACTCAGGGATTTGACAGTGATCATCTAGATGGTCCCAAAGCTCCTGTCCTGAAGGATCTAGCTTCCCCCATGGTTTGGTTAGTGAGAAATTGAGAACTGAGAGGATAGATTACTCTGGTTGGGAGTGTCTGGAAAATGGATTGCTGAACTATACTATGCTCTGCCACTGGGGATATGGCAGAATCACAGGATCTGAGAGTTGGAAGGGATATCTGATGGCATCTAATGAAATTCATAACTGAATAGGAATCCTCTCTCCACATTCCTGACAGGAGGTAGCTAGACACTGCTTGAAGATCTCCAGGATCAGAGATTCTATGAACTCCTCAGGCATTCCACATTTTTCTCTTGTTTCAAGCTAAACTGTGCTTTGTTATCTTTTATGCAGTTCTCCATGTTCTGCCCTCTTGAGCCCCCAAGAAGCAGTTTTGACCCTCTTCCAAATGGCAATCCTTCAGATAGTTGAAGATACCTAGCCTGTCTTCCAAGAAGTCTTCTCTTGTTCAGGCTAAACAGTATCAATTTCTTAAACTGATTGTCTCAAGGCATAGGTTTGCAATCGTTTTTTTAACCATTCTCTTAAATCTAGAATTGAAAACAATTCTCCAAACAAGCTTTGAATGGGGGTAGAATACATTGATTATAACCTCCTCCTTTCTAAACATTATTCCTCTCTTAGATCATGTTAGTTCTTCTGGTCAGTATATCATGCTATTAACTCCATGTAATATCCCTTTCCAGGGAACTTTGAGAATTAGGGGATCAAATATATAGCAGGTTAAGTATGAGCAATGCCTGAGGAAGTCTAATTTGTGGATATAATTTCAAGGGTCTAAGAAAGTCTCTGTCCCAAAATATGCTTCCTCTACTTAGTTGAAATTTCATTTCTTATTATTTTGGTTTAAGATCTTATCCTGCTAAAATGCAGATTCCTTTGGGAGGGGTAGAACTTTAAACTGTTATCAGTCATTGAGCTAGTCCCTCGTCTGAATAAATTTATCACATCCTTTCCTGAGAACAAAGTTTTGATAAGAAGAAAGGAGAAAGTCTTGGACATTGATACTTGCATGTGGGCCTTGGAGAGTACCTTGGAGGGAGGGATTACCTACTTCCTAATTTGGTTCCAAGATTACCCCAATATTTAACTGAACAAATTATTGGGGTCACTGCTAAATAGTAGGGACTGCTGTTTTGGCTTCTTGCCCTGGGTGCCCGAATATTTTGGTTCCAACCCTGATCCCTCTTCCTTGGTAAATTTCAGCACTGATGATAAAGTTCAAGAGCTCACCTGGGCCTGTTGCTTAGCAACCATAGGCTGTAAATGATATCGCTCCAGACACTTTAACTAACCCCTCTACTGCAACCAGGGGATAATGAAGGCAAAGTCAGACAAGCGAAACGGAATTAAAAATCAAACCCTGGAATGAGAAGAGGCAGGAGATATGGAGGTGGCTTTGGTGAATGGAACCAAGGTCTAGAGCTGCTCTTTGGACTGGAGTTTTGGAATTCTCTTGTTGGCCTGTCCCTGCTGCTCACCTGATCTAGAAGAGGGCAGACAGTGAGTGAGTTTGGGTGCCACCATACCTATGACATGCTCATCTGAAATGGAGTTGATTCTGTAAGGTACCCTAGAGATGGGCTTGTTCCTAGGCATTCTCCCTTTATTTAAAGTAACTGCCTCAAAGACAATTGTGATACCTTTTTCGGTAGTACTGGTCCAAGGATAAACTTATTGTTCTCATTTATATATGCTCCATGTGATTAATGGTTTATTAACATAGAAAGGATTTAATATATAACCACAACCTCTGCTTCTTTTAATTCCTACACCAGTCAGATTCCATTTACCTTCTTGAAAAAAACACTCAAAAATTGTACCAGACATAATATGATCAATAAATCCAATAAGAAGCTATAGTGAGTGACTTCCTTAACTGCAGAACTGTGTACATGTGTGCACATACACTATACACACACAAAATACACATACACTGTACACACACACACACACACGCGCGCGCGCGCAGTATAAATGGGAGACATCAGTGAAGTTAATGGAAACAGGCAAACAAACCTGCGGTTTCCCAGCATGACCAGAGCAGGGCCAGAGATGTGTAGACTGTAAGATACTATCTCAAAGAACAACAAAAGCTGTGGGCTTCACAGAGAAAGTCCCAGTATGGTCAGAAAACCCAAGCATAGGCACCTTGAAAGAGGTAGAAAATACTGATGCCTACTATTGCTTGGTTCTCTAGGCTCTCAGGTCCCTAACTTTCTGCCTTGAGATATTGGAAAGAGTATTGAAAAATTTAAACCCTGAACCTCAAAGATTGAAGAAGGTCTAACTTTGAGTGGTCAGGAAGACAGGAACCCAGGTAAACCAGACTGAGACCAGTAGGACTGACCACCTTAGGCAAAAGTGAAGTAGAAGGTATATCTTGGCCTTGGTACAAAGCTCCACTGCAGAAAATATGACTAGGGAGAAGAGTAAAACCAAACTGAAAAATATAAGGAAGCATTAAAAATGTTTGTAGAACTAGTAACTACCCAAAAGGAGAATGGATTTCTATAACAATTGCAAGTAAAGACCCAAAGGAAAATGGATTTTTACCTATAAATACTAACTACATTAATGCCTAGAAGAAGTAAAACAAGAGATTACAGCAATAAAAGATCCAGAAGGAAAAGCTGGAAGGAGAATAAATGGATTAAAAAATAAAGTAGACTTTATGCAAGTAATATACTACCTAAAAACTAGAATTGACCAAATAGAAATCAATTATTCCATGCTTGCTAAGAAATATTAAAACATGGGGCAGCTAGGTGGCCCAGTGGAAAAAGCACCGTCCCTGGAGTCAGGAGTTACCTTGGGTTCAAAACTGGTCTCAGACACTTAATAATTACCTAGCTATGTGGCCTTGGTCAAGCCACTTAACCCTATTTGCCTTGCAAAAACATAAAAAAAGAAATATTAGAACAAAATGAAAAGAGTGAAAAAAGTAAGAAATTGTAAGATATATCAAAAACAGGGGCAGCTAGGTGGCATAGTAGAGTACTGGCTTTGGAGTCAGGAGAACCTGAGTTCAAATCCAACCTCAAACACTTAAAATTACCTAGCTGTGTGACCTTGGGTAAGTCACTTAATGCCATTGCCTTGCAAAAAGCAACAAAAAAAGTTATATCAGAAACAATTGATCTGGAAAGCAAATCAAAACCATTGAATTTTCTTTTAAAAAATTACTTTTAAAAACCCTCTATAATATATTTGACTAAATCATAAGCAAAAACTTCTTAGAACCAGAGAATCAAGTGTAGAAAAAATCAACCTATCACCTCCTGAAAGACACTCTAAAAGGAAAAAAAAGCTGAAATGAGAATAGCCAAAATCCAGAGCTCTCATGTCAAAGAAACAATACTGCAAGCAAGTTCAAGTACTTAATGGATCACAGTCAGGACTCCACAAAACCTGCAAGTTTTTACTTATAATCAAGAGGAGATTTTTGGAATACAATATTCAAAAAGGCAAAAAATATAGTATTTGAACAATATTACAAATCTATATATAATCCCATAAGGAAAACAAAAAAAATCTTTATTGGAATAGAGAACAGTCAAGCATTTTTGATAAAAAGACAAGAGTAAGATCTTCGAAATACAAACTCAAGAGTCCAGAGAAAACTAGAGAGGTGTTTATTTGGGCAATTATAAGGAACAGTATGATTATGTAGATCTAAGATTCTAATAGTGGGAGAGGAATGAAATATCTCTTTGGAAGGGTTTAAAATAGGAAAAAACAAAGAACATGTGGTATATATTCTTTTTTGAGAGTTTTAACTAGGTAAATAGAAGGGAGTGTCTAAGGAATACAGTAGTTTAATTTTTAAGGTAAAATTTTCTTCAGTGCACTTTTGTATCTCCTTTTATATTTGACCAATTCTACTTTTTTAAGGAGTTCTTCTTTTCAGCGTATTTTTGTGCCTCTTTTTACCATATGACCAATTCTGGTTTTTAATGTGTTATTTTCTTTGGGGTGTGTGTGTGTTTGTGTGTCTGTGCACACACCCACACATCTCCTTTATCAAGCTATCAGCTTCTTTCCACAATTTTTCATATCACTCACATTTGTCTTCCAAATTTTTCCTTTATCTCTCTTATTTAATTTTTTAAATCCTTGTGAAGCTCTTCTAGGAATTTTTTTGGATTGGTAGCCACTTCAGATTTTTCTTTGAGGCTTTGCATATAGCTATTGACTTTGTTGGTTTTTTTCTGTGTTTTGTCTTGATTTCCTGTCAGCATAATACTACCTAAGATTGGATACTTTTGCTGTAGTTTTATTTTTCCAGCCTATTTCTTGACTTCTATGTTAGAGTTAGACTCTAATCCTGGAGTGGAGGGGCTGCTGCTCCAAATTTCAGGTTTTTCATGCTACCTATTTGGGGGGTTTATAGGTTTTTGACTCTTCCAAGTGATATGATCTAATGAGTGGTATGGTTGCTACTCTCCTGGCCTGTGCTCTGGTCTATGAGCAACAATAAACACTCTTCTTCATCTTGGATTGTGACCAGGAAGGTTCCCGCTACCCTGTGGCCAAGTACTAGTAAGCTAGTGCTCTTCTTCACCCTTGGACTATTTATGACTTGGAACTCTGTATGGACATTACAACAGGGTTCTGCCTCAGTGCCAGCAAAGGGTCCCCTGTAATCTACTTTTGACCAATTCCTTTGTTGTCTATGGGTTGCTGCTGAAGCTGCTACCAAAATCTGCTGTTGGCACCCTGCCTTCACCTTTGCTTTTCAGTATGCACTGGGCTCTAAGGCCAGCCACCACTCTGCTGAGATGTTTCCTACTAACTTCCTAAGTTGTCCTGGGCTGGGAAATTTTTTTCCTGATCTTTTCTTGGTTCTGTCACTCCAGAAATCAATCTGAGGCATGATTTTTGTTTTGGAGGAGAATTTGAAAGCTCTCTGACTTTACTCTTCTATCTTGGCTCTACCCAAATACACTAGTTTGGAAAGAAGGTACAACTATTTAATTCTAATAATTGGGGTGGATAAGAAAGAACATGAAGAGAGGGAAGAAGGAATTTAGCATCATAAGATCTTCACTTATCTGAAACAAAGGAAGTGTCAACATGTGCATACATACAATTTGGGGTAGAAGTGATTCTAACAGAAGGGAAACAAGCAGGGTTAGGGTTTGGGTTGCGAGTAATAGAGAATAATTCTAGGGGAGGAAACAGTTCAAAGAAAAATAAATTTCATGATACTGAGGAGAGATTAAAAGGGAAAAGAAAAGAAAAGAAAAGAAAAGAAACTAAGCGAATACGATTAGGAAATAACTGTACCAATTATAGTATATGAATATAACAGAATGTTATTGCCTGGTAAGAAGTAACATGAAATTATTTCAGGTAGAATGAAGAGAGCAGAACTGAGAGGATTTATACAATAACAATAATTATTGTAAAGACAAAGAACTTGGAAAGCTTTAAGAACTCTAGTCATTTCAATCACCAACCATGTTTCTATGAAGTAGAACCTACCCATCTTCTGTCAGAGAGATGATGGATTCAGGGTACAAAGGGAAACACACATTTTTGGGCATTACCACTTTGGGGATTCACTTTACTTGATTCTGCTTAAAAGTCACAAGGATTTTTAATTGCTGGGGATGGAACTTTGATGAGAAGAGAAAGGTTTAGAAATGAGGCTATGAAAAAAAAGAGGGCCATTGAAACATTTCCAAAAATTCACAGAAGAAAACAGAAGTTCGGAAGGAAGTACAGAAAAAAAAACAGGAAAGTTTTGAAAGTAAATGTGGCATTTATTAAATGGAGAGTCATAGTTTCACCTAGAATCCTTTTTTGTGTGTGTTTTGCAGTGTATATGATATGAAAATACTCTTCTTATTTGGCATTTAAGTTTAGAATTAAAAAAAGAGAGAGAAATAAAACCAGAGGAGATTCTTCCAGGGAGTTTTCTGAAAAGGGACTAAAGCTTTTCCCTACTAATATTTTAAATATATCTGTTTAAAATTTTATTTTTAAACATGGGGTTTTGGGCAGCTATAATATAGTGGAAAGGGATTTAGCTTTGTAATTAGAAGACTCCGGTCCAAAACTTACCCCCCCCCCGGCGTTCAGCTAAACCACCCACAAAATAACAATGATGAAATTAGATGACTTCTAATGTCCCTTCTAACTCTAGAGGGTATGCTTCTTTGATTTTCATGGCATTCAAAGACATCACTATCTATAGCTTCCAGGGTTCTTGGGGAGTGGATAGGGCCCAGCACACCATTCTTAGGATGGCAAAGTTTTCTGCTGTTCTACACTTTCCCTTTCCATGCTTGTCCCTCCTCAGTCCAGAAATCAACCACTACTAACTTAAAGTATCTTGAAAGAGTTGCAATTTCATTGATACTTTTGTGACTACTTCCCTCATACCAGATCTGTGAGATAGTACAAATATTATTGTAACAATATACAAAGAGGAAACCAAGATCTATGAAAATTAAGTGTCCTACCCAGAGTCACCTAACTAGGAGGTATAAGGTCTGGGACATGAGGCCAGGTTTTTTGACTCTGGCTTCAGTGGTCTTTCTCTGAGGCCACACTGTCTCTCCTTATTGCTCCAATTCTGTATGTTTCTGGTTCACATTTTTCCATAAGTTCTCCATAGGGGATTTGCTCAGAGACTTTTTTTCTTGTTCCTTTAGTAGCTCTGCTCTAGTTTTTAGACTAAATTTATATTGTTTTTCATTCTAGTCACATGAATGGCCCTCCTTTTTTCTTGTCATATTTATCACTGGAAATGTCTCTTACAGAATTTTTATGCATATCCCATGCTAGAACCAACTAAATAACCTGGGATGTCAAGTGGACTCATAAACCAATCAAGTACCATTTCCTGAGGATATTCCCTAAGAAAAGAAAGAATCACAGCAGATCTTGTCCATATTGGGTACAGCTGTTCAAAAAGCAGCAAGTATGTGTACTTAAGTTGTCTTGGTGCTCCAGAAATCCTCCTGGGAATTCAGAGGGGCTGATGCACAGACAAAGGGATTTTAATTGAGTTCAACAATTATGTGCCCAGTCCTGCCCTAGGCCCTGTGGAAGATACAAGAGAGGAAAAGACATGGTCCCTGCTTACAATCTCACTAATGATACAAAGCAATTAGGAAGCAAAACAAGACAATATATGATAATGAGCTAAATGGTGTGGGAGGCAGCAGTGTAGTGGAAAGAATACCAGCTTTGTAGTCAGAGGACTTGGGTTGTATACTGACACATCAGCTTGCTACCTGTGTGACCTTGGGCAAGTTATTTAGTCTCTTTCAGCCTTACTTTTCTCATATGTAAAATGAGGGAAACAGACTAGATGATCTCTAAAATCCTTTTCAACTTTAACCCTATGATCCAATGAACTTATGTAACCTTGGTCAAATCACTTAACTACTTCTATTTAACTATATCCATATACCTGATTTCTAAAGTACCATCTAGCTCTGGCATTCTATATTCAGTCTTTCCAAGTTTTGCTACCCTGTGGATATCCTAAGGACCTTCTTTTTTATACCTACCTGGGTATATAAGTATATGTATGCATGTGTTTTATTTTTATTTATTTTAATGTTCATTTTTTAAAATTTTAATTTCCAAATTCTCTCTCTCTCTCCCTCCAGTCTCTTCCCTACTCATTAAAAAGCAACCAATGGTATCACTTATGCATGGGAAGTCATGCAAAACATATTTTCATATTATCCATGTTTCAAAAAAAGCCAAGCAAAATAAAGTGGAAAAAAATTTGCTTCAATCTGCACTCAGAGTTGATCAGTTCTCTCTCTCTCTCTCTCTCTAGAGATGGATAGCATTTCTCATCTTGAGTCCTTTGGAATTGTCTTGAATCATTGTATTGATTTTGAGTAGCTAAGGCTTTCACAGTTGATAATTGTTACAATACTGCTGTTACCATGTACAATGTTTTCTTGGTTATGCCCACTTCACTTTGCATCAGCTCATAGAAGTCTTTAAGGACTCTTTCAAACATAATGATGTAGGTTTGAACTGAGCTCAAAATTTATGATTCTCTTATGTCTATAAGTGCTACAGGAAATGGAAAAGGGACAATGTGAAGAAATGCATTTTGTTTTTCTGCCCTGTTTAGTACCAACTATTCATAGGCTTGGGTTCATTTTTCTGCTTGAGAGGAAAAGGGGAATAGAAGGAGGAGGTGTTTATTTTGCAGAGAAGGAAACTGAGACTGAGAGAGATTAAGTGACTTGTCCAGAATCATAGAGGCACTATTTGAATTCAGATCTCCCTGCCTCTAAGTACAGCATTCTACCCTTACAGCCAGCTAGCTACTTAAACAACAGCATAGAATTAGTGTAAAAATTTAATGGGAACAGAAAAGGAAATGAAAATTAACATGAGACCTTTTTATACTTATTCTCTAAATCTTCACATTCCTATTCACCTTTTCCCCAGGCAAACTGAGGAAACAGTTCAGTCTTGAACTTAAAGGTTGCTGTATTCATCTTAGCATATCTGCTGAGGAATCACTGAAAATGATTAACATCCCTGAAAAACTCATGCTCCATTGTGGGAAGAGTTTTGGTAGTTTTTGGTATAGCCAGAATGATGTTGGCCAGCATTTCCCAGTCTCACACCTCTCCACAGCCCAGATATCTCTTCTTTCCCTTCAGAACTTCAGATACTTTCTAGAACTCTTGAGAAATTTCTAAGGAAAATGGGGAATCACCTGGAATTAGATGGTTCTGATTCTGTCTTCTAGCCCTGAGGTCTCTGTCAACCTTACTGACACAGTCATTCTTATATACCACTTCCTCTTAATGTGGAGAGAAGTTTTAGCTAATAATTGCTAGTTTGACTCTTCCTACCAAATGCTAGTTGCATAAAAGACCCTCACAGTGAATAGCAGATAAACCTATATATCCAAGCAAAACAGAAAACAGAAATAGGAGATTTGTGACTGGAATTTGTGGTTTAGAATATACCATTAAATACACAAGGGTGAATGAACTCTTCTGTTATAAGTGAGATAAGATCTCCACCCCAATCTCATCCAAGGGGAAATTATCTCCTCAATGTTCCTAGAGAGACAAACTGGAAATCAGGGATGTGTTGAGGAATTACCTTCTGCTACATGTCTGCTAGTTCAGAAGTCTTTCCAAGGTCTCCCTTCTATAGTCTCTGGAGCTTCATGTCCCTCTCTCAAAGTTCTGGTACCAGTTTCTGTCCTGATTCAGGTATACCTCAGTATTCTTTCTACCAATTAGAAGCAACATCTTTCATAAATGCTATAGTATGCAAAAGATTCTAAGGTTTATTTGAAAACCTGGTTTGCTTTATTTTTATATACATGATTAGAGTAGACATTCTACTTTGTCCCAGAGGACAGAACTAGAAGCAGAGGGTAGAAGTTACATAAAGGCAGATTTCTGTAGATGCAAGGAAAAATGTCTTAATAGCTAGAGTCATTAAAAAATAAAATTGACTGTCTCATGCAGTATTGAGTTCCCTCTTACTAAAAGTGTTCAACTGAAGGTTGGAAGACATTGTTAGGTTATAGAGAACATGTGGTTTGCTCAGGTAAGGGTTATATTTAATAACCTCTTCAGTCCCTTCCAAATCCAAGTTTGACTGGTGATTATGTCCAATCCAAAAAAAAAAATCCTAGAAGAGCTTCTCCAGTACCTTGGTCTAACATGCATTACCTACGTCTTCATCTCAGCAATGATAACATTGAAGAGGGGAATGACTTAGTTCAGAGAGATCTTGAGATGGATCTTTAACACCTGTCACAAGCAATATGAGAACATCACAGAGATGTCAACATAGACTGAAGAAAAACACTAGAGAAGACCTGGAACTTTAACTAGGCCTTGAAGAGTCAGAAGGATTTGAACATGAGGGAATGAAAAAGGACATTCCAAGCAGGGAATACAATATCAAGAATAAAGTCTAAGAGCTACAATGAGAAGAAAATTGTGAGCATTAGAGGGTGCAGGGAAAGTCCATACAATGGTATGGATAGGGTATGGAAAGTAGGAGATGATATTTTTCTGAACTAGGAAGATTATCAGCTCTTGACCTTGCCCCAAGTTCAAATTGATAGAACAAAACTATATGAAGATTATTTTTTCAGCAAACATTTATCAATCACCCATTATATGCAGAATGTTGTTCTAAGTCATAGATTAGAATATATGAGAGATACCAAAGGAATAGTAACCAAAGGAATAGTAACCAAAGCCCAGAATGGGCCTGGCTGTAGTGGCACTACCACTGTACAAAAGTGTGATAATTACTGGGAGAACAGGCTGATTCAAAAGTAGCTTCCTTTTATACATCCCTATTTATACTTCTGGAAATCAGTCATAAAGTTTAGAACCAGAAAGAGCTAGAGATCATTTAGTCCAATTCCCTTTCTCTACAGATGAGGAAACTGAAGCCCAGAGTGGGGAAGGATCTTGCCTAAGGTCACACATAAAATAACAGAATTTCAGAGATGAGAGATACTATTCATTTAATCCAGTTTAGACCTGGGAAAAAAGTCTACTGCAACATATGCAAGAAGTAATCTGGGGCAGCTAGATGGCACAGTGGATAGATCACCGGCCCTGGAGTCAGGAGTACCTGAGTTCAAATCTGACCTCAGACACTTAATAATTACCTAGCTGTGTGGCCTTGGGCAAGCCACTTAACCCTATTGCCTTGCAAAAAACTAAAAAAAAAAAGTAATCATCCAATTTTTGCTTGAAAGCTTCCAATAAAGGGGAGCCCACTTTCTTCTAGACCATTTCCCTTTGGGCCAACAATTTTGTGTCCAATAGCAACCCTGCCAAGGTTTGCCTCTATAAACCTCTTACCCTTTGCTTCTGTTCAGTTGAGAATAAATGGAACATGTCTGATCTCTCTTCCATGTGATGAGCCTTTAAGACATCAAAGGTCCCCCATCCTCACTTTGTCCCTGCTAGTGCAAACTAGCATCCCCAGTTCCTTTGACTCATGTTCATAGGGCATGAGTTCAAGGCCTTTCTCCATCCTGGCTTCCCTCCTCTGGATATTCTCCAGATTGTCCATGTCTTTATTAAATTATCATACCCAGAACTGAACATAGTCCTCCAATTGTGATTTGACCTGGGCAGAAGAGAGCATACTTCTTTAAGTATGCAATTCCAAAGATCTAGTTATCAAGTCAGATGGCCATATCCACACTGAGTTTGAGGTCTACTAAAATTCCCAGATCTTTTTCAGGCAAATTAGAGCCAAACTATGCCTTCTGCATCATTTTTTTTGGCAAGACAATGGGGTTAATTGGCTTGCCCAAGGTCACACAGCTAGGTAATTATTAAGTGTCAGAGGCTGGATGTGAGCTCCGATCTTCCTGACACTAGGGCCAGTGCTCTATCCACTGTGCCACCTAGCTGCCCTCCCCTCCTCATCTTTTACTTGTGAAGGTTTTTTTTTTAAATGTGAAAAAAATATACATTTATCTCCACAAATAGTAGGCAGCCGGGCTAGGATTTAAACCCAGATTCTCTGATTCCAAATCCAGTGGTTTTTACCATGACACCACACTGTTTCATATTCTGCTAACTGCTCTCTGCCCCTTTTATGTTCACTATTATTCAATGTGAAGTTTGTTGTTCAGTCCTGTCCTTCAGGCAAAGTGTCTACAGATTGCAAATGTACTAGGCTTTCACCCACATGTGGGCTAGAGAGCCTAAATATGAGGGGCTCTGGGCATTTTGGAGAAGCCATTGTGGATCCCAAATATACTAGACTTCCAGATCAATCAATCAGCAAGCATTTATTAAGACCAAGGCTTCTGCACCTGCTGCTCCCTCCCCCGCAGTCCCCTACCTCATTCTGCCAAAGCAAAACAAAACCAACCACAAAACGAAATGACTTTCACTCTGTCCCTTTCGACTCAGTGGTCCCTGAGAAGAATAAATACAAGAACCACTGGCGTGAATAGAAATTAATATGGAACTGTATTAACTGCACAGGGATTTTTTTTTAAAAGAGAAAAATTCTCAATTTAAAATCCCAGCACAAATAGACTCTCTTATAAGGTCAGATGAAAGATAAATGCCCAAGAATACCAAACTTGTCAGCATTTAGAACTGAATCTTGCTTTCTCTCCTTTTCTTACTTGCTGACAGTGAGGGCTGGTTCTGCAAGCAAATCAAATCCTAACTCTGCACCTCAGTTTTTACATCTGGAAATGGAAAGAATGATTTAGAGCTAGAGGGGATTTCAGAGGGTCATCCAGTCTAATTTCCTACCTATGCAAGAATTCCTGTTATAACCCCAGCAAGTGGTTATCCTGCTTGTTTCTGAGCACTTTCATCCAGTTTGAAATGAATATGATGGCTGGGAAATTCTTCCTTGTATGGAAATGCCACCTTTCTGATACAGGTTCTCATTGCATTATTGTAAAAGCTGCTGATAGATCTTTCTGCTTCAAGTCTCTCCCCATTCCAATCAATTCTCCATTCAGCCACTAAAGTTACTTTACTTAAAGTACAGGTCAGCCTACTATGTCACTCCAATGAGTCCCTCACTCTATAAACTCCAGTGGCTACCTATTGCCTCCATGAACAAATACAAAATGCTCTGTTTGGCATTTAAAGTCTTTCATGATCTACCCTCCCCCTCCCTTTCCAGTATTCCTACATTTTATTCACTGACACACTTTCTTCTATCCAATAAATCTGGCCTTCTGACTCCTCCATGAATAAGATCCTCCATCTCTTGGCTCTAGGCATTCTCTCTGGCTGTCCCCCATACTTGGGACCCTCTCCCTCCTCCTCTCTGACTACGAGTCTCCTTGATTTCCTTCACATCTCAACTAAAATCCCATCTTCTACAGAAGCCTTTCTTAATCCCTTTTAATCCCAGTGCCTTTGTTATTATTTCCTATTTTTTCTATATAGAGAAGGCTTGCTTTGCCAATTTGTTTGTATTTTATCCCCTTCACTCACAATATTGTAGCTTCCTTGAGGACAGAGACTCTCTTTTGCCTCTTTTTGCATTTTCCCATAGCTCATCACAGTCCTGAAATACAGAAGGCACTTAATATTTGTTCATTGATGGAAAGAAACCCTGTCTTTCTCTAATTTCTACACATGACTCCTAGTTCTATCTTTGGGGTCAAACAGAACAAGACTAATTTTTCACATAATACTTAATTGACATTACTATTGTGCCCTCCCCATTCCAAGTCTTCTCTTCAACCAATAAAACAACCTCCATACCTTCCATTTATCTTCACAGGACACGATTCTTCAGTCCCTTTACTATTTGCTCTCCTCTGGACTTTCTTACAAGGGGTTTTTGAAGCTTAATTGTGCTTCATACATCAAGATAATGCTTCAGATCAATCATCAGTAGGGTTCCTGCTTTGAGCTGCTCCAGTAGAGATGTGTTTGTACTGAGCCATCCACATTCTCTCTCCTTTCTCTTGATGAATAAGTGCAGACACCAGAAGAATAGATTAAACAGCAAGGGTAAGGAATGCAGCAGACTAAGCCTATTAACTTAGTAAAGGTAACTAACTATCCCTCATAGGGATCAGACCCCTCACCTTAGCATCCTTAGAGATGAAAACAACTGGAGTGAATCAGTAATAAGTTATTTGGAAGGAGAATCTGGTGGGTACATAGTAAAGAAATATAAAAAATAGCAAAGGGTGAGAAATTCATGACTAAGACTAAGAATTATGATGAACCAACTGTATTAAAGAGAACATGTACTGAAAAAAATGACCAGGGGGTGGCTAGGTGGCGCAGTGGATAAAGCACCTGCCCTGGAGTCAGGAGTACCTGGGTTCAAATCCAGTCTCAAACACTTAGTAATTACCTAGTTGTGTGGCCTTGAGCAAGCCACTTAACCCCATTTTTGCAAGGCAAAAAAAAAAACTAAAAAAAAAAAGAAAGAAAAAATGACCAGGGCAGCAGGTCAAAGAGCAGAGGACCTCATGAATAGAGGAAAGGAATGGAATCAGGGAACAATACATACTATGACTACAATTATATGGATGAAAAACAGTAACATTAAGTGCAGTACTTAGCAGTCTTAGTAACCAATCTTAATTAGGGAGAAGAGATGATAAAGGAACTCCCTCCTTTCTGTGTATCATGAGGAATTCAGCAGAATATTATACACTCTATCATGATGTTTCTTGATTTTGTCTGACTGCTCTAGGTCTGTGTGTGTGCATGTGTATGTGTGTGTATGAATGTGCATGCACATATGTGTGTTTATATGTGAAGTATCTGGAAACTATTGTGGTGTAAAAGCAAAAGCATCAAATTTTTTTTTCTAATGGAGGGAAGCCAAATGGGTCCCTCTTCCATACTAAATCAGTTTCCAAGGTCTGTCCATTTTAATTCCACAAAACACCTTACATCAATTTCCCCCTTTCCTCTCCCAATTGACCTCATTTCATAACCTCTTGTTTGGATTATTATAATCACTTCCAAACTGGTTCCCCAGCTTGGATTCTATTATAATCCAGTCAGCAGAGATCTCTTTCTCTCTTTTCTTTCTCTCCCCTCCCTTTCAATCTCTCTCTGTCTTCTTGTTTCTGTCTCTTTTTGTAGATAATCTAAGAATCAGCTTATTTGAAGAGTTAGGATTCTTTTTGTTTGTCAAATGATAAAATGTCAGAGTTTTCATCCCTGGATGATCCCTAGAGACATGCAAAACATAGAAGAGACAATCTAGAGATTCCCCAAATCTGTAAATGTCACTACTATCCAAATAACTTCTGAATTGCAAGGTGCATAACAAGAGCATTTCTAGAGGGACTGAGTCATAGGAGATTCTTCTGTAGAATATTTGGCTTAAGTATCTTAGTTGCTGCTGCCTTTATGATATGAGACATCTAGACTAAAGATTTGAATCCTAATTTGAATCCTTATTACTTTGAGTATGATATATAATGTATACCGTTGGTTCATTTCATCTGTAAAAGTTGCCCTATCTGGGGGCAGCTAGGTGGTGCAGTGGACAGAGCACCAGCCCTGGAGTCAGGAGTACCTGAGTTCAAATCCGGCCTCAGACACTTAATAATTACCTGGCTGTGTAGCCTTGGGCAAGACACTTAACCCATTGCCTTGCAAAAAAACACTAAAAAAAAAGTTGCCCTATCACCTTCATAGAATCATTGTAAAGGCAGTGTTTTGTAAACTCTGATCTTTTTTTAAAAATTTGAGGCAATAGGGTTAAGTGACCTGCCCAAGGTCACACAGCTAGGTAATTATTAAGTATCTGAGGAAGGATTTGAACTCAAGTCCTCATGATAGAGCTGGTGCTCTATCCACTGTGCCACTTAACTGCCCTAAACTTCAAAGTTCAATAAAAAAGCAGACCTGCTTTACATGGTCTTTGGAGGGCTCTTTCAGTTCTAGGACCATCTACTGAAAGTAGAACTAGTGCAACAGGACAAAAAAGGCAGGGGATATGGGAGTAGAATCAGGGGAACAATACACACAATCACTATAATCATGTAAAAGAGAAAAATTAACATGAAGCCCAATGCTAAACAATTGTATTGATCAGCCTTGATCATGGGAGAAGAGCTGAGGAAGGACCTCTGTCCCTTTTGTATGGCATGAAAAATTTGTTTGCCTTTTCCAGTGAGGTAAAATATTTCATAGTCTGTCAGAAATTATCATTGTATTGCTTTATTTTTGCCTGTTATAGGTGTGTGTATATGTGTGTATGTCCATATGAAATATCTGAAAAATTATTGTAGTGTAAAGACAAAAGTCATCAATATTTTTTCCTAAGCAAGGAAAGTCAGATACATCTCATTTCCATACTTAATTCATTTCCACATCCTGCCCCTTTAAATTCCACAAAATATCTTGCATTAATTTACTCCTTTCCACATCCAACTGACATCATTTTATCACTTCTTGGCTAGATATTATAATAATTTCCAAGTTGGTCCCCCAAATCCAATCTCTTCTATTTTATTTTTTTAATTTATTTATTTTATTTATTTAAGGCAGTGGGATTAAGTAACTTGCCCAAGGTCATGCAGCTAAGCAATTATTAAGTGTCTGAGGCCGGATTTGAACTCAGGTACTCCTGACTCCAGGGCCAGTGCTTTATCTACTGCACTACCTAGATACCCCTAAAGCACTTATATTTTAATCCATCCTGAACAATATTGTGAAGATCACATTTCCTATCTGACCCCACATATCCTTAGTCTGGTGTTCAAATAACTTCAATGACTAGAAGATACATTACCCAGAAGATTAAGTTAAAACTTCTTTAGCTTCTCACTGTAGGCCTTCCACAAGCTAGATGTATCCAGTTTTATTGTCTACTGTTTTTCTACATGCAAACTTGACTCCAGAAACCTTGGATTACTCACTATACTTAGAAATCACATTATCCTTTCCCATCCCTAGAATATACTGCTTTCTTCCCTTCCTACCATCCCAGTGTTTTTTTTTTTTTTCTAGTGAGATACTTTATTTTCATCCTTCAACTCAGGTGCCACATTCACTATAAAGGCTTCTCTGAGATTTCCTCTCTACCACAAAAGCTGCAAGTAAAAGTCCTATGAGTGATTCTTCCTCTGATTGCTTTTAGCCCTCTGTACCTTTCTGATATAATTTATCACATTCTATTTTTTTACCTCAAAGTACTACATGAATATGTTATTATTATTATAATTAAAGTTATTTGTATCTGTTAACTCTCTTCCTAGAGTATCTAGAGACTGCATTTTATTCATCTTTGTTTTCCTCAATACCTATCAGTTTATTTGCTATTTGTTGAATTGATTTCTGTAAAGTCATGAACATAGCCGAAGAATTGAAGACATCATCAAAGTATCAAGTATATATATATTCAGTACCATGGCTAGGGCCCAGGTATTGATCCAAGGTCAGAAATGGTAGCACTCTAGAGTTCTCCAGTCCTTTTTACAGCCCAGATCTCATGGTCAATCATCTAGGGAAGTAGCCGCTGGGATAAAGGACCTGTCATACCTACCAAATGTTAACCAACAGACACATACAAAGCAAGCAAGCCAGTCTCGTTGATGCAGGAAAGCACCCTGAGGGAGATGCTGCATGTGCCCAGAAAGTCAAACCAGCACAAACACCTTGACCACTGTCTCTCCTGATAGAGAGAGCCCAAGAGCCTGAAACCCAGAGTCTTGAGAAGAGCAATGCTTGCTGCCCAGTGCCCTTAGTCATCACCCTGGGAAACAACCCTTGTGATTAGAGTCTGGTAAGTGCTCCTGCAATTGCTGTTGCCAGACACAGAAAAGATTCTTGCCATCAAAGTATTTGGCACTGTCAAATGACTCAACAGCAGAGATTGATAGGATTGTATCTGGGAAAATGACATTAAAGAAGAAGCATTAACATCTGGTGTGCCACTGTACCCTAAGGACCATGGGACTTTTTCATTTGACTTGCAGCTGAAATCTTCCATATGTGCTGTCTCCCTCATTATCTGAGTTCCATGAGAGAGCAGGGACTACCTTGCTTTTTTTTCATTGTATCCCCAGTGTTTTGCATAGTGCTTTGCCCATATTGAATACTTAATAAATGTTCTTAATAAATACTTCATTCATTCATTCATTTGTGATATTATTAATTTCAACTCTACTTCTGTCATAGTTGATGACAAGATAATGACTACTTCATTCTAGTGACCGCACAAAGTGATATGTTATAATAATAACTCAGATTTTTGTAGTGCTTTAAGGTTTACAAAATGCTCTCCCCATAACAACCCTGTGAGGTGGGAAATAGACAGCAGGCCTTTGTAATGTGGTGGCTGGTTTTTTTTTTTTAGAGAGTCCCAAATGTTACAATTGTCCTCATTGTGACATTTCCCCCATGTGGGATCCCCCTGACAGTGACAGAGAGGGGATGGAGCCAGGCAGTGGATACCCTAGTGACAGATTAGTGCTGCCAAAGCCCGACACAAAACCATTTGGTGTGGGGAAAATGATAGATGCTAACACTCATTTTAAACACAGGCAGCTGAATTCCTCCAGACAGGTGCCATGACTGGAATTTAGGGCCCAGCTGCTCGGTTCAGATAAGGTGCGGACTCAGCCCAGCGCACCGAGAGGTTACTTAATAATGAAAATGCAGTGATTGATGTCGCTGTCTTCAGGATATAACCTCCCCATTTGGAGGCCTTCAGCTCCCAAATCATCCATCCCCTAGGGAAGGGGGAGGGAATAAAAGAAAGGGATTGGTTCAGGAATATCTAGGAGGAAGAATGGACCCTGAGTTTAAAGATACTCCTGCAGTATTTGAGAGACTCAAGAGATCTCTTTGCCATTTGGGGACCCTGATAGGCTCATCTGGCCCTTAGAACTAAACTAGGAAGGACTTGGGTTAGACCTGAGAAGAATTTCCTCATGAGCAGGGTTTGGGTCCTTTCTTTCCTCCTTCCTTCCTTCCTTCCTTCCTCCCTCCCTCCCTCCCTCCCTCCCTCCCTCTCTTTCTTTCTCTCTCTCTCTCTCTCTCTCTCTCTCTCTCTCTCTCTCTCTCTCTCTCTCTCTCTCCCTTCCTTCCTTCCTTCCTTCCTTCCTTCCTTCCTTTCTTTCTTTCTTTCTTTCTTTCTTTCTTTCTTTCTTTCTTTCTTTCTTTCTTTCTTTCTTTCTTTCTTTCTTCCCTCCCTCCCTCCCTCCCTCCTTCCCTCCTTCCCTCCAGCCTATCTGCCTGCCCGCCTTCAGACATAAAGTGCAGCCTGGCAATTTGAACATATCAAACAGCTAGCTTCTTTCATTCCTCTCCCTACTTCTCTTGAGTTTCAATTCCCTATTAACAATTTTTGTTTTGTGCAGTAGAGGCAGTTGGGGTTTTTTAAAAGAGTCCCAAATATTACAATTGTTTTCATTGTGATATTTTCCCCATTTGGGAATCCCTCCAACAATGACAGAGTTACTTTTAATCTCTGTTAACAGAGGTTAAAATACATGCCCAGGCTAACATAGTCAGTAACTGAAACCGGATTTAAACTCAGATTTTCTTGCCTTTAGAGCCAGCATTGTATCACCTGGTTATTTCCATCAAGAGTTATTCAACTCTGCCCTTTTCTACCATCATTCCTCATCATCACATCACCATCACTAGAATGATCATTACTATCATCATCAGCATCATAGCATTTATATAGCTCTTTAAGGTTAGCAAAATACTTTACTTGGTATATAAGGAGACTGTTAACTTCTATAACAGGGGACTAAGGCAAGTCATAGTTTTCTACTAGAGATTTCTTAATCAGAAGAGCCTTTATGCTCTGAGTTGACTTTATCTTGGTCTGACATTGAAGCAAGTTGCTGTGTGTAATAATTATATCAGTTTTCTTGCTAACTCTGAATGCTGTGATTCAATGGAAAAGGTTTCACTTATATAGCAGGATACAATGGAAAGAGCTCCAGAATTGGAGTCAGAAGATCTGGATTCTAATCTTATTTCTGTCACATACTAGATATTTGATCTTTGACAAATGACCACCCTCTGTGGTTTCAGTTTCTTCCCTATAATATAACAAAGTTGAACTAGGTGACTCTAAGACCTCTTCTGCTATATAGTATTCTGTTTCAAATAGGTATTCTCTCTTCTTGGGGCTAACCTCTCTTCCAGTTTTGACATTCTATGTTCTAACATCCCATCCATGACTAATGTACTAGGAATTTGTCAGCTCCTAGATCAGGTCAACTTGAACAGGGTTTAGAGAGATATCTTGGACCCTGGGGTCACTCTGCAATGTAGATAAGAAGGTTTGAATGAGATGCAGAAAAGTCTGCTATGTAGGATAGGAATATATGCACTAGCAAATCCATCTCTGAAGTAGTCCCCATTCAAAAAATGAGCAACATAGAATGTATTCTAGAGACTGAGAGTATCAACTATTCAAAAGTGGTCAGGGTGTCAACTGTTAGTCTTCTTGGGGGTTGAATTCAAAGGAGAGAGAGGGGTAGGAAGGGGATTGAAAGGGGAAAGGATTGTGAAAGATAGTGACAGTGAGGGAACTATGAAGGTTTGAAGGGAAGGGGATTTTAGGTAGCTTTTTTTTTTGGCACTTAAGAGTTGCCAGAGGAGATTGATTTTAATTACTGAGAAGACATATAAGAACCCCTGGAAGGTGAATTCCCTGGACAATAATGAAATTAAAGGAACAGGACGAGGACTACTAGAGGGAAGAAGGATTAGGATAGTTGAAGAGTTGCTATAAAAACTAAGCTCATCAATACCAAAGATTACAAGCAAGAGGTTCTTGGGAAATAAAATACTCAGACCCAGTTAGGCAAAACTGGTGTGCCTGACTATAGATTGTGGCTTCAGAGTGACCAGGAAAGTTACTAGTCCTATAATATAATCTCTACCTATTGACTTGCTTTTAGTTCTAATTATTTATTTATCTAATTATCTAATTATATTATTATTATATTATATATTTTATAATATTATTATATTATACTATTTATCTATGTTATTTATCTAATTATTAATTTATTTAATTTAAGTTCTGATTGCTGTGAAAATGCCCTAATTCCCCTAAGAAGGACTACATTGAGTGAGATATTCTCATTAGTTGATACTTGATTGGTATGAGTTTTGGAGATTCTTTCCTGTCAACAATTCTGGATAGAGTAAGAGAATACATGGGAATCTAGAATATGTTGGTATTATTGGATTATAGATTTAGAATTGGAAGAAGACAAGAGGGGTAAGGGAAAGGCACAATTTGAGAATAAAGGGAGCCTTGCAGGCCAGTTTTAATGCTTTGTTTGAACTTCAGGCCATGATTCCAAATCAGTCATATATCTCTCTTCCTTTGGATTCATGGAATTTAGAATTAAAAAAGGCCCTAGAGATCATCTAACCCAATACCTTATTTTATGTTAGAGAAAGGTAAAGGCCAGTGGGGAGAAGCAACTCTTCTAGAGATATATAGGTAGTAAAAGTCAAGATTTGAAGCTTGGTTCTATAATTCCAAAGCCAGCATTCTCATAACTACATCACACCACCTGATAAATCATTTGAGATTTTAAAGTATCCCCTCCCATCAGACTGTAGGAATGACAATGTTTTTCTCCCTAAGTCTTTCTCCTGGGGGTTCAAATATTCACACTTTTCTCAGTTTTTCTCCCAGAGAGCACTATGAAGCTCCTACACCCTTTCTTTAGACTTCCCTGGGGTACTATATTTATGTATCAAATGTATCATTATGTACATACACGTGCCATTATGTACATATATGTACCAAATACCCCTAGAATTTTAAAGATACAAGGGATCTTAGGGATCATTTAGTTCAGTTTCTACCACTCTCCTACTCCCACACTAGTATTAAAGAGCAAACTGAAACCCAAAGTGGGTGAGTGACTTGTTCAAGGATTTATAGAAGTTAACATCTGATTTGCACAGCTAGGTGATTCCATTGGAACTGGAATCAAGAAGACATGAGTACAAATACTTCAGACACTTACTAGCTGTGTGACCCTTGGTAAGATACTTAATGCCATTTGCCTTAGTTCTTCATCTGGAAAAGGAAATGGTAAATACTGCAGTAGCTTTGTCAAGAAAATTCCAAATGTGGTCACAAAAAATAAGATGCGAAAAACATCAGAGTTGGGATTAGAACTCATATCTCTTGATTTCCATTCTTTTCATCACACTCTACTACTTTGGATTGCTAAAATTTGCAAGCTCTTAGATTGTTAGAAATGAAAGAGTTCTTACAACAGAATATCAGTGCTGAAAGGAACCTTGGAACTTAGACCTTAGAATATAGAATGAAACTCTAGAGCTGGAAGGCACCTTAGCATCACTGAATTCAACTGTTCATTTGAGATACCTGTTTTTGATATCCTCATTATCATCTACCTTAGTTTTAATTTTTTCAGGAGATTTCTGATCATCTGTGTCCCTGTAGCAGTGAAGGTTAATGACTGATGAAGTTTTTACCCCTCTCACCTCCTGAAACTGGTCCCTGGGAATCAAAACTGGGGATGGCAACGAGGTCATCAAAGACATCTTGTGGTGAGAGAAAGTAAGTGTTTAGATCAGGTCTTATGAAGTTAAGTATCTTTGAAAAGCAAGCAAAACTTTTTCCCTTTTCCAATATTACTTTTGAAGAGGTGTATGTTTCATTTGTGTGTGGGCATACTTTTACATACTACATTGACTCCCACTCAAGGATGGGAAAAATTGACACTATGGGTCATTGTGTAGTCAGACCAGTCAGATGATTTGTCCTCCTTCCTAGCCACTACCCTCCTGACCCAGTATATTGCAAATCAATTTATAATCCTGGAATAATTCCAAGAATGAACAACACAGTATAGTAAAAAGCAGTATGATGTAGTAGAAAGAGCTTTGTATTTGGAGTCAGAAGACCTGAATTTAAATGTGTTGTCCTAAGCAAATCATGTAAGCCTTGGTTTTCTCATCTATAAAATGAGGGTTGGAAAAAATTATTTCTAAGATCCTTTTTCACCTCTACATTTTATATTCAAAGAATCTTTTCAGCTCTAATATAGAAATCTGTGATCTAAAATTCAGTTCAGGTTGCATGTCCTATGTTCTAAGGTGCATTCTAATTTTAAATTCCATAACCCTAAACACATGCACCTCTGTGATAGAAACAACATTTAGCATTTATTTGGGAGGGACCCATGGAGCTAAGAGGTCCTGTAACAGGTAGAGCCTATTACATAGCTAGAAATTCACAATGTCTGGTTTAAGAAGATTGGAAGGTCCCTGAAGATCCCTGACACATGGATTAGTTTTTACATAAAAAGGAAATGAAACTATTCTTTAAACTAAATGGGACTAGGGGATTAATGATGTAGCTTCCTGGTCACCTAAGTCATAACAAATAGACTGGCATACTAGTCATTGAAGCTTTTAAGTCTTGATAGGTTTTTCATTGCCATCTGAGTCAACATAGCCTTCTGACTAGATGCATTATTAAGTCAAAAAGTACTGAGTCTCCACTGAACCAATCTTGTACCTTTGCTAAATATCTTTCCCATTTTATGGTTGAGTAAATTTCCTTGAAGTCACAACTTCTTTGCATTTTCCTCATCTATAAACTGAGGTATGGACCTGGATAGTTTCTAAGTTCCCTTCTAGGATTAAATATGTGATCCTATGATCTAATGAATCATCCCCTTCCCTGGAAGACCAGTTGCTTTCTTTTATAAAAAAATTGTTTACTTTTACTATTCTTTTTTTTTTAATTTTGAGTCCTGAATCTCTTCTTCCCTTCTACCCCTTTCCTCATTCACTGAGAAGGAAAATAATATATCAGTTAAAAACATGTGAAATCATGCAAAATATATTTCCACATTAGTCCTATCACCGAACATAGCAAAAAAAGAAAATTATATTTCAATTTGCACTCAGTTCATCAGTTCTCTCTCTGGAGGTGGATAGTATTTTTTTCATAATGAGTCCTTTGGAATTGTCTTGGATCATTTGATTGATCAGAGTAGTTAAGTCTTTCACAGTATCATCATTATTATTACTCTTGCTGTGGACAATTCTCTACTCGTTCTTATCACTTCACTTGGTATCAGTTCCTATAGATTTTGCCATGTTTTTCTAAAACCTGCCTCCCCCAAATTTCTTATAGCACAATAGTACTCCGTCATAATCATCTGCCACAATTTGTTAAATTATTTCTCAATTGATGAGCATCTTTTCAATTTCTAACATTTTTGTCAAAACAAAAGGAGCTGATATAAAGATTTTTGTATATTAGGTTCTTTTCTTTTTTCTTTGATCTTTTAGGGGTACAGATCTAAGTAGTGGTATTGCTAGATCAAAGGGAATGCATAGTTTTATAGCCCTTTGGGAATTGTTCCATATTATTTTTTAGAATACTTGTTACAGTTAACTATTCCACCAAAAATTCATTAATGTACTTATTTTCCCTCCAACACTTGTCATTTCTGATAGGTATGAAGTGGTACCTCAGAGTTGTTTTAATTTGCTTTTCTTTTTTTAAAATTTTGTACAAGTGATTTTTTTATACATTACTAAAATATTCTTGTTTAAGAGTAAACATACTCAGCTGCAGAACCCGGGAAGCCAGCATGACACAGGCCTCTGGCAGCGTGTACCCAACAGGGTTGTTCCTGGGGATCTCACCAGTCATGGCATGGTCATGGCATGGTTCAGCCTCCTGAAGATAAAGATCGGAGGCAGGAGCCAGAGGCCACTGTGGCCTGGAGGAGCTGCTTTTCAGACAGTGAGATCATCAGTGCTGATATCTAATGGCAGGGATTTTGTGCTTAGTGACCCAGAGTCCTCCAAATAGAGTACAGAATATGACAAAAAGCCTAGAATCTCTCACCTCAACTGATTGGATTCTTCATAAATTTACCATTCAAGGATTCCAGACAAAGTATTTCAACCTTCACCTGAATCTTGTGAAAAATATGATGGGGATCCTCAACACCCTCATAAGCTACACATTGTCACCAGAATTAAAAGTGTGCAAAGAAGACCATATTGGGAAAAGAAAGTCATAAAACTTCTTGGACTGGAAAAAGTCCATATTCCACAAGTGCATAATAATATCCCTTCAGTAAATGCAAAACTGAAAGTAGTTAAGCATCTGATAAGAATCCAACCATTAAAATTACCACAAGGACTTCCAACAGAAGAGCAAATGTCAGAAACTTGCCTCAAGACCACAGGTGAATTAGTAGTATAGAGGCATCTAAAACCAATGGGACAAAAGGTAATTAAGGCCTAATTGCATTCCCTCTTTCTTTAAATTCTCTCTTTAAATATTTTTCATGTTTTTTCATTAAAATGTGTTTTAAATACCAAAAAAAGAGTAAACATAATACCCCCTCCCCCCCAAAAATAGATCCTCATGAGAAATAAAGTAAAAGAAAGAGAAAAAAAAAAGTGCTTCAGTCTGTTCCGACACCACCAGCTCTGTCTCAGGTGAATCATCTTCTTTATGATAAGTCCATCACAAAAGCTACTTCCATATTTTTCCACCATTGCCATTGCTGATTGCAACTCCCTCCATCCATACCTCCCCACTACCATATACTATATTTTCTCTCTCCTTTCACTCTGTCCCTCTTCTAAAATGTACTGTAGGGTAGCTGAGTGGTGCAACAGACTGATCACTGGCTCTATGGACTGATCACTAGCCCTGGGGTTAAGAGGCCCTGAACCCACAAACCACCCCTGAGACACAGAAACCACCTGGCCCTGTGGTCCCAAACAGGCCACCCAATCCCAGCCCCTTGCAAGAAGTAAAAAAGAAAATGTGTTATATCTGACCACTCTCCCCTAAAATCCACCCTCTCCTCCATCACCCACACCCCCCCCATCACCCACATCCCCCCTTTCCCCCTTTTCTCCTTTTTGCTCTAGATGTCTATACCCCATTGAGTGTATATGCTGCTTCCTCTCCAAACCACATCTGATGAGAACGAAGGTTCCTTCATACCCCCTTACCTCCCCCTCTTCCATATCATTGCAATAACTTGTTGCAATAAAGAAAAAAAATCTTTTATATGAAATATCTTATCCTATTCTACCTCTCCTTTCTCTTACTCCCAGTACATTTCCCTTTTAGCCATTGACTCCATTTTTACAATATATTATATCTTCAAATTCAGCTCTCTTATGCTTCATCTATATAAGTTCCTTCTACCTGCTCTATTAAATGAGAGATTTCATATGAGTCTTGTCAATATCATTTTTCTATGTAGGAATACATGCAGTTCATCATCATTAAGTCTCTCATATTTTACCTTCTCCTCCACTCTCTATGCTTCACCTGAGTCCTGTACTTGAAGGTCAAACTTTCTGTTCAACTCTGGTTATTTCAGCAGTATCAATTGAAAGTCCCCTGGTTCATTGAAAGTCCATCTTTTCCCCTGGAAGAGGATGTTCAATTTTGCTGGGTAGTTGATTCTAGATTGCATTCCAAACTCTTTTGCCTTCCAGAATATTATATTCCAAGCCCCATGAGCCCTTAATGTAGCTGCAGCTCCACGATATTTGAATTGTGTCCTTCTGGCTGCTTGTGATATTTTCTCTTTGATGTGGGAGTTCTGGAATTTGACTGTAATATTCCTGGGGGGGTTGTTTTTTTGTGGATCTCTTTCCAGGGGGGATTGGTGGATTCTTTCAATTTCTATTTTTCCCTCTGCTTCTAGGCTATCTGGGCAATTTTCCTGTAGGAATTCTTTAAAAATGAGGTCAAGGCTCTTTTCCTTATCAAGACTTTCATGTATACCAATAATTTTTAAATTATCTTTCCTGAATCTGTTTTCCAGATTAGTTGGTTTTTCAATGAGATGTTTCACATTTTCTTCTAATTTTTCATTCTTTTGCTGTTGACGTATTTTGTCCTGACTTCTCATAAAGTCATAAGCTTCCTTTAGCTCCATTCTACATCTGAGGGATTTATGATAGTTTTCTTATCTCCTTTTCCATCTGTCCAATTCTGCTTTTTTAAAGAATTCTTCTCCTTAATAACTTTTTGAACTGTTTTATCCATTTGACCTATGCTGGTTTTTAACATGTTATTTTCTTCAGCATATTTTTTCATCTCCTTGACTAAGCTGCTGACTTCTTTTTCATGTTTTTTCTGCATCTCTCTCATTTCTTTTCCCAATTTTTCTTCTACCTCCCTTACTTGATTTTCAAAATCTTTTTTGAGCTCTGTCATGGCCTGAGCCCAACTTCCATTTTTCTTGGAGTCTTTAGATGCAGGAGCTTGTACTTCCTCATCTTCAGATTGAATATTTTGATCCTTCTTGGGATCATAGACAATGTACTTCTCATTGGTGTTCCTTTTTCTCTGTTTACTGATTTCTCCAGCCTGTGCCTGGTTTTGGGGGTGCTTCCTGAGCTTTTGAATATTATTGGGACCCTCCCCACAAGGATCTCGGTGTATGAAGCTCTGACTGCCCTCCTGGTCTGTGAATGACCACAAGCACACCCCTCTGCCAGGACTGAGGTGAGGGGCGCCCTGTTCTATGGAGGAGGGACCTAGACTGTGATCAGGATCTGAATGTGGTCAGAGCCTCAGATTCCTGTTCCAGGTCCAGAAGACAAACCTCGGAATTCTCCCCTACCTTCGGTGGACTGAGCATTCAGGGTTTAGTTGCCTGGAAGCTCTAGCTTGCCAGCTCCATGCCTACTTCTGTTTCCTGGATCTGGGCTATGGCAGCTTGCTGACTGCCACAACTGCCCTGAGAGCCTGGGCTTTGGGAGCTCACTCTGGCAGAGTCCCCCTGCTGACCCTCAAAGTTGTACTCAAGTGCTCCCCTAGGGTATAGGTCAGGAAACTGCCCCTGCTGTCATGAGCTGTGGCTCCCAACTCCCTGGGGCTGCCTCCGGGAGGCTAAAGTTTCTTCGCTCTGGCAGGCCACCACTCTAACCCCATGGAGTGGAGCCTTTCCACTATTTTCCAGGTTACCTTGATCTGGAGAATTGCTTCACTGGATCTTTCTGTGGGTTCTGTCTCTCAAAAATTTAGTTAGAGTCATAATTTTAAGATTTTTGAAATATTATGGAGAGAACACCTAGGAGAAGCTTTTCTCCTGTGGCCATCTTGGTTCTGCCCCCAATTTGCTTTTCTTTAATCAATAATGATTTAGAACATTTTTTCATGTAACTATAGATAATTTCAGTTTTTTCTTCTGAAAATTGCCTGTTGTAATCCTTTGACCATTTATCAATTGGGGAAATGACTCTTAATTTTACAAATTCAATTCCCTATATATTTTAGAAATGAGGTCTTTATCAGAGAAATTTGCTGTAATTTTTTTATATTACTTCATTATTTCTTTTAGTAAAATGGAGTTTCCATAATTATCTTTTTTAATTATGTCTATCTTTTGCTTTTGCTTTGTCTGAGTTCATTTGCTATCCCTGTCCTTTTTACTTCATCTAAAGCATAATAATTCTACTTCACCCCTTTATTCAGCTTCAGCTTCTGTGTGTCTTTCTGTTTGAACAGCATCTCTTGTACATAATAAATGATACTTGTTTCTAATTTTTTCTGTAAGTCACACCTGTTTTATAAGTGAACTCTTATATTCACAGTTGATTGTTGTGTATTTCCTTCTATTCTATTTCCTTTGTTTATTCTTCTTTCTCTTTTTAACCTATCCCTCCTCAAAGAATCTATTTTGCTTCTGATCATTGCCCCCCTTAATTTTCCCTCTCTTTTATTATCCTCCTCCTGATATCTATTATGTATTATCACCTTCCCCTTCTATTTCCATATTGAGTAAGATAGATTTCTATATCCAACTGAGTATGTATATATTATTTTTCTCTCTTTGAACCAATTATGATGAGAGTGAAGTTCAAAGCACTGTCTACCCCCCCATTTACCCATTATAAAAGCTCTTCTTTGTGTGCCTTTTTAATATGAGAAAAATTTCCCATTCTACCATTCCCTTCCTCCTTCTCCCAGACCATCCATCTTTTTCACACTTACATTCTTTTTTTTTGGACATTATCCCACACAATCAATTTATGTCTATGCCTTCTATCTAAATAGACTTCTTTTAAGTACTCTAATAATGAAACCACTCTTGGGATTTATATAGATTATCTTCTCACATAGGAATGTGAATAGTTTGACTTTACTGAGTCTCTTATGATTATTCTTTCATGTTTACCTTTTTATGCTTTTCTTGAGTCTTATTTTTGAATGTCATATTTCCCATGCAGTGCCGGCCTTTTCATCAGGAATTCTTAGAAGTTCTCTATTTCATTAAAAACCACACCACCCTCCCCCTCCCCCCAATGATTATACTCAGTTTTACTAGGTAGGTGATTCTTCATTGTAACTTCTTTGCCTTCCAGAATACTATATACCAAGTCCTCTATTTCTTTAATGTGGAAATTAGAAACTGCTCTATCTTTTGTGAATCTCACTGTGGCTTCATAATATTTGAACAATTTCTTTCTAACTATTTGCAATATTTTTTCCTTGACTTGAAAACTCTAAAAATCAGTTTTATTACTCCTGGGAGTTTTCATTTTGAGATCTCTTTCAGGAGGTGATTGGTGGATTCTTTCCATCTCTAATTTTATTCTCTAATATTGAGGCAGTTTTCCTTTATAATTTCTTAAAATATGATGTATAGGTTTTTTTAAATTATGATTTTCAGGTGGTCTAATAATTCTTAAATTATCTCTCTTCAGTGTATTTCCAAGTCAGTTTTTTTTCCCAAGGAGATATTTCATATTATCTTCTATTTTTTCATTCTTTTGACTTTTGTTTCTTGATGTCCTACAAAGTCATTGGCTTCCCCTTATCAATTCATAATTTTTTATTTTTTTTCAGAAAATACCTTTTTTATTTGGCCTAATCTGCTTTTAAAGTTCTTTACTTCTATGAATTTTTGTTCCTCTTTTACCATTAGACTAATTCTGTTTTTTAAGGTGGTCTTTTCTTCTGTATTTTTTGAACCTCTTTTTACCAAGCTGTTAATTTTCTTGCATTACTCTCATTTCTTTTCCCAATTTCTCTTCTACCATTATTATTTCTTTCTTCAACTCTCACAGGAATTTTTGTTGGCCTTGGGTCCAATGAGATTTTTTTTTGTGTGATTTTATTCATAACTGTTTTCCCATTGCTGTCTTCTAAGCTTATATCTTCAAATTCCCTACCACTGTAGCAACTTTTTAATAATCAAGGTTTTTTTTTTGGTTTGCCTTTTTCCCCATCCTATTTCTTCACTTTGAACTTTATGTTAAATTTGAACTTGGCTTACATGGCGATGGGAAGACACTGTGCCAAGTTTCAAGCTTTACTGAGCTACTATTTTCAGAAATATTTCTGGTAACCTGCCAGTTTTTGGTGCTTTCAAGGTGGTATTGTCCTGGAGTCTTTACTGAAGAAGAATCTTGGATCCCCAACAGTTGAAGTACTAGTATTACTCTTAACCCTGTGACCAGGGTTCCTGTTCCCTTGTAATGATCACAAGCACTCCTCTCCTGGAACCACAGCTCAGAACTGTATTTAGACAATAGAGTTGCCAATAAGCTTCACCCACACCCACTGTCAGCAAACAATCCCCTGTAATCTCTTGCTGACCAGTTATCCCATCCTCCTACTGTCTCTGGGTCAAGAGCTCCTGAAGTTGTTGCTGTTACTGTTGTGGGGCCCTCTACTGGGACTCCTGCCACATTCTAGGCCTGTGTCTACACTGGAAATGCAGACCTTTCTCATGAATCTCCCAAGTTGTCTTGGCTGGAAAAATGTCTCTTCTGAACTCTTGTTAACTATGCTGCTCCAAAATTTGATTTAAGGTATTATTTTAAAGTTATTTGGAAGATTATGTTTGGAAATTCAATTGAATTCTATTGTCCTGAAAATAGTTCTAACCTATTGCCAATTCCTAGTCCTTTCCCTTTCCTTCCGTAAGCTACTCCTTGCCTTAACAACCCAGTGCTTCTCTTGGAGTCTAGTTCCTCAAGTGTCTCCCAGTGCAGGGTACTTCTTCTTTTCCCTAACCCTGAACAAAATTAAAGTTGATAGCAATGTAGTCAAAAGGGCTGTTTGCAGCCATATTTCCATGCCAAGGGACACTGAGATGTCCCAGAGTCATCTCCTTAAATGCTAAAGAAGACCAAGGACTCAACCTAAGGCCTAACCCAACAAATCCTGGTTAACACTTGAAAATACTTTGGGGGAGGGGGCGGAGCCAAGATGGCAACATGAAGGGATCGAGTCTTAGGAGCTCTCTGATAAAAACTCATAAACTAAGGACTCTAACTAAACTTTCGAGAGAGAGAACCCACAAAGGGACCCAGTGAGTCAGTTCTCCTACTCAAAGTAACCTGGAAAAGAGCAGAAAGGCTCTGCTCCCCAGGGTTGGAGGGGCAGCCCACCGGAGGGGTGGCCCACCAGAGCGAAAGAGCTTCCGCCTCCTGGAGGCAGCCCCAGGGCACTGGGAGCCAGGGCTCACAGCAGCAGGGGAGTCTCCTGAGCTGCACCCCGGGGAGCACCGGGCACAAAGTGGGGGAACAGCAGGGGACCTCTGCCAGAGGGAGCACGTGGAGCCCAGCCCTCAGGGCACACAGCAAGCAGCTTGGTCTTTCCGCAGCCCAGACCCAGAAAAAGAAGCAGGTGGAGCTGGTAAGCAGGACCCTCCAGGGCATGAGCCCATTGAGCTGAGGGAGGGGAGTGAAGAGAGACTGCTGAGCTCTGTCCTCTGCCCCTGGAACAGGACTCTGGGGCTCTGACCACATTCAGATCCTGATCGAAGTCTAGGCCCCCCCATAGAACAGCAGGGCCCCCCCCACCTCAGCCCCGTGGCAGAGCGGGGTGCTTATGGTCATTCACAGACCAGGAGGGAGGACAGAGCCTCACACACTGAGACCCTTGTGGGAGTGTCCCAAAAGCTCAGGAAGCACCCCAAAAAACAGGCTTAGGCTGGGAAAATGAGCAAGCAAAGAAACAAGAGGAAGACCATTGAGAAATATTTTGCAAATAAGCCCAAGAAGGATCAAAATACTCAGTCTGAAGATGAGGAAGCACAAGCTCCTACATCTAAAGACTCCAAGAAAAACAGAAATTGGGCTCAGGCTATGACAGAGCTCAAAAAAGACTTTGAAAATCAAATGAGGGAGTTGGAAGAAAAACTGGGAAAAGAAATGAGAGAGATGCAGGAAAAACATGAAAATGAAGTCAGCAGCTTAGTCAAGGAAATACAAAAATATGCCGAAGAAAATAGCATGCTAAAAACCAGCTTAGGTCAAATGGACAAAACAGTTCAAAAAGTTATTGAGGAGAAGAATGCTTTAAAAAGCAAAATTGGCCAGATGGAAAAAGAGATAAGAAAACTCTCTGAGGAGAACAAATCCTTCAGACAAAGAATAGAATTCAGGGAGATTGATGAATTTACCAGAAATCAGGAATCAATACTTCAAAACCAAAAAAATGAAAAATTAGAAAAAAATATGAAATATCTCATTGAAAAAACAACTGATATGGAAAACAGATTTAGGAAAGATAATTTAAAAATTATTGGAATACCTGAAAGTCATGATCATGAAAAGAGCCTTGACATCATTTTCAAAGAATTACTACAGGAAAATTGCCCTGATATTCTAGAAGCAGAGGGCAAAATAGAAATGGAGAGAATCCACCGATCCCCCCCGCCCCGAGAAAGAGATCCCAAAAAACCAACCCCCAGGAATATTATAGCCAAGTTCCAGAACTCCCAAGTCAAAGAGAAAATATTACAAGCAGCCAGAAGGACACAGTTCAAATATCGTGGAGCTGCAGTCAGGATCACACAGCACTTAGCAGCAACTACATTGGAAGCCCATAGGGCTTGGAATACAATATACAGGAAGGCAAAAGAGCTTAGAATGCAGCCAAGAATGAACTACCCAGCAAGGCTGAATGTCCTCTTCCAGGGAAAAAGATGGACTTTCAATGAACCAGGGGAATTTCAAAGGTTCCTTTTGGAATGGCCAGAGCTGAACAGAAGGTTTGATCTTCAGATACAGGACTCAGGTGAAGCATGGAGATTGCAGGAGAGGGGGGAAATATGAGGGACTTAATGAGGATGAACTGCATGTATAGAAAAATGATACTGATAATATTCATATGAACCATCTCAGTTAATAGAGCAGGTAGAGGGAGCTTTTATAGTTGAAGCACAGGAGAAAGCTGAATTTGAAGATAAAATATGGTGTAAAAATGGAGTCAACAGGAAAAAAGGGAAATGTAATGGGAGAAAGAAAAAGGAGAGGGGGAATAGTACAAGATATTTCACATAATAAGATTTTTTTTATTACAATGAGCTATTGCAATGATATGGAAGGGGGGAGGCAAGGGGGAATGAGGGAACCTTTGCTCTCCTCAGAGATGGCTAGGAGAGGAAACAGCAAATATATTCAATGGGGTATAGACATCTGGAGTAAGAAGGAGGGGGGAGTAGGGGGAAGGGGTGGGGATGTGAATAAAGGAGGAGAGGATGGACCATGGGGGGAGAGTGGTCAGATATAACACATTTTCTTTTTTACTTCTTGCAAGGGGCTGGTATTGGATGGCCTGCCCAGGACCATAGGGCCAGGTAGATTCTGGGCCTAAGGGGTGGTATGGGGGCTCAGGGCTTCTTGGCCCCAGGACCAGGGATCTGTCTGCTGCGCCACTCAGCTACCCTACAGAAGAGTCAGAGTGAAAGGAGAGAGAAAATATAGTACATGGTAGTGGAGGAATAAGAAAGGAGGGAGTTGTGATCAGCATTGGCAACGGTGGAAAAATATGGAAGTAACTTTTGTGATGGACTTATCATAAAGAATGTGATCTACCCATGACAGAATTGTTGGTGTTGGAACAAAGACTGAAGCACATTTTTTGTTATTATTATTTGGGGGAGGGTGCAGGGCAAGTGGGGCTGGGTGGCCTGCCTGGGGCCACATAGCAGGGTGATCTTTGGGTGTCTGGGGCCGGATTCGGACCCAGGTGCTCCTGGCTCAAGGGCCAGTTCTCTGTCTGCCATCCAGCCACTCCTACTTTTATTACTATTTTATTTTATTTTGGATTTTTTTTTCTTCTTTTTGTTTTTTGCAGGGCAGTGAGGATTGGGTGGCTTGCATGTAACATGGCTGGGTGATTATTGGGTTTACGAGACTGGATATGGACTCAGGTGCTCGTGGCTCCAGGGCTGGTGCTTTGTCTATTGCGCCACCTGGCCATACCTACAATTATTACTATTATTTTTTTTATTTTAATTTTTTTCTCTCCCCTTTACTTTTTTCGCCCAAGCAAGTCTATCTATATTCATGGGGGGAGGGGTATTTTGTTTACTTGTAAACAAGAATATTTTATTAATGTAAAAAAACATTTGTACAAAATGAAAATAAAAAATAAATTTAAAAAAAAAGATGAACATTAACAGAAAAGATCAAGCGGCAGAGAATAAAACTCTAATTGTCGGACAGAGTACGTATCCTATGAAATCATAAATCCCATGGACCAAAGTTAAACCAGAAAATTAAAGCTAGTTAAGTAGTATTAGCACAAAGTAGGGATTCTGTTGATTTATCATATTTGGAAACCAGTAATAAACATAATTTGGTGTGAAGATCAGATTTGTTTACTCTTTTGCCTTACCCAGAGTCCTGCTGACTCACTTTGTTTTTCAGCAGATAAATACTAATTATTGATCCTGAGTAATGATCACAAAGGAAAAGCAATCAGGACCTAATAATTTTAACTCTTTATTGTTCCAGAAGGAAAGACATGCAACAACACACTGTTACTTGGGAAGTTACAATTAAATTTTCATTTCTGGAAAATCTTACCATAAAAGAACAGTTGTAGACTTTGAAACTACAGGATTTTTGCTTTCAAAAGACAATGCTGGGGCAGCTAGGTGGCACAATAGATAGAAAACTGGTCCTGGAGTCAGAAGGACTTGAGTTCAAATCCTGCCTTAGACAATAATTACCTAGCTGTGTGACCTTGGGCAAGTTACTTAACCCCATTATCTTGCAAAAACAAAAGACAATGCCTGGGCATCTATTCATTATTTAATCATTTCAAAAGCCTTTTTATTCAATTTTATTTTCAGTTCTGAATTTTCTTCTTTCTTCCTTTCCCTCCACTATCCATTGACAAGAAAAATATAACCCATTACAAATATATATAGACATGCAAAATAAATTTCCACATTACCCATGTTCAAAAAGAAAGAAAGAAAGAAAATACTTTGGGGGCTATGTTCCTAAATGAGACTTCTTGAGTAAATCTGACCCTCAGGGAAATCCCCCAGCTAGAGACTAGTTTAATTTTGATCCTCTTTTCTTTGAATTTTGACCATTCTTCTAGCAGGGTTCTTTGTCTCTACTTTCTCCCCTCACAAATCTATATTTCACATCACCCAAATAATTTTCCCAATATGCAACCCAGTCTACAGGACCCTGAATCATTTCTGGTGGGACATGTGTGTTTTGACTCAGGGCTATAGGTCTTGGAACGTTGGACTCCTTTTTACCCATTGCACCAAGTATAAATTTCTCAATGAGGTACTCAAGGCCTTCTACAGTTGTTTCAAGCCCTCTATCTAGCCTTATTGTATACTACTCTTCTCTAGTTTATATATTCAGCACAACTGGATTCCTCCCCACTCTCTATCCCATCCTACACCTTTCCTCATAATCTTTTTTCATAATTGAAATGGATTCTCCTCCACCTCCAGTCCCAATCTCATCAGTTTTTTTTCCTATAAAGACCCAATGCTTGATGTCATCTCCTTTATGAATCACAATGTTTTGCATATGATAGAAACCTAGCAGATACTGAATTCTATTGAAAGAAATCTTGCTTTGACCTCCCATCTTGAAAATTATCTCTTGTTCTTGTTTCCCCAATGGATTTTCTGGGTCTCCTTTACATTTATCTCACCTTCCTAAAATCATAATATAAGTGTGAATGTCTTTCATTTAGTAAGCTTCTTGAGAGCAGGGTCTGTATTTATTGCTGTCCTTTGTACTGATTGACTCCACTTCATTCCAGATGAATACTTGATGAATTCCAAGATAAATACTTGCTGAATTCACTGGAGCAGATCCTTTATAGAAATGTAGTAGAGTTTTAGTAGTCCCATTTTATAGAAGAGGAAACTGAAGCCCTGTCAACTATTGAGTGGCAGAGTTAGAAATCAAACTTTAATCTGATCATCCTAATCCAAAATCCTTTTCATTGCAGCAAATTTTTTAAAAGGAAAAAAAAAAGGATTAGGACATTTAACTATAAGGGCCTCATTGCTTCAAAGACTATGGGGTAATGGGAGAACAACAGTGAGGAAGGACAATTTTCCCTTTATAAAATAAGGAGGCATAGGAGCAGGGTTGGACAAAAAAGCTAAAATTTACCATAATCCTGCCTTGAGAGGAAGGACAGTATCTCTAGAGAGTTAAAGTGGGGTTTGGGAATATCTTTCTATGTCTTTGGTAGTTCTCTAAGCTTGTCTTCCTGCTTTCTAGTTTTCTGGTATAGTGAAAAGGATCCTAGATTTGAAATTTAAAGTACTAGGCTCGGGTCTTTTTTTTTGACACTTGTGTGATCTGTAACTTCAGACAATCCCATTTCCCTCTTTGTGCCTGTTTTTTCATTTGTATGTTGAGTGTCTAGTTATAGATTACACACATATATGAAAAAAAGCAGGAATGGAATGAGGCTGGAGGAAGACTTTCTGAGCTTGATGTTTGTACTTGTGCAAACATTCACTTGCACAGGAGACAAAAGCATTTTGTTTAGATTACGAATAGACCCAGAAAACCCTTGGCAGTTTATCAGAAGGGTAACCTCTAAACTGAAGCTTTCTGGGGGTAACTTAGCAATCAGATGTTGAAAAGAGAGCCATAAGGAATTTCTAACTCTGAGTCAAAGTGAGGTTTTTGACAGGGCTGAGTGAGCACAAAGTGGAATTTAAAAAAAACATATTTGCACTGATGAACTTTAGTTGAGTCTTTTCAACATTTCAAAATGCATAGGTCCTGGGGTGAGAAACTTTCTTTCGAAGAAGAAATACTTATTTCTGCCAAAGTCCTGTGGGAAATGGTAAAAAACTACAAAAGCATCAAGGAAAATAAAAACAAGAAAAGGTAATTTGATTTCATAGATGAAAGACTGTTTTGACAGCTTGTAAGGAACTGAGAAGTTAATGTAGACTTCTCTTTTAAGGAGTTAGACTGAAAGGCAGGAGACATAAAGTATAAATTTGAGATGATGTCACATCAGTGCATTTTTTTTGAGAATAGGTAAGACTTTACTTCTGGTTAAGATGACAATGTGAAAGGTCATTGATGAGCCTAGCTCTCCCATATTTTATCTAACATAGATCTAAAAAGAACATCTAATCAAAAAAAGTATCAAGAAATAAAAAAAAAAACAACCAAATAGTAGGCTTAGGTTTTTCCCAAAAGATAATTAGAAGCCTGTAGAATTTGGGAGAAAGTCCTCCTCAAGGAAACCAGTGAGAGCTCCCTGTTAAATCTCTGACCAGGAGAGGCTGAAAACCAAGACAGCAAAGGCAGAACCAAATAGAGTTTGCCTGTGCCATCCAAGAGCATGGGGAGGGGATAGGACCTCATCCCAGCATTTCTCCCTTCCTATGGAAGGAAAAGTCACTAAGCCTTTTCCCTAGTCCAGTGACTAAGTGTTAGAACTTTGCCTTTCTAAAAGAGTATAAGCCCTGGGCTTTATTCAGCATGCATTTGTTACATGCCTACTATATTCTAGACACTGTGCTAGTTGCCAAGGACACAAAAGGAAAAATAAGAAAATTCCTTTTGTCAAAGGGGCTTTCATTATCTTGGGAGGAAACATGCACAATCATAAATAAATATAAAACATATACAAATACAGGTCATTTTAGAGGTGAGAGCTGGGGAGGGAAGCACTAGGAACTCCAAAATTGAGATAATCAAGTCTTCACTTCTTATGAGGGAAGAGATAGTGTCTCAGTGAAGGACACCAGTTAAAACCAAAAACCAGAAGCAGAGAATAGCTCAATAACCTTGTGCCCAGTAAAGCCTGGCCTGGCAGCAACCAGCAGGGATCAATGGAGCATAACTAAGCAGCAGTCACCAGAGACCAGCAGGAGAAATGCAATGACGTCATCAGAAGTCATCCTTGGCACTGCAGCATCAGTGGTATGAATTGACCCTGCACCAGTGCTTTGTAGTCGAGGTATGTATGTGACCCTCTTTGTATATGTTCTGACCACATACATTCTCTATATGTGTCCATTCTTCCCATTTTGGATATATTTGAAGGAGCATGTACTACTCTTTTTTCTTATTATGCTGTTTTATTACATTATTTTTATTGATAATATTTTATTATTATGCCTACTGTTTTGAGTTTCTCATTTCTAACTGTTCTCTTTCCTGATGTTCTTTTAAGTCCCAATTAAAATCCCATCTTCTACAGAAAAATTTCTTAATTCTGGTGCCTTCTCTCTTGGTTCTTTATCTAACCTATACATGGGTTTGTAGTACATATTTGTTTGTTGGTTGTCTCCTTCCTTTAGATGGTGAACTCCTTGGGAGCAGAGACTCTCTTTTGTCTCTTTTTGTTCCCAGCTCTTAACACAATTCTTAATATGTAGTAGGTGCTTATTGAAACTTATTGACTTGATCGAGTTCTGTCCTTTGATTGGTAAGAATAAGCCCTTCAGTGGGGGCATGTGAGCTATGGTTTTGAGTGGATATGGACTGGTAGAGTACCTTAAACCTGAGGAACCTGAGGAACCCTCTTCTGGGAACAAATGTGTTTTACATATAAAATGATATAATCATATTTGCACTCCCTAACTCTCAGGACTATTGGGAGAAGAAACATGAGAGAAGATCAAGGGTAAATTGGGACAGCTGCCATGTGATTTTCTCCCCCCACCCATGCCTTTACACTAGCCCCATGGAGGGGGAGGTGTGGCTTTCTGCTATGTCCTAGCCACCCCTGCCCATTCTTTCCACAGTGAATGAGGGATGAGCAGGCTCATGACTGGGAAGACTAGATTGGGGGTGAGGGGGTTAATGCACATCCTTCAGTCTGACATTGGGGCCCATCAGCGAGGGAGCAGAGCAGAGTGCAGGGTGACAGAGAAGCCATCCCAGGCGGTAATGACTCGGGTGCCGGGAGGAGAATGACATAAATAATATCCCATTAGAGGCGGTGCTGCTCTGCTGAGCGCCTTGTTTTGCAGGAGACATTATGGGCTTCATAAACAGACTCATTTATTTTCCAGTCTGTGCCCTCAATGCCGGGCTGCTCTCAGGAAGCTGAGTCTGGGCAGCTGAGAAGGTGACTGGAGGGGGGTGGGCCGGAGGGGACCAGAGGTTAAGGAAAGCCTGGGGAGGAGGCTTCTTTTGGCTTGCAGGAGTAAATTCCAGTTCTCCTACTCACTCAGTGCTGACCTTGGGTAAATCGCTTCTTATCTCTTTGGGTCTCAATTTTTCCATCTATAAAACAGTAGACTGACCTAGATAATCTCTGAGATTCCTCCTAATCATAGAATTGTAGGGTCACAGAGCTAGGGCTGTAAGGGCCTCAGCAAGATCAAATGAAATAATATCTATAAAGTGTTCACACAGGGATTGAATAAATACTTATTCACTTCGCTTCCCCTTTTCCCTCTTAGCCCCTCACAGAGTCTATCTACTCCAACACTCTCATTTTATAGGTGAGTACACTGAGAGGGAGGTTGAATGTCTTTCTCAAGGTTGTCAGGGACAGAGCTAGGATTGAAAGACCGACTCAATGACTCTTGTCACACCTGCAACATGTGACTTTTTTTCCCTTGACTTAGATCAAGGCTTCACATAGTTGAATGTACATTTGACTAATCAATGTTGCTAAAAAGTAGCTAAAAAGAACAATGTTTAAACAAAATAGCTATGTAGTCAAGAGTTTAGGCTGCTCAATATTTATTATGTTCCACTTTGCTTTCACCCACTAGAGGTCTTTTTCTCTAACCTGATTGGAAAGAGGATAGGACTGATTGGCAATATTTCTACCTCCTGGTCATTAAACTTTCATGGAAATTCTAGGATCCTAGATCCTAAATAATTTGCCTGGCATTCTAAGGTCTTTCAACTGTCCTCCCAACCTCCTCTTTTAACATTCTCTTTTCTCCTTTCCCTCTCTAGACTATCACAGCTCCAACCAGGCTAGACAATTTGTGTTCCTCAAATAGGTCCTTTGCTTGCAGTTCCTGGAATCCTTTTCAACCACTGCCCCCATCTCTGTCTAACATCCTTCAAAAACCAGGTCAAATGGTATTTCTTTTCATACCTGCAAGTGTCTACTTTGATCATCTCATTGACATTCACATCTCTCTCTCTCAGCTCTTGAGTTTCCATAACTTTCTATGAGGTACTGCCTGTACTCTCACTTAGTACTTATCAAAGATGGCTGATATTTATTCAATTGAGTAATAGAGACAGCATGTTATAGTGGAAAGTTGGTTGGACACAAAGTCAGGAGATACTTTGATTCAAATTCTGCCTCCGGTGCTTATTCATTGAAAAAGTCACTTTACCTTTCTCAGGGCAGCTAGGTGGCACAATGGATAGAATACTGGCCTTGAATTCAGGAGGGTGGGAGTTCGAATCTAATCTCAGACACTTGTCACTTCCTAGCTGTGTGACCTTGGGCAGCTCATTTAACCCGGATTGTCTCATATCCAGGGTCATCTCCAGTTGTCCTGATCCATATCTGACCACTGGACTCAGATGGCTCTGGAAGAGAAAGTGAGGCAGGTGACTAAACACAGCACCCCCATACTCAAATCCAATTCATGTGTTTGTCATGGCATCACCTCTCTGATGTTAGATCTTCTTCAAAAATGAAGGACAGGGGACAGATAGGTGGTGCAATGGATAGAGCACCAGCCCTGGAATAAGGAGGATCTGAGTTCAAATTTGACCTCAAACACTTAATAATTGCCTGACTGTGTGACTCTGGATGAGTCACTTAACCCCCTTGCCTTAAATAAACAAAATTAAAAAAAAAGAAAATGAAAGACAATCATTACTATTATTACCATTCTGACCTTCAGTTTCTCATTTGTAAAGTAACAGTGTTGTTTGTGAAGGTCAAATGAAATGGCATAAAATGACATAAGTGACATTAAACTTTTCAGCTCTTAAAATTCTATAGAAAAATCCACTCATTGTCATTTTATTCCCACTACCTTCTGAATATCTCCAGTTAAATCTCTTATTAGTCTCTTAAACATACCTAAAACTAAACCCAGTTTGCGGTAACCATCTCAGTTATCCATATTCCTGAGAGATTCAAGTTAGTGAGCCAAGTTGGCCCCAAAGAGAAAGTTCATTGCTACTTCTGATTTTTCATATATAGTTGAGTATCAGAACCTTTACAAGTCGTACAATATTTAATTTACACTTGGAAAAGTTTCCCTCTTACATTTCATTTCCTCTCTGCCTCCTGTCCTTCAATTTTCTTTAAGTCTAACTAGGGTATGCTTATGCTGTTGATATATTGTTGTGAGTGATTCTTTGTGATTCTCCTTGGGGTGTTCTTGGAAAAGAGATACCTGAGTGACTTGCTATTTCCTTCTCCAGTTTATTCTACAGATGAAGAACTGAAGCAAACAAGATTAAATTATTTAGGATCACACAGCTAATAAATGTTTTAAGTCTAAGGCCAAATTTGAACTCAGGTCTTCCTGACTCCAGGTTCAATACTCTATCCACTGTTCCACCTAGCTGCCCATAAATAGAGTATACAACTGATCTTACTGATGCTCTTTGGACTTATATAAAATAATTATAATTTTTTTCATATTCATTCCAACCTCTCATCCTTCTTCAAGCTTCAGTCAACCCCTCAGCTGAGGGCATCATATTTCACAGAATTGAGGTCATCCACCAACAGGTTTTTCTTCTCTCCCTGTCATCTTACATTACTCTCACTATCTCCTCCTTCACCCTTGTCTCTCATAAAAAAGTAGTCCTTCTCCTTATCAAAGCAAGCTTCTATTGCGTCCTTGATTCCATCCTTTCCATTTTCTTCATCAAATTGAGCCCTCTATCATTCCCACACTTTCTCTAACCTTCAATCTCTCCTAATCTACTGTTTCCTTACTTGCTGTCTACAAACATGACTAGGTCTCCTTCTATCATTAAACATCCATCACTTGAGTCTAACATCATTGCTAGCTATTGTCCTCTATTTCTCCTTCCCTTCTAGGTTATACTCCTGAAGAAATATGTCTATAATTGGTGCTTCTACTCATACTCTCACTTAATTCTAAATCCTCTGAAATCTGGCTTCTGACCTCGTCATCAGGATGAATTTGTCCTCTCCAAAGTCATAAGTGATCTCTTAATTGCCAAATCTAATGGCCTTTACTCAATCTTCATCCTTCTTTTTAAATTTTTTATTTAATTTTTATTTTTTATTTCCCAATTCTCTCCCATTCCTCCCCCACTTATTGAAAAGGCAGAAGAAACCGTTATACATATGAAGTTATGCAAGACATATTTAGTCCTTATCCTTCTTGACTACTCTGCAACCTTTGACACTGTTGATTACCTTTTTCAAGATATTTTCTTTTCTCTAATTTTTTTGTCATACTGCTATTTTTTAGTTCTCCTTCTACCTAGTAAACTGCTTGCTCTTGGTCTCCTTTGCTGGTTCTTCATCCTTGTCACATTCACTAATTATGTTATAATCCAGGGTTCTATACTCAGTCCTCTTGTCCTCTATACTCTCTTACTTGATAATGTCATCAGCTTTCATGGGTTTGGTTATTATCTCTAAAAAGATAATTCTCATATCTATGAAAAATATGATTATAATATACATACACACATATAACCCTTATCTCTTTCTTGATCTCCATTCTTACATCACCAACTAAGATGCTGATGTCAACACCAACAATTATCTTTTGGACATTGAACTGGATGTCCTGTAGACATCTGAAATATAGCATGTCCAAAAGTGGAGAAAAGAGGAAGGGGGAGAGAGAGAGAGAGAGAGAGAGAGAGAGAGAGAGAGAGAATGAGAATTGTGCTCAACTGCTCAGTACAGGTCCTACTACTCACATAGGTTGTTGTTTGTCCTTCATTCTTAAAAAGGACCATGACATTAGAGAGGTGATGCCATGGCATGCAAGCAAATTGAATTTAAGTAAGTATGATTAAATTTTTTTATTTTGACCTTACAAGAGGTCATTCTTTGCTTCATTTCTTTCTTAACTGCCTTAATCAAGGAACAGGTGTTGTTTCAGTCAAAGAAGACTTTAAATTAAAAAAGCCATTGTCTCCCACTGCATCCCAGGGTCATGGCCAGTCATCCTGATCCATATCTGGCCACTGGACCCAGTTGGTCCTAGAGGCGAAAGTGAGGTTAGTGACTTTGCACAATCCTCCCTCGCTTAAATCCAACTCACTTGTATGTCATGGCATCACCTCCCTGATGTCATGGTCCTCTTAGAGAATGAAGGACAAACAACAACTTCCCTACACATTCTCTGCAATCCAATCTTGATATTCCTTCCACAGAACATTCAGTCTATCCTACTTTATGTCTTCTCTCTGACTGTCTCCTATGTTGTCCCTTCTCATTTCTGTCTTCTGGCTTATCTGCAATCCTTCAAGAAGGATCTCAAGTCTCCCTTTCTTCAAGAAGCCTCTCCCACCCATCCCCCTTACTCCCAAATACCTCTCCTCTGGGATTACTTCCTATTTATATTGTATTTAACTGTACACAGTTGTCTGTTGTCTTTCCCATTAGAATGTGAGCTCCTTAAGGATAGGACTGTGTTTTTTTTTTAGGTTTTTGCAAGGCAAATGGGGTTAAGTGGCTTGCCCAGGGCCACACAACTAGGTAATCATTAAGTGTCTGAGACCAGATTTGAACCCAGGTACTCCTGACTCCAAGGCCAGTGCTTTATCCACTACACCACCTAGCCTCCCGGAGGACTGTGTTTTTGTGATTCTTTGTATCCCCATCAATTAGCATGGTAAGAACTTAATAAATGCTTGTTGATTTATTACCAATTGATTGATATTTTCAACATTTGATGCTTTCGCATATTTGAAAATAACAAGCATAATCATCCTATCTTTTCTTCTTTTGTAATATATAATACAATTTTGTTTAACCATTTTTGATATAATATTCTCATATATTCATTCCTTTCCAAGCTGCACCTTGGTCTTTTTCTACAACATCCAGAAACCTTTTCAATCTAGAAGCTCACTCCAGTCCTAAAATTCAGGAAATTGAAAGTACTCACTGCCCCATGGTTTCTCTTACCAATTAGATATCCCCCCCCATCTCCATTTAGGGAGGATACTCAGGCTTTATTCCTCACCAGGCTGCACTCTAAATTCCTCTGATATGTCCCTGAACCAGGAACCTTCATTTCTCTCCTTCCCTTACCCTTTTAGTTTTTTTCTACATATTGTCTTCCCCCATTGGAATAAAAGTTCCTGGATAGCAAGAATTGTCTTTATTTCTGCTTGTCTCTATACTTAAGTAAGGGTGAGTAAGACATTTATGTAAGTGTTCCAACACTTAGTGCCTGACACATAGAAGAGCTTAATATATGCTTGTAGACTATTGACTGACTAAATAAAATATCCACACCAGAAGAGTTCCTAGAGCTCATATAATTCAACCCCACTGCCTTACTGATAAGGAAAATGAGATGGGGAAGGGCAACTGACTTTACCCAAGGTTACCCAGGGAGTTAAATGATAGAGCCAGGATTAGAACCTCTATCTCCTGTTTTCTTGTTTGATGCTCTTTCCATTCCAATCAACTGACTTCCAGGGCCTCGAGTTAAAGTCTTGCAGTCTGAGCCTGAATCATTGGTGAAACCACTGCCCACAGGGATCCGATCCTCTTTCGGAGATGAGTCTTCTGTTTCCCCAACAGAGCTCCCCATTGACGCAGACACCGCAGGTGTGTTATGCTGTAGCTGTCGGCATGATGAAAAGCCTCCCGTGGTAGAGCAGATAACGTACACGCACAGGTCAGAGAAGGCCTGTGTCGCCCATCCATCAGGCCCAGCTGCTCCAGGAAGGGCTTGCTCAGCCTGCTCCACCCTGATGCCTGTTATCTGCCACAAATGTGTTTTTCCCCCAAGGTTAAATGGATGAGTGACAGTGAGGCAACTGACAGCTCCAGTCATTGGGATGAATGGTCCCATGCCTGAGAGAGAAGACACATCCCCCATCCCCATCAACCACCCTCCCCTGAGCCTTTCTTAGGCCTCCTCCAGAAATTCCATGTCTCATCCCCTGCTTCTTGTTCAGCAAGAGATCCTGATGACTAACTTACTGTGTGCTGATCAACAATCTCTTCCACATTCACCCACCTCAGTTTCTTCAATTGTAAAATGACTCATTTCAGCTAGATCATCTCCCTCTAAGGATATGTTTGACTGACAATATGAGTTCTAGGGATCTTTGTGTGACAGTTTCTAACTTGATAGCATCATTGAATATCTACAACAAAGGAAAACAGGCAGACCCCTTTCATGTGGGGTTTCCCAGAAATCCCAAGGATTGGATCTTACTTTAAGTGTCCTTACCTGTTTAGCCTTGACCTATAATTTCTGAGTTTAGGTTGACTAGACAACTTCCAGACTGCTCTTAGTGGCAGTGCCTTTGTAAGAGGTAATGTGGTATAGCAGAAAGAACACTAGATTGAGTCAAAAGACTAGGGTTCAAATCTGGGCTCTTACACTATCAAATGTTGAATGAACTAGCAATTATCAAGTATCTACCATGTGTTAGACACTGAAGATCAAATAAAAAAAAATATGAAACAACCCTTGCTCTCGAAGAGTTTACATTTTAATGGGAGAGACAACTAAGTACACAATAAATACACAGTAGTTGGGAGACAAGAAACTAGGATCTGGGAGGATTAGGAAGGGTTTCATGTGGAAGGTGGTATTTGAGCTATAAGATGAAGGTGAGAAGAGAATATAGTTGAGCTGTGTGGAATGGCCAGAACAAAGACTCAGAGAGGGGAAACAGAGTGTTGTGTATGAGGAACCAAGAAAAGTCCAATTTGTCTAGATCAAAGAGTTTGTGAAGGGGAATACTATTTAAGGAGAAAAGTTGGGGCCAAGTTTGAAGAACTTTAAAAGTCATATGGAAGCTTTGTTTTTATTAGGTTTTTGCAAGACAAGGGGGTTAAGTGGCTTTCCCAAGGTCACACAGCTAGAAAATTATTAAGTGTCTGAGGCTGGATTTGAACTCAGGTACTCCTGACTCCAGGACCAGTGCTCTATCCACTGTGCCACCTAGATGCCCCCTGGAAGCTTTTTTTTTTTTTCAAGAGAACACAGGAAACTATTTTTAAAAAATCACTTTGGAATCAGGAAGGAGGATGGACTGGAGTGGGGAAACTTGAGGCAGAACAATTAGAAGGCAGTTGCAAAAGTCTGGACAAGAGGCACTGAGAGTTTCAATTAAAATTACTGTCTGAATAGAGAGAAGTTTTAGAGAAGTGAGGAACAGAGAAAGATGAAATAAAGGGAGATTATGATCAGATAGAATAATAGTTCTCAAACTTTTTGAACTCAAAAACCCTTTACATTCAAACATTGAGGACCCTAAAAAAATTTTCTTATGTGGGTTACTTCTATTAATATTTATTACATTAGAAATTAAAATGCCTTAGTATTATCATAAAAATAATTTTGACTTCACAAACCTTTTGAAAGGGTCTTGGAGACCACACTTTTGCCAGAGATTTTTTGGTTTTTTTTAATCAAGTAAGTAGAACCATTGTGACTAACAGTTAGACTTGGAGTATAAACATGGAAACAAAGTAAAGACTGACAGATTGCTTTCTGTGAGGGGTGAGGGGGAGGGAAATAAGATTGGGGGTAAAATTGTAAAACTCAAATAATATCTTTTTTGTTTTAGTTTTTACAAGGCAATGGGGTGAAGTGGCTTGCCCAAGGCCACACAGCTAGGTAATTATTAAGTGTCTGAGGTCAGATTTGAACTCAGGTACTCCTGACTCCAAGGCCAGTGCTCTATCCACTGCACCACCTAGCTGCCCCTAATAATAACCTTTAATAAAAAATAAAACAATAAAAAAAAAGATTTGGAGTATAACCATCCTTGCATGCATATGGCTGAAGTGGAACACAGGAGGAGATAATGAGTTTGGATGAGACTGAGGAATTGAGAAGTTGGGTATCTGAAGGAACCTCAAAAAGATTGTTGAAGTCCCCTAGGTCTAACTGTGTGAATATAGACAAGTCACTTTAACTTTCTGAGCTTCAGTTTCCTGATTTGTAAAATTGGGGTGTAATTGTAGTACCCACTTCATGAAGTCGTTAAAGAGAAGGACTTGGCAAATCTTCAAGTGCTGAAGAAAGGTGATTCATTGCTACTGTTATAGAATGTGAACCATTATGATTTAGAAACATCTGATAAAGAAAATCAAAACAAAATGAAAGACAAGTAGAAATATATCTACCAGAGTCAAATGACCTAGGCCTTCTAAGATCACTATGTGATCTTGAGCAAATCATTTAATCCCTCTAGGTCTAGTTTCCCTTTATGAAATGAGAGGTTTGAATTAGATCAAGTGTGTGTGCAACCTGACTGCCCTCAAAGTCCATTCACACTCACCCAGAAAATGAAGGAAAGCTTAACTTTTAACTAATATGGCCCAACTTTTCAAGTTCTTTACTATTGACTTTTCAACACAGCTAACATTGTGTGGTCTCATAGACCATCAATTTTTTTTTGTTTTTTTTTATAAAAGATATGCACATAGGAATTAATATCTTTATTTTTAAATGTTACGACTCATTGTTATTGCTATTTGTCAGAATACTTTGAGAACAGACTTTAAGATTTTAGAACACAATTTTGGGCTGTCTGCAAAGGAGAGTGCCATCTGTATCCAGATAAGGAGATGTGGAGTTTGAACAAAGTTCAAGGACTATTCCCTTTAATTTAGGGGAAAAAAACAGATATCTTGTCTGATCTTGTTACCTCTTAGACTTCTTGTCTCTTCTTTAAGGATATGATTTCTCTCTCATCACACTCAATTTGGATCAAGGTACAACATGGAAACAAGGTAAAGACTGACAGATTGCTTTCCATGGGGGTTGGGGGTAGGGAAGTAAGATTGGGGGGAAAATTGTAAAACTCAAATAATATCTTTAATAAAAATAAATTAAAAAAAAATATTTTAGAAAACACCGACTGTATTTCAGCATAATTGCTGCTCTATTCTTAGTTGAATATCACCACATTGCCTGCAAATTTGCAAGTAGAATATATAGAGTTGCAATCAGATATGCAACAAATAAAAATTTATTCAAGTGTCTTTTTTAGACTTTTATAAGATGGTACCTTGTCTAAAGAAAAATACTTGGCATTTCACAAACATGCCTAGTTCATGAAGTCTCTTTTGGGGAGTATATATATTTGTGAGCAACTTTTTTTCATGTGAAGCATATAAAAAGTAAAAATAGAATCAAAATTTCAGATGAGCATCTTGAAAATATTCTTTGCATTGCTGCAACCTCTTTCAAACCAGATATAGATGCACTGGAACTGGAAAAAGGTTTGGTGTTCACATTAAAAATAACTCATTCTTATTTTTTTTAAAGTACATGTTTTAGGGGTGGCTAGGTGGCACAGTGGATAGAGTACCAGCACTGGAGTCAGGAGTACCTGAGTTCAAATCCGGCCTCAGACACTTGATAATTACCTAGCTGTGTAGCCTTGGGCAAGCCACTTAACCCCATTGCCTTGCAAAAAAAAAAAAACAACTTAAAAAAAGGTACATGTTTTATTTTTTTATAGACTTTTTTTTTTTTTAGTTTTTGCAAGGCAATGGGATTAAGTGACTTGCCCAAGGCCACACAGCTAGGTAATTATTAAGTGTCTGAGACCAGATTTGAACTCAGGTACTACTGACTCCAGGGCCTTGTGCTCTATCCACTGTGCCACCTAGCCACCCCAAACATGTTTTATTGTTATACTCATTTTTATTATTATACTTTATTATATTTTATTATAAACTCATTGGTAATATGGATTACACTGTAGTTATAAATAAATATTAAATTTTAGGGGCAAACCCCTGGCAAGTTTTTCTTGGGCAATGTGACCTAGAAGAGTTAAAAGGTTAAATTAGATAATCTCTAAGGTTTCCTTCTAGCTCTAAGGTGTTGTTGAATTGTTTTCAGTCATGCCCAAATCTTGATGATCTCATTTGGGGTTTTTTGGACATAGATACTGGAGTGGTTTGCTTTTTCCTTCTCATTTTACAGCTGAGGAAACTCAGGCAAACAGGGTTAAGTGACTTACCCAGAGTCTCACAGCTAGTAAATGCCTAAGGCCAGACTTGAACCCAGGAAGAAGAATGTTCCCGATTCCAAGTCCTGTGCTTTCTCCAGTGTATCACTTTGCAAATCAATAATAATAACTTTATTGAATCTCCTTTGGGGGCAGGGAAAGAAATTATTTTTTTAACCTGGGAAAAACTATTTTAACCCTAAGGAGTAGCTCTGTAATGGTGGAATTTCAAGCAGTGTGGCAGATGATGATGATGACATTGATGACTAATATTTTTATAGTGCTTATTATTAGAGACCAGGTACAGTCCTAAGTTCTTTACTACTATTACTTCATTTGGTCCTCACAGCAACCCTTGGAGAGAGGATTTTGTGGGCAGAGAGTATATCACAACTATGACTTCATCCCTATAGCTGAAAGTATTTGTTTTTTCCTTGAATATCTCAAATGATTTTGCCTGGATTCTCCCTTTGTCTTTATTTTAGTTTCTTTATATCAATTATTTGAATACATGTAAAGGAACAACATGTCACAGGATTAAAAATAGAGGTGTCTTAGTAAGTATATAACAACCTGCTCATCTTTCAAAAGTGTACTCATGACACATTTTTAAGTTTAATGTGCATTAATAACAATTTCCTCATCACTTTCTTAATTCTGGATAATCAACAAAATACCAAATCAAATCCTGTTTTGTAGTTTTTGTCAGCTTCTGAATTGCAATTGTTCATACTGAAAATTTAACAATTGACTCCCATGAGAACTTACAGAACTAATAATTATAAAATTAGTGAACAGATCTTTGTTCAGGAAGAAATGAAATGCCATTGATAATATATTTTAAGGTACATAATTTTCTAAATAGAACTTCTGTTATTATGCAGTATATTTTCCAATAGTCTATTACTCAAACTTTTATCCTGAACTAACATGTCTTTCCAGGACAACATAGCCCCTCCTTCAGAGAATCTCAGACTGAGTGAATAATGGCAGTGTAGAATAGCACAATCTCTTTTATTTCCCAGGAGAATCATAAGATATCCCCATCCATCCTATTATTACTGGTCTTAAAGAAAAACAAGTTGGCAGCCTCCATCATGCAACCATCAGAGACACTAGTGAATCTCTGGTTGGGAAAGATCCCTGGACCCTGTCACTAGAATCTGGCTTCAGCTTTCTAGAGAACCTCATGGTCTCAAAGTAGAAAGTGACTTTTTTTTAAATAAGGCAATGGGGTTAAGTGACTTGTCCAAGGTCCCTCAGCTAGATAATTATTTAAGTGTTGAGACCCGATTTGAACTCAGGTCCTCCTGACTCCAGGGCCAGTGCTCTAGCCATTGTGTCACCTAACTGTATCAAAAGTGACTAGAGGGGCAGCTAGGTGGTGCAGTGGATAGAGCACCAGCCCTGGAGTCAGGAGTACCTGGGTTCAAATCCGGTCTCAGACACTTAATAATTACCTAGTTTTGTGGCCTTGGGCAAGCCACTTAACCCCGTTTGCCTTACAAAAACCTAAAAAAAAATGTGACTAGAGGATATCTAGTCTAACCTTGGTATGATAAACACCTTTTATATAGTCTACAACACTGCCAAATGCCCTTGAAACAGATTAAAATGTAATTGGGAAATAGTCAACAAAATAGAAAAATACAATAGAAGATAAAAATGTTATTATGTAGTTTTCTGAGTCACTATATGCCCTTAGGGATCTTTACGTACAGTTTGATGGCCCATGTTTCTATTTGAGTTTGACACCATGGGTCAAACTAATTGAATGCTGGACCTGGAGTCAGGAAGGTCTAGGCTTACATTCCAGCCTTTCTCAGCCTCAGTTTCCTCATCTATAAAAAGGATCTAATGACCCTTGTAGTACCTTGCAGAGGTTGTTTTGAGATCTAAATGAAATAATGCATATAAAACACTTTGCAAATGTTAAAGTATGTTGAGGCCTGATATCTCAGCAGGCTCTGCTGTTAAATCTTTGTGTGACTTAATCACAAATCATCTTAGTTGAATTCCATTTCTACCACTAATTTACAGTAGTATGACCATGGACAAAGTCTTTTGTTTCCTCTGGGCCTCATTTTCGACATTTTTAATATCCCTAAAGACACTTCTGACTCTGAGAGTCTTCAATTCTAGAGTTCTGTATAGATAGGCCTGTTTTTGACCCTGTAGAGTCACTATATCTTGAGAGAGACAGGTAGACAGACAGAGATAGATAGCCAGAGAAACAAAGACAGAGAGAGAGATAGAGAAATAAAAAGTATTGGAGAGACATAGATAGAATCATAGCATAGAGATAGAGAGAGACAGAGAGAGATGGCGTGTTAGACAGAGAGACAGAGACAAAGACAGAGATAGAGAAAGAGAATATGAGTTTTGGGTTCCAGTTGCTGCTGAGTGGAGTTAAACCAAGTCCTTTTCTGCCTGAGTGAGACAGTCTGTGTTTCAGACAGCAGACTGTCCTAAACTGATAAGTTTCCCACATGCGGGGAATCTTAAGCAGCCTCTGCCCAGCCAGCTTTCTCAACCCAGGGAAAGACAGAGAGCCAGGAAATGACCACCCTACTAGCCCTAGGAACAGTACAAGAGAAGTGGGGAGTAGGGTATTGGTGGGGAATCAAGGAAAGCAAGCTAAGGTCTCAGATGGGCAGAGCACTGAAACTGAAATGGGTAGGAAGTTTATCTTACAGGGTTGGTAGCCTCCTTTGGGACAGTGGCAGGCTAAACATGGTTGAGGATGTTATGGTTTCATGGTTCAAGGAGTCTCTCTATGTGTGTGGGGAAGGGGAATAGAAAGAAAGTTCCATCTTTCATTGTTCAGGTCAGATGCCATTTCCCCCATGAATTCCCTCCCTGGCCCTTCCCCCAAGCTGAAAATAAGCCCACCCTCCTTTAGATTTTTCATATCTTTCTGTTTGACCTCTCACCTATGTACTCTTTTATTTATTTTATTTTCTGTGACTTTCTCTCCCTTCATTTGAATATAAGCTCCTTGAAAGTAGGATCTGTGTTATACTTATCTTTGCATCGTCAATCAATCAATAAGTATTTATTAAGTGCCTACTACTTGCCAGGCACTTTGCTAGGCACTGAGACTATTTAAAAAAAAAAAAGTGAAACAGACCCTTCCCTCAAGAAGCTTACTTCCCAGCTCCGGTACATAGCATAGAGGTATAGTGATGTAGCAAAATATATACAAGGTGGAAGAAGAGTAAGGCTAATCTGACTGGACGCAACTCCCAGCACATTCAGTTGTTCAGTCGTTTTTCAGTCATATCTGATTCTTCTTCATGACCTCATTTGGGTTTTCTGAGCAAGACATTAGGATGGTTTTTACCATTTTCTTCTCCAGCTCATTCTACAGTTGAGGAAACTGAGGCAAACAGGCTTGCCCAGGGTCACACAGCTACTAAGTTTCTGAGGCCAGATTGTCTACTGTGCTGCCTAGTTGCCTGGCCTATAGTAGGCGCTTAATAAATGCTTATTGACTATTATTGACATAATGTGCCTGAAGGGGAGGAAGAAAACATTAAAGTGAGGTTGGAGCCAAGCCGAGAAGAGCTTTTCTCAACTTCATAGGTACTTAATAATTGTTGATTTGGATTGACTTAAATCTGGCTAAGATTTCCCACCCCTCCTGGAATAGGGGTGGGGGATGTGGTTGGGGTGAGTATTGAAAAGTTGATTTGATTGAGAATGGAAGGAGTGGGGGACATGGCTAGGTTTGGGAGAGTAATTAAGACCAGAAGGATGTTTAATCAGTTATGTGAGTGGGAGCAGATGATGGAGAGAGTGATCAGGGCGGAGGGGAATTGTGGAATAGCCAAGGAGGTCAGCCCGGGTCCAGATGGGGGCGTGGCGATCATTTGAGGGCGTGGCCTGGGGAAGGGGCGTAGCCAGAGTCCTACCTGGTCCTGGGGGGGGGTGCTTGGTTTGCCCGCTCCTGGGGGAGGGGCGGCCTCCAGAGGCGGGTCTGCCTTATGAGCCCAGGAGCCGTCTTGTCTGTCTGCTGGGGGGGGAGCCTGCCTCTTGCCCTGATTTACTGCGTCGGGAGCCGAGCGCCGTTTTTTCTTAATCTAAATTGAAAACTGCTCAAGTAGAAAAATAATTTCATTGCTTCATCTTAAAGAGGAAAAAATAGGGGGTGTGGGGGGCGGTGCAGAAGGATGGTGTCAACCTCCATGTGGGGCTGGAGGGGGGGGCGGGGGAAGGAGAGAGGAAAGCACAGCAGAGAGCCAGTTGTCGCCCCTCGCCTCCAAACGGACCAACCCCCACCCTAACCCCACCAGCCTCCTCTGCACTGAGATGCTGTGAATAGCCAGGGATAGGCAGCCTAAGAAAAATAATGTGTCTGAAGGCAGCGGGCACCCCATCACTGGAATTGGTCTGGTAGGGATACTGTAGAAAGAGCAAGGGTTCTGGAAGATGTTTGGATCAAAAATCCTCTAAAGTCGCTTTCCACTTTGAGACTGTGGCCCTCTCCACAAGGCTAAAGACAGATTCTAGTAAGAAGGTCCAGAATTTCCCAACCAGGAAATTCACTGGACCCTGCAGAAATTGGATGTGGGAGGCAGCCTTTTCTTAAGAGTCTAGTTACAGTAACAATGGATGGGGTCTAACTCTTGGGAGCAAATACGATCCTCCTGGGAAGCAAAAAGGATTGTGTTGAATAAAATGAGATTTGGAGTCAGAGGACTTGGGTTTGTGTGTTGGCTCTGACATCTGCTTCCTGTGTAGCTGAACAAGTCATATTATAGCCTCATTTTCCTCAATTTCTTAGGAAATGGGTGAGTAAAACAGGTGATCTTTAAGGTCTCTCTCAGTTCTAAATCCTATGACCTCTACTGTCCACTTCCATATTTGGATATGAAAGATTTCCCCAACCCGAGGACCAACAAAGAAAAAAATTATTGGACTACAGATTCTATGTCAAAGGAGGGACTAATTCTATTTGCATATAGTCTTTATGGACTTCCACAAAATTGTGGAATGGTTCTTCCACATCACAAAATTAAACAGGATCTCATGGGTCAACTAGCCTAAATCAGGTTGAACATCTCTAACAAGAGTTCATGTAGGTTTTGCTTGAAATACTCACCAATGGGGAACTCAATTACCTTATAAAACATACAATTCCATTTTGGAACTTTGTTTTTTAGGTTTTTGCAAGGCAAACGGGGTTAAGTGGCTTGCTCAAGGCCACACAGCTAGGTAATTATTTAGTGTCTGAGATCAGATTTGAACCCAGGTACTCCTGACTCCAGGACCGGTGTTTTATCCACTATGCCACCTAGCCACCCCCATTTTGGAACTATTGTAATTGTTAGGAAGATTTTCCTTAGATCCAACCTAGGTCTAGCTCTCAGAAACTTCCACCCATGGTTCTTAGTTGTCCTCTGGGGTCAAGCAAAACAAATATGACAGCCCTTCAGATCCTGGAAGATTGCCATCATGCAGCTATAAATCTCTTCTTCAGGCTAAACATACTGAACTGTTTCAGAAGATCCTTAATAATATTCCCATCAATATGGAGTGGGAATTCATCCACTCTCCAGATTTTGACCCTATGACTAAGATTACCCTCTCCTGATCCTTCATCAATTAGTGAGTTCTTCCCAAAGCCTTTCTTTTGAAAAGGAATCAGAAAAGCCATTCTTCATTCTCCAGACTTTGCCACTACAAGTACCTCCCCATCCCTTTCAGCTTTCTGCTAGATGGTTGTCATGAGTTTGTCCTTCCTAAAATGTGGTACTCAGACCTGAGTATAAAACTTTAAATGTTGTTTGACTACAGCAGAGTACTTGTCTTGGTCTGAATAAGCTGAAAAGTGATACCACAGTGATATAATGAGGGAGGTCTATGATCTCTGTTAAAGCCTGAGGTCCCTTTGGCTTTGTTAGGTGCCATGTCACATTATGAACTCACATTTTGCTTGCTGCCCACTAAAAGACTCCTACCATTGTCATATAATCTACTATCTGGCCATGTCTTCTCCAAAGTGCTTTGCACTTTGCTTATATACTCATTAAATTTTGTCTCATTGGAATCTAGTTATCTTTATGGTCTTTGATTCTTGACTCAGTTGTCCAACACATTAGCTATCCCTTCAAATTGAATAAGCAATAAGCATTGATTTCTTCTCTCCTGTTGCCAACCCTTCTGGTGCTCCAGCAAACATTTCTCCTTCTCTTAGTTACAGACTTGCTCTTATATGGCTATCAACTAAGGCTTTTTATGATAATAACTGATAATGTAGGAGTAAGGCCTTCAAGGTTTTCAAAGAAGACTCTGGAAAGCCTTCAGGACCCCAAGGAATGAAGTTTTAATAGTGGAATAAAAAAGTCATTTTAAGCAAAGCCCTCACTTTTCTTCTTCCTGAAGTCATACCACAATACTCTAACAACTCAATGCCTCCCTAACCTGGACTCTTAGACCTTGAAGAATTTTTAAAATGGTTAAGTTGAATTGGAGAGTGACCAGGAAGGACTTCTTGGAGAAGTCATACAATTCTCTTGCAGGACAAGTTCCAACTTTACTCTGGCCTCACCTTAGTCCATTCTCTCGGACTGTAGATTGCCAGTTAGGTTGTAGGAGTCTCTCCTTTCTGTGGTGTATAGGTTCTAGGCTCTTCTTGTTAACTAATTTTTGAATACTAAAATTAGTCACAAGTAGTCTTTCCCTTTCCCCTCCCAATTTTGATTTGTCCTTATTGACAATTATCTTTAAGTTTTTACATGATCATTTAAGGACTTTATTCAAATTCTAGAAAGAAAAGGAAGCCCAGGAGACATTCCTTTTGAGGTAACCCTTCCACTAACTTACCGTGTGATCTTAAGAAAATCCTTTTCCTGTCTCTGGGCTTCAATTTCCTTTTTCGTAAAATGAAGGGGTAGGAATATATTGTCTTTACAACCCCTTTCCCTCTCATGTCCTAGGAATCTATGGTTCTCTGTTTTTCTCTTGTGGCATTTACAAAGCCACCAGCTTGAATAGGTAAAGAACTTTTTACTTCTTTTGTTTTCATACCCATTCTTCCTTAGTTTTTCAACTTAACTCTAGGAAGAAAGGAAACAAACATTTATTAAACTTCTACAATGTGTACATTGCAAAGCATTTTACAAATCTTATCTCACTTGATACTTACAACTCTGGGAGGTCAATGCTATTTTTGTCCTCATTATAAAATGAGGAGGAAACTGAGGCAGACTGACAAGGTCACTCTGCTAGTAAGTATCTGAGACCACATTTGAATTCAGATTTTCCTGGCCTCATCCGCCATCTAACTCTTTCCTGGGGTGGAAGGAAAACAAGGCAAATATCATTACTGTCCTTTAAAGAGAGCCCTTAATTTGGAATCAAAGGATGGTGATTTGAAAACCACCTATTCCACTCTTTTACTATGTGACCTTGTACTTTTTTTTTCCTTTTCTAATCTTTATTTTCATCATTTATACAGAGAAGAGGTTGTATTATATTAAGACTTCTTCACTTGGGGATTGTGACCTTGTTTTTAAAAACTGCTTCCATAACTATTTTAATACATTTGGTTTCTTTTGTAATCCTGTTTATTTTTATGCCTTTAAAAATAGTATTCTGTGAAAGGGTCAATAGATTTCATCAGACTGTCTAAGGAATATAGAACAACAATAAGGTAAAGAACTTCTGGATTAAATGATCTTTCAGATCTTTTTCAGATCAAAATTCTGAACTATGAGCATATGGTTCTAATATGAAGAAACAGGATTAAAAGGGACTTCCCAGTGAATTAGTTTGCATAGTTAGGCTCAAAACCAGGTTTCCTGACATTCAAATCCATCTATCCAAGTCCATAGGGAATATGTGGCTTTTTTCCTATACCACACCTGTATTGACAGGTATGATAGATATAAACAGTTTCCCTCTAGCCCCCAACCAAAATGGCTTCTGCCCTAGTTGAAGAAGTGATCTCTAGGTGAACCCTAGAAAGGTCTGTACCATTCAGCAGTTATTTTGTTGGTAGCATGGTCTGTTTTTGACAGAGTAGCCTATGGTGATTGAATATGTTTCTCAAATACTCACAAATCCTGGAAAACTCCAGGCAAGGTCAGTTTGAAACCTAAGAAAATATATTATAGATTAAATGTTTTTAATTTATGTATGGGTTATGTGCATATCATGTGTGTATAGATTTCACATTAATATCCATATGTATGACATATTCTTTTTTCTACAGGTTTGTGTGCTACTTCCATATTGTACTTACAGTATAGCTTTGGGTATCATATTGTGGATTGGTATACACATGTGTGTCCATATATGTATGTATATATGCATCTAAGTTTATGTGTGTTCTGGAGGGAGGTTCTGTCATATGTTGATGTGTACATAATATGCATGGGGGGGTTCATATTTAACTTGTGAAGAGAGGGAGGATGAATGAGAGGGAAATTTGGTGCAATAATGTATCTAGAAAAGGTTGAGAAACAGTAAGAAATCCTGTTTTGGTGATACCCAGCTTCTTTTTTGGGTTTTCTTGTCATGCAGCTTAGCTCATGTCAGCCTTTTGTATAGGCTAAGCTAGGCTCTGGGTCAAGGTTGGGGTGTGGGAAGGGGGAAAGGACATGGCAGGAGAGAGGCTATTGGAGGAAAAAGCCTCAGAAGCTTCAGACTCCCCTGGCAAGTCCTGTATGAGACTATGTGCTCCAGTTCCTATCAATGCTTTAAGGAAAGGGCTTGCTAACTTGGCCCCTTGGTTTCTTGCCTTTTCTCTTCTCTCCTTACCCTAATCTCTTCCTTTACCTTTCTGACTCTCCTTTTTATGCTTCTCTCTCTGTCTCTGTCTCTCTCTACATCCGACTGTCTGTCTCTCTGTCTCTGTCTCTTTGTCTCTGCCTCTCTCTCTCTCTCTCTCTCTCTCTCTCTGTCTCTGTCTCTGTTTCATTCATTCATTCAAGCATTTTGTACACCATATACAGAACTGCATTAAACCAATCTGTGGAGGAGACAGAGGGAGGAGATTTGGTTCTTGTCCTAAAGAATATCCATAGTATGGTTTGAGAGACAAAACATACAAAAAAAAGAATATGTTAAATAATAATGCAATCCTTCCTTCTTCCTCTGTCCTCTCTGTTGTTCTCTCTGTTTTCATCTCTTTTCTGTCCCCCCATTATCTGTCTGCCTTTCATCCTACCTTATTTTGATCTGAATCACTTTGCCTATGTTGTTTGCTCTCTGTGTCTTTCATCCCTCTTCAATTTTCTTCTCTTTATTGTTCTCTTTCTGTCCTGTCAGCTCTATTTTTCTGTTTCTGCCTTTCCCTCCTTATTCTCAATCCTCTGGCTCTTTGTGCTTGTCTGTCTCTGGTTCTGTCTGTCTTTTCGTCTTTTGCCTGTTTCCTTCTGTCTACCCATTGCTTCCCTCCCCTGGCAGTCCTCCCTGACAGACCATCGGTCCCTGGAGCTATGAAGCAGCCTCATTTCACAGGTCAGCTCTCTTTAATTAGCAAGGGTTCCAATCCTTTTCCCTTTCAAAATGTGAAGCTGCAGGTTCATCAAAATCTCATTAACCTTAATTCTCCCAATGGTTTCCTGGCAGGGTCAGACCTGGATCCTCAGCTTGACAGGAAACTGCCTTCCTCAGGGACCCATCTAGACCTGGGGATGGAAGAATAGATCCCTTGGGGCAAACTACAACTACAACAACAACGATGACAAGAAAAGGCCGCCCCAAGATATATTCCTTACCATAACCAATCTCCCATCCTTTTGCTGTCTTCAGTAATTGCTGTTCCATGTCCCTTCCCTTGGCCTATTGGGGAGCCCTGTCTGACGGCTGCACTTTAATTTGAAAACTTGCCTTGGGAGCCGGAGGGATCAAGGCAAGCAGAGGGCAAGGCAGACTCTTTATGAATTAATATTGTGCTGGCAACTTGCAATATTCTCTGATTTCATGTCTCCTTCTTGCTCCTCTCCCCAGTACCATATTGGTTTGAAAATAGACTTCATGCTTCCCCAAATCTGTATAGATAAAGTCTAAGTATCTATGGCCTATACTATATGTTATTTGACTACAGGCAGGTAGAAGACATCTCAGAAAACAGACTGTCATGAACTGGAAGAAAGCTTAGACTATTAAGTGTCAAAGCTGGAAGGGACCTCAAACATAAAATGTCAGAACTGAAATGGACCATAGGGATCATCTATTCTAAACTTGTCATTCTATGTGCAGTCTGCCTAGTTCCAATTGATGAACTTGTTTGGATTCAGATTTCACTAGGAAGCAGAGTGGCATGGTAGAAAGAGAGTTAGAAATAGTGTGAGAAAAATGAGGGTTTGAATCCTGCATCAGACACTTTCTAGATGTGTGATCCTATGCAATCATTTAACCTTTCTCAGTCTTAGCTGTTTCATCTGTAAAATGGGAATAATAATAGCAAAAATAATAAAAAATTAAAAGTAATATCTTAAAAATAAAAGTTGGCATTTATATAATACTTAACATTTCTTAAAAAATCACCTTTATTCATTCTCATTTGTACCTCACAAAAACAGTGAGAAATAGATAATGCTAGTATTATTTTTTTTCCATTTACATATCAGGAAGCTAGGACTCAGCCTTGAAGTGACTCAAAAATCAGACTTTACAGATGATGTCATTCAAACTCTTCTACCCATTTCACAGATGAGGAAACTGAGGTCTAATGACAGCATCTCTAGGATCACACATATTAAGTAGCAAAGCCAAGATTCAATTGTAGACTTTGGTTCTAAATCCAACATTTTTTTTATTACAATCCAGGTCAGTATTACTAATTCCACTTTATGGATGAGTAGAATGAGACTCACAGTATTCAGAAACACCAAAGATTTGCCTATCATCACATAACTAGGTATATCAGAAGTAGGGTTTGAACTCATTCTTTTGTACTACTGATCTAGGGCTCTAGTCACTCATCACGAGCTCTCTCAAGATTGTTGGGTCAACTTCAGGTAATTACTATATCTAATTATTATACCTGGGAGAAGTCAAATCACCAAGCAATTATGAAGAATCTACCATGTGCAAAATTCTATGCTAAATGCTAAGTTTACAAAGAAATGAAAAAAAATTAGTTCCTACTGGTTCACATTCTAATGGGAGAGACAACATGCAAGTAAGTATGTTCAAACAAAATATATCCAGGATAAAATTGGGATAATCCCAGAAGGAAGGTACTATTGTCAAAGACAGGGAAAGACTACTTGTAGAAAGTGAAATTTTGGTCAGGAACTAGGGAAGCTAGGGAAACCAGGAAGTTGAGATGAGAAGGGAAAGCCTTCTAGTTATGAGAGATTGTGGGGGGGGGGCATTCAATAAGAACATGGATCCAGAAGGAATGACATAAGCATTGGAATGCAGAATACCTAGAGGGAAATAAGGTGTAAGAAAACCAGAAAGGTAGGAAGAGTCCAAGTTATGAAGTACTATAAAAGCTGTACAGAAGGGGTGGCGTAGTGGCCTAGTGGATAAAGCACTGGCCCTGGAGTCAGGAGTACCTGAGTTCAAATCCAACCTCAGACACTTAATAATTACCTAGCTGTGTGGCCTTGGGCAAGCCACTTAACTCCATTTGCCTTGCAAAAACCTAAAAAAAAAAGAGAGAATTTTATATTTGATCCTGGAGGCAATAGGGAACCTCTACATTATTGCCCATGGAGGTGATATGGTCAGGCATCACTTAGCTGGGGGGGGGGGGGGGAGCATGGTCTGGACTCGAGTCACTTGAAGAAGAGAGACAGACCAGAAGGCTATTACGATAGTTCAATGACGAGATAATCAGGTCATGCATCACAGTGGTAGCAGTGCCAGAAAAGAGATGTTTTAAAAGTAGAATCAACAGAACTTGGATATGGGAATATGAAAGTGACAAGGAGATTTTGGGACTGGATGACTGAATGGATGGTGGTATTATCAACATCAAGAGGGAAGTTAGGAAGAGGAAAGAAAGGATCGGGGGAAAAAAGATAATGAATTGGTTTTAGCCATGCTGAGTTTATCTTATTCAAGATATCTATTAGGCAATTGGAGATGTCAGAGAGTGGAGGTTAGAGCTCTGAGCTTTGTCTGTATAGAGATAATTGAATCCATGGGAACTTAGATTCCCAAGTGAAATAATCTAGAGGGTGAGGAGAAAAGAGGTTCCAAGATAGATCCATGGGGGACACCCATAGTTATTAGTAATGATCTGGAAAAAGATCTGACAGAGGAGACTGAGGAGTAGTGAAATAGGAAGAGAAGCAGAAAAGAACAGTGTCACAAAAACTGTTGGGTTTTTTGTTTGTTTTGTGAAGAGAGTATTAAGGTGAAGAAGAGATACAAGAATAAATCCTTTATTATTTGAGAGGATATAGTACCATAAAATTAGCTGATTCCCCCCTACCTCAAGGGGGAGAGGCCAAGGATATCCATAGCAACATATGAGAAATAAAATTTGAGAAGGCAAGGTGGAGAAACATAAAGAGGCAGCACAGAAGTCCCTGGCTACTTTACCACACATAAGAACACAGAGAAACATACCTACCCCCTAGGGATCTCAAAGAAAGCAAGAATATATATTTAAGTCCCAAAGCCTGTCCTGTGTCTGAGTCTTTTCCAACAAATGATCAAGTCTACCAAAAGGTGCCCACAAGGCTACCATCAGTCTAATAAAGTTACTAGCAACAGATTCTACTTAATCAGAGTCCCAATGCCCATTGACATGGGATTTTCCCTTCTTGGTGGAGATCAATGACTGCACCTGAATGGGGGATGGGATAGAGTTGATAAGAGCAGAAGAGGAGAGTTCTAATCTCTTCAATTTCTTCTTCTATCTCTTGAGTCTCTTTCAGGTTCTGTAACCACTTTAGGCACATTTGGCTTCCAAGTTCAAAAAAGAAGATAGATGATACCAACTCCAGGTTGCCAAAGGAAGAAGACTCTAGCAATAGGTGATATGAGAGGAACAGACAGTCTCCTTCATGCTCCCTCTTCCCAACTTGCTACATAAGAGACTTTAGTGAGTGAGGGAATCTCTTTCTTGGTTGACCTCAATTATCTTGCTTCCAATGGGAGAGCTCCTTCATTTTGTATTTTCTGGTGCATATTCTCGTATGCATATTCTCTGATTTCTGTTTAGCTATTGACATGGATAAATGGGTTCCTTTGCTGTTTACCATGTCTTGTATTCATTGTGGAACTAATGTTTGGTGGAAAGGGAATCAACCTTGATTATAAAGCTTGACGTCCTTCTTTTCCCATTAAAATATAGCAATTAAAAGTTTATCTTGAACCCCCAAATACATCTGATAGATCAATAATATTTAGGAGACAAATAGTTACAACTCCAGTAAGTCTCATCCCTCAATAATGACAATACAATTGATTTCAGTTCAATCTAGTACCTTCCTTCACTCCATGACAGCCATGATTGCCAAAAGCTATTATACAGAGTATGTGGATTTTAACAAAGACTTCCTACTTAACCCAAAAGATGGAGTTCTAATTGTGAAATATCAGGTACTTGATGAATAGGGTAGACAACTGGGGCAGAAAATATTTCCAAAGAGGAAAGAGATTTGGTAACAACTTAATAACAGCATCATCAGGTCAAGGCCACATACAGACTAGAGAATTTAAAATTGAACTTTTGAACAACCTCCTATACTCCACAGTTTCCCTGTATCTCTGTTGGTGGAGGGCTGGGATAGGGTGAGACAATAATTTCAGAGTTGAACCTCTAAGGGAAATAGTGCTTGTATCCCCACCTTCCCCTTTCTTCTCCCCAGCCAGCCTCACACACAGATTGGTACCCTTTGTACATGTCCATGCCTATAAAAGTGGCTGCATCAGAAAAAGCTTGGGGGAGACTTGTACAACCCCAACAAAAATACCAAAGTTTTAGGAAATCAGATTGAATCAGATAAACTTTCCCCTCCCTAGAATGCTCTATATTTTGACTTCCTAATCATTTTTCATCCCTGAACTCTTGTCTAACTTTTGGTTTCCCTATTCATCTCAACCCTTGGATTCTATCACTTTGCAGACACACTTTGATACTGATAGAAATTGTATTTTTTTTTTCAGTTTAGATCATGATTCTGAGGCCCCAAGCCACATTACCCTTCCTCCTACCTGGGGATTTGATTGTTTCTTTTGGTGTTTTTTTTTGCAAGACAATGGAGTTAAGTGACTTGCCCAAGGTCACACAAGGTAAGTATTAAGTGTCTGAGGTCAGACTTTGATTTGAACTCAGATCCTCCTGACTCCAGGGCCAGTGTTCTCTCCTCTGCATCACCTAGCTGCCTGGGGATTTGTTCACTTACTGGGTAAGACACAATATCCTACTTGAGGGAAACTGTTCTTTTCCTTCAAATCCCTAGAAAAGTTTGAAATTCTCACTTGTCTTCTGTGAGGCTACTGGTCTATATGGACAAGTGTGATCTGGGAATGGTCTAGAAATGACCAGGGATGCTAGCAATTCAATGATGAGAATAGGCTCATGCCTGAGTATGTGATTCTGTGATTCTCTCTAATAGTAGAAAGAATTCTTTTTGTTGTTGTTGTTTTGTTTTTGCAAGACAAGGGGGTTAAGTGGCTTGCCCAAGGCCACACAGCTAGGTAATTATTAAGTGTCTGAGATCAGTTTTGATCCTGACTCCAGGGCCAGTGCTCTATTCACTGCGCCACCTAGCTGCCCCAGTAAAGAGAATTCTTTTTTTTTTTTTTTTTTTTTTTTTTACCAATTAAAGAGTTTGTATTTTATTCTGAATGCAATAGGGAACCATTGGAAGTTGTGGAGCAGGGCAGCGAAAGGCAAAAGTGTACTTTAGGAATATCACTTTATCAGAAAGATCACACAGATAGGAAGCATCAGAAATAATATTCAAACCCAGGGATCTCCTGACTCCTCAGTCATTCCACTATGCCTCCTTGCTTTTTCTGTCTTTGGACAATTTGGAGGTTGAGTTCCTGTTCAGTTCTGGCTCTACAGTAGTAACAACTTCTACTGTGTTGCTTTGTCTGCTCATTCAATATACTGGAAAGTTTGTATTCCTGATTTGAGAACCTGGAAGAATAAGTAGGAAGACAGGGTACAGTAGTTTGTCTGAAAAGAAGCTTGGGGTTTTAGTGGACTACAAGCTCAATCTGAGTCAACAGTGTGATACCCAGGTCTGAGAATAAAAGCACCTACTTTGTAGGGTTATTGTAGGGATCAAATAAGATACTGCAGATGGTAGTGCTTAAATAACGAAAATGATCTTATATTCATATATCAGTAGAGAGAATTCTTGGGGAAGATACAGGAACCTTGGAGAATCCCATATATTCACCAGTATTCTTAACCTTTTCACCTTGCCTAGAGCATGGTATATCATCCTATAGCTACTGGACTCAATTCATTTTCTCTTTTTTGGTCAAGTATGTGGTTCCCATGGTGAGCCCCCCCCTCCCCTGACAAAGCTCTGCTATGCAGTGTCTGTGATGATTGTTCAAAGCCTAGGGCAAAAAATCTTTCCATTGCAGCACCATTTAGCAAACATCCAGGTTCCCCAAGGTCAGTCAGAGTCTGACTTTTTCCCCCTCTTTAAAAATGAAGAAGTCAGATAGTCTAGTGCTCTCTGCAGCTCTTTGTAACCTGCCCTGGGTAGTAGGGTAGAGTTGTACATTATTAAGTAATAACAAAAGTGCCCAGAATCCCATTGAGAGATCTCAGATAGAAATTATCTCCTGTCTTGATTAATAATTAAAATAGTGGGTAGGGGAACCCCTAGCAAAACAGACCTTTCTCTAAAGAAGCATGAGCTATAGTTATGGGGTGAACTCAAGAAAGGTTAGGACCAATTTGCATTTTACTCTTCAGTAGTTTTAGTACTTAAAGGTGCAATTAGAAGGCCAGACTGGAATTATGGAACCATCAGTGGACAAAGAGCTGAATACTAACACACTCTAGTCTGGGCTTGCCTCCTTTGTGCCTGTGATTTATTCCTGTTAAAACATTGTTACCCATTCACTGCCACCTCCATGATATCAGACTGCTTTAATGCACATTTTCCCACATGTCCAATTCCACAGCCCTCAAAGAGACATTTAAGTGATGGGTATAGAACTCATTATTGAAAGGCATTGATTGCCAGAGAGCACAATGAAGAGTCTTCTTTTTTTGCAACAAAATGATGAAATCTCATCTCCTGGGAGGCTCTGAACGATATCCCACAGAGTACCCCCAAGATTTCCCTGATTTTCTGGGACCCTTCCTTCAAGTTAAGTCTCCTTTTCCTGCTCTAGTCTTTGCACACTAGCAGCTAATCCCTGATGAAGTATTATATTACCCTTCTCATTTTATCACTGGATTAGAAACCTACCACAAAATGACTATTCAGAAAATCTGTAGTTATTTTTGTTCTTTAATCCTCATGAAATTCCTAATACACAGGTTAGGCAATGTCACTCCCCAACTCAAAAACCTGCATTAGCTCCCTTTTGCCTCTAAAATCATAGGTATTTAGAGAAACCCTTCCTACTGTGGCTCCAGAGTACTGTTTCATCTCTAGATCTTTTTTATGGTTCAAATTGCCTTACTTGCTATCCCCCCATACAAAACATCCACATCTCCTGTATCTATGCCTTTGTAAGGGTCTCTCATGACTTTCTTTTCTTCTCCACCTCTTAGAAGTTCAAGGACTGAGTCCTATAAGTCTTACTGTGATCCCCCTCCAGCCCTCAGTGCATTCCTCTCACCCAAATTGCCACTCATCTATCTACTTTGTATTTTCTTGTCTATGTTCCTGTAGTTTCCAGAGTGAATGTAAGCTGCTTGATACTAAGGACTATTTTGATCTTTAGCTTCATATCCTTGGGTCTGCACTGTCTTGAACACATTGCTGTTGTTGTTCAGTTGTGTCTGACTCATTTGGAGTTTTCTTGGATAAATATATGGTAGTGATTTGCCTCTTCTTCCCTTCAAAGTAGGTGACACATTCCTGCCACATTTGAATTCCCATACCTCAATTCCTTTTCCTGCATTGCTCTTACCTTTTCTCCAAGGATTAAGATGTGTATTATCTCCTTGGGGAAACGTTTTCTATTACTTAATTTCAAGCCTGTGATATGGATAGATACCAGACAATACAGAGTGAAGGAACTCTCTCATTGAACTCAAAGTACCTCAGCTCAACCAAAAGAGAAAGTTCTAGTTCTCACCTGAGAGCAAACTCTTTGAAGTCTTTTGCATAACAAGCTGGGGATGTGGACATGATGGAGACTACAGCTCCCCTCATGTCTTCCTAGAGTCTTTTCCTTTAGCAGTCTGAAGTGGAGTTGGCCTCATCTGTCTTCTTTCTTGAAACTGGAAGTCAAAAGTGCATAAAGAAACTGCAGGGTGAGAATAGACTCAAAGACTGAAGAGAACAGAAGAGTTTCTTTCTTTTATTCTCACCAGCTTCATCCTGCTCCTCAGAGGACATAGAGCTCCACCAAGGAAGATAAAGTCCCACAACAATGGACTTTGGAACTGAAGTTTTACACACACACACACACACATATCCCTATATACATATAAATAATATAGCTAGGTAGGGATATAAAGATATATCATTTGATCTTCCCCACAATTTAGTGAGGGGCTATTGTTATCATCTTCATTTTACAGATGAAAGAACTGAAGATGATAGAAGCTAAATAATTTGCCTAGAGTTACACTGGCAGTAAGTTTCTGGGGCAGGATTTGATCTCAGATCTTCCTACTCGGGGTGGCTAGGTGGAGCAATGGATAAAGCACCAGCCCTGGAGTCAGGAGTACCTGGGTTCAAATCCGGCCTCAGACACTTAATAATTACCTAGCTGTGTGGCCTTGGGCAAGTCACTTAAGCCCATTGCCTTGCAAAAACCTAAAAAATAAAAATGATCTTCCTATTCAAAACCCAGCACTCTACTCATTAGAACATCTAGCTTCTTGACCACAAGGCACATTCTGCTATTTATTTCTGGTGTGTCTATTCTTCTGTCTTCTCAGCTAAAGTGTGACTATGTTTATATCCTTGGTACCTGATATAGTGCATCACCTATAATAAGTGCTTGTTTAACACTATTGGTTTTTTTTTGTTTTTATTTTTGTTTCTTTTAGGTTTTTGCTAGGCAATGGGGTTAAGTGGCTTGCCCAAGACCACACAGCTGGGTAATTATTAAGTGTCTGAGTTATGATATTGAGGCCCACAAATCTTTGCATTCTGACCAGGCTCCAGGGCCAGGAGCAGCCAACTCTGCACCTCTCTCTTTTCCCTTTTGGAGATATTTTCATATGTAGTCCCAGTGTATATTGCATATTCAGGCCCATATAGAAAAACAAATAGGAAAGTAGTGGAATTGATATGTAAACTACCAGACTTAGTGGATCCCCCAGATGGGAACAGGAGACACATTGCCTGGATGCAAAGAGAGAGGGGAAACAAATGATTGGGAGTGAATTTTGTTTAAAGCAATTTGTTTCAGCAATAAAAGAGAGGAGCATTCTTGGAGATTAGCATCCTTGGAGTAAAGGATAGGGGTTATAGACAAAATTAGATTTCAACCTAGAGTCAAAAGACCTGGGTTAAAATCCTAGCTTTGTAATTTGTTGTATCTGTGGCCTTAGATAAATCCCTCATCTCAATATTTTCATTTTTTTAAATTAGTCAGTTGAATTTAGAACACTCTAAGATCCCTTCCAGCTCTAATCTGTGCCTTAGTGTCTGGAAGCACTCAGGCCTCAGAAGAATGTTTTTGACAAAATTCTGAAAACTTCCCTGGCTAGAACTGGTCTTCTAGTGAAGGGTAGCAGAAATGCAACCTAGAGAAAAGGAGCTGAGCTATGGAAGATTGGTCTATAGAAGACAGTAAATAGGGCTTTTGAGTAACCACTAGTACCTAGAGCTAAAGTGGCCTATTAAAGGCAGAGAGTAACCAGTGATTTCTTTTTTTTTAATTTTATTTCTTTTTTTTTCAATTACATGCAAAGATAGTTTTCGACATTCATTCTTTTGCAAGCTTTTGAGTTCCACATTTTTCTACTATCCTTCCTTCCCTATCCTCTCCCCATGGCAGCAAACAATCTTATATAGGTTGTACATGTAAAATTATGTTTAATATATTTCCATATTAGTCATGTTGTGAAAGAGGAATTAGAACTAAGGAGGGAAAAAAAATGAGAGAGAAAGAAAAAACATAAAAGAAATTTTAAAGAGTGAACGTTGGATGATTTGCTCTGCATTCAGACTCTAGTTATTTTTTTTCACCTCTGGATATGAATGGCATTTTCCATAACAGTTCTCTCAGGATTGCCCTTGATTGCTGAACTGCTGAGAGGGGTTTTGTCCATCATAGTTGATTATCTTACGAAGTTGCTGCTAATATATATAATATCCTTCTAGTTCTGCTCACTTCACTCAGCATCAGTTCATGCAAGTCTTTCCAGGCTTTTCTCAAGTTCCCACCACTCATGATTTCCTATAGAAAAGCAGTATTGCATTACATTCACATTCCATGACTTGTTCAGCCATTCCCCAATGGATGGGCATCACTTTGATTCCAATTCTTTGCCACTACCAAAAGAACTGCTATAAATATTTTGGTCTATGTCTTTTCTCCTATTTTTATGATCTCTTTGGGATATAGATCTAGTAGTTGTAGGATCAAGGGGTATGCACGGTTTTATTGCCCTTTGGCATATTTCCAAATTGTTTTTTAGTATGGTTGGATCACTTCACAACTCCAACAATAGTGCTTTAGTGTCTCAGTTTTTGCACATGCTCCCCAACAGTGATCATTTTCCTTTTTTGTCACGTTAGCCAATCTGATACAGTCAGTGATTTCTGAAGAGAGCTGCTGGGGAAAAGACCCTGTGTTGAAGGTTGAAGGGAACTTGAAGGTGAGGAATGATAAAGAGAAACTTCATTTCCTTCCTTGCTGGAATCTCTCTCTCTCTCTCTCTCTCTCTCTCTCTCTCTCTCTCTCTCTCTCTCTCTCTCTCTCTACATATATATATATATATATATATATATATATATATATATATATATATATATTATTTGTTTTCCAATTATATACAATAATAGTTTCTACCTATCATATTGTGTAAAGTTTTGAACTTTTACATTTTTTCTCCCACCCTCCCTTCCCTCCCCCTCCCAAAGAAGGCAGTCTCATAATCTTTTTTTTTTTTTTAGGTTTTTGCAAGGCAAACAGGGTTTTAGGGTTTTGCAAGGCCACACAGCTAGGTAATTATTAAGTGTCTGAGACCGGATTTGAACCCAGGTACTCCTGACTCCAGGGCCAGTGCTTTATCCACTATGCCACCTAGCTGCCCCCTAGTCTCATAATCTTTCTATTGTTTCCACACTATACATTCATCAAAATTGAATGTGTTGAGAGAGAAATCATATCCTTGAGGAGAAAATTACTACATATGTCACTTTTTTTTTAAAAAAAAATGAAGATAATAGACTTTGGTCTTTGTTATACTCCACAGTTCTTTCTCTGGATACAGATGGTATTCTCCATTGCAGGTACCCTAAAATTGTCCCTAAATGTTGCACTGATGAAATGAGCAAGTCCATTAGGATTGATCATCAATCCCATGTTGCTGTTAGGGTGTGCATGGTTCTTCTGGTTCTGTTCATCTCACCCAACATCAGTTCATGCAAGTCTTTCCAGGCTTCTCTGAAATCCTATCCTTCTTGGTTTCTAATAGAACAGTAGTGTTCTATAACATACATATGCTATAATTTGTTCAGCCAGTCTCCAATTGATGGACATTCATTTGACTTCTAATTCTTTAGTACCACAAATAGAGCTGTTATGAATATTTTTGTACAAATGATGTTCTTTTATGCTTATCTCTATTTTATTTTATTTTTTATAAAGGGAAGATTTTACTTATTTTGAATTTTAGTTTTCCCCCAATCTTGTTTCTCTTCCCCCAACCCCCACAGAAGGCAGTCTATTAGTCTTTACATTGTTTCCATGCTACACATCGATCTAAGCTGAATGTGATGAGAGAAAAATCATATCCTTAAGGAAGAAAAATAAAGTGTAAGAGAAAACAAAATTACATAATAAGATAACTTTTATAAAAAATTAAAGATTATTATCTTTGGTCTTTGTTCAAACTCCAAAATTCTTTCTCTGGATACAGATAGTATTCTCCATCGTAGATAGACCCAAATTGTCCCTGATTGTTGGAAAGAACAAGTCCATCAAGGTTTATCATCATCCCCATGTTGCTCTTAGGGTGTACAATGTTTTTCTGGTTCTGCTCATCTTGCTTAGCATTAGTTCATGCAAATGCTTCCAGGTTTCCCTGAATTCCCATCCCTCCTGGTTTCTAATGGAACAATAGTATTCCATGACATACATATACCAGTTTATTAAGCCATTCCCTAATTGATGGACATTCACTTAATTTCCAATTCTTTGCCACCACAGACAGGGCTGCTATGAATATTTTTGTACAAGTGTTGTTTTTACTCTTTTTCATCATCATCTCTTCAGAGTATAGCCCCAGTAGTGGTATTGCTGGATCAAAGGGTATGTACATTTTATTGCCCTTTGTGTATAATTCCAAATTGCTCTCCAGAAAGGTTGAATGAGCTTACAGCTTCACCAAGAATGTATTAGTGTCCCAGATTTCCCACATCCCTTCCAACATTGATTGTTGTCCTTTCTGGTCATATTGACCAGTCTGAGAGGTATGAAGAAGTGGTACCTCAGAGATACTTTAATTTGCATTTCTCTAATAAGTAGTGATTTATTAATTTTTCATATGACTATGGATCACTTTGATTCCCTCATCTGTAAATTGCCTTTGCATATCCTTTGACCATTTGCCAATTGGGGAATGGCTTGTTTTTTTAAAAATTTGACTCAGTGGGGAGGCTAGGTGGCGCAGTGGATAAAGCACCAGCCCTGGAGTCAGGAGTACCTGGGTTCAAATCCAGTCTCAGACACTTAATAAGTTTTTTTTAGGTTTTTGAAAGGCAAATGGGGTTAAGTGGCTTGCCCAAGGTCACACAGCTAGGTCATTATTAAGTGTCTGAGACCGGATTTGAACCCGGGTACTCCTGACTCCAGGGCTGGTGCTTTATCCACTGCACCACCTAGCCACCTAGCCACCTAGCCACCCCCTCAGACACTTAATAATTACCTAGCTGTGTGGCCTTGGGCAAGCCACTTAACCCCATTGCCTAGCAAAAAACTAAAAAAAAAAAAAAAATTTGACTCAGTTCTCTGTATATTTTAGAAATGAGTCCTTTGTCAGAAATACTAGTTATAAAAATTGTTTCCCCGATTACTACATTTCTTTTAATCTTGTTTACAGTGGTTTTGTCTGTGCAAAATCTTTTTAATTTAATGTAATCAAAATTGTTTAGTTTGTCTTTAATAATGTTCTTTATCTCTTCCTTGGTCATAAACTGCTTCCCTTTCCATAGTTCTGGCAGGTAAACTATTCCTTGATCTCCTAGTTTGCTTATAATATTTTTTTTTTAATGTCTAAATCCTGTAGCCATTTTGATCTTATCTTGGTATAGGGTGTGAGGTGTTAGTCTAATCCAAGTTTCTGCCATACTAACTTCAAATTTTCCCAACAGTTTTTATCGAAGAGATAAATAGCTGGACTCTTTGGGTTTATCAAAAAGCAAATTACTATAATCATTTCCTGCTATTATATCTAGTCTATTCCACTGATCCACCACTCTATTTCTTAGCCAATACCAGACAGTTTTTATGACTGATGCTTTATAATATAATTTTAGATCTAGTGGTGCTAAGCCACCTTCTTTTGCACTTTTTTTCATTAAATCCCTGGAAATTCTCCACTTTTTATTTCTCCATATGAATTTACTTGCAATTTTTTCTAATTCATTAAATTAATTTTTTGGAATTTTGATTGGTAGGGCAGTAAATAAGTAGTTTAATTTTGATATAATTGTCATTTTTATTATATTAGCTAACTCCTTCACGTTAAATTAAAAAACTTTAGCACAAACAAAACCACTGTAACGAGTTCAAAAGAATGTAGTAAATTAGGAAACAATTTTTTCAACTAGTATTTCTGACAAAGAACACATTTCTAAAATACTTAGAGAACTGAGGCAAATTTATATAAAAAAAACAAGCCATTCCCCAATTGACAAATGGTCAAAGGACATGCAAAGGCAATTTGCAGATGAAGAAATCAAAGCTATCCATAGTCATATGAAAAATTGCTCTAAATCATAACTGATTAGAAAAATACAAGTTAAAGCATCTCAGAGGTACCACCTCATAACTCTCAGATTGGCCAATATAACCAGAAAGGACAATGATCAATATTGGAAGGGATGTGGTAAATCTGGGACCCCAATGCATTGTTGATGGAGCTGTGAACTCATCCAATCTTTCTGGGGAGCAATTGGGAATTATGTCCAAAAGGCAATAAAAATATGCATACCCTTTGATCCTTCAATTCCACTACTGGGTCTATACCCTGAAGAGATCATGAAAAAGGGTAAAAAAACATCACTTGTACAAAAATATTCATAGTATATACTGTTGTATATAAAATTGGAAAACAAATAAAATATTTATATAAAAATTTCTTCTAACTTTATTGTTTCTTTTTTTTCAGGTTTTTTTTTTTGCAAGGCAATGGGGTTAAGTGGCTTGCCCAAGGCCACACAGCTAGGTGATTATTAAGTGTCTGAGGCCTGATTTGAACCCAAGTACTCCTGACTCCAAGGCCAGTGTTCTACCCACTGTGCCACTTAGCCACCCCCTATTTTATTGTTTCTTGAAGTCATTAACTTCTATTTGCCCAATTCTAATTTTTAAGGAAATATTTTCTTCAATGAACATTTTAAATTTCCTTTCCATTTGGCCAATTCTACTTTTAAAAGTTCTTTTATTCAGTGGATTTTTGTGCCTTTTTTGCCATTTGTCCAATTCTGTTTTTAAGGTGAATTATCTTCAGTATTTTTGTGCCTCTTTTACTAAGTTGTTAATTCTCTTTTCTTAATACATTTTGCATCTCTTTCATTTTTTTTCCATCTATTTCTCCTCTACTACTTTTATCTTTAGCACAGTGCCTGCCATCTTGGCTGGAAGTCAACCTCTCTTAATATTGAAGAAGCTCTTGTGGCTGTCACATGACAATGATTCCCATGTTGACTGTGCAGTCCACCCAAACTAACACAATTGGTTCACATGAATTGTTGTCTGGTCATGTTTATTCCTTCTTGTACTTGTGAAGTTGACTTTTTCAAGTGAAAGACTTCACATTTATCTCCATTCAATCCAATGTCCTATCCTGTCAAGTTTTTTACTCTATCACTCAGTGTGAATGCTATCTTTTCTAGCTTGGTGTCATATTAATTTGATAAGCATGTCATATATGCATTTATCATAGTCATTGATAAAAATGTTAACTAGAGCAAAGGACACTTCCCTGAGACCTCCTTCCAAATTGACATTGAATTATAAAAAACTCCAATTTGGATGAGCAGTTAGGTATCTCAATGGATAGCACACTGGGCTTGGAGTCAGGAAGACTCAACTTCCTGAGTTCAAATCTGGCTTCAGATACTTACTATGCAGCCTGGGACAAGTCACTTACTTAACCTGTTTGTTTCAGTTTTCTCATCTGTAAATTGAACTTGAGTCAGAAATGGCAAACAAATCCATTATCTTTGCCAAGAAAACCCCAAGTGAGGTCATGAAGAGTCAGACATGACAGAAAGATGACAACAACAACAATTTGGGTCCATCAATTTAACTAACATTACCTAGCTCAGATTTCTCCACCTTTATCACAGGACTTTTTCAAATACTCTTCTAAAATCTACATAAATATAACTATTGTATTTCCCTGATTTACCAGTTTAATATCAAATAATATCAAAAAGAAAATGAAGTTAACGTAGATCTATTCTTGTTGAAGCTCTCCTGGATTTTTATGATCACTGCCTGAGAGATAGAATAGGATAGTCATGTAAAATACTGGACTCAGAATCAGAATACCTGGGTTCAAATCTTACCTCAAACTTTTTCTAGTTTTCTCCTCTGTAAAGAGAGACAATAATTTCTGTATTACCTGCCTTATAATGTTGTTGTGAGGAAAAGGTTTTTTTAGACTTCAAACTATAAGCTGTTATTTTTGTCATTATTATTTTGTTATTGTTGAGTAAATTCAGTTATGTCTGACTCTTTGTGACTCTGTTTGGGGTTTTCTTGGCAAAGATACCAGAGTGGTTTGCTATTTCTTCCTCCAGTCCATTTTGCTGTTGAAAACTGAAGCTAATAAGGTTAAGTGACTTGTCCAAGATCACATAGCCAGAGTCTGAGGCCAGATTGGAACTCAGGAAGATGAATCTTTGTGATTGTGTGTCTAGCACTCTATCCACTATGCCACCCAACTGTCATTATTATTATTATTATTATTATTATTATTATTATTATTATTATTACCTTGAACTCAAATAAAAGTACCTTTTTCCTCCTTTAATTTGTAAATACATCTAGATTGTCTTGAACCTTGAAGTACATTGAGTGCTTTTAAGGTGATTTGTTGGTTACCCTTGGGAAGGTGCTAGATACTGTTCCCATATTCTATCTGGTGTGAGCAGCAAGTCAGAGAAGAAATCTCTCAAATGAAGTCAGATCTTTTGTGTCAGTGCATCTGATATTTATTATTAATATCATTATATATATTTTTTATTATCACCTTCACTTTCCATAAGCACCAATCCAAATACATTCTATGTCTTTTAATTTGGGAAGTCTACGTTCTCTGTTTTGAGCCTTTTGAGTCTAAAAGTTATAAAGTGAACTAATAACCATCCTTGAAAGAGAGTGTTAACCTTTAAAATAAGAATTAGTATCAGTATCATTCATGATACCAGAAAATAACTTCTGTCAGATAATAACATGCCTTATTTAAACTTGGTTTCTCCCTCATAGTTTAGCACCAGGATGCTTAGGTTGGGTTGGTGAAATTGAATTTGAAAAAGAGGACAGAGAGAAAGAAGGTGGCTCAAGGCTACCTGGGGGTTGTACCCTCTCAATAAATCAAGTTTGAGTCAGTCAAGAATCAAGTCAAATACCTATTGAACATTTCTATCAGGCTGTACAATAGACATCTCAAACTCAACACTGTCAAACCATAATTCAAATATCTATCCCTTTCCTCCCTCTTCCTTATGATCTTATTTTTTTTTTTTAGTTTTTGTAAGGCAATGGGGTTAAGTGGCTTGCCCAAGACCACACAGCTCGGTAATTATTAAGTGTCTGAGACCATATTTGAACTCAGGTACTCCTGACTCCTGAGCCGGTGCTTTATCCACTGCGCCACCTAGCCGCCCCCTTATGATCTTATTTGTGTCAAAAACACCCTCCCCCAGTTAGTTGTGCCCCACTAGAGGAAAATCAATGAATATTTAAAATATTTCATTGACTCTTTGGTCAAAATAGACCCTGGTTCCCTATACTTATAGTACCATCTCTCCCTCTTTTCACTTTCCATTAACATTCAACTCAAATATTATCTTCTCCATAAAACCTTCCTTCTTATTCCATGCCGTATTGACCTTCTCCTTCATGTGTCACAACATTTCATTTTATATCCTAATATGCTTATAATTTTTTAATTTATAAAAGTTTAATACTGAACAATACAACTAATCAAACTTTCTGAGTAACTATCTATATTTAAGTCAATTAATTTCAATATGTAAAATAGCCTAAGATTGCTGCTGTCCACTCTATGTCCACTAGGATTCTTATTTATTCATTGTTCCCCATTCATTTTCCTTTATATTCATTGTCTGTAGTTAGGGTGCATATTATTCTTTCTTTTTTCACTTTTTCATTATTTCATAAAAAACTTTTCAAGATTTCTTTATGTTTCTAATTATTGGTCTTAGTTACCCAATAGTATTATGTTTTATTTTTAATTCTTATTTTAGCACTTATTTTTTTATACTTATTTAGTGTTTTTTTCTTCTGTGTATGTGTTTACTAGATTATGAGCTCCTTGAAGGCAGAGATTATTTCTTATTTAGACCAGAGTTTTATAATAAAAAATAAAATAAAACAGTCATTTGCATATTGTTGAATAAATGAATGAAATATATAAAAAAAATAAGCACCACCAGTCTCCCAATCACCCAGGTTCTCAACCTGGAAGACATTTTTGATTCTTTCACGCTTTCCTTCATCCCACTCTATCTCCAAAAAGCCATGTCTCCCACAGCATCTCTCAAATCTGAACCTTTCTCTCCTCTTGTATAGGCACCATCCTATTTCAGTCTCTTTCAAAATATTTCAACAGCCTCTTATTGTGTCTTCAAGCATTTGGTTTCTGTACACTCTAAACCATTCTCTACTTGTCTGCCAAATTGATCTCCTTAAAACACAGTTCTGACCTTAATGGTTCCTTATTGCTATAGAATAAAATACAAATTCCTCTGACAGTTAAAGCATTTTGCAATCCTCACTCAACTTTATTTACAGGATGAATACACATCATTGCCCATCATACACTCAATGGTCCAGTCAAAGTGGTCTAATCACTGCTTTCCTTTACCCAACAGTCATTCTCCCACTACCATGCCTTTGCATAGATGATTACTCACATATACTTCCTCCTAATCTCCTGCTCTTAGAATCCCTGGTTTGCTTCTTTCAGGATTCTGTTCAAGTGCCACTTCCTATAAAAGATTCCCTATTATTATTAACCTTCCCTGAGGAGGAAAATTATTAGTGTTTATTTTCTATCTATTTTATTTTTATTTATCTGTGTCATGTTGTTTTTCTCTAGTGCAATGTAGCTCCTCAAGGAGACCAAATGTTTTTTGTTTTTTTCTTCTGTGTTATCTCCAGCACTTAAGGCATGTTAGGCTTATGTTAGGAATTTAAGGAGTATTTTCTGGATTAGATTGGAAGAGATAGATATAAGACTAAATGTATGAAACCATAGGATGTCAGCTGGAAAAGATCTTAGTTTTTAGAATGTTAGAACTGAAAAGGAGTTTAGAATACAGAACACAGAATGTCAAAACTGAACAGAACCTTAGAGCCTCCACTATAGAATGTTCAAAGTGAAAGAGACCTTTGAACATAAAACATAGGATGTTAAAAACAAAGGGAACTTTCAACATGGAGTATAAATATTAGAGTTAGGAAGGTTCTTGAAATATATATTATAGAATCTGGAAGAGACCTGAGAACATGGAAAACAGAATATCAGAGATGGAAAAGAACTTAGAACATAAAACATAGCATGCTAGAACTAGAAGAGAACTAAGATCATTTAGTCTAGATGAGGAAATAGTCCATCTAATTGAATCTAAGAGTAGACAAGTGAGTCATTCAAAGTAACCTGGGTAGCTAGTGGCAGAGATGGAACTTGACCTTAAGCCTTTGCAGCTCATTCTATAGGACCAACTGAATCTCGTTTTTTCAAGATCTAGATTTTGCCAGTTTCTTAAGGGCCTAGAAAGATGGTATTAGTCCTTTAAATGTCATCACACTTTAATTGTATAACTTTTGACTCAAGTCTTATGATTTCTCTCTCTCTCTCTCTCTTTTTTCTGAGGCAATTTAGCCTGAGATTTCTGTCTTTCCCTCTATTATCCACTCTGATTAACTCAACTGCACCTGTCAGCTTTTATCCTGCAAAACCAGAATGGGAGCTCTCAGAAGAAGTTGTTAAAATGCATGAGTTTTATAACCTTCACTCTTTCCTGGCCAGTGTCATTGCAAAAAGCAGGATTAGGGCCTGAGACCCACTGTTAAAGTATTCTCCTTATTCATGGCATTTGAACTTCACTGACTCCTATCCTCATGGGTACCAAGAGCTTCCATAACGCTCCCAGATGACCAAAACTTTCATTTTAGGATCTCTTATTTAGGTGTGAAGTAACTTATACTTTGCAACTTTCTGGGCCCTACTAGTGAGTTGGACTAGAAATTATTTTTCAGGTTTCTTCCAGCTTTTCTCCCTTTGACATTACATGTTCTATGTTCTAAATTCCCTTTCATTTTTTGTTCTAAAATTCTTTCTAACTCTGGCATTCTATATGTAAAGGCCCCTGGCAGTTAAACTGGGAATAATCTGTCGACTCTAATGATAGAATTTCAGGTATTTTCATGGCCAGTATGAAGATATCTGAATGTCAAATCTTTCTGGGTCCCTCTTTTCATAACATATAGGGGCCATCTTTGTCTAAAATTTGTAATTATGGGGGGGTGAAGCCAAGATGGCGACAATAAAGGATCCAGTCTTAGGCACTCTCTGATAAAACTTTGAAACTAAGGACTCTAAACTTTCAAGAGACAGAACCCACAAAGGGACCCAGCGAGGCAGTTCTCCTTCTCAAGGTAACCTGGAAAAAAGCAGAAAGGCTCTGCTCCCCAGGGTCAGAAGGGCAGCCTCCAGAGGGGTGGCACGCCAGAGCGAAAGAACTTCAGCCTCCCGGAGGCAGCCCCAGGGTGCTGGGAGCCACAGCTCACAGCAGTGGGGGAGTCTCCTGAGCTACAAGCTGGGGAGCACCAGGCACAAAGTGGGGGAACAGCAGGGGACCTCTGCCAGAGTGAGCACGTGGAGCCCAGCCCTCAGGGCACACAGGCAGCAGCTTGGTCTTTCAGCAGCCCAGATCCAGAAACAGAAGCAGGAAGAATGGTAAGCAGGAGCCCCAGGGCATGAGCCCATTGAGCTGAGGAAGGGGAGTGAAGAGAGACTGCAGAGCTCTATCCTCTGCCTCTGGAACAGGATTCTGGGGCTCTGACCACATTCAGATCCTGATCGCAGTCTAGGCCCCCCCATGAACAACAGTGCCCCCCCCCCCACCTTGGCCCGTGGCAGAGGGAGGCGCTTATGGTCATTCACAGACCAGGAGGGAGGACAGAGCCTCACACAATGAGACCCCTGTGGGAGTGTCCCAAAAGCCCAGGAAGCACCCCAAAACCAGGACCAGGCTGGGAAAATGAGCAAGCAGAGAAATAAGAGGAGCATCATTGAGAAATATTTTGCAAATGAGCCCAAAAAGGATCAAAACACTCAGTCTGAAGATGAGGAAGCACAAGCTCCTACATCTAAAGACTCCAAGAAAAACAGAAATTGGGCTCAGGCTATGACAGAGCTCAAAAAAGACTTTGAAAATCAAATGAGGGAGTTAGAAGAAAAACTGGGAAAAGAAAGGAGATGCAGGAAAAACACGAAAATGAAGTCAGCAGCTTAGTCAAGGAAATCCAAAAAAATGCTGAAGAAAATAGCATGCTAAAAACCAGCTTAGGACAAATGGCTAAAACAGTTCAAAAAATTACTGAGGAGAAGAATGCTTTAAAAAGCAAAATTGGCCAGATGGAAAAAGAGATAAGAAAACTCTCTGAGGAGAACAAATCCTTCAGACAAAGAATAGAATTCAGGGAGATTGATGAATTTACCAGAAATCAGGAATCAATACTTCAAAACCAAAAAAATGAAAAATTAGAAGAAAATATGAAATATCTCATTGAAAAAAACAACTGATATGGAAAACAGACTTAGGAAAGATAATTTAAAAATTATTGGAATACCTGAAAGTCATGATCATGAAAAGAGCCTTGACATCATTTTCAAAGAATTACTACAGGAAAATTGCCCTGATATTCTAGAAGCAGAGGGCAAAATAGAAATGGAGAGAATCCACCGATCCCCCCGAGAAAGAGATCCCAAAAAACCAACCCCTAGATTATAGCCAAGTTCCAGAACTCCCAAATCAAAGAGAAAATATTACAAGCAGCCAGAAGGACACAGTTCAAATATCGTGGAGCTGCAGTCAGGATCACACAGGACTTAGCAGCAACTACATTGGAAGCTCATAGGGCTTGGAATACAATATACCGGAAGGCAAAAGATCTTAGAATGCAGCCAAGAATGAACTACCCAGCAAGGCTGAATGTCCTCTTCCAGGGAAAAAGATGGACTTTCAATGAACCAGAGGAATTTCAAATGTTCCTTTTGGAATGGCCAGAGCTGAACAGAAGGTTTGATCTTCAGATACAGGACTCAGGTGAAGCATAGAAGTGGAGGAGAAGGGGAAAATATGAGGGACTTAATGATGATGGTGAACTGCATGTATTCCTGCATAGAAAAATGACACTGATAATACTCATATGAACCTTCTCAGTTAATAGAGCAGGTAGAGGGAGCTTTTATAGTTGAAGCACAGGAGAAAGCTGAATTTGAAGAAATATTGTGATGTAAAAATGGAGTCAATAGAAAAAAGGGAAATGTAATGGGAGAAAGAAAAAGGAGAGGGGGAATAGGCCAAGATATTTCATATAATAAGATTTTTCTTTATTACAATGAGCTATTGCAATGATATGGAAGGGGGAAGGCAAGGGGGAATGAGGGAACCTTTGCTCTCATCAGAGGTGGCTAGGAGAGGAAACAGCATATATATTCAATGGGGTATAGACATCTGGAGTAAGAAGGAGGGGGGAGTAGGGGGGAAGGGGTGGGGATGTGAATAAAGGAGGAGAGGATGGACCATGGGGGGACAGTGGTCAGATATAACACATTTTCTTTTTTACTTCTTGCAAGGGGCTGGGATTAGATGGCCTGTCCAGGACCATAGGGCCAGGTGCATGCTAGGCCTAAGGGGTGGTATGGGGGCTCAGGGCCTCTTGGCCCCAGGACTAGGGATCTGTCTGCTGCGCCACTCAGCTACCCTACAGCAGAGTCAGAGTGAAAGGAGAGAGAGAAAATATAGTACATGGTAGTGGAGGAATAAGAAAGGAGGGAGTTGTGATTAGCAATGGCAACGTTGGAAAAATATGGAAGTAACTTTTGCCATGGACTTGCCATAAAGAATGTGATCCACCCACGACAGAGTTGTTGGTGTTGGAACAAAGACTCAAGCACATTTTTTATTATTATTTGGGGGAGGGTGCAGGGCAAATGGGGCTGGGTGGCCTGCTTGGAGATGCATAGCAGGGTGATCATTGGTTGTCTGAGGCCAGATTTGGACCCGGGTGCTCCTGGCTCAAGGGCCAATGCTCTGTCCACCACCCAACCACCCCTACTATTATTACTATTTTATTTTATTTCGGGTCTTTTTTTTCTTCTTTTTGGTTTTTTCAGGGCAGTGGGGATCGGGTGGCTTGCATGTCACACAGCTGGGTGATTGTTGGGTCTACGGGGCTGGATGTGGCTCGGGTGCTCATAGGTCCAGGTCTGGTGCTTCATCCATTGCACCACCTGGCCATACGTACAATTATTACTATTATTTTTTTAATTGTAATTTTTTTCTCCCCTTTACTTTATCGCTCAAGCAAGTCTACATTTATGGGGGAGGGGGTATTTCGTTTACTCTTAAACAAGAATATTTTATTAATGTAAAAAAAACACATTTGTACAAAATGAGAATAAAAAAATTAAAAAAATAAAATAAATAAGGCTGCAAAAAAAAAATTGTAATTATTGTGGACTCTTTTGGCTCCCAGTCCATGCTCCTCCTCTAAGTTAAATCTGCAGAAGTGAAATTTGTAGGAGTCCAGAAGAAAATATTTAGTCGAAAATTGGAACTCAGATTTTACCCAACATCTTATACTTTCCACTTTAACTGTAACCACCCTCATTCATACTCATATTTCTTTCTACTGTTGAGCTATAGTCTATTTTTCCTGTCTCCAGTAAATTTACTCTCCAATCTACTCTCCATACTCTTATCTGAGTAATCTTCATAACTCCTCATATCACTCATCTTTCACTCAGAAAACTTTCAAATGGTATGCCTGTTGAACAAAATTAAAATTCTTGATCCTCACATTTAAGCCCCTCAAAAATCACCCTTTCACCTGTCCATCCTTGTGCCATACTACTCCCTTTCCATGCATTGTCCATTCTAGTTAAACTTAATTACTTTCTTTCACTTTTGTCTTTTCCAATTTCTGTGTTTTTGTTCACACTATTACCCATATTTGTAATGAACAAACCATCCCATACCAATCTCATATGAAGACAGCCCTCTTTTCCTTTAACCTCAAATAAACCCTCTTTCATGACTCCCTTTTTGATCTCACTTCCCTTCCCTAAGGTGAAACTGATCTCACCTTCAACTTTTTCATAGCCCTTTCTTAGGATTTGCCTTCATCATATTTTAATTTTTATCAGAGATATTTGTATGTACTGTGATTCATATCCCTCTAGTACAGAGGAATTTATACCTTTCTCCCTCAGGGTAAGAACTATTTGTTTAATTTTTTTTAATTTTGTTATAAATTTTTATTAATACTTTTTAAAACCATCCCCTTTATTTCCAAGTATACCACTCTCTCCACCCTATGGAGCAGCAGTTCCTTGAAACAAAGAAGTAAAAAGAAAGGTAAAAATAGCATTTCAGAAAAATTAATCAACACATTGTTCCTTACCTCTGAAAAAAGAGAAGGGAGATATATTTTCTCTTTTCTTTTCTGGGGCTTAGTTTGGTGAGTATAATCATATAGCTTTCAGTTTCTTCTTTTCCTTCCATTTACATTGTTGCAGCCAATTTGCTTTTTCAGTTCTGCTCACTTTACTGTTCATCAGTTCACATAAGTCTTTCCATTCTTCTCCGAATTGTAGAGTTTTTATGTTTTTATGTTTTTTATATCACAATCATTTTCCTGCTCATCCTTTTGTCATAACAAAACTAAAAAGTCAAGTAAAGCTAATAGACCAACTCTCTCTTTTTTTTAGGTTTTTGCAAGGCAAATGGGGTTAAGTGACTTGCCCAAGGCCACACAGCTAGGTAATTATTAAGTGTCTGAGGCCAGCTTTGAACCCAGGAACTCCTGACTCCAGGGCTGGTGCTTTATCCTCTACGCCACCTAGCTACCCCCCATAGACCCACTCTCTATCCAAACTGGTCACATTCAGCATCTGTAGACATTTGAGTTCAATAGTAGTGTTTGTATTTATTCTAAATTCTGTGACTTTTTTGTACTTTAAGAAAAAGAACTTATCATAGTCACTATGTCTACTGTTCTTCTGGTTCACCTTACTTCATTTTGCCTCAGTTCATACATGGCTTTCAGAATTTCCCTAAATTCATTATGTTGAAAGTTTGGTTGGTTTTTTGTTTTGGGGCGGTTTTTTAGTTTTTTTGCAAGGCAAATGGGGTTAAGTGGCTTGCCCAAGATCACACAGCTAGGTAATTATTAAATGTCTGAGACCACATTTGAACTCAGGTACTCCTGACTCCAGGGCTGGTGCTCTATCCACTTCACCACCTAGCTGCCCTGGTTGGTTTTTTTTAAACAATGAAATAATATTCTGTTACAACCTAACCAATATGTTCTACAACTTCCAAATTATTTTATTTCTAGTTTTTTGCTTTGACAATTTTTTGTTATAAATATTTTAGCATATATGGTATCTTTCTTTTTGTCTCTGATTTGCCTAGAGTACATGCCTCTTAATGAGATTACTTGGTTTAATGGTATGAATAATTTAGTAACTTTTCTCACATAATTCCAAATTATTTTCTGGAATGGTTAAACCAATTCACAGATCCTTAACTAGAATATTATCATGCTTGGCTACAGACAGCCTCTCCACCTTGATTATTTTCTTCTTTTATGGTCTTTGCAGAAACTGTATTTCTTATCTTTGGGTCCCCAGAATCTATCAGGAACCATTTCACATAGTAGGCACTTAAAAAGGTTTATTTAATTGATTTGTTAAAATCTGGCTGCTATTCTCATTGATAGCTAAGACTCATGCATATGAAAAGATCATAATACCAACTAGACAATTTATATCCACTGAATGATAGTTGGTAAGGGTTATAGGAGATCGGATCAAATGAGTTGATGTATAAAGATGTTTTACAAACCATAAGTGCTATTTTATTAAGTGCCTACTAAGTGCAAGCCACTGGACCCAGAGGTTGCAAAGGATGAAAAATTAATTGGCGCTTACCCTGAAGGAACTGACATTCTACTGGAGGGGAAAAAAAATTTAAATGTAGCATGAGCCCCACAAAACTCCAGAATCCCTCGTTACCCTCTATTCAATATGATACATTTATGGGGTAGCATAGCTATAAATATGGCTTAAGCTCTCACCTAGTGCATTTATCAGATCATAGATTTTGGGTGGAAAGAATTTTAAGTCCCACTCCTTTAACACATGACAAAACTGAGATCCAAAGAAATCATTGGTAACTCACTCTCTCATTCCCCAATCACTATTCTAAACCTTTTCCTTTATTAAACTACAAACTGTACTCGTCACACATCAAATAATTTAGTCATCTCCTTCATTAATGACTGCAGCTCAGATGCTTAGGACATTCAAGATAAAATCCTTCAAATCCCTTCCTCTATAGTTCAAACTTCTCAGCATCACCACCTTCTTCTCCTTCCTTCCACAGAGGCAAAGGTATTTATCAAGATATCCTTAAGTTTCCCATATCCAAAGACATTTCATACAGCCATCATATTTTTGTCCCTTTTCATTGCCAACTTTCTGAAAGAAAAAAAGTTTTCTAAGCTTATCTGTCCTTCACACTTTCTGCACCAGTAAAGGAACTTTATAAAACATTCAACACTGTGTTGTCACACTGGCTTTCCCTCCTAACTAGAACTAATGCAATCCTTCCTGACTATTTAGGAGTCCCTAGTTCTCTTTAAAATGCCTTTCTAGTGCCACATAAGACTTTTTTGACCCTCCTCTCTCCTATTTGCTAGTGACCCTCAAATTTATATTCACCTTTTATTGCCTTACATGTAAATATGTTATTTGTCCTCATAGAATGTAAATTCTTTGAAGGTAGAGACTTTCATTTTTGTATCTCTAGTGCCTAATAAATGCTCACTGATTGATTCAATGATTGTTTGGGTCTGTAGCTCATATTTTTTTTTATTTCAGTATAACTGGCTTCTTTTGCATCCCTATGTAATTTATTTTATGCATTCAAAAAAGATTTTTCTGAGAAGGGGTTCCTAGACTTCATGAGACTGCTAAATAGATCCCAAATGCAAAAAAAAAAAAAAAAAAGGTTAGGACCTGTGGTCTAATACCACACAGTGAGGAGTCAGTCAGGAAACCAAGTCTTCTAACTACAAATAAATATATTATTCTTTTAATTTCTACAATGTTCCTTTCTATGCTCCATAGGTCAGAAAAGGATCAAATAACAAGGGAAACTGGAAAGGAATAAGCGTTTATTATGTACTGACTAGGGCCAGGTACTATGCTTTACAAATATTATCTCATTTGATGATTGCAGAATAGCAAAGTGAATAACAAGGGAAAAACAATCAGTAGAAGTTTCCTCCCTTCCCTTCCCAGTCACCTCCTAGAGTTAGAGTACCTTCTAGGAACAAGACACCCTATCTCCATTTTCTCCAGTTGAACTCCATGCATAAAATGCTCTTCCTCCTCATCTCTGCCTCCTGGTTTCCCTGGCTGCCTTTGAGTTTCAATGAAAATCCTACCTTCTGAAGAAGTCTACCCACTTCCTTATCTAGTGTCTTCTATTGAGTATTTCCTATTTATCCTGTAGATGACTTGTTGTGTGTGTGTGTGTGTGTGTGTGTTTATCTGTTTGCTTTTAGTTTACTCCTCTTCCCCTTAGAATGTGAGTTTGTAGCCACTAGCTACTTGAGTTCGGATCTGCCTAGGAGGAATCATTATTCAGACTCAGGAAAACAAAACTTTATTAAAAGAAGTTACAACACTTAAGGAAATGGTAAAGAAAGACAGAGACAAAGGAGCAGTCAAGCAGAGCTGACTTGGCCAGGGAGTCAGAGAAGACTGGCCCTGAACAGAGGTCCCACCCAGATTTTTATAGGCTTGTCTTTATCCTGAGAGCAAAAAGATTCCCTTCCTCTTTACTGGACCTGGAATTAGGTAGAAGGTGAAGCCTTAAGGAGATCAGGATACAAATTTTACATTAAACAATGAATCAAAGGTAGTCAATTTACATAATCTACCCAATTTGACAAGATTAGAAGCCTTTGAGATTACAAATTTTGTGTCTGTTAAAATCATAATTCTCTATATCTTTTCCATGGTAGTCAATTTACATCTCCACCCAACTTCTTCATTCACAATTCTCTTCATCTTTCCCCTACATCATTCCCCCCCTCAAAATTATTCAGGACCCAGATTCTTCTGGACCTTTCAGAGTCTATTTGGTAAGGACTTCACTGAGTCAGGGTCCAGAGAATGATTGGCTGGTACAGTTGGTTGGCATCCTGCAGAACCTGATTTTGGAGATACTCAGCTAGAGAAACAAAATTCAAGGGAAAAAATTGAGCAAGCAAAAACCAGAGATATTGTAACAGAGAAGGCTATTTAACAGAGGTCCAATAATTAGAGGGAAAAGTAGAAAGTCTATAAGGGGCAAAAATTATACTTTATGATCCTAAGCCAGTATCAAAATACCTTTTTATAAGAACATGGGTTCCATTATAACACAGATTCATTGATGGATGCCACATAAATTACAAATAAAAGCTCAAATATATAAACAAATATACTGAAAAAGCATTTTAAAACTGCATGTGTTCAAAAGGTAATTTGCAACAAAATTTTCTATTTTGCTTTGGCCATGTTTAGAATGAACAAAAATTCTAGTTGAAGAATGGATCTCTCTTTTAAAGCAGTTAAAAAAATATATATCAAAAAGGTATTATCCTGATTTAAACAGCCATACTAATATTTCTTTTCCTTAAGGGAATTGTGGGAAAAAGGTCACATTCTATTTTTTTTTTAGTTTTTGCAAGGCAATGGGGTTAAGTGGCTTGCCCCAGGCCACACAGCTAGGTAATTACTATGTGTCTAAGGCCAGATTTGAACTCAGGTACTCCTGACTCCAGGGCTGGTGCTCTATCCACTATGCCACCTAGCTGCCCCTCACAATCTATGTTAAAAGACCAAGACAAAAATACTTGCCAATTATTTAAAATTTAGAAGATAGAGTTCCAATGGCTCACTCTCATATTTAATTATAGTGTACCTGGAATGATCATGGCAATTTCTTATTGCAGAGCAGAGAAGGACATGAGAATATGTTCCTTTATGAAGTCATACAGACAATCCTTTTCAATGAGCCAGATGAGGGATTCCTTTAAGAGAATCCTACCCCGGTTGAGGCTAGGGTTGTTGTTTCAAAGGTCACTTTCTCCATCTGCAGCATTTCACATCAAACTCCATAGAGCTAATGATTCATTGGTATATTGTCTTTCTATTTTAACATACCTGATATCAGACAGATCAATTATCAACACATTGTAATTAACAATTACCTATAATCAGAACTCTAGGTGACTTGAGTACTAAGGAGAACCAGGAGTGTGTCAGGTTATAATTTGGTATAAGAATTACAGGGAAAAAATTATAATTCATTTGCTGCTCATGTACCTAAGGACAATGCTGTAAATGAAATGCAATAAACAGATTTTGAGATGTAAAAACAATGCAATAACCCTAATTCATATTTTTTTATAAAGTCAACTTTTTGCAATGAGCCCATTTAGTTATTATCTGTTTAAAATAACTAAACATCTCTTTCAGGCTAGGGGATTGTCCATCATCTCCATACTTCTTACATAACAATAGACTAGAGATTGCCACAAAAAAATCTCAAATCATCATTATTTTATCTTCCTCATGCTGCATAGGTGCTTTTCCCTTAAAGCAAATAACCACAGTTTAGTCCCAGTTTACATATATAGCTAGAAACTTCTATGCATAAACTTTTAACTACTAGCCATCTTCAAAATATAAATTATTACTTTCAGAATTCTTTAATAGGTAACTGTTTCTAACATGTGTTATTGATTCTAATGCAATTAAACAAGTAAATACAATCAGGCATTCAAGTCATGAATTCACATATGTATCCCAGAAGGGGGTCATAATTTGTGATATTTTCCTTACCACCCCTTCAAAACAATCATATGTTAATTCCAGACTTTAATATTACAGTATTCAAATAGCTTACATGTTCACAAGAGAACCAAACACTTTAAATATGATTTCTTTGAAGTTACAAAAGATTACATAACTGATAAATACATCCTATTCATCAATAAGTTACCTTACATAGGAATCAAACAATTGCTATGTTCAGTCAGAGCTGTGTGCAGTTACCATGAGAAAGTCCATATTCTTGACTTCTTTAAAACTAAGCATGCATTATTAATTTTACATTGTACATAAGCTTCTTATTTAAACATCTCATTCCCCTTAGAACAAAAGCAAAATGCTATAAATGCTAGACAATATTAATACATTTTCTTATTTTCAAATAACAGATGTTAAGGGGATTTTACTTTTAGTCATATATATGTATGTGTGTGTATATACATATATGAAAAGAGAGAAAAGACCTTGTGAGATTGTTGACAATTATTAATATCTGTTTAACATCAAAACAAATCAGATTACAAAATTTAATACAATATTTCACAAAATCACATTATATATGATTCAATATTGCCAAATCCTTTGACATACAATTTATCCCAATTATATTTTCCTTCTTAATAACACATATAAATTCTCAAGACTTGTTACAAAACTTTCAAAAGTGATTAAATTACTCTTATTTAGCTCTCAGTTTCTTTTTAAGACACAAGGTGGTGACTTTTTCCCTATCAAAGGTCTTTCCACTTTTTTCCCCCAGGCAAATGGGGTTAAGTGGCTTGCCCAAGGCCACACAGCTAGGTCATTATTAAGTGTCTGAGGCCGGATTTGAACCCAGGTACTCCTGACTCCAGGGCCAGTGCTCTATCCACTTCGCCACCTAGCCCCCTCTTTCTACCTTCTTTTCAAAGCCTCTTGAGGGCATGAAGTCTACATTTACTAATGCTTAAAGTCTCAATGAACCTAAGTTGAATACCACCTTCAATCAATATTAGGTTAACAAATAGCTACAGCTGAAGTCATTTCACAAACTTTGCCACTTACAAACTTTACAAATGGTATAAAGGGATAGGCTCAGCTCCCAACTTCATTAATTAATTAAAATTAGACCTATTTAAGCAATTAAATTCAAAACCCAAACTAAAAGGAATAAAATTTAACTCCAGTAACTGTAACTATTTCAGATTTGAATTACACATACATACACACACACACACACAAACACATCAGACACAGGCACAACCCTTTTGTATAAAGGTTTCAAATTTATCAAAGTGAGATTGATACCCTGGCCAGTACCAAATCTCAGAATATAGAAACATTTTACCACTTCTCCAGGCCAGTAGAGAGATGTGAAAATGTTCCATTGATGTTTAAATACACATATATTTTTATATATTTTTTGAATGTATCAATTAAGACCAGTCAAAAAATAACTTTTAGAATCAATCAGGGGTGGCTAGGTGGCGAAGTGGATAGAGCACTGGCCCTGGAGTCAGGAGTACCTGGGTTCAAATCCGGCCTCAGACACTTAATAATGACCTAGCTGTGTGGCCTTGGGCAAGTCACTTAACCCCATTTGTCTTGCAAAAACCTAAAAAAAAAGAATCAATCAGAATTTCTTGAGGAGTCTCATATATAATCATTAAGATGTTGAAGTAGTCAACCAATAGTTAAAGTTTAATGTGTTCTTAAGTAACTTTATAAAGTTCAAATCCAGTTACTCTATTACAGAAATATTAGTTATTAGCACAGGCTTAATTAAAAAATGAAATCTGAATTTCCTAATCCCAGAAAAAGTTATCTTCCCCCTTTTTTTCCTTCTTTAATTGACCACCAGACTTCTCAGTCAATCTGCCTATTTCCCCTTCCCCTCCCAAGGGTGAGGCTTTCTCAGCTCAGCTTATTATAACTTTAGGCAATGGGGCTTGGTAAGTGTCCAAGCCCCCCTCCTCCCCCAAACTAGGAAGAAGGCATGGAAGTCCCCTGTTTTCTAAAACAAGTTTTTTTTTTGGGGGGGGGGGAGTCTTACCCTTCCTGCAGTGAAGCATGCTTTCTATCTGAGACAGGTTTGAGTTTCTAAGTTCTAAAATGGAAGATTTTTGCTTCTCCCTCCCCACTTCCCCTGCAGAGGTTGGGGGCCCCAGAGAATAAGAGAGCATTTCAAGAGAAAGAGAGTTCCACCCAAAGATAATTTCCAGGAGCTCAGATGTTTTGCTTTTGTCAAATGTAATTCCTTTCAAGGAGCTAGCACACAGCTGGGGGGGAGGGGTCTTTGGTACCAAATTTTCCCAATATTTTAATTCTCAGTCAATTTATCAACTGGACAAACCTCCTTCTTTAAAAACCCTCACTCCACAGTGGGGTATAAATCAAACACACCTCAGAACTGCCTACACCAGTCAGTCTGAACAGAACACACAGGCACATCCAGACCAGGGCTACCTCAAAACACCACATGGGGTCAGCTTAGCTGACACCCCACAAAACTCAACCTTTTTCCATTTTCCAGAAAAAGGGAAATACAGAAGGATGGCTAGAGGTCCAATAATTTTCATACTGTTATAAAAGGCAAGGATCTGAAAAAAGGGGGTATGCTTCTCACCTGTGGAACTATCCAATTTCCCAAGTCTAGGCAGAGTATCCTGGCTGTCTCGTCATTATGAAGCCACTGGCTACTTGAGTTTGGTTCTGCCTATAAGGAATCATTATTCAGACTTGGTTCTGCCTATAAGAAATCGTTATTCAGACTCTGGAAAGCAAGGGTGGAAATAAAACAAAAATTTTATTAAAAGAAGTTACAGGGGCAGCTAGGTGGTACAGTGGAAAAAGCACAGGCCTGGAGTACCTGAATTCAAATCCAGCCTCAGACACTTAATAATTACCTAGATGTGTGGCCTTGGGCAAGCCACATAACCCCATTTGCCTTGCAAAAACCTAAAAAAAAAAGTTACAACACATAAGAAAATGGTAGGTAAGGTAAGACAGAGACAAAGGAGCAGTCAAGCAGAGCTGACTTGGCCAGGGAGTCAGAGAAGACTGGCCCTGAGCAGAGGTCCCACCCAGATTTTTATAGGCTTGTCCTTATCCTGAGCGCAAGATTCCCTTCCCCTTTACTGGACCTGGAATTAGGTAGAGGGTGAAGCCTAAGGAGATCCAGATAAAAATTTTACATTAAACAATGAATGAATCAATGGTAGCAGATTTACATCAAGAATAGGGATCTCCACCCAATTTGACAAGATTAGCAGCCTTTAAGAAACAATTTTTGTTTCTATTATAATCATAATTCTTTATATCTTTTCCATGGTAGTCAATTAACATCACACGAGTAGGTGGTAGTCAATTTTCATCTCTACCCAATTTCTACAATCACAATTCTCTTCCTTTCTCCCCTGCATCAAATTCCTTGAGAGCAAAGACTGCCTTTTGCCTTCTTTGTATCTCTAGGTCTTAGCATAGAATCTGATACATGGAAAGTGCTTAATCAATGTTTATTGACAGACTACCTCTGACCCTCAACAATTGGTTGTGCCTCCATCCACTCTGCTTCTAAGGAGTTGTTTCTACCAGCTGCTAGTTATCTAAGGTTGCTAGGACTTCTGGCAGTAATAGTCAATAACCAGGAAACATTTATTAAGAGCCTAGTGTTCCAGGTTCTCTGCTAATTAAGTATTGGAGAATATAAATGTGAAAAAAGAAAGTTCCTGTCCTCAAGGAGCATACACCCTAATGGGGGAAGACAAGATGCAAAAAGAAGTTCAGCATTAGGGGGAGGACTACATGATGGAGAGGTCAGAGAAGTTCCATTACAACAAAGAGAGGAATAAATAGGAAAGACTTAAATGAACTGAAAAAAATCCTTTTTTCCTTTAATCAGGATTTTAGGATATATGTTTCTGCTCTCTGATTAGAGTAAGAACATAGTAAAGAGATGGAGAACTGAGGTTGAGGTTGATGGGATTGCCAAAGAGCATGAAATTTTCTCCTGAGCTGCTATTGCCCTCTGCTGTGGAGGGTTTTTTTGCTCAAAAGATCTGTTATGGCTCTTTTTTTCAGACTCTCCCCATACAACATGGGGAGTAGGGAAGGGGAGAAAGTGGAATGACTGAACAAGTTATGGTGTATATAATTGTGATAGAATACTATTATTCTGTAAGAAATGATGAAGGGGACAGAATCAGAAGTCTGGGGAATGTGTAAGTTGATGAGATTGATATATTGTCTTTAGACATGGGCAAGTTGGGACTCTGCTTTGCTTGACTATAGATGTTTGGGTTTTTGACTTCTTAGTGGAAGTATGGAGGAGAAGGTGGAAGGGAGAGAAGGCAGATCTTTGTGTGAAAAATATTTAATTTTTTTAAAAAGGCAAAACACCACTCCAACAAGTGCAGGGCTAGTTGATGAATTTTTATTTCTTTTGCTAGGAAAAAAAGATGCAAAAAAAGGGCTTCAAGAAAACATTTTAAAAGTACACTAAGAAAACAAAAATGGGGCAATTTTTATTGTCATTTTATTTAATGCTACTAACTGGATGAAGCAAAATTAGATATAGGAATTAAATAGCTATTAATACTGGCTTAAGATGTGCAAAGGGCTTTACTCACTATTAACTTGCTAAGTACTTGACTATCTCTTCTCATTGTATTCTCAGAATAACTCGGCATGACAGATGCTATTTGTATCACCATTTTACAGATGAGTAAACTGAGATTGAGAGAAGTTAAGTGACTTGCCCAAGGTCACATAGCTGAGAAGTCTCCATATCAGGATTTCACTTCAAGTCTTCTTAACTTTAAATCCAACACGCTCCTTAAATTTAATATACATTCTGAATACCAAACTATATGTATTAAGAAGTCACAGTTTCATATATAATCCTCTTTTTCTTTTGGTTCTTCTTTGTGTGTTAAAATGTTCATAATTGTTGATGACTGTTAAGTTCATAATTATAGAAAAGAAAATGAGAAAAACTGCAAGATGATTTAGGAATACTTAAGAAGGGAGAGAACATCTTCAGCTAACAGGAGCAGGAAAGGCTTTACAAAGGAGGGAGCACCTGAACTGGCTCTGAGAGAGCAGTTTTTCAGTAATCAGGAATGAGGAGGGAGCCAAGGAGATAGGTAATGATCTGCAGGAATGCATCATGGGGGGAAACAGAAGGTCAAGTGTGGTGAACAGTTAGTGAGCCAGCTTGATTGGGACACAAGTGGGATTACTGTGAAATAGGACTGGAAGGGGAGGTGAGAACTAGACTCTGGAGAGCCTTAAATGCCATACTAAAGAATTTATATTTTATCCTTTTGGCAGTAGGGAGCCACTATTATTGTTGTCACCAACGTTTTTTTTTTTTCTGTACCAGCAGCAAATTGCTTCATGGATTTAAGACATGAAATACAACATTCTCTGAAGAATCAGAAGAGGGCATCAAAGAAAGGGCAATGTGGAAATGAGAGGCAGGTGTGAGCAGGGCTACACAAAGAACTTCAAAGATCAGGAGTGAAAAATGTCACCAAGGAAATGTATAGTAAAAGAGAAGGTGGGCTGGTCACAGTGGAGTATAATAATAATAAATCATTTATGTAGTGCTGTAAGATTTGCAAAGTTCATTACAAATATTCTATCATTCTATCCTTTCAATAACCCTGGGAGGTAGGTGCTGTTATCCCCATTTTACAGATGAGGATACTGAGGTTGGCAGAGATTAAGTGACTTAGTCACACAGATGACCCTGACTGTCTGAGGCAAGAACTGAATTAGATCTTTCTTATTCTAGATCCACTGCTGTATCTACTTTCTCACCCACTGTCAAGATAATAGGTGGCCAACCACCCACAGTGCTCTATTATCACCCCTTCAGTGTTCAAGGAAGCCCTCAGCCACATAGGATAGATTCCTTTTTGATAAATTTATGGGAAGACTTAGGCACTACACAGGACAGATCATCAAGGATGGTTTGTAGTCTGCTTCTTTGGTGGGAATTTCTAAATCGACGAGCTCACTGTGCTTTTGAGCTTCTTTCCAGTAGGTTTTGGGGGTGGGTTGGGAAGAGTGGTTTCAGGAAAGAATTCTTGGAAGAGAAAGGAGCTGGTTTGGATATGGATAGTAAAGTACAGGCAGGGAAATAGCATGAGAAAAGCAGGAACAAGAAATGCAGTTATTCAACATCATTAAAGTGAAATAATAATTAATTCAGTTTGGCTGAAGCCTATGGTCCAAGTCAAAAGGAGTGAGAGATGAGACTAAAAAGGTGTGAGGTCCTACAGGCTATAACCCAGGAGGTCAATTTGAGCAAGGTAGGTACCATATGAGAATAGTGTAAAGAGAAAATAAATCTGATAGCTGTACAGGATGGAGCATTGAGACTTAAGGTGGGGGGGACTGTAAGAACAGTATCTGTTGATTCATAGATTCAGGGAAGACAAGAAGAGACTAAAATCCTTGACTTGGGCAACTTTGAGAATAAAACTCCCTCATGGTGCACCTAAAACATTCTTACAGCCCTCAACACAATATCAGAACTAGACTGGACTTGTGAACAAAGCACATAGAATATCAGAGCTTTCAGGATTCTCAGGCCTAGGGAGGTTAGATTTGGGAAATGACCTTAGAAATCTTAAACCAATTTGACAGTGAAACATTTAGGGATTTGAAATATATCAATGGCCACTTCCTATGCTATGGCAAATTTCTGGAATAACAGATAAAAATCTCATATGATGGCCCACATCTGGAAGGAATTCCCCATTCGCTGAAATCATAGATCTCTGGAATACCCTGCTGACAAAAGGGAGTTGAGAAAATTTTGGAGCAAAATAGAGAAAATTAAGTGCATTTTAGTATTGAATGTCACAATTTTTGCTTCAATAAACGTTTTAGAAATAATATTTTAGAGGGGGGAAAAATAGCATCCTTAAGAAAATTTTCTCTCAGAGACCCTTCTCTTCTTGCAGAGGGCTCCCACAACATATTTCCGGCAAAGCTGTTGTGGTCCACCACATCAATTTTACGGATAGGGAAACTGAGGCCTTATAAGGCTGGGTTACAACAGTCAATTCATGGTAGAGTTCCTGGCTCCCCCCTCCGAATTCTTTCTTCTACCCCACCCAGCTTGCAGCTCCTTTGGGTAAGAGTTTATGAAGCCCCAGCTGCCCCACCCCCATCTCAGTTGTAGGGGGAATAAGGAGGCAGAGGGGGAAGAGGCCGGGGCTTCCTCTGCTCGTTGTCTTTAGCTTTGGGATTAATTTATTTACTCTGGCTCCAGAGATCTGCAGTGGGAAGGACCGAGCCGTCTGTCAAGGCGCTGCGCCTTCCTCACCCCATCCTCCCCTCCACCCCCAGGCAAAATATATTTCCCTGCGGCTGTCCTGGTGCTGAACAGTCGCTAATTTTGTATTCCAATTATAATTTGTTCCCCTTTCCTCCTTTTAATAAAAACGAAAGCATCCGGAAACATCCGGGCGTGGGCCCGGGAAGAGAAAGGATTGCCATAATTAAAAAGTGCCTTCAATCAGACTCTTCTAATGGAGTGTCAGCTCAACTTGGCCTTCCTCCACCTCAACTTCCCCCTCCCCAGGGTGCCCCCTCCCGCCCTCCCCCAATGCCCACCTCCAGAGGCAGCATTTACATTCCTTAATAACCCCTCATTAATATTCATGAGATGGGGCGGGTAATAATGGCTGAGCGAACTGCACTAATTCAATTTCCCCCGCCTCAGTGTGTTTAGTTAATCACCAGGGGACCTGGGCTACTCAGTACAATTATTTATTCGGAATTAGACCTTGAGGCATCTGGATTGAAAAAGGGAACCAGGAATACAATTAAATTGGGACTCTCTTTGCCCCATGGCTTGTTCCTGGTACATTTTTTTAGCCCAGCTCCCAGTCCTCCTGTCTTCTTCTGTCTTTTTTCTTCCCCCGACTGCCTGTCTTCCTGTTTGTCTTTTCCTCTGTCTCTCTATCTGCCTGTCTCACGAGAGGCTTGTCTCCCTATCTGCCTGCCTGTCTGCCCTTGCCTCCCAGGAGGGCTCTTTAGAAAAGCTGAGTTTTTATGAAGGTTGGGTGGAACTGACTGGAATCAATTCCCAGTAAGATATTGAGTCAAGGTTCTTCTGCTCCAGTCAGCTGAATTTTTTCCCAGTTCTGGTCCCTGAAGCAGGAAATGGTGTCAATCACCAGAGATAGTGGGAGAGTTGGGGTCAATATGGAACTGGGTCCCGGGCAAATCCACAAAAGAGACACCAGATTTATGCGTTCATACTTCATTAATCTCGTTTTAAATTTATTCCTTTACTCCTTTTCCAAGGGCAGCTAGGTGGATAGAGTGTTGGACCTTTAAACAGGAAGACTCGTCTTCCTGAGTTCAAATCTACCCTCAGACTCTAACTATGTCATTTAACCCTATTTGCCTCAGTTCTTCATCTTTATAATGGGCTGGAAAAGGAAATGACAAATCACTCCAGTTTCTCTGCCAAGAAACCCCAAATAGGATCAAGGAGCATAGGACATGATTGGAAAAATGGCTCATCCAAACTTTCTTCCTTCCTCCTTCCCTCCCTCCCTTCCTTCCTTTTTTCCTTCTCATTTCAAGGATCAGAAATGAATCAGAATTGAATTCTGCCCTCAATAAACACAAGATCTAAAGGGATAAAACACACACACACACACACACACACACATATACATACACACACACACACACACACACACACACACACACACACACAATACATATTTACAACAAAAAGAATTGCTATTAAGTTCCAAGAGGGAAAAAAATCAGATCTGTATAAGGGCTCGAAGAGGACTTGATGGGGAAGTGGTATTTCAGTCTAGCCTTGAAGTTTGAGTAGTATTCTAATTTCCCTTAGATAGACAAAGATTCCTGAATCCTCTTTCTGCTCCTCATCCCTGGATTGAGGCTTTTCATCTAGGCAAAAGCAGTGAAGTGCAGGGGGAGGAGGAGGAGGGATGCAGACAGGACAGCTGTTAGCTGTTATCCTGTATTCCATTCTTGCAAAGTTGCAATCATAATTGATTTATCTAATAGTTACAGTGTAGTAAATATAAAATGAGAGTGTAGAAGGACTGTTTTCCTTCCCCCCTACTCTTCCTCCACTCTCTCTGTCCTAGGTACTCACTTCTTTCCCAGCTCTCCAAACATTCTCATTACCAGCACTGAGTTCCTAAACAACATTTTTCACCTTTCTAATGTACTTACAAAATATTGTGTATTATAGTTACCTTCTTTGTCTTTTTATTCTGTTATTAAACTGTGAATTCCATGAGGACAGGAACCATATCTTACTCATTTACTGAAATGATTTGCAAAGTTCTATGTTTGGATATGGGGGGAGGAAAGGGGAGGATACAGTGTATCACTTACTATTATGTAAACTATATCTCCTAGCATAGTCCTCTCCAGAGAGCAGGTACTTAATACATATTTGTTGTATAGTATTGTGCTCTGATTCATGTTACCCTTGGGAAGGCCCTCGGCCCTAACCCATCTTTCGGATGGATTGTTCTAATCCTCACAGAAAGATTTGCTCGTGATATTTGTCAACCAAAGGTTTAGTGTCCATCACAATAACATTTATGCAGGTGTCGAATCAGACTGAATTTAGATTGTATTTTTTTTATTCAAAATCTAGCTTGTATAAAACCCAAGTGTGGCCTATAATCATATCTCTATCTATCTAGAAACATACACATATATGAATATATAATTTTCCTCTTTCAAAGAGATATTAAGGGAACTATATTTTAATTAATATAGTGTATGAATCAGTGTCTTCACTTATAGTTTTCAGTTAAAATGTTATATGAATTCATTATACACACAAACATAATCATCTTCAACCAGTCAAAAATATGTATTAGTCACCTACTTTGTACCCATACCCATATTATCATGCCTTTATTCTATTCAACAAATATTTACTAAATATTAGTTTTACAACTTACTACCAGTTCAGTTAGTGCATTTCAATCTCCTTGAAGACAGGCACTGTTTTTGTCTTTGTCTTTCTATGCTCAGCACCTGACATTTACTTGTGTTTAATTTTTTAAAAAGTCTGTGGAATTGAAGTTTGTTATCTAACCCTATCTGAACCTCACTTCTCTCATCTGTAAAAATAAGATTGGACTGGATGACCTCTAAGATTTCTTCTAGCTCTGATGTTCAGAGTCTCTCATAACTTTTATATTCCATGTAACATGATTTGACATCATTGAGTTAGGTAGGATTTGGATGGATGGAAAGGAGAAAAAGAAAGGGAAGGGAAAAGATAGGAAGGCTTCTCAAGCAAGGTAAGAGTCAAAAGTAAACCAGTGTGGGAGCAGCTAGGTGACACAGTAGATAGAGCATCAGCCCTGGAGTCAGGAAGACCTGAGTTCAAATCCAGCCTCAGACATTTAATTACCTAGCTGTGTGACCTTGGGCAAGTCACAACCCCATTGCCTTGCAAAAAAACAAAAAAAGAAAAGAATAAACCAATATATAGTAGTAGGAATAATAACAATAATAATAATAAAAAGAAGAAAGTGTTTTTTCTCTGACCACTTTTTTACTGTTTCATAAATATTTTATTTGTTTTTCAGTTACATGCAATGGTAGTTTCTACCATTCATTTTTTACGTTTTGAGTTTTACAATTTTTCTCCCTCCCTTCCTTCCCTCCCTTCCCCCAACAGAAGGCCATCTGATATAGGCTTTACATTTGCATTCATGATGAGCATAGATTGAAATTGAATGTGCTGTGAGAGAAAAATCAGATTCAAAAGGAAGAAAGAAAACATTAGAGATGGAAAAATTACATAATACATAAAATAACTTTTAAAAATTGAAGATAATAATAAGCTTTGGTCTTCATTTAAACTCCACAGTTCTTTCTCTGGATACAGATGATATTCTCCATCACATATCCCCCTAAAATTGTCCCTGATCATTGCACTGATGGAATGAGCAAGTCCATCATAGTTGATCATCACCCCCATGTTGCTGTCATGATGTAGAATATTCTTCTGGTTCTGCTCATCTCACTCAGCATCAATTCATGCAAGTCTTTCAAGGCTTCTCTGAAATTCTGTCCCGCCATGGTTTCTTTTTTTTTTAAGTTTTTTTTTCAAGGAAAATGAGGTTAAGTGACTTGCCCAAGGCCACATAGCTAGGTGATTATTAAGTATCTGAGGTCAGATTTGAACCCAGGTACTCCTGACTCCAGGGCCGGTGCTCTATCCACTGTGCCACCTAGCCCCCCCCATCATTTCCTATGTAATAATAGTATTCCATCATATATACCACAATTTGTTCAGCCATTCCCTAATTGATGGGCATCCCCTCAGAGAAACATAGTATTTTAAGGTTTGCAAATTATTCTGTGTGTGTATATATATATATATATATATATATATATATATATTCCATTTAATCTTCACAACAATCCTGTGAAGCAAGTATTATTATCTTCATTATATAGATGAGGAAACTTAGGGAACAACTTGCTCAAGGTTCACAGCTAACAAATATCTAAAGCAGAAAAAGAACCAGATCTTTCTGAATATAAATCCAGTACACTATCCAACATACCAAATGCTGCTTTGCCAGGAATTTGCCTGATTTTCTTTTTGAGATTAGGATCTATTTGAAGGTCAAGATATGAGTCTCTCTCCTCCCCCTCAAACTGTCTCCAAGACCAAGATGTATCTCAACTCAGCCCTTTCTGGCTCTACCAAGTCCATGTCAGAGGCCATGACAAACAGCTTAGCTGATGGCTTATAATGTTGGAGATGATGGAAATGGGAATGTGACAGTTGAAAGAATGGGTTGGGGATGCTTGTCATAACTTTATTTGTGGGAGGTGAGTTCTTGTCACCAAGTGATGGATTATCCAAGACCAGGGGCACAATGCAAGTCCCAGCAAAGCTTCTCTCTCTCTCTCTCTCTCTCTCTCTCTCTCTCTCTCTCTCTCTCTCTCTCTCTCTCTCTCACACACACACACACACACACACACACACACACACACACACACACACACTCTCCCTGCTCTCTCTTCTCTGAGAGCCAAATGACTTTGGGGATGACAAATGAGTTTCTCAGCAGGAGCAAGGGAAAGAAAATTTGAAGGTAAAGAGGCTGTGTGGCCAGCACTTCAATGTAGTTTCTGTTTATCCTGCTGACAGCAGGCATCTACCCGATCTATTCTTCTGGAATAGGTCTGGGACAGAGAAGGCAGTGTTTGGATTGCCCCTCTTGCATGACTGGGGCTCTGGCTGGTGGGGGCTGATCTTCATCTGCTCTATGTAAGGGAGGACTGTTGGGCCTCCTGACCAGAACAAGGATGGGGAATAAGATGACATAGCCAACTGGACACCCTCTTGTGGAAATGAGCTCAGGCAGGAGTTGGGGGAGGTGTAGAATATTAGACTATGGAATACAAGGATGAGATGATACCTTAGAATATATCATATAAACTATCAGAACTGAAAGAGACTTTAGAATATATAATATAGAATTTTAGAGATGACAGGCTTTAAAATATGGAACATTTAAGTTGTAAGACATGTTAGAACAGAATAGGAAGGCTGGGAGAGGAACATTAAAATGCTTAGAACATAGAATGGATAAATAAATAATGAAAATGAATGAAAAATCATTTATTAAGTATTTCTTATGTGCTAGGCACTGTTCTAAGAGCTGGAGTTGAAAACATAAAAAGAGAGAGACAATTTCTACCTCTCCTAATGGAGAGGGATAATACATATAGTGTGATGGTTGCCAGGGAAGGATGAAGTCACAGAGATGGTGAGCAATTTGGTGGTTAATTTGTGTATTATTCTTGAAGCAAGAGATAGAAGGAGTGTACATTTGAAGCATAACAGGGATCAGCTAGATAAAGTGGTCTCACTAGTCAGCACATATAAAGACAGAGCTGGAAGAAATCAATATCTCACCTAGTCAAATCCTCTCTTTAAAAGTGAGGAAACTGAAAACCAGGGAAATAAAGTGACTTCAGTAAGGTCACACAACAAATTAGTGGTCAAGTCAACAGTATAATTCAGATGTCCTGACTCAAAACCCAGTATTTTTTTTTAACCACACAATGCTGAGTTCCATCTTATCCCATCTTTTCTATCCTGCTCCCCACCCCACCCCCAAAGGAGTTTAGAGAAATATGACATTTAGGAATGAAGAGGATAGATTCTCTAGCACTCTGCCCTGGAGCATTGCACTTAGTTCTGGCCATACTGGGGGTGGGGGGGAGATTGATAAACTAGAAAGTTTTTGTAGAAAAGCAACCAGAATGGTGAGTCCATTCTATAGTTAAGTCTGAAAAGATTTGATGTGAGGGAGGTGTCTTGAAATATTTGAAAGGAAGTGAGAATTCTGTTGGCCTCCCAGGGCAGAACCAAAAACAATGGGTGGAAGCTATGAGGCAATCAATTTAGTTTGACATTAGGAAAACCTGCAGTAAAACCAATTTCTGCTAAGGTCCTGATTATACAGGGTAGGTAGGCTAATTCTTAATTAAAGGACAATGAAATTGTTTTTGACACTTCATTCATCCAGGGGACTTAAACTTGAACTGCTATTATTTACTTGTGGTCTAAGTATTAGGTTGGACATACACAGTGAATAGAGTTCTGGCCTTGTAATCAGAAGGACAGGAGTTCTAATTCAGCCTAGACACTTAACACTTACTAGCTGTGTGACCTTGAGCAAGTCACTTAATCCTGATTGCCTCACATTCAGTGCCATCTTCAGCCATTCTGGCCACTTAACCCAGATGACATCAAAGGAGAAAGTGAGGCTGGTGACTTATCACAGCACCCCCTCCATTCAAATCCAATTCATGTGCTTGTCATGGCATCATCTCCCTGATATCATGGTCTTCTTCAGGAATAAAGGACAGATAACATGTCTGACATACTCTTTTGACCATGGTGGAGTCAGGGGAGCCATACCCAAATGAATCAGTGCTGTAACCTTGCTTAATATCCTTTTCATATTATTATTATTAAGCAAACTTCTTTTGGTTAAATATCTGATGACTTCAGTGTTCCATATCATACCCATCCGAAACCTGAACCATCCCACCATCCTGAGCCATGCCTGGCTCAGAACAACTTCCTGATAATAAGCAGTATCCACCAGTGGAATGAATATCCTCAGACGAAGTAGGTTCTCTTCCCTGGAAGTTTTCAAGCAAAGATTGGATGCCCATCTGTCAGGGAGGTTGATGAGGGGATTCCTGTTCAGGTGTGGCTTGGACTAGAAGGCTGCTGAGCTTTTCGTTTCCATTTCTGAGATTCTATGATTCTATGATTCTTTGAATTGTAATGATACCCTGGTCAGCTCACTTTCCCCATTTTCTAAAAATGATGATCCTGTGTAAGAAAAGATTCTGCATACTTTTCTCAGGGTCTAGGTATCCTTACCTGGGTCATCCCTGGTTACAGCCTTGGTTATTGACAGTGACAGGGCTGGTTGCCAAATTTGTCTCACTGTAGACCTGAAGGTTCTGCCATATTCATTCCTCCTTATCTCCCCACTCCCAGCCTTGTGGATGGAATGAGTTTCTTGAGCCAGCTGTTGTTGTTTCTCTGGGACAGGTCTCTTGAGATGCAAAGAGAAGCATTTTTGCCTCTTTGCCTAATTACTGTCTTTTTAATTCTGAACTGTTAACTCCTTTAGCAGCTAAGAATCTTCTGTCCCCATCAGCCTCCAGCAAAGTTGAGTCACAGTTGAGTACCCCTTGTCTCATCCCCTACCCCTGCCTACCTCTGTTCCTTTTACCCTCTGCCCCCACTAGGACCTCCTATCCCCCACTTTGGTTTGGTTAGGGGTACTCTTAGAACATAGGGAATGGAGTATAAGTCATGAGCTTCATGACTTTGTAATGAAGCAAGGATATGTCCTTGCTCCTGTGCTTTTTTAACATGATGTTTTAAGTCATGTTATCAAATGCCTTCACTGAGGATGAACATGGCCTTAGCTGTTTGTTCAACATCCTTGCAAGAAAGGTTTAAAGCTGGACTTGAATTTTGGTTCTTACTTATTACCTTTAAAAAGCTTTGTAGAGTTATTATTATTACCCATATGACTGGGTAAATCACACAACTTTTCTGTACCTCAGTTTCTTCATCTGTCAAAGTAAGAGGTTTGACAAGTTGATCGCTAAGATCCCTTCCAGCCCTAAATCCTGTGAGGGCTATGACTTTAGGAATAAAATCAGCATCAGCATATAAACCCTGGTGATGCTAAATGGGCAAGAAGCACAGAACACTAGATTCTCAGGAGGAACAAAAGGACCAGTCCTAGCATCATGGCTATAGAGTTGGAAGATGAAATGAAACATTGAAAGTTAAATGACTAGCCCAAAGTTACACAAGTATTAAGGGGTAAAACCTAGGCTATCTTGTGCCAAAACCAGTATTCTGTTTGCTATATCACTCTGTCTTAAGGACATGATCCAAAGGACAATGGGAAGATTCTTTATGTGCATATATCCAAAGCTTATTTGCCCAAGAAGTGTATAAAATATATTAGAGAGGACATAGACAACCAGGAAATAGATGGACTCATCATGTAGCTAAGTGGTAAAGTGAATAGAGTTCAAATCCAACCTCAGACACTTACTAGCTATGTGTCCCTGGCTAAGTTCCTTAACCCTGTTTGTTTCCTCATCTATAAAATGGACTGGAGAAGAAAATGGCAACCTACTCTAACATCTTTGCCAAGAAAACCCTAAATGGATTCACAGAGAGTTGCACACAGTTGAAAAATACAATACAACAGCAACAGCAGCAACAACAATAACAAATCATGTATTGAGAAGGTTTTAAGAGATAGATTGCTAAAGGAAACAAGAGGAATATTTTTATCAAATTCTGTAAGTCTTGTATGGAGAAGTTATGGAACACTCCAGATGAGAACAACACAGTTAAGTGAATCATTTGATCTTGGGAGTTCTGATCTATAGTACAGCTAAAGTGGATTAGATGTTCACAAAAAGACTTCCATGCCATTAGATAGCTGTTGGTTGGTTGGTTGGTTCTTGTCCTTCATTATCAAAGAAAAGCAAAACGATGTCACTATGGCAGAGATGAGTTATGGTATGTTCAACTGTGACTGATCAGACTGATACAAGCTCTATCACAAGTTGGGCACAAATAGTCCATGTGAACACCTGGGATATTTACTCTAAACTTATGTATCTCACATTTCCTTTTAGCTGTTTCAATTCTGCCTTGCTCTCTGATAATGGCATGTCATGTTGAGTGGTCTTGTGCCAATGTATCTCATGCTGCACGATCAATTCTAAAATTCTTAAGAGAGACCTTCAGGGTGTCCTGGTATTGCTTCTTCTGACCCCCTTGTGAGCACTTGCCCTGGGTGAGTAATCCATAAAATAGTATTTTTGGCAAGCATATGTTTGGCATTCTAACAACATGGCCAAAGCATCATGTTGTGTTCTATGTAGCAATGTTTGAATGCTTGGCAGTTTAGCTTGAGAAAAGACCTCATTGTCTGATATCTTCTCCTGCCAGGTGATCTTCAGAATCTTCCTAAGACAATTTAAATGGAAATGATTCAGTTTCCTAGCATGGCATTGGTATACTGTCTGGATTTGACAGGCATATGCAATGAGTTCAGCACCTCAGCTCTATAGACCTTCAATTTAGTAGTCAGTCTAATAGCTCTGTCTCCCATGGTTTCTTTTAGGGCCTCCCAAATACTGAGCTAATTCTGGCAATGCTTATGTCAGTCTCATTATCATTGTGCACTGGAAACAACACTACCAAGGTAAGTGAACTTGTCCACAGTATTTAAAACTTCTGTATTTGTTTTAATCAATAGTTCCATATATATAGATGGTGTGGTGCTAGCTGTATTTTCTTGGTATTAATTGTTAGGCCAAAATTAGTCCAAGCAGCAGAGAACTGATCCAAACTTTGTTGCTTCTCAGCTTCAGAGGTTGCACAATCATCTACCAATAGAAGATCATTCACCAGCAGTCCCTCCACTTTGGTCTTGACTTATAGCCTTTTCAATTTGAAGAATTTGCCATCAGTACAATAGCTGACCTTGAGGCCATGTTCATCCTCACTGAAGGCATTTGATTACATGACTGAAAACATCATGTTAAAAAAAGCATAGGAGCAAGGACACATCCTTGTTTCATTCCATTGGTGACTGGGAAATCTGGAGAGCATCTTCCAGTATCCAGAACTTGGATAAGCATGCAATCATGAGATTAATGTACAATACTGAAAAACTTCTCCAGGCAATTAAATTTTGATGCAATTTTCCATAAGCCCTCATGATTGACAGTATCAAAAGCCTTTGTCAGATCTACAAATGTTGTATGCAGACCTCCATTCTGCTCTGGGCATTTTTGCTGGAGTTGTTAGGTATCAAACACCATATCAACTGCTCTTTGATCCTTTTTGAAGCCACATTGGCTCTCAGGGAGATGAACATCTTCCAGGTGAAGGATTAACCTATTAAGAAAGACTCTAGCAAGAATCTTACCAGCAAGGACTAAGAAAGAAACACACCTGTGATTGTCACAGGACAATTTATTTCCTTTACCTTTATAGGGATGGACAATGGAGGTAGGATTAGAATGATCACCAGGTGCTTTGCCACATGAAAGGAGTCTAAAGGTATTCAAAACCTCTTCTTCAGTTGGAATTTTGGTTAGGGACTGATTGACTTCTACTTGAGGCAAAGAATCAATGACTTCTGCATTGATTGCTGATAGTCTGTTTAGAATACTATGGAAGTGTTCAGTCCATCTTTCTAGGATCTCATCCTATCATTAATCAATGTGACTCCATCAGCCCTGGATAATTGAGGTATATCGTAAGTTTTTTTTGTTTTTTTAGTTTTTGCTAGGCAATGGGGTTAAGTGGCTTGCCCAAGGCCACACAGCTAGGTAATTATTACATGTCTGAGGCCGGATTTGAACTCAGATACTCCTGACTCCAGGGCCAGTACTCTATTCACTGCACCACCTAGCCACCCCTACCATAAGTTTTTGACCCATAAATAGCTTTCAGGGACCTCATAAAAGCACTTTGGATTTTTACTCTCAGATAAATTTCATCTGCTTTCTTATTGAGCCAAGAATTCTGCATCTCCTTAAGCTTCACTTGTACTTTACTTTTAATTGAATTAAATGCTGCCTTCTTAGAACTGAATGAACTATCCTGCTGGTAAACCCTTATAGAGTTCTCATTTTTCATTTAGCAACTTCTGTATTTCCCCTTGTTTTCATCAAACTAGTCTTGATTTTTGTGAATGTTCTGACCTAGATGAGCAAATATAGTACTGTACAACAAATCTCTAAAAGCTGCCCATTTTTTTCTGATCCATTGTTGCCAACTGTGTGTTGATTCAATTTTTCATATAAATTAGCAACAAATTGTTCCCACTCCTAGAAAGGATTGACATTAATTCTTTTGGTAGTTATTTTGCCTTGAGGCCATTGCTTTGGTTGAATGTGAAATATTTAATTTGGAAAGGATGAGTTTGTGATCAGTCCAGCACTCTGCACCACATCTTGCCTTCATCACTCTCACATCCTGCTGTCTCTTCTTCTTACAAACAGTCTCTTAGATGCTAATGCTTGCTGCTAGGGTGCATCCAGAAAGTTTTATTGCATTTAGCTAAGTGGGAGACAGTGTTTGTTGTGAGAAGATCATATAGTGCACAAGTTTTCAGCAGTAGGTGACCATTGCTATTGCTGTTTTCAACTCCATTCCTCCCAAAGACTCCTTAACATGTCTGAAAATCTGAGCCTATTCTAGCATTAAAATCATCCAGAATTGTAAGTGTATTCTCTTTTTGATGATGATGAGGGTCTCCAGGTATTCATAAAGTTCTTCTTGGACCTCATCATTATGGTAGGAGCAAAGGCACTGATGATGATGGTGTGATGTTTTCCTGCAAGTGGCAATCTCATTGTATGAGCCTGTTCACTCTTTGGTAGTAATGCAAGTTTGTTGGTTAGATTAATTTTGATTGCAAACTTTTTTTTTTAGGTTTTTGCAAGGCAAATGGGGTTAAGTGGCTTGCCCAAGGCCACACAGCTAGGTAATTATTAAGTGTCTGAGACAATATTTGAACCCAGGTACTCCTGACTCCAAGGCCAGTGCTTTATCCACTACACCACCTAGCTGCCCCGATTGCAAACTTTACATCACTCCCCTTCACTGCAGTCACTCCAGAAAAACGTGTATGCAACTCCAGTTTCAGTAAGTTGTCCTTCATTTACCAGCCTTCCTTCACTGCTATTTGAATGTGATACCTGCTGAGTTCTTTTACAAGAGCTGTTTCTCTATCAAGTCTATTAAATCTTGTGTTGTCTATGAATGTGCATACATTCCATGTACCAGTGGTGAGTGGAATCTTCTTTGAAGAAGTTTTTCTACATTTTTTCTTTTGTGTTCCAACCAAAGGGTGGAATTTCTTCCTGCTGTGATAATTAGGTCAGTGTTAGGTAAAGCAGTTTTAAGGGCACCTTTTCTAGCCCTTCCTCACACCAGGAGGTGAGTGGTGTAATCCTTAAAAGGTTGCTCAGTTAACCAGGGAGCTACCAAATCCCACTGTTGCTTCCAGTGAGGAGATGATCCTATGTCCTGAGCCTCCTGTGTGCAGGATTGTGACTACAGTTCCCAGTGTATCCACACATACTGCTTCATCACTTGCTTGTCACCATAGGTCTTTGAGAAAAGAATGGTAAAGTTGTTTGGGAGATGTCTTTTGATTTGTGGACAAATTGGATTTAAGTGAGTCAGGGTTGCCTTGCTTCCAAAGTTATCAAGGTCCAGTGGCAAGATAAAGTCAAGACAATTAGAGATGGCTTTAGATGCAGCAGATGACCTTGGCTAGTGTTTGATGTCTAACTAAGCTCTAAGCAGCCCACACCACCTGCTTCAGCTGCCTTTATGGCCATTGAAACAAAGTATTCTCATTTAACCATTCCAACAGTAGAAGTCTTCATATGCCTGAGGTAGACACTCCTCCACCTTCAACTCATTGATGAGTTTGATTCTCCTTTGGTTACCCTCAACCTGATTTAACCCATCTCCTGAAATGATTTACTGGGGTGTGGTTGCTGTGCATGTTATAGCTTCTTGGAGCCACAGGTGAGAGTTAAGTTATTCAGATGGCCATCAAAGATGGAAAGCAGCCCTAAAAAGGGCTCAGCAGGACTCACACCAAAGGCACCAATCTTCCTTAAACACACCCTACACCTAAATTAGACAGATGGAATAGGCCTGTGAAAGACCAGTGCACTTCCAGTTTGGGTGATATAGGGGGATTTAGTCTCAAAAGAAAAGAGAAAAAAAAAAGTAAAAAAAAAGCAGAAAGGAAAGAGGAGAGAGGGGAGAGAGAGAGAGAGAGAGAGAGAGAGAGAGAGAGAGAGAGAGAGAGAGGGAGAGACTGACACTGACATCTTAGAACCAGAAAGAAAATGCATTGTAGGTTGGAATTTTAGAGTTCAAATTTGGGGGTCATATTTATTAGCTGTGTGACCTTGGGCAAGTCACTTTCTCTCAGCATCAGTTTTCTCCCTCTAAAGCAGGAATAGTAATATTTACCTCAAGAGTTCTGTGAAAAGTTCTTTACAAAACACAAAATGCTATAGAAATGTGAGCTATCATAATTATTATTATTGGTAGGGGCTCCTTTGTTGGAGCTAGGCCAGTCTTTGCTAGTCTTTCTTCCTTTTGTTTGGTCTGTCTGGGTGTTAATTACATCTGTAATCACCTTCCTTTGTAGCCCAGATCTGCTTCTGATGCATTAGGGGTAACTACTGATCTTGGGGAAGCAGCCTGTTTTCTAGTTTAGGAAAAGAGTGTCTAGGTGGTACAGATAATTATTTCTCATTTATTCAAAAGTATTTGGTGAGCATCTGCTCTGGGTTTAGCCCTGCGTGCCCCATTGAGAAGAAATGAGAGGCGGCTTGGGACCATGGAAAGAATACTGGATATGAAGTCAAAGGACCCAGGCTCAAATTTCACGTCTGACACTTATTGCCTCTGTGACCTTAGACAAATTACTTAACCTCTCTAGGCCTCTATTTCCTCCTCTGTAAAATGAAGAATCTAGACTAAATGGCCTCTAAGGTCCCTGCCAACTCCAAATCTATGATTCTGTGATATAAGAAAAATTGAGGTGAAATGAATTGCTCTGAGTCTCACAGGAAGTAAGCAGCAGAATTGGGATTTAATCATAACAGCTAGCATTTAAAGAGCACCTACTACATGCCTGTGGTTTGTCTTTTGTTCTCAAAGAGGACATGATACCAGGAAGGGGACTTGCAATGACACTGTGCTGAGTGCTAACAAATATTATTTCATTTGAACCTCACAACAATCCTGGAAAGTAGGTGCTATTATTATCATTGTTTTACAATTGATGGAATTGAAGTAAACAACTTAATGAAGTTTTGAAGGTCACACAGCTAGTAATGGCTGAGACAGGATTTGAATTCAGGTCTTCCTGACTCCAGGCCTGGCATTCTATTCACTGTGACACCTGGTCTTCTGATTCCAAATTCAAGACTCTTTCTTTTATTCCAAGCTGCCATGTATATAAGAATTCATCCTTCATAAGTTCACAGAATAAATTGGGAGATGACAAAAATATGAGCCAGTTAAAAACAACAACTGTGCAATAAGGGAATAAAAGCTAAGATTAATGATACATATTTTATCACAGTGTTCAGAGGAGGGGGAGATCCCTGTGGGCTAGAGATGTTGGAAAAGGCTTCATAAAGAAGGTAGAATTCTGTTGCTCCTTGAAGCCTCCTTGAAACTAGAATATAGAGAGATGGAAATCAGGGGGTAGGGCATTCTGGGCACCATGATATAATGAAAATAGCACTACCATGTGAGTTAGGAGATGAATTCTGTTGTTCATCAGCTATGCTACTTTGGTCAAATCACTTAGACTCCTCAGACCTTAGTTTGCTCATCTGTAAATGAGAAGACTGGATTAGATTGTCTCAAAAGACCCTTATTACTCTGACATTCTGTGATCAGTATGAACAAAGGCTTTGAATTGAAATGTGGATATTGTGCTTTGTGGATCATTTGATTTTTCCTTAATTTTAAAAAAGTATTTTAACTTGACAACTATCAATGTAAGCAAACATTCAAATGCTGGGGAGAATTTGGAGAATAACTTGTCTAGATAATGGAATCATATAGGAATGTGGAAGCATATGTTGTTGGCTAATATGGAAATCTGCTTTGCATGACTGCACATATATAATCTATAGCAAATTGCTTGCCTTTCTCAAGGAGGAAGGGAGAAGAGGGAAGAAAAGAAAGAATTTTGAATTCAAAATTTAAAAACCCCAAATATTAGAAATTTTTTTTACATATATGATGAGAAAAAATATAAAACAATGCTGCCTGGATCCATGATTTCTATACCATTGTTCAGAACTTTGGACAGTAGCAGGGTATAGTATGCAGTGGGAAGTCCTCATGGGTACACATACAGAAACACACAAGCATGATGTCTCTTCCTTTTTAAATGAGGGCATTGGATTTAAATGATTTCTAAGGTCATTTAGAACTGTAAGTCCTATGACCTATTTTTGGAGACAAGGAACCAGAGTTGTCGGAGGAGTTATTACTTCCTTACATCCCATTCTTTTAAGGGCTCCTTCATAGCATCAGCCATTAATGTCATGGCTTTGAGAAAAGTCTCCCAAATGATCTTGAGGCAGCAGATAGCACTAAGATAACCAACAAGGTCTTGTGTTCCTTAATGGATCTTTATATGTGTTTTAACCTTGTTCTATAGGCAATGAAATCATTATTGGACAGGCAGGGTTATGCTTTTGCTGCACTGGCTAAAGCTGTGACAAGGGAAAGGAAAGGAAGAACTCCTTGCTTCTATCTGGTAAAGCTTTGCACATCTTGGGCAGTAGTTTCTTTTGTCTAGGAGTTAGAACATTTATAATGCTTTATTGCCTTCTGAACCTTATGAGAGAGTTAGTTATTTTTATTACTATGTTAAAAAAGAAAAAAAACCTAAAAAATCAGGCTAAGTGACTTCTTAGTGGTCACAGGATAATATAATTTAGAATTCTGAAGTACTTTTGAAATCATTTATTTACTCTTCCCCCTAAATTATAGATAAGGAAGCTGAAGCCCAGGTGGTAAATAGCCATGTTGTTGTGACTCAATACCAGGTCCTCCAACTCCAAATTTTTTAAATTAAATTTATTTCTTAATAAACAAAAATCTATTTTCTTTCCCTGTCATCCCCATTGATGAAAAAATACAACTCTTGTAACAAAATGCATCATTAAGAAAAACAAATTCTTTCATTGGCTAAATATATATATATGCACACATACACATACACATATAAACATTATACTTTATGTGTATATTTGTATAGATATATAGTTGCATGCATACTTATACATTATGTATGCAGATATAATTTTTGACCCCAAGTCAATAGAAATGCTTCATAATTAGTCGTCTCTAATCATGCCTCCAACCACAAATTGAATAGCTTTTCCATTGTAATACACAGTTAACAACTGTCAGAACCAGGATAGAAATGAGCCAAGTGTCCTGACTCCAGGTTCAGGGCTTTTTCCTTTGCATGTCACTGGCTTGATGAACAGAAAGGGTTAAAGGCGGAGAGACTAGCAGTAGGAAGAACAGTTAGACTACAGTCATAGCAAAGCTATGGAGTGATAAGGACCTCTTCCATAGCAACTGTCATGAGAACAGAGGGGATGGGATGAGTTTGAAAGTGAGGATGAGGCTGAGGACTTCCAAATTCTTTTCTATGTCTGTTCACTCTAGACCATTGTTTCAAAATTGGCCTAACACACGCTTTGGTCTTTCCAGATATTCTTGGTTCTTCACTTCCATTTGTCATTTACTAACTTGGAGTTGACCAAGATGGAAAGAGGAGGAGATAAAATGAGAGTCGTGACTTTGGAGTCAGAGGATCTGACTTTGAATCCTGATTCTGCAACTTTCACTGTCACTCACTTTTTTAGAACCCCAATTTCCTCACATGTAAAATGAAAAGATCAGACTTGATGATCTCCCTTCTTATAATAAACAATGCACATTTATATAGCCTTTTAGATTCTGTCAAATATTTTGTAGACATTATCTCATTAAAAGTATCTCATTGAAAAGTAGCAAGTGCTAGAATTATTCTCTTCATTTTGCAGAAGAGAAAACTGAGGCTCAAAAATCCTAAGTGTCTTACCACTCATAGGCATCAGATCTAGGGTTTAGATTTAGTTCTCCTGACTTCAAGGTCATTATTTGCTCCAATACACTTTAATTCCTCTCGTAGGGTTATGAATTTGTATCATGATTGGGGAATGAATGTAAATGGACAGATGGCTGAATCCATGAATGGCTGAAAGAGGACAGCTTCTTCTGTGTATTCCAAGAAATTTGAAGGCATGTCATAGAGGGCCTATAATGTATTGCAACCAATACCCTAAGACTTATCATTAGAATCATGGAAGGAAGCAAGCAAGCATTTGTTTCAGGAACTGTGCTATATAAGCACTTTACATATATTAACTCATTTGATCCTCATAACAACCCTGGGAAGTAGGTACAATTATTATACCCTTTTTATAGTTTGGGAAACTGAAGCAGGCAAAGATTAAGTGACTTATCCAGGATCACACAACTAGTATGACCAGCCCATCTATTCTTAGGGATACAGTAGGAAAAAGCAGAGCTGGAACTCAACCCAGGTTATCTGATTTCAAATTAATAGCTCTTTTTTACTACACAATGCACTTCTATTCCACTCAACAAATGTCCAGTAAGCATGTTAATTATAGTGCCTCCTTTATATTATTTACTTCCTATTTATCCCATATAGAGCTTGTTTATATACATTTGTTTGCATGTTGTCTCCCTCTTTAGACTGTGAGCTCCTGGAGGGCAAGGACTGCTGCTTCCTTTTGTATTGTTTCTCAGCACTTAACACAGTGTCTGGCATAATGTAGACACTTAATAAATATTTATTGATTGACTCTGTTGAAAGGATAATGTTTGTTGTATTGATGCAAAGATGAAAACTGATATAGACTCTGCCCTCAAATAGCTTGCCTTTTAATCAGAAGGGCAATTATTGGGATTGTAGGTTTTAGAGTTGGAAGAGACTTTACAGGTAGTCTAGCCCAACTCCTTGAATTTAGAGAGGAAGCTGAAGTCTAGAGAAGAGCAGTTATTTGCCCAAGATTATACAAAACCAGAGTGGAAACACTAGGATTTGAACCCAGGTTAAAGTCTTCTGATTTCAGATGCAGTATTTTTTCATTACATCATACACACACACACACACACACACACACAAACACAGACACACACACACAGACACACACAGACACACACACAGACACAGACACACACAGACACACACACAGACACACACACACCCTTAAGGGTATAGCAGCAAAATTCTTTGATCCTTATACTTATCCCATTGACCAAACTATCACAGTTAACAGTTCACATCTATAGAGATTTTATTTCTATCCTATACCACTCTGGGTTCTTGCCAAGGAGATGTGAATGGATGGTGTTCCTTTTGGATAGTCTGCTTTTCTCTAATACTCATTCACTCATTTCCAAGAATCAGCTCTGACTGGACCTTATATCACTCCTACCCATTACAACCCTACAAAGAATTTCCACTGAATCAAGTGAATCATTTCCTTAGGGTTTTGGCTACCTATTTGCAATGTGTGAGAGAACCCAGCAGGTTAGCTGCTATCTCATGGTACTGATGGGCATCTGCAATCTTCCTTGACTTCACTGTTTTTGGTATTGTTTTTAATTCAATATTTTGTCCCCATGCTCAGGCTCCCTTTATTGGATAAGAACACTCTCTTACTGAATCCAGCCCTGCAGGAGAAGACAGCAGTTTCTGAGACAGTGGAAAGGTTGTTTCGGAGGTCAATCACTTTATGAAGATGGGAATAAGTCCAAGAAACCCTAGTAGTTACAAACTACCTGCCTGGATAGCTGTGACATTGCTTTGGGCATTTCTAGAATTTATTCTGATACTCCTTTTTTGGCCTGATTTTGCACAATGAAAGGGAATCTGGATTCTTGAATCCTAGGTTCTCTGTGGCCTTGAATAATCTTCTCCTGATTTGGGTGCCTCTCTTTCCTCATAAAATAGGGATAATTTTACTTGCATGCCAAGGAGTGTTCTTAAGAGAAGCACTTTATATATTGCTTGAGGTGCCTTGTATAGGCAATTGATAAATGTTTGTTGAAAAGCTAGTGGATAGAGGGATGAAGGCATGGGAATAAAGAAATTCTAGGTAATATGAATATTCAATTCACAATTCTTTAACTTTTTAAAGTTTAGAAAACACTTTTCATACAATGACCTTAATGCACAAATATAGATTTTGGTTTTGGACTTGCTTGTGTCTTCACTCCCATGAAGAAAACAGTCAATGCAATTAAGTTTCTGCTGTATAAGTTAAGAGTCTTGAGCAAGTTACTTGGGGCTTTGAGAGATCAAAGTGACTCACCCCAGGGACTTGTAACTAAATCTTTCTGATTCCAAGGCAGGCTTCCTATTCATGCTCTTTTCACAATCTACAGATGAGGACATCAATTCAGTGATGGTATCACTTATTCAAGGAAATTGATGTTCAATTGTATCTGATTCTTCATGACCTCATGGACCACAGCATGACAGGCCCTTCTTTCCTCCACAATCTCTCAAAGTCTGTCCAAGCTCATGTTTACTGCTTCCATGACACTATCTATCCAGCTCATCCTCTGCCATCTCCTTTTCCTTCTGCCTTCAATTTTTCCCAACATCAGGCTCTTTTCCAATGAATCATGTCTTCTCATTTGGTCAAAGTATTTAAGCTTCAGCTTCCTTATTGACCTTCTAGTGAATAGTCCAAATATTAAAGGTCTTAGAATCAGATTGTGTTGGGGAATGAATGAATATCATGGTATATGAATGCAATGGAGTACTATTGTTCTTTAAGAAATCATGAGTGGGAAAAAGTGGAAAGACTTGCATGAACTGATGCTGAATGTAGTGAGCAGAGCCAGAAGAATATTGTACATATTAACAGTAGCTTTGTGTGATGATCAGCTATGATGGACTTAGGTCCTTTCAGTGATTAGTGATCAAGGATAGAAAATGTCATCCATATCCAGAGGGAAAAAACTGAATTCTGAATGCAGATTACTTTTTGAATTTTGTTTTATATTTTTTCCTTTTTCTCATTTTCCCCTGTAGTCCTGATTCTTCTTTCACAATGTGACTAATAATAAAAATAGTTAAATACAATTGTACATATACAACCTATACCAGATTACTCACTGTTATGGGGAAGGGGGAAGGAAGAGAAAGAGGTAGAAAAATGTGGAACTCAAAAGCTTAACAAAAAGATGAATTGAAAATTATCTTTGTAATTGGAAAAATAAAATAATGTTCAAAAAAGGAAAAAAGAGTCAAATTATGAATGTGAACCCAGGCCCTTAATGATTCCAAGTTCAATAGATTTCCCACTACCCCTATGTGGACAACATCAGTTGATGGTCTGTTCTGCTGAAGATCATTTGGAAACAAAAAGGAGTTAGGATCCCAGAATTGAAAGGAACCTCAGGAAGTCAAAAAGTTGGAAAGTAGCCCAGTCTAACTCCCTTATTTTACACACTAGAAAACTGAGTCCTACTGAGGGAAGTGATTCACCCAGTTATTTAGTGATAGATACAGGACTAGAATCCATATCTCTTGACTTCCAATCTTTTGTTCTTTCAAATGTATCACATTTTCTCTGTCAGAATGAGGAGAGTCAAGGACCTGGATTACTGAGGGAGAGGCCAAGGAAAGGGCTCTTTCTAGGCTTCTAGCAAAGCATTTCTCCTTCCCCCTTCCAATTTCTCTCCCCCTGCCACCCCCATCACCTTCTCAAACAGAAAAGCTGTAATCTTTTCTACTAGATCGCTGTGTTTCAAATCAACACAAGATTGCAGGTAGAAGCTCAATATTGGTGATAAATATATTTTATGAGTGTTTTTTTAAGGATATTTTCTTAAGGGCTGTTCCAATAAATAATTTACTAGGGCAGTGAAAGATGGGGGAAATGCTCAGGCTGCATTTCAAAGCATCTAAATGTTGAAGTTTATGGAACTCTAGGCAGCCCACAGCTATTTAAAAATTTTTGGGAAGGGATAATTCTTCCACATTACATTTTTAAAAAGGTTACAGCCCAGCATGTGGCTTCTCTCCAGCTTAGGAGTGAGTACAGCAGGCAGAATTCTGTGTTAGAGCATTCCATCTATTTATCTTGCAACTCTAACACCGAAACATGGCTGAGTAGCATCGGAGTGGTCAACACCAGGAGCAAGCAGAGTAGAATAAACATAGACCAAACCCTAGAGGCATCTACAGTCTTAAAAGAAGGGAGGAAACAAACATTATTAAACATCTACTATATCCCAGGCACTTAAGAAATATAATAATCTTGGGAAGAAGGTGCTATTATTATACCCATTTTACAGTTAAGTAAACTGAGGCATACAACATTTAAATAAATTGCCCAGGATCATACAGCTAGTTAGTGTCTAAAGCCAAATTTGAAATCAGGTCTTCCTAACACCAGGCCCAGGGCTTTATCCACATTATACCATTTAACAATTTCTACCTAGTAGCCCACCTATGAAAAAATACATACATACACACACACACACACACATATATATATACACATAACAGCATAGATAATAGAAACATGTATAATAAATGAAAGAAGATTAAGAAGAGATCTGGGTTTTCATTCTGTCTGTGATACTTACTAGCTGTGTGACCCTAGCCAAGTTCAACTCTCTTGAGATTGTTTCTTCAACTCTTAAGGGGATAGGTCTTGAGATCCAAATTCTACACATATACAAACTAGATTCAATCTTGGAGGATTGTCAAAAATCATTCTTTTTTGCGGGGGAGGGGTTTGGGCACCCTCCATATTTTCCCTTTGGGATACTCAGAATTTGCCTCCTTTTATTTCTATGCAGGCTTGCCCTGAAACTATCAGAATATAAAATTGTGGATTTCCACTGATTTAGATAAAGAGTGCTAACTCGGGGTGGCTAGGTGGTGCAGTGGATAAAACACCAGTCCTGTAGTTAGGAGTACCTGAATTCAAATCTGGCCTCAGACACTTAATAATTACCTAGCTGGGTGACCTTGGACAAGCCACCTAACCCCATTGCCTTGCCAAAAAAAAAAAAGAGTGCTCACTCTTTCCAGATTTTCCTTTCTTTTTGGTTAATGAAGTTAAGTGATTTGTTGAAGGTCACACAGCTAGTGAAGTATCAAGTCTCTGAGGCTGGATTTGAACTCAGGTCCTCCTGACTCCAGGCCAGTACTTTATCCCCTTTGATGCTTAGCTGTCCCAAGAATGCTAACCCTTCAAAAGTGTGTAAGCAATCAAAAAAATACCAAGATTGCTTTTATTTTAATCCCTCTGAAAGACCGGGGAAAAATGCAATAAACTCTTGTAAATAGCCTTGATTTCCTCTCTGGTGACTCAATTGTATCTTCTCTTCTCCTCCTATGCAGAGGCCAATAATATTCCTCTAGATGCAGAGCTCAGACTCCTCCACGTCAAGTAGAGAACAACTTGAGGTTGCTAGGAAATTAATTTCTCATCTTCTAGTGAAGTTCAATCTTCTCCAGGGTTCACTGTACCTCCAGATATATGGAACCATTTTCAGTAGATGGTACTCCCTAGAAAAGAAATTTTGTACTTGAACTTGTTAGAGACAACCCCATTCCCAGTGTACCTGCAGAGTCCAAATAACTCTGAGTAAGAGAAGTCCAGGTTTGTTTTTTCATTACAGTCTGTAGTTTTCTGATATTTCAGCTCCAGGGTCACAGGCTTGCTCCTTTTCTCCCTATGAGGTTTAGTTCAGGAACAAGCAGTGTATAAAACTGTCCCTTCTCTAGGAACTCTGCCATGCCTATAGTGTTTGCATCATGTGCTATCCCTTTTTTCTGAGGCCATGTGATTGAATCAATCTTTCACAATGAAGTGTGAATGGATCAGTAAGAACTCTCATCAAGACAATGTCATCAATCTCAATGAGGTATTATTGGGCATGTCTCTACTTTCTACAAACAGATAGGAGTACCCAATCTAGTTATGTTGTTTAGTTGCCCTGCTCACACATTTTCAAGTGATAATAATCATTCCACTTTTAGCCTCAAAGAGTTATAAGGACCAAATGAGATACGTTGCAAATTGTACAGAGTTAGTTCAATAGTTCTAGAAAACTATTTGTAATTATGCTAGGAAAGTGACAAGAATGTCCATGGCCCTTGGTCAAGAGATTCTACCACTAGGCTTATGATCCAAGGAGATCAAATCAAAAAGAAAGATTGAATGTGCAACAAAATATTTGTAGCAGCATTTTTTGTAGATGATATAAAAACAAAAGATAGCAATAAGCATATTTTATCAAAGAAAATAGGTTGGAATTCAAGGCCTGTACTGAGTTGGAACAAAGATGGGCAAAGATACACTCTATGAGCTTTTCTATTTTCTGTGATTTTCTCAGTTGTAAATAGTTGCCACTATTATTATCATTACAAAGTTTTTAATGTTAATCTCAAGAAGATAGTTCTGTATTTTCGTGCTTTCTATTGAAGTAAATAGTCACTTCTAAATAAATAAATAAATAAATGTCATTGAGATGGGAGTCTTGCTTTGGTGTGATCACATGGTAAAATGTATAGCCTTCCTGGGATTCAAGCTGAAATTAAAAGGAGGTAGGGATTCTGGTTAGTGGTGTTACCCTGACAACAAGCCTGGTCACCCTTATTATATGTCCTACCTCCTTCTTCCTGGAGGGTAGCCAGTCCAGAATGAAAGGCACCATCTGAGACTTCCATCTTGTGGAAAACAATGTATTTAAGGCTGGAATGATTCTTGGGCAGCTGATTGGCTGTTGATTTAAGGGCCAGTCATTCCAAAGTGCCTCAACTTATCAAACCAGGCAAAACAGTCAGAAGCATTTATTAGAGACCAGACCCTGTGCTAAATACCTGGGATAGACCACAATAGTCCCCATCCTCATGGAATTCATATTTCCCCCCTATTTTTCCAATTGATATTTTATTTTTTTCCAATTACATGTTATAAAAGCTTTTCAACATTTATCCACAGGCATATGTATATTTATAAGTTACATGATTTCCTTCCATCCTCCCTTCTCATACCCTTCCCATCAGCATCGAACAGTCTAGTGAACATTGTACATATATATTCCTGTTTAACATGTTTACTGATTAGTCATTTTATGTATGAAAAATTAATACTAAGGGAAAAGAAAGAAAACCATGAGATTGGAAGAAAAAATAAGAGAAATTTTTAAAAAGTGAACACAGTGTTCTTTCAGATTTTGTAGTTTTGTTTTGTTTTTCTTCATCTGGATGTAGATAACATGGTCCATAGCCGATATAATAGGATTGTCCTAGTTCTCTGGATTGCTGAGAGGAGATTCATCCATCAAAGTTGATCAGCTCACAATGTTGTTGTTAGTTCTGCTTCCTTCACTCAGCATCAGAAGGAACTCACATCTTTTTCAAGGCAATGGGGTCAAGTGACTTGCCAAAGGTTCACACAGCTAGATAATTGTAAAGTCTTTGAGGTTGGATTTGAACTCGGGTTCTCTGGGGCCAGTGCTCTCTCCACTGCACCACCTAGCCGCCCAAGGAACTCACAATCTAATGGGGGGAGGCAACGTGCAAAAATCTGTACATACAGCATAAATAATATTATCAAAGGGAAGGCATTAGTGATATGTAGGATTATGAAAGACCTCTGGCAGAAGGAAAGACCTTGAGTCTTGAAAAGAAGCCAAGAAAGCCAGGAGATAGAGGTGAGGTGGGGAGAACACTCCAAGCTTGGAGGACAGCTAATGAAAATGCCTGGATTCAGGACTTTGCTAACCTTCTCTCGACTGCTAGGTAGGACCAGGGGCTCTCCTCTTCAAGCAAGAACAGTTTCCTTCACCTTTCTATTTCTTACTTACTGATTGATAGCCAATTAACATGACTATTACTTTCTGAAAAGAATGACATTTCTCACAACCTATTGCATTATGTCTCCACCATTTGGCTAGCTATATAAAAGTTCTCTTCCCTGGTCATGACTTCAAGCTCTCTCAAACCTGTTCATGTCAAACCCATCCCTATACCACTCTATTATGCTCTTCTTTTCTACCTCTAGAATTCTCATTTCAATGTTAACAATCTGCCCCAATATTAGACTGTGCCTTCCTTTTGGAAGTTACTTTGGCTATATGGTTTAATTTTCTAGGTATGTGTTATAATTTCCCTCTCCCAATAGAATAAAAGCTACTTAGGGGTGAGGACCACTTCATTTTTATTTTCTATTGTCAGTATCTTGGGCAAGTTTTGGTAGGTTGATGTTGGATTGAATCAAATTATTTCAAAGAAGAACTTCAGTATACTAGATGCCAGAGAAAGAAGATATTCAAAAGAGGGAAAACAAGATATGTAAGAGAGTATTAGTAAATGGTAAAAATGATATCATTTTGTGAAAGTCTAAAATGAGCTGAGGCAAGCAGGAGAAATGAAGAACAATCAAAAGAGGTATATTTATTTTTAAATCTATTTGGGGAGAAAAAGAAGGATCAGAGAAGGGATAGGAATAGTACTTGGTGTGACAGGGATAACTGTCAACACAGAGACTACAAAGCTACTTTATTATTATTATTAATATCATTTTACGTCTGTTTTCTCTAACAAGGGTGAATGACTTTTGCACAGAACAAAAATGATAATTGATATCCAAGATAATTAAGGAGATCATCTGAGAATATCTAGTTGCTCTTGGTGAATTCAGGTCACTTGGTCCAGATGGATCATCTCCTCTAATACTGAAAGAAGTAGCAGATGTGAAGCTAAGAAATTCTGCCAGTAATATTTGAGGATCTGGGGGAAACAAATGAGATTTCAAAAGAAGGAAGAGAATTGAATCTGAAAACTATTGACCAATGAAATTGACCTAGGAAAATTCTGGAATGAATCACTAATGAAATGGTTAGTGCACATCTAGGAAAAAAAGTAAGCAATAATTACAAATAGCCAGCATAATTTTCTCAAAAAATCATATAGGCTAATATTTCATTTTTGATAATTATTCAACTGCTGAGGGAAATGTATAGATATAAAATAATTAAATTTAATCAATGTATTTAATAAGGCATCTCATACTATTTTTAACTGAAAATATGGAGAGCTATAGACTAAATAACAATGCAATTATATATATTCAGAGCTAGTTAAATGACTGGCTTCAATGGTAGTTATTATCAAGAATTCTATAGTGGAGTGCCCCAGGAATCTGTGCTTGGTCCTGTTCTGAATAACATTTTTACCAATAACATGAATAAAGATATAGTTAGTATATTCATTAAATTTCTGTATAGTAGTCCAAATTTCCAAAGTTGGCAGTTAGAGCTAACATAGGGAGTGGCAAAGTCAAGACCCAAAACATCTCATTAGGCTAGAGTACTGTGCTGAATATGAGAAAATAAAATACTTGGATCCAAATAATTAACTTTATGAGTTAAGGGGGCATAATTGGATAGTGGTTTGTCTGAAAAAGATGTAGAAGTTTTAGTGGACTTGGGAGAAATATAGGTCAGTAGTGTGATGTGGCAGTCCAAAAAGTTAACATGATCCTGGACTGCATTGAGAGGCAAGAGTTCCTAGGAAGAAAGTGATACTAATCCCCTCTGTGTTCTGCCCTGTTCCGACCACTGCTAAAATAATCTGTTTGGTTCTGGGTGCCATAGTTTAAGAAGGATATGTAAGGACTGGAGAACTTGAGTCAAAGTTATTGGATGATTCTTAAAAGAAATAGGTATGTTTAGCCTGAAGATGTAAAGATTGGTGGCGGGGTGGGGGGGAGAGAAAGATAGGTATCTTCAAGTGTTTAGAAGGTAAATGAATATAATGGAATAAGATCATATTACAAAAAAATTACAAAAGGGACAGCTTCAGTGAAATCTGGGAAGACTAGTCTGAACAAATACACAATGAAGTGAGCAAAACGAGAATTTATAATAATACCAATACTGTAAGAACAGTTTTAGAAGTATTAAAAATTCTGATTAACAAAATAACCAAATGTGATTCCAGGGGACCAGTGTTGAAACATGTTACCTAACTCTTGGCAGAGAGGTGATGGACTCAAAGTACAGAGTAATATATATATATATACACATATATATATATATGTGTATATATATATATATGAAAACATATATACAAACACACACATGCAAATATATATGTATATATCTAAAAATCTATCTATATCTATATCTATATCTATATCTATATCTATATCTATATCTATATCTATATCTATATCTATATACACATAAACACATGTAACATGTCCAATTCAGGAACTTATGTAACTTGACTAGGCATTCTTATTAGTGTTTTTTTCCTTCAATGTGGAGTAGAGAGGAGGGAGTAAAAATTGATTTTATTCATTAAAAAAATAAACTTAAAATTGTTGGAATACAAAGTTCTTAAAGGTTATGGACTTGAATCTAGTGGCAGCATAACATAGTGGATAGACCACTGGACTTGGAGTCAGGAATACACCTTTCCACATCCTTCAAGCAATTTACTTAACCTCTCTGTACCAGTTTTCCTAATTTCTCTGTACCTATTTTTTTTTTTCAGAAAAAGGAGGATAGTAACATCTATAGTACCTTCCTCCCAGGGTTGTTGTGAGGCTTAGATGAGATAATATATATGAAGCCTTTGCAAACTTTAAAGTACCATATAGATATTATTAGAGAATGGTGAAAGAAAGAATAGAAAAAAAAAGGTTTTTTTGAGATGGAAATCATAGGTCTTGACAATTTATCGTATTTATAGAGTGAGGTGGAAAAGTCAAAGATTTTCTAAGGTTTCTAGCTTGGGTGATGGGAGTAGGGGAGGGAAATGATAGGGAAACTAGGAGGAGGGAAGGGTTTAGGAGAGAAGATGATATGTTCAATTTTGGATTTCTTGGGCTTGGGGGAGATGGGGGGCAATGGGATATCCAGGTGATGAAATTTAACAGGTATTTGGAGTTGAAACTAGTTTAAGCTAGATTTAATAGAGTAGCATAGAGTTTTAGTTCTGGAGTCAGAAAGATTGTATTTCAAATACAACCTCAGATACTAGCTGTGCGACCCTCAACAAGTCACTTAACGCTGTTTTCCTCAGTTTCCTCAACTGCAAAATGGGGATAGTAATAACACCTATCTTGCAAGTTTTCTATGAGGCTCAAATGAGATATTTGTTTAAAGTGTTTGGTACAATGCATGGCTATGTAATGTAATTGCTATATAATAATGTAATTATTATATAATGTATATATAAATTATATAAAGTAGTGGCTATATAATAGATGCTATATAAATATTTATTCCCTTCCTTTCCCTCTAGACTACATAGCTACTACACTAAGTAGCAAGTATAAGTCCTTTTTGTTCCAGTTTAAATAAAAGATAATAAAGTTTATAATTAGCATATCAATTATTCATATTTATGGAGAGGGTTTTAATGTAATTGAAAACATATTTTCTCTTTAATGGTAAAAATCATTTAAAATCTTGCCTATACTATTAAACCCCTGGGAAAACCAAACAACAACCACAAAAATAAAAATGTTTGAAGGGCCTACATATGAAAGAAGGATTAGACCTTTTCACTTTGGTCCCAGAGGACAGAATCAGGAGCAATTTGTAGAAGTCACCAAGAGCCATTTTAAACCTAATACAATAATTGACAAATGGAATCAGTTACTTCAAGAGGCAGTAGTTTCAAGCAGAGGCTGGATGATCACCTATCTGGTATGTTTTAGCTCTCTGGGATTACTGGTGAAAGTCCTTCCAAACAAATTTTGAGGCTATGACTGTGTAAGAAGCCTAATCTTTAGATGTCTACAAGTCAAAACAATAAACTTTTTTAAAGTGCTTTCAGGGTGAGCCTGGCCCTGTTCTGAGCTTGGGGTGGGGGCGGATATAAATACAAGCTGGAAGAAAGATAGTATCTGCCCTCAGAGAACTTACACTCTAATGGAAGAAGACAATACATAAAAAGAAGCTGAGAAATGGAGGAAGAGAGGGGTTGGGTTGGAGAAGGGCAGAGAGATAGAAAGGCATAGAAAGGGATAGAAAGTTCAGAGAGGCAGAAGGATGAACTGAAGAAATGGTTAGTTTGCCTCCTAGAGTGTGCTGATAAATGTTTATATATAACAACTGAAGGGGGAAGAGCAAAACTGCAGGAAAACATGCACATGAATTTAATTTGCATTAACAATTTTCTCCATCAGTTTCTTAAGTCTAGTCAATCATTAAAACAACAAATTAAACCCTGACTTGTGATATTAGCTGATTTCTATGATGTAAATATTCACACTGAAAATTCACCAGTTATCTCAATTGGTGAGTTTACCCTTCCCTGCACCCTCCTAAAATGGAGATTTTGAGAAAGCAATCAGAGAGACCGAAGGGACCTAGGGTACTTTTCCCTCCAAGGCAACGGGGCCAAATGACTTGTCCAGGATCACACAACTAGTAAGTATCAAGTGTCTGAGGCCAGATTTAAACTCAGCTCCTCCTGACTCCAGGGAGGATGCTCTAGTCACTGTGCCACCTAGTTACCTCTCCTAAAGTACTTTCTGTATTTCTTTCCTTTTTGGGGGGTGGGGGGGTTTGAAAGGCAGTAGGGCTAAGTGACTTACTCCTAAATTACTTTCAGCATGTACAAACCAGGACCAGAGTGAGCTTCCAAGTAAAGAAATTCTCATTACTTTATCAGATTCTCAAACAAGACTGTAAGGGAGCTATTACAATTTATATTCTTTCCATCTAGCAGCTAAGTTTCAGAGAAAGAGGCTTGCTTGTGGTTGCACAGCTAGTACTTGTGAGTGGGTGGATTAAAATCCAGGGCTTCTAGACTTCTTTTTCAGCCTTCTTACTAATAAATCATTCTGCCTTCTCAAAAGGGAGGGAGAAAGATTTTGAAATGAAAAAATACTTATAAGATTCTATGCAAGTGGGAATGTATGAAGGGTCTGTATTGGGCAACATATTATCAAATACTGATGTGATCAGTATCCTGGCCAGCAGCAAAACACTTTCCCTGGGATAATAATCACATCACTGTGGGCATGCTCTCAGCCAAGGCAAGAATGTTATTTCTGGCCAAGATACACCTGATAGATTTTTGTAGCAGTGGTTCTTCTGGCCCATATTACCTGAAAGCCAGGCATGCTACTTTTCAACCCCTCCTAGCATTCTCCAATACCCTTAAGGGAGACCTGACTCTGCTCTTGACTTCAATCCTCAATGATAGTGTTCCCCTTGAATTTTAAGGGGTTTCTGAACTACAATTTTATTTAGTCATAGTTGGATTAACTTTTCCAAAGAATATAGCAATAACAAATATCATCTCTAACACCTGGCAGCATAATCTCTCCTCCCCTAGCCCCATCTAAGTCTCTAAGAGAAGAAAAGGATCAAGTTTTGTTTAGCTCAATCCTATAAAATCCTACCAAATTCCAAGTCTAAAGCCCTGTTGGGCTTGAGTTCCAGACACCCTTACATGCTGGGCTGTCTGGCTCTACATCTGATTCTCAGGTCATTGTGGCTCCTAGGGCTAGGCAAGCTATTGCCTCTGCTTAGAATTGAAAAGGATGATGAAATGGGAGGGGTAAGAAAGTTTTTCTCCTTACCAGCTCAGTTCATGGGCACCCACCATGGATAAAGGAGATCCATTCTGAATGCATCTAAAAGGGAGAATAAGACTCTACCAGTCTGGTAGTTTTAAAGACACAGTTAATGGGGGGAAAAAAAACACATTCTTCTTATGGTAGGGGAATGCAGAATATCATTTCCCAGAAGCAGGATGTTCTCATCTTAGGTGATTTGAATACACTCATTATATCAAGAGAAGAACAACTGAATCCAGTAAAGATTTGTGAAATCAACCTTTGCATTACCAAAGTTATGGAATCAAATGAGATAAAACATATAAAGTGCTTTGCAAACCTTAAAGTGCCATATAAAGGTTAGCTAAGATGATGATAAAGAAAATGGAATGTCTGAGCTGGAAAGGAATTTAAGGACCTAGTACAATTCTGTCATTTTCATATAAAGAAACAACCCCAGAGTTGTGAAGGAACTGCATGAGGACAACAAGGAATCACTAGTAGTATCTGGAAGCTTGGAAAATATAAATAACATGGACAAAGAGGTTTTACTCCAAGGATCTCAGCAAGTGTGATCTGGAAATATTTAGGGGAACAGTACAAAGAGGCATTTCCATGCAAGATGAGCTGGTAGTTTCTAACTTTTTTTTTAGGTTTTTGCAAGGCAATGGGGTTAAGTGGCTTGCCCAAGGCCACACAGCTAGGTAATTATTAAGTGTCTGAGGTCTGATTTGAACTCAGGTACTCCTGACTCCAGGACCGGTGCTCTATACACTGCTCCACCTAGCCATCCCAGTTTCTAACCTTTTAACCTTGGGTTTGCTTCTTTTTTGCTCTTGACTATCAACCCTGCCGGCCTCACAAAAAGTTTCACAATGTTGGAGTCATAAGCCATACAAGTATGAAAATAGTTATAGTTCTTCAGGGACCATCTCAAAGGCATTTAGTGAATCGTTAGCTTGTTGAATTGTCCAGATCATCAGAAACAAATTTTAATACTCATCATGCAACAACTGTATGATGTAATGGTAAAAGTATTTATCCTGGAATCAGAAGACCTGTATTCAGAATCCGACTCCACTGCCTATGGGAAAATCAGGTAACTTCCATGAGCTTCAGTTTACTCAGCTAGAAAATGGAGATAATAACATTTTGAAACCTTATAGGGTGCCTGTGAGAAAAGTTCATTTTAACCCCAAAAGTGCAATAAGGAAGTGTGGTCAAAGTTTTTTTTTTATTATTTTTATTAATATTTTGCCACAGTGTTTTGGTTCAAAATGAATGGCAACTGTAGGAGTCAAGAACCCAAGACTCTAGCCTTCACCTTGTCACAACCGTGTGACCATGTATCCATTATTTCCCTTCTCTGGGTCTCAGTTTCCCTCTCTGGAAAAGAAGGAAGTTGGGTCTAGTGATCTCTAGTGTTTCTTCTCTCTTTAAGCTCCTATATACCTTTTAATTAAAGTGAAAATTTATGAATATTAATAAACATTTATTGTGTTCCATGACACTGAACTCTTGGCAGCTCCAAGAATAAAATACTCTAGCACTCAGCTCCAGGCGTTCTCTCTAGATGGCTTCCATGGCTGGATCACTTTCCCTCTTCATCTCTGACTACTGACCTCATTGGCTTCATATAGTAGCCCCAACTCTTTTTAATTCTAGGGCCTTCCTTCTTTTAATTCCTATTTATCCTGTAGGGCAACTGGGTGGCACACTGGCTAGAGCACTGACCTTAGATTTAGGAGAATGAGCATTTGAATCTACCCTCAGACTCTTGACTTTTATTAGCTGTGTGACCTTGGAGAAATCACTTAACCCTGATTGCCTTGCATCCAGGGCCATTTCTAGTCATCCTAATTCGTATCTGGTCAATAGATCCAGAAGTCTCTGGAGGAGAAAGTAAGACTGGTGACTTAGCACAGCTCCCCCTCACTCAAATCTAATTCATGTGCATGTCATGGCATCACCTCCCCTATGTCATGGTCTTTTTCAGAAATGAAGGACAAAAACATTTATCTTCTATATATCTTTTTTTAATGTATTTGTTTGCATGTTGTCTCCCCTATTAGAAGTTCCTTGAGGGCAGGGACTGTCTTTTGCCTCTCTCCACCCCCCCACCTCCCCACTTAGTACAGTGTCTGGCACACAGTTGGGGCTTAATAAATATTTATTGAAAGAATGAAGTGTCTCCTATTTTCAAGGCACTATGATTTGAATATCCAGAAATAAAAATGAAACAGTTCCTGGACTCAGGGAACTTGCATTCCACTGAATAGAAACTAGCTTAAATTTGATTTAGCACCTAGGGTGTTAAAAATGCTTCAAAAACCCATTTTGAGGAGAAACATAGGGTCCTAGGATTTACAGGGGGAAAGGACTTTAGAGATTGTTTAGTCCAACCTTCTCTTTTTATAGATGAAGAAATGAATCAGAGAAGATAAATGACTTTGTTTGAGGTTGCAGAATTAGTAAAGGACAGAGTTATCACTGAACCCAAGTCTCCTGACCCACTATAGAAATTTATTTAATCAAGGTTTCAGCCTAGCATGAAGATTTTAACTGGTTTGCATTTAGACTCATTGAGAATACACATTTCTCTATTACTTTAAGTTTCTCAAAGCATTTTCCTTACAACTAAGATATGGATATTATTTTTCTCATTTTACATATAAAGAACTAACACTTAGAAAGGATAGTTTGCTTCTGGTAGTTAACACAGTAGGTGTCAGGACCTGAATTTGGGCATTCCCTCACCCCCACCCCAGATTTTCTCACTCAAGTCCAATAGATTCTTTTGCCTTTTTAAAAGATCTCATTGATTCTTTTTTTATTGATGCTTTCTGTATACTGTCTCTACTCAATAATCCTCCCTCCCATAGAACTTTCTCTAATTACAAAGAAAATGTCAAGTCCTTAATTTCCCACCCCCCCCATCAAAAACACTTAAAATAAGGAGACTACATTTAGCAATATATGCAGCAATTCAAATCCAAAGACCACTGTCTCTATGTAAAGGAGGGAAGTTTCATGATTAATTTTTTGATACTAAAATTAGGTGTTGAATATAATCTGAATTCTGATGTCTTATCTTTTTGTGACTATTTCTATTTTTCTTTGAATCCTTAGGATTTAGCATAGTGCTCAGCAAATTATAGGTGCTTAATATTGATTTTTATTTATTGTAGTCATTGAGTATGTTGGTCTTTTGATTTGCCTTATGTTGTTCTGCATAACTGTCTTAATATAGTCTGAGTGAAATTCAGGAACCCAGAATGCAGGACAAGGAGTGGGTGATTGTTTCTCTTATGTGATTCTTCTGTTTTAGGAGGGAAGAGCTGAGATAAGTCCTAAGTGTACAGTGGATTGATAATAAAGTCCAGAGCTCCTTAAGGTACATTGTAGGTCACCTGCTCTTTCTACTTATCTTTTTCTTCCTTTAAGGCCAAGCTCTAGCCTTGTCTCTTCTATGACTCCTTCCTTGAATCCACCAACCTGAAAATAATCTTTTCCTCCATAGAATTTATTCTCTTATGCCAATTAGTAGTACTCTCTTAGATCATTATTTAAGCATTTGTATATACTATTTTTCTATCTACACCCCAAGATTGTGAATGCAGGGACCATTTTTATGTATCTTTTATTCCCAAGGTCTAGTATAGAGCTTTACCTAGAAGAAGAAGAATATAATCTAAAAAGTGTGTCTATATGTATAGATCTGATCTACTTAACAAAACTTAAAAGCATGAATTTAGAGCATGCAAGGTCATCTATTTTTGCCTCTTAATTTGATAGTTAATATCCATACTGAGATCCATAGAAGAGGAATGACTTCCCCAATATTACTTAGTAAAAAAGCAGAGTCAGGATTCAAACCTAGGTCCTCTAACTCTATATCAATGCTCTCTCTCTCTCTTGTATCATGCTTCAGTTGCTCCCTCAAGTGCCTCAAGTTTAGAATTCAGTCTGGCATTGAAGGCCTTCCAAGGATCTTGATCCACCTTATTTTTTGAGTTTTTTTCATATCACTCCACTCCATTCATTCTATGCCTGAGCCAAACTCAACCACTCCATGTCCCCCAAACCAAATATTCATTGCCCATTTTTGTCTTTACTGGAACTGTTCCTAATCTCTGAAAAGTCTTTTCTCCTCTCTCTCTCTCTCTCTCTCTGCCTATTGGATTCCTGCTCATCATTTAAAGACCAGTCTATTACCTGCAGAAAATCTTATCTGATCCTCCTACATTGATAGTGACTTTTCAACTCTCATCCCTCACCTTAAAATTGTTTCTACATCTCTAATGCATAGTTTACTGTATTAGAGTCTTAGCCTACAAATGGAATGTGAGTTCCAAAGAGGTCAAGGGTGTGCTAGTACAAACACATACAAGCTTTTGAGAGTCAATTAAATTTTTAATGTGAACATTTATACCTTGGAATTAGACAATTTTACAAATCAGGGCTTTATATGTTGGTTTTTTATTTTTATAGTTTTAAAATGTTGGAGAAAATGTTAATAATTAAGATAAAATTTAAAAGTACATTGCAAGTTTTTGGAGAGTTGAACATCCCTCGAAAGGGTTGTTTCTTAATCTAAACTTTCTATTTCCAGCACATACCTTACAATCTAGTTACACTGGCCTATTTGCCATTCTTCCAACACAACACTCCAAGTCCTCCCTGTATCTTGCCACTGACTGTCTCCCAGGTCTGGAATGTTCTCCTTCTTTCCTTTGACTTCTTAACTTCTCTGGTTTCTTTTAAGATTTGTTTCAAATTTACCTTCTTCAGGAGTCCTTTTTGTCCCTCCTTGTTGCTAGTTCATTCCCTCTTAGATTACTTTCCATTTCTTATACTTATATCTTACATACACACAATTATTTGCATTACTCCCATTAGAATGTAAACTCCTTGAGGCTAGGATAGTTCCCTCCCTTTCTTTGGCTCCTCAGTGCACAATACCTGACACATAGTAAATATTATTAAATTGAATGACTAGGGTAGTACTCTATGTATAGTAGGTGCTAAATAGATACTTATTGATTGATTTATTGAATTGTTGATGTCATGAAAGGAGTACTTCCAAAACATTTCAAAAAAATCCAGGGAATGAGGAATGCCTGACTTCATGACTGCTAGGAAAAAAAATTTCTTTAGAGCCAACTTCTGGACAATGTTGGTGCTTTAGAAGGACTTTGGGCAAGTAGCTTGATAATTGGAGAAAGTGGTAACAGTTATTGCAGTCAGTTATTTATTTATTTATTCATTCATTTATTTGCTTATTTACTTATTTATTTATTCATTCATTCATTTATTTATTTATTGTTTTTGTGAGGCAATGGGGTTAAGTGGCTTGCCCAAGGCCACACAGCTAGGTAATTATTAAGTGTCTGAGGTCACATTTGAACTCAGGTACTCCTGACTGCAGGGTCAGTGCTCTATCCACTGCGCAACCTAGCCACCACCTAGCTGCCCCCTAGAAACTTGTTTAAAAAAGAACCTCCTTCCCACCTGAAAAGTGCTCAATCCAAGCTCTAAAAAGCTTTGACTGCTGAATATATGCAGAGTCCTGTTCTGGGCTCAGGGGAGAGAGGTTTAGAAAAGAAAGTACCTGCCCAGCATAGAGCTTATAGTCTAGTCAGGAGATGACACAAATAAAAGTCAATCTAATTCAATACTTAAAATTAAATCCCAACCACAATTCAGGACCTTATTATCTTTGTCAGAGGCTACTAAACTTTCCATTTTCCCTTTGGCATTAGATGAAACCGTTCCATTTCTGGAATGCTCATCTCCTTATCTCCCTGCTCATCTTCATATCTTCTTTTTTCTCTTTCAAGATTCACCTCAGGTGACAACTCCTCTATGAAGCCTTTTCTCCTCTCTGCAGGGGGTCAGGCCCTCTTCCTTCCCGGTTTATATTCTTTTATTTTGGTGTACATATAGTGTAGCCCCACATTAGAATGTAAGGTCCTAGAGAACAAGGATTTTTTGTCTTTGTAACACATTTTTTAATCTTTATAATTTTTTGGGTTCTTTAGGGTTCTTCATAATAAATGCTTGTCCAACATTTAATTGGATGGATGCAGACAGGTTAGATCCAAAGAAGTAAAAGTCATTATCAAATTACATATGTGGAATGAGGAAAGACTTAATAAAGTAAAATCTGAGTTGAATTTTTCAAAGATGAGCAAGGCATTCAAAGATGAGTTCAACAGGTAAATGGGGGAAGGAAGGGCATTCTAGGCAGAGGGAATGTCTTTAACAAAGTTATTAAGGTAGATAAGGGAAATAGCAAATAGTCTGGAGTTTGCTGGAGTTTGTCCTTCTTGGTGAGGGAGTAATGAGGTGCAAGGTTGCCATTGGCATTTAACACCATGTGAAGAAGTTTGAATTTAGCAGGGAATAGGATTCTCTTCAATGTTACACAGATTTGTGCAGGAAGATCATTGTGAGGTAGTGTGATAAATCATATTCTCAGGCTCATATAGCTAGTTAAATGGTTGAAGCTGGATTTGAACTCAGGTTTTCCTGACTCCAGGATGCTTTTAGATTTGGGGATACAAATAGAAAAAAGCAAGACAGACCCTTATCTCAAGGAATTCATATGCTAAAAGATGGATATAATCTCTATATAGGAGGCTTTAGCTGCAAATCATATGAAAAAGCTCCCTGGTCCTTAGGGTACAGTGACAAAGTAGATAGAAACGTATTTTCTTTAATATAATTTTCATTGAAAAGAACTATGTAGATTTTTTTTATAAGGTTGAAAAATTTGACAGTGCCAAAGCCTTTGGTGAACATTTTCTTTTCCCAACTTCCTTCAGGTCTCTGTTACTCTTATTTTTTTTTGCAAAAAGACTTCCCTAAGGCCCCTTAATGTTAGTTCCTCCCCCCAAAATATCATCTCCAATTTATCTAGTATAATATATATATATATCTATATATATCTATCTCTATATATATATATGTAGTTGTTTGCAGTCCATCTTCCCCTTTAGATTGCAAGCTCAAAGTCATAAGAATTTTCTATCTCCAGCCTTAACACAATGCCTGATGCTTATTAACTTGAGTCCAGGTTTTCAATAGCTGTGGTTGTTGTGGAGCAAGCGGCATCCTTAGAGGAGGTAGATGCTAAGTTCTATCGGGCTTGTTTCCCTGGATGATGGCTTCTGAAGTTGTAATGAAAGCCAGGTTGTTGGTTTAGAGGCACTACTATTCCTGAGGCTTGGGCTCAGGGTCCTGGGCTGTCTCTAACAGAATCTGAGAGGTATGTCAGACACTATGACAAAAATAAAAGAGCTGGGGTGGCTAGGTGGATAGAGCACGGCCCTGGAGTCAGGAAGACCTGAGCTCAAATTTGACCCCAGACACTTCATAATGACTTAGCTGTGTGGCCTTGGGCAAGCCACTTAACCCCATTGCCTTGCCAAAACCTAAAAAATAAAAAAAAATAAAAAAAATGAGAGCCTCTGTCATGGGGGAATCACACATTTTAAAGAACATAGAGAAGTGCTTCTGATAGAACTTGGCTGTTCTGAGAGACAGAGGGGAAGGGGAGCGCACCACTGACAGGGGGCAGCCCGGGCTAGGGCGGAAAATGGGGTGTTTGGTTAGGGTGAATGAAGCAGTGAGGCGTGCAGCTCGTGCCAGGCGCTGTCCCGCATGCTGGTCACCCACAGGGGACGCAGCCCCGCTGCCCCGGCTGCTGGGCACCCGCACAAGCCTCGGGGCTCGGGGCAAAGCCGAGCCTTCTTCCTGCCGGTCTCGGCCTGCCCGGGGCAGCGGGTGCTTTCCGTGCGGGGGTGAAGGGGAGAATGCCGGTCCCGGGGGGCCCCTGGGTCTAGGCCCCGAGTGTCCTGCGTGAGGCCGGGCAGGAAGGCTGCGGGCTCCGGCCGCCTCTGTCCTCCGTCGGGGTGCTGGCTGGCTGGCCCGCCCTGTTCGGATCGATCGTGTTAGATACAGGATGCATAAGGCCCCGGGAGGGGCGACCGAGTCAGATGGCGTTTTAGACCTCCGCCAGAAACGTCCGAAGGTGGGGAAACGCCGCTACCGACGAGCACCCGGGCCTCCATCATCTCCCTTCTCTCTAAGTGGATCAGCGCTGTCGTAAAAGCGGCGCTTTCCGGCATAATTTTACGGCAGTGTGGCGCGCCTGCGTGCGGCGGCAGCGTGCTTTGCGGCAGTGTGGCTCCAAAGGCAGCGGCGGAAGAGGAACTCCCAACCGAACGTGTAGAGCGGCGGAGGCGGCGGCGGCGGCGGCGGCGGAGGAGGAGGAGGCGGAGGAGGAGGAGGGTCGCGGAAATTATGGACGTAGGCGAGCTGCTGAACTACCAGGTGAGAGGTCAGCGCAGAGGAGGTTTGGGCGAGGGGCGGGCCGCCGGGTTCTCCTCTCTGGTCCGGGAGGAGGCCCCCAGGGACCCGACCCTTCCCCTCCGAGGGGGGCCTGGGACCTCCCCCGCCTTGGCGGCTCCTTCCCTCCAGCCCCGGCGCAAGCGCAGAGGGAGGCCCAGGCCCCCCCCCCCCGCCCGCCGGAGGCCCTCGGAGGACTGGAGCATCATTTCGCTTTCAGAAATGGCGAAGTGCAAAGAGCCGAATTTAAAATTTAGGAAATGTGGCCTCGAGTTCTGTTTGTGCAACTTAACAAGATGTGTGACCTTGGGCAGTTCACTTCCCTCTCCTCGCCTCGGTTTCCTCCCTTCCCAGCAACGGAGAAATGAGGAGGCGCTTCTTGCCCTGACTCGCCGCCTCTTCGGGCCCCTTAGGACCAAGACATTCCATGATTCCTATTTTAAAAAGCACCTTTGAGCCCTACTTCTAATGGAATGTTCTGTGGGCACTTCAGACTCCCCAAGTCCCAGACTCATCCCTCCAGCAAACTGTGGGTATCACCAACTTCCCAAACACCCAGTTTTATTACTTGGGAGGCATCTTCCCTCTTCTCTCTCCTTCAGCCCCAGTGTATAGGTAGATGTGGAAGTCTTGTCCATTCTGCCCCTCCTCTCCCCTTTCCACTCCCATGGCTGCCATCCCAGTTTCAGGCCCTTATCACTTCTTGATTTGGACCATTCAGAAGGTCTCCTAAATGGTCTTCTTGTACCCAGTCTTTCCCCTCTCCAGTCCTGCCTTAACAGAACTGCCAGTGGTAATCCTAAGGCATAGGCCTGACCATGTCCCATTTCTGCTCAGGAAGCTTCAGTGGCACCCTCAGATCTTAAAATACAAATGCCTTTTTTTGGGGGGGGGCACTTAAAGACCTTCATAAACAAAGACTTTAAATACCAAACCTACTTTTAAAAATGTCCAACATACTTTTCCAGGCTTAATACAGGTTATTCCCCTTTATGAACCCTATGTTGCCTCCACACTGGCCTTGCTCATAGGACAGTCCTCTCCTCACTAAATGCCTTTGCATGGACCATTCCCTATGTTTGTAATTCTCTTCCTCTTCACCTCTGCCTCTTAAATCACATTTCCTTTCAAACTCAGCTGAAGCACCACCTGCTATGTAAGACCTTACTATATTCTCCCCTCCCCTACTTAAAAGGACCCCTCAGTTACCTTGTATTTACTTGATAAATGATTTCTCTTGGTATTTTCAGGGCATAGTACTGTGGCTGGAATAAAGTAGATATTTAGTAAATATGTAGTAAGCATTTTGTAACTGCTTAATGTTTGATTTGCTGACTGTTAATTCAAATACATCCACTCTCTTCCCTCACATAGCTACCATATGGTTCAATACCTATAATAGAGACTGTTGGATTAGGCCCCTGAATGATTAGGCAAGGAGATCCTTGCCTCCAACTTCTTCAATCCATCCTTCAGACTTCTACTAAATTGATTTTTCTGGCACTGACCATGTCATTATCCTAATCAGGGCTCTTCAGTGTCTTCCTTTTGTTCCTAGAACAAAGTTCAATCTCCTTAGTTTGGTATTTCAAACCTTCCATGGTAGGGTGTACTTCACACCCATCTTTCCTTTAGTATTTTAAATTCCTCTCTTTCTCATACTCCAGATCAGTCAAATATACTTGCTGTCTGTATTGTTCGCAACATTTCATCTATCAACTCTCTGTCTTTGGTACAAGTGGTCTCCCATGTCTAAAATGTATTGTTTTCTGCGCTGCCTCACTGAGTCCCTGACTTCCTTTAGAAGCACATTCTACAGGAGGCCTTTTCTGATCTCCATCTTCTCTAGTTGTCCTTGCTCTTTGTGATTATTTTACAATCTATTTGTGTACATTTGTATCTCTCCTCCCTTCCCAATTAGAATATAAATATTTTTTCTCCTCTTTCCCCATGGGGGGAAAAAAGAAAAACAAATCCTTGTAACAAATATACATATTCCAACAAAGCAAATTCTCAAATTGACCAAGTCTGAAAAATTGATGTCTTATACTGCACTCTGAAGTCCATCACCACCAGGTTGGACATTGCATTGATCAGAGTTTGTGATCATTCAGAGTTGTTTGTCTTTCTGTGTTACTACTGTTCTAGAAATTGTTCCTTTGGTTCTGCTCACTTCATTCTGCATCAGGTCATACAGGTCTTTCCAGAATCTCTTAAATTGTTCCTTTCCTAATTTCTTAGATACAGCAGTATTCCATTGCAATCATATGCCTAATGGGCATCCCTTCAGTTTCCACTTCTTTTACTGCTACAAGAGCTGTCATAAGTCTTTTTCTACACATGAATCCTTTTCTTTCTTTGATATCAATGGGTCAGAAGGTTAGGAAAGGAGAAAGAAACTATTACTATATTTGTAGTGAATATGAAATTGGTAGAATGATTGGGAGATGTAGTTGTTAAAGGGCCGATGTCAGCTTGGAAGGAAGTCTAATGGAATTTAGGGATCTGCCCTTGTACTTATACTTTCTGTCATTTTCATCAATGATCTGGGTGAAAGCATAGGTTTTTATTCCTTTCTAAATTAACAGATAGCAAAAATTTGCAAAAGAAAGCCAATTGGATGAGAGGATGCAACAATGCAGCAGGCCAGAATGATGGTCTGAATCTAATAAAATGAATTTCTGGAGGTAAAATTATGGTCCTAGACTTGAATTTTTTAAAAAAATCGTCTTAAATAGATTGAAGAGGAATGGCAAGACAATGGATCTTATCAAAAATTCTTAGGGTCTTAGTGATCAAGATGACAAGATAATGTAGTCTTGGATTAAACTAGAAGAATTATGTTAAAAAAGTTGATGGTTTCACTGTATTTTGCCCTAAGTTCACATCTGTGGTATTTTGTTGAGTTATGGGTATCACATTTGAGGAAGGATATGTTAAGCTGGAGCTTGCAGAGAAGGATGGTGACCAGATGTGAAGGGAACTAAGAGTCCATGGTATACAAGTTGATGATGTTTTTAGTGATACTTTCATTTAAGCTGTGATATTTATGTATTTTGTTCTATTGGTTTTACTTATTTCACTCTGCACTAGTTCATGTACATCTTACCAGGTTTCTCTGAATTTCTCATTTTCATAATTTAAAACTTAATTTATATTGAATTTTATTTTTCAGTGAACAAAAATTGTTTTTCTCTTCCTCCTCCCTACCCCTACCATTAGGGGAGAAAAAAAAAAACAGAAAGCTAAAACCCTTGTAATCAATATATGTAAACAATCAAAACACATTTCTGTATTGGCTGTGTCCAAAAAAATATGTCTTATTCTGCACCTAGAGTATATCATTTCTTTGTTGGGAGATAGGTAGATTGCTTTCATTATTGAAATCTTGCTTGAGTGGTCATCACATTGATGAGGATTCTTATGAATTTAAGTATTTGTTTTTACAGTTATTATTTATAAATTTTTCTCCTTCTGTTCTCTTCACTGTGCATCATCAAGTCTCAGATTTCTTTGAAGTTTTTTATCATTTCTTTTGTATTATAGTATTTTATTATATTTACATGCTATACAATATTCAATTATTTCCTTATTAGTTTCCATTTCTTGGTTACTAAAAAGAAAACCTATTTTTGTACATATGAAATCTTTTTCTAATTCTTTAAACTCTTTGGAGTGCTTAGTATGCTTTCTGAATTCCATTGCTGACGAAACCTTTATTTTATTATTGAGGTTTAATTCTTACAGGAATTAAATTAGAAGAGAAGCACCCTAAGATAGTGTGGTGTAGTAGAAAGAGTACTGGATTTGAGGTCAGTTATTACATTCGAGTCTTGGTTCTGACTTGTACTAGATAGATTATCTTTTGTAAGTCTCTAAACTTTTTTCAGCCTGTTTCCTCATTTTTAAGAAGGCTTGACTAGATGCTTTTTAAGATCCCATTGAACTCTGACATTATATTCTTCTATCTCTGACTTATATTAATATTCTGTTGCAATGACTAGAATATGTAACTTTGTAGTGGTATATTGTGATTAGGAAGAAAAAGACCTTAAAAAGAAGATACTTCACTTTGTGGAAATTAACTTTTTGATGCCTTCAGGTTTAGAAATCTCATCAAAAATGTGTTCAGCAATTTCTTGAATGGAGTTTCTGCTGCATGGGCATGTTTATGAACTCCAGGGCAGTGTCATTAATACCAACTCCACAAAAGCAGGAAAAAAGTTCTTACTACAGAAGTTTTGTATTAAAAGAATTCAGTATATATTGAATGAGTGGCCATTTCTTGGTGTTTGATATTATAGTATGTTTAATAAATTGAACTTCTACTGATCTGTGGATTTGGTCATATATAAATTCTAGGACTTGTTATGCCATTTGTCATTATATAGGATGTCTTCAGTCTTAATATGTAGTTAAGTGTCTGTTTTTATTTTCTTTTTTCAGTGAAGGAAGCCAATTATATTGAAATATATTTTCAATATGTATATTTTTTGAATTTTACAATTTTTCCCCTAATCTTGTTTCCCTCCCCCCACCCCCCACAGAAGGCAGTCTGATAGTCTTTACATTGTTTCTATGCTATACATTGACCAAAATTGAATGTATTGAGAGAGAAATCATTTCCTTAAGGAAAAAATAAAATGTAAGATATAGCAAAATTACATAATAAGATCACTTTTTTTTTTAAATTAAAGGTAATAGTCTTTGGTCTTTGTTTAAACTCCACAATTCTTTCTTTGGATACAGATGGTATTCTCAATTGCAAATACCTTGAAATTGTCCCTGATTGTTGCACTGATGAAATGAGCAAGTCCATTAAGATCAATCATCAACCCCATGTTGTTGTTTTGGTGTACAATGTTCTTCTGGTTCCATTCATCTCTCAGTCTCAGTTCATGCAAATCCTTCCAGGCTTCTCTGAATTCCCATCCCTACTGGTTTCTAATAAAACAGTAGTGCTCCATAACATACATATACCACAATTTGTTTAACAATTCCCCAATTGGTGGACATTCACTCAGTTTCCAATTCTTTGCTACCACAAACAGAGCTGCTGTGATTATTTTTCACAAGTGAAGTTTTTACCCTTTTTCATGATCTCTTCAGGGTATAGACTCAGTAGTGGCATTGCTGGATCAAAGGGTATGCAAATATATACATATATAATGTGTGTGTGTGTGTGTATATATGTGTGTGTGTGTGTATATATATATATATATATATATATATATTTAAAGTTCATAGAGCTCAGATTATGAACCTTGACAAACCAAGTAAACAATATTCCTTTAATGGGTAGTAGTGAGAAGGACAAGGGGAAAGTCCAGGAAGGCACCTGTTTTTTGGTAAGGATTACTTTTTTAAGTTTTTTTTTCTTTTTTTTAAATTTATTTTTTATTCTCATTTTGTACAAATTTTTTTTACATTAGTAAAATATTCTTGTTTACAAGTAAACAAAATACCCCTCCCCCCATGAATATAGATAGACTTGCTTGGGCAAAAAAAGTAAAGGGGAGAGAAAAAAATTAAAATTAAAAAAAATAATAGTAATAATTGTAGGTATGGCCAGGTGGCACAATGGACGAAGCACCAGCCCTGGAGCCATGAGCACCCGAGTCCGTATCCAGCCTCGTAAACCCAACAGTCACCCAGCCATGTGACATGCAAGCCACCTGATCCCCACTGCCCTGCAAAAAACAAAAAGAAGAAAAAAAAAGACCCAAAATAAAATAAAATAGTAATAAAAGTAGGGGTGTCTGGGTGGCAGACAGAGCATTGGCCCTTGAGCCAGGAGCACCTGGGTCCGAATCCGGCCCCAGACACCCAAAGATCACCCTGCTATGTGGCCCCGGGCAGGCCACCCAGCCTCACTTGCCCTGCACCCTCCCCTAAATAATAATAACAAAAAATGTGCTTCAGTCTTTGTTCCAACACCAACAACTCTGTCATGGGTGGATCACATTCTTTATGATAAGTCCATCACAAAAGTTACTTCCATATTTTTCCACCGTTGCCATTGCTGATTGGAACTCCCTCCTTTCTTATTTCTCCACTACCATGTACTATATTTTCTCTCTCCTTTTACTCTGACTCTGCTGTAGGGTCGCTGAGTGGCACAGCAGACAGATCCCTGGTCCTGGGGCCAAGAAGCCCTGAGCCCCCATACCACCCTTTAGGCCCAGAATCCACCTGGCCCTATGGTCCTGGACAGGCCTTCCAATCCCAGCCCCTTGCAAGAAGTAAAAAAAAGAAAATGTGTTATATCTGACTACTCTCCCCCCATAGTCCATCCTCCCCTCCTTTATTCACATCCCCACCCCTTCCCCCTGCTCCCCCCCTCCTTCTTACTCCAGATGTCTATACCCCATTGAGTATATTTGCTGTTCCTCTCCTAGCCACCTCTGATGAGAGCAAAGGTTCCCTCATTCCCCCTTGCCTCCCCCCCCATATCATTGCAATAGCTCATTGTAATAAAGAAAAATCTTATTATATGAAATATCTTGGCCTATTCCCCTCTCCTTTTTCTTTCTTCCATTACATTTCCCCTTTTTTCTATTGACTCCATCTTTACACCATATTTTATCTTCAAATTCAGCTTTCTCCTGTGCTTCAACTATAAAAGCTCCCTCTACCTGCTCTATTAACTGAGAAGGTTTATATGAGTATTATCAGTGTCATTTTTCTATGCAGGAATACATGCAGTTCATCATCATCATTAAGTCCCTCATATTTTCCCCTTCTCCTCCACTTCTATGCTTCACCTGAGTCCTGTATCTGAAGATCAAACCTTCTGTTCAGCTCTGGCCATTCCAAAAGGAACCTTTGAAATTCCCCTGGTTCATTGAAAGTCCATCTTTTTCCCTGGAAGAGGACATTCGGCCTTGCTGGGTAGTTCATTTTTGGCTGCATTCTAAGCTCTTTTGCCTTCCGGTATATTGTATTCCAAGCCCTATGAGCTTCCAATGTAGTTGCTGCTAAGTCCTGTGTGATCCTGACTGCAGCTCCACGATATTTGAACTGTGTCCTTCTGGCTGCTTGTAATATTTTCTCTTTGACTTGGGAGTTCTGGAACTTGGCTATAATCTAGGGGTTGGTTTTTTGGGATCTCTTTCTCTGGGGAATCAGTGGATTCTCTCCATTTCTATTTTGCCCTCTGCTTCTAGAATATCAGGGCAATTTTCCTGTAGTAATTCTTTGAAAATGATGTCAAGGCTCTTTTCATGATCATGACTTTCAGGTAGTCCAATAATTTTTAAATGATCTTTGCTAAGTCTGTTTTCCATATCAATTGTTTTTTCAATGAGATATTTCATATTTTCTTCTAATTTTTCATTTTTTTGGTTTTGAAGTATTGATTCCTGATTTCTGGTAAATTCATCAATCTCCCTGAATTCTATTCTTTGTCTGAAGGATTTGTTCTCCTCAGAGAGTTTTCTTATCTCTTTTTTCCATCTGGCCAATTTTGCTTTTTAAAGCATTCTTCTCCTCAATAACTTTTTGAACTGTTTTGTCCATTTGACCTAAGCTGGTTTTTAGCATGCTATTTTCTTCAGCATTTTTTTTGGATTTCCTTGACTAAGCTGCTGACTTCATTTTCATGTTTTTCCTGCATCTCCTTTCATTTCCCAGTTTTTCTTCTAACTCCCTCATTTGATTTTCAAAGTCTTTTTTGAGCTCTGTCATAGCCTGAGCCCAATTTCTGTTTTTCTTGGAGTCTTTAGATGCAGGAGCTTGTGCTTCCTCATCTTCAGACTGAGTATTTTGATCCTTCTTGGGTTCATTTGCAAAATATTTCTCAATAATCTTCCTCTTATTTCTCTGCTTGGTCATTTTCCCATCCTGGTCCTGGTTTTGGGGTGCTTCCTGAGCTTTTGGGACACTCCCACAGGGGTCTCATTGTGTGAGGCTCTGTCCTCCCTCCTGGTCTGTGAATGACCATAAGCGCCCCCCTCTGCCACGGGCCAAGGTGGGGGGGCCCTGTTGTTCATGGGGGGGCCTAGACTGCGATCAGGATCTGAATGTGGTCAGAGCCCCAGAGTCCTGTTCCAGAGGCAGAGGACAGAGCTCTGCAGTCTATCTTTTCACTCCCCTCCCTCAGCTCAATGGGCTCATGCCCTGGGGGCTCCTGCTTACCAGCTCCACCTGCTTCTGTTTCAGGGTCTGGGCTGCGGAAAGACCAAGCTGCTGGCTGTGTGCCTTGAGGGCTGGGCTCCACGCACTTTCTCTGGCAGAGGTCCCCTGCTGTTCCCCCACTTTGTGCCCGGTGCTCCCCAGGGTGCAACTCAGGAGACTCCCCCGCAGCTGTGAGCCACAGCTCCCAGTGCCCTGGGGCTGCCTCCGGGAGGCTGAAGTTCTTTGGCTCTGGCGGGCCACCCCTCTGGGGGGCCGCCCCTCCGACCCTGACCCTGGGGAGCAGAGCCTTTCTGCTCTTTTCCAGGTTACCTTGAGTAGGAGAACTGCCTCACTGGGTCCCTTTGTGGGTTCTGTCTCTCGAAAGTTTAGTTAGAGTCCTTAGCTTATGAGTTTTATCAGAGAGCTCCTTAAGACTGGATCCCTTCTAGTTGCCATCTTGGCTCCGCCCCCCCCCCCCCCGTTTTTATTTTCATCCAAATTTTTTCTTTTTGTCTGAACTGCTTTTTAAGATGCTGTTTGATAGAACTTTAAGTTGAGTCATTAGTGGGCCATTGACAATTTTAAGGAATGGAATATTCAAGAGGACTTCTCATAGGATCTGTTTTTGGCTTTTGAGTTTTGCAACATCAGTCACTTGAAGGCAGAGATGACATGGCTTAGCAGATTTGTGGCTAATGCAAAATTGGAAGTTGTAGTTAATATATGTTGTTAGATAACAGATTCAAGACTTAAAAATAGTTTTACAATCTAGAACTGAGTCAATTCTAATAAGTAAATTTAATAAGAATAGGGTCAGCTAGGTGGTGCAGTGGATAGAGCACTGACCCTGGAGTCAGGAGTACCTGAGTCCAAATCCGGCCTCAGACACTTAATAATTAACTAGCTGTATGGCCTTGGGCAAGCCACTTAACCCCATTTGCCTTGCAAAAAAACCTAAAAAATAAAATAAAATTTAATAGGAATAAATGTAAAATCCTGCAGTTGGGTACAAAATATACCAACTGAAACAGATATAGAATGGTGAGGAACCTACTCAGGATGATGGAGTGGAAGAAATGAATGTAGTTGATCTCTGGCCTACAACTACACAAAGATCTCTAGACTTTGTCCTGATCAGAAAATCCAAGGAAAAAAAAATCACAGCCCCAGGTCAGCGTAGGAAGATAGAGCCATCTCTGGATTTAAATGGGGTGTATAGAAAAGTGGTTGTGCAGCATTCTATTGCAGGAACTGAATGAAGACTTATCTATTACTGAGCAACAGGCAGAGAAAAGGTCCTGAAAATGGCTCAGAGGAAAAAAGTACCAGCTTGCACCTCTGCCACTTATTACCTAGTCACAGATCCAGGTCTGTTTGAGGAAAGGACCTGTGTCTAAGTGTGATGGTTTAGTTATGGACTCTAGGATGAGTAATGAACAAGTAGAGAAGCAAGTAGCAACTATGAGGCTCTGACTTTAAGAACATATTGAAGTCTTTAAAAATATTTTTTATTATATTATTTCCCCCAATTACAATTAGAACAATTTTTAAAATGTTTGAATAGTTTTAAAACTTTTTTTTAAGTTTTGAGGGTCAAATTTATCCCTTCCTTCTGAGATGGTAAGCCATCTGATATACAGTAAAATAATAATGTAAAACATATTCTTATTAGTCATTTTTTTAATAAGAAGACTCAAATAAGAAAGAAAGTGAAAATAATATTCAGACATATCAGTTCTTTCTTTGAAGGTGGATGGCATCCTTAATCATGAGTCCTTTAAAAATGTTTTGAATCATTGTAATGCTGAAAATAGCCAAGTCATTCACAGTTCATTGTACAATATTACTATCACCATGTATTGTTCTCTTGGATCTGCTCATTTTACTTGCATCAGTTAATGCCTTTCTCAGTTTTTTTCTGAAATCCTCATTTTTTCATTTCTTATAACACAGTATTATTCCAACATGATCTTTTTGTCTTTTTATCAGGAAGCTTGAAAGACTTCTGTTTCATTAAATATCCATTTACCCTCCTGAAGGATTATACTTTGTTTTGCTGGATAAGTTATTTTTGATTGTAATTCTAGATTCTTTGTCTTCTAGAATAACTTGCTTCAAACTTTTGCTGCTTTGGAAGCTGTTAAATCTTTTTTTTTAAAGGTTTTTGCAAGGCAAATGGGGTTAAGTGGCTTGCCCAAGTCCACACAGCTAGGTAATTATTAAATGTCTGAGGCTGGATTTGAACCCAGGTACTCCTGACTCCAGGGCCAGTGCTTTATCTACTGTGCCACCTAGCTGCCCCTAGTCTCTCTTTTAAAATTTAATTTTTATTTTAAGGCAGTGGGGTTAAGTGACTTGCCCAGGGTCACACAGCTAGGCAATTATTAAGTGTCTGATGCTGTATTTGAACTCAGGCCCTTCTGACTCTAGGGCTGGTGCCCTATTCACTGTGCCACCTAACTGTCCTCCCACCTCCCAATCTCTTTCTGACTTGTCTGACTCCCTTAGCCCCTCTGAGCTCCTAAAGCTGCTGTTGCATGTACCCTGGACTATTTCTCACACAAATATTATCTACCTCACCTGCCTACCTCCTAAAGTTGATCTTAGGCTGGAAAATTTATCACTCTGACCTTCTGTTTACTCTGCAACTTCAAAATTTGATTTGATGTATTATTTTAAAGGTTTTTTTTGAGGCATTATATTAAAGTTGTTTGGAAGGGAATGTTAGGAGAGTTCAGCTGGGTTCATTTCTGCTTCACCTCTGCCATGGATTGGGAAGAATAGATAAAATCTGGTCTTGATTATAACATTACCAGCTGAGAGGGTAAGAACTTCATTTTTCTGAACCTCAGTTTCTTAATTTAAGGAAAAGGATGATTATATAGTCCTCCCACCTCACAGACATTTATTAAATAAAATTATTAAGTAAAAATATTTTGTAATGAAAAAAGTATTAAGATGTGTTATAAATGAATTATCTACCCATTAATTATACTTCATGAATTTTCCATAGCTGGAAGGTTGGGCTTTTCCTATTTTCTCACTTAGGTCCAGGTACCCTGGGATTTTGAAATAGAAGTAAAAAGATAGCATACATGACTGAGATTTATCTTTGAATAAGATAAAAAACTAGATGTAATTATTTTAAAATTATCTATGGTTATTCTTAGCCATTTATATCTTTTCTATTAATATAACTAATTGAGAATTGAAATGAATTTTCTTTTTTTATGTCTTTTCGTCCTTATTAAGGTCCATTGGACTCATGTTTTTCTGTTTTATATCTTTAACACATTCAATATTGGAGTATATCAGTCTTGTTTATTAGGGTAGAGCATGGAATGCTCCTCCTTCCCCTACCTTTTTTAAGTTCTCTTTAAGCTTTTGATCAAGAAATGTATTCCAGCTACAGGTTGTGATGCTTTATTTAAGTTTTCTGGCCATCTCTCTGAACATTAATGCTTCCATTGGATTAGATAATAGCTTTTCAGAATGAATGACACCTTTGGAAGCTTCAAGGTTAGCTATTCATATACAGAGGACCAGAGAGGGCAGGTGTGTTTGTGTGTGTGTGTGTGTGTGTGTGTGTGTGTGTGTGTGTGTGTGGTAGCAGCTCTGACCTCAAAAGAGGTAGGAAATCAACAAAATGCAAAAGCTTAGCAGTAAATGAGGAAAAGATGGGTCAAGCCATTCAGTTTATTGAGGGTGGATGAGGAAAGAAGTCTCAAAAAAATTCTTTTCTTTCAAGGGGGTGAGGGTCATATGAAGTTAAGGTAATATTTCATTTTTTAATTTCTCCAGTTTCCAATTGGAGAACCTTGAAGTTCAAAATGAGTGAATTTTTACTGAATCAAAATTTTAACCTTTAAACATCAACATTTTATTTTAAGACAGTTTTATAGAATTATAGCATATCATAGGCAATTTATAGTAATAGAAAGAATGCTGCATTTGGAGCTGGGAGCTTGGGTTCAAATCCTAATTTCTGAAATTTGCAGGCAAGTCATGTCACCTCTCTGACGCCTGCTTCCTCTCCTGTAAAATGAGGTTAGTATTTTTTTTTTGCAAGGCAGTGAGGTCAAGTGGCTTGCCCAAGGCCACACAGCTAGGTAATTATTAAGTGTTTGAGGCCGGATTTGAACTTAGGTACTCCTGACTCAAGGGCCCATGCTCTATCCACTGTGCCACCTAGCTGCCCCCAAATGAGGTTAATACTAATCTCTTCCCTGTTTCACAGGATTGTTCTGAGGAATATGTTTTGTAAGTTCTAAAGTACTATAGAATCGTAAGCTATTTTTTTAAGGAATCTTAAAAGATAGTGTCAGAAACAGAATGAACCTTAGATATTACTTGGTTCAAATTCCTTCTGATGAAACTGAGTCTTAGATAAGTGACATGTCCTTAATCCTACAACTTAGAAAAGCCATTTTTTGAATCCCAAGTCCTAAAATCTTAAATTCAACTTAAGTACTCTACCACACGAAGTACCTTTAGTTCTCAAAAGTATCATACTTGCTTATTTTTTTCACAAAATAGTTGTATTTCAAGGATTTCTTTGATGTAAACACTTTTTTACTAATGCAGATCACAGCTCTTAAATGGCATATAGAAGATCATACATGTGATCTTTGAGAGTGGCTACGGATGGCTGAAAAATCCATCTCCCTGCTGCTAAGCTTGTGTGAACCTCTCTGATTTTTAGTTAGGCCTGTCCTTAGATGACAGACATAAAATCCATTGCTGGACTCATAGGAGAACCTTTCTAGATTAGTAGGGTTTGGCTAAAGCAAGTATTTTGCTAGGATAGGGACCGCACGATTACCTCTAGTCTTTGATGAATATATTAAATAATATTTAGTTTTTCATGATGATTTGAAGTTGTTGTTTTGAATGCCAGTTATGATAAGACATCAGATATACCTATCTTCCTGCAAATTGTTTTGTCTGAAATCTTTTCCAATCCATCCTTGATTAGCCCTCTTGAGGATGATGTCAGATAGGATAGAAAAGACACTAAATTTGTCACAAATAATCTCCAAAATAGATTAATCCATGTGTACATAAATGAGACTATAATACCATCTTAAATTTATCTAGCACTTTATCTTGGTTACAAGCATGATAAAGTGATGCTTTCAGGATTTATTGAGGTATGTGAGACTATTTGGTTTTTTCGGATAAATGACCTATTACTGTGCTTTTTTGAATTCTTCTGTCTGATTTTTATGGTTTTTTTCTCTCATGCTATTTTAAGTCACTCACCTTTCTGTATGCCTTCTTCTAATAGCCTTCTTCTCCTCTCATGCTAATTTTTAATTTATTAGTTAAAATTCTCTAAAATAAGAGTAAAAAGAAACTTTATAAAAAAAAAACCTAAGAGAAACTTTATGAGGGACTTAGCAATAAGCCAAGTATGTGAATTTTGCTTCCTTTCCAATTCTCAATGGTAGTCTTAGTCTTTTGTTGTCAGATAGGTGATGTCTAGGTAAATGAACTTTTACTGTATTTGGATTATGTTATTCTTAGTTACATGAGATGTCTTTGAAATAGAAAAATTTCAATTACTCTATTAAAATGGCTCTAATACCTATCTTAGATGCACAGTTAACATGGCCCTTCCTTTAGTGTATTTCTATTAAGGAAGATAAAAGAATTTCAGGATGTTTTCATTTTTTTAGGAGAGTATAACCAGGAGTAGTAGAGTTTTTCTAATTTATTTACATCTCAATGCTAAGCAGGAGAATACCTCCAACCCACTGCCCTCTAAATTTAGAGTTTCTAAAGGAATGTAGTACTGCAGTAAAGAGTTATTTTCCCCTTACTTCCCTGAAGTCATGCTATAATGAGCTTTCTTAGAATCACTTGGGAAGAGAGACTCTTCATCTGTTATCCAGAAACTTGGATGCAGTTCCATATTTTTGATCTTTTCTTCCTCTCTCCCATCACCAGTGTTTTTCCTGGTCCTTTGTCAAGTGATGGCTAAGAAGCATAGCAAAACTCTTGTTTACTTTACTGGGTAAACAGTGTATACTTGCCAGTTTACTAGGTACTTTCACCTTCCATGCCCCCTTCTGACTTTTGAGCCAGTTCAAATTGTTGGGATTAGTAATTTGAGTTTCCTTATTTGTTCCCTCCAGTTTAATCTGACAAGTTAGTACTACCAAGAGTTGTGATGTGGTAGAAAGAATCAGAGTTATCTGCCCTGTGACTTAATACTTGAATTTGTATGAAGTATGAATTTGTATTATCAGGCTGTTTTTAGGTAGTGCCCTTTAGAGAAATACTGAATCTATAATGGTGACTCTAAGTAGCACATACATCTACTGCATTGATCCTAAGTAGTTATATATGAATGGTAGGAAAGTGTTGACAAGATTTTTCTAACTGTTTCATTGCTTCCCCCCCCCCCCCCCCGAAAGGGACAGTGGCACCATTGACCATAATGTCTGACTAACCGAGGGATTTATATGAATAAAATGAAGACATAGTTGTAAGTACTGATGTTTCTGAAGCCAAACTTTACTCAAGATTAAAATACTAAAAAAGATTAGACCTAGATAAAATTTGCAAAATCCCTGTTATTCTTAGACCCCAAAATGGCAGGCAGAACAAATTCTGTCTTCTGCTCCTGACCTCAATAAAAGACTTTGGTCCTTAAAGATAGTGAAATTCTTTTTGATCTTGTATGAAAATATTTAACATGTTATTTGTGGGAGGGACAAGAATGGGGGGGGGAGGAAAATGAGACAGAGGAAAGAGAGACCTAAGGATCTATTTTTGTTAAAAATCTAAGTTTCTGATGCTAAGTAGTTATATTTGAGTGATCTGATTCTCATTTTGTTGAATAATAATTGTGATATAATATGTGATATAAAAAATCCCCAAGAGTGATTATGTTTAATTTCTTTCCCTATTTTCAAAGAAAGATTTGTTTAAAACATTGGTGCAATCTTCTGAAATGCTGTATTGCCAAACTCAAGTTTTAGATTTCAAATATATATAGGAGCAGCACATATTCTTTTTTGTGTGTGTTTGTTTTTTGCAAGACAGTGGAAGTTAAGTAACTTGCCCAAGATCACACAGCTAGCTCATTATTAAGTGTCTGAGGCTAGATTTGAACTCAGGTCCTTCTTCCTCTAGGACTGATTCTCTATTCACTGTACCATCTAGCTGCCTGGCAGCACATATTGTTGAGAAGAATCTTGATGACTCTTGGGAAAGTCACTTTCTGGATCCTAGTTTCTGCAACTGTAAAGGTGATAGGGTTGAACCTAATGGCCTTTAAGGTAATTTCCAGCTCTAAATCTTTGGTAACAATCTTACTTAAATATATTGTAAATTTTATTTCTTCAGTCTTACACCTTGTTCAAAAGCCATTGCTTCCTGATCATAGGCAGCTATATGGTGAAGTGGATAGAGCATTGGACTTAAAATCAGTAAGACTTATCTTGGTGAGTTCAAATCTGGTCTCAGACAGTTGCTAGCTATGTGACTTTGGGTAAGTCTCTTACCAGTGCTTGCTTCAGTTTCTTCATCTGTAAAATGAACTGGAAAAGGAATTGGCAGACCATTCTTATGTTTGCCAAGAAAAATCCCAAGTAGGGTCATTAAGAATTGAAAAATGACTGACCAATATGGTTAGTTCTTAGTAGGTATTCAGTTGGAAGTACTAGCTTTAAAGTTAGAAGGGACCTTAGACCCTATCCAGCCCCCCCCATTTTACAATAAGGAAACTTGAATTCTGAGAATTTGAAGTACATAGGTAATGAATAGCAGAATCTAGATCTGAACTCAAGTCTTTTGATGTCAAATCAGATTTCTGATCTGATTTCATATTAAAGTCAGATCATTTCATGGTACCTTTATGAATTAAGTTGCAACCCTTCAGTTTAGGATTCCAAATTTATTTACTGGTATAATCTCATAATATTCCCTTGCTCCCCCATACTTTCTTATTCATACCCTTTTCTCCAACCAAACTGCACCAATCACTGTTCTCCAAACTCTTTGTTTCCAGTGGTTTGGTATATTGTTTTTCTTCTGCCTGGACTGTTCTTTGTGATAATCAATCCATAAAAGACATGGAGTTAGAAATGATTCTTGAAGACTTTTTTATATCCTTAATTGGATGATTCTTCCTCCTTTGAACTCAAGGGATACTGTTTACCCTTTCCTAAGGCCTTCTGGTCTGCTTTATATACAGATTATTTGGGTTTTTTCCTTACTTTTCCACCTGCCTTCTGCAAAACTTGAAGTACTTGAAAGTACTTTACATCTTGTTTTTGCATTTCCTTTATATTTCTTTTTGCTTGTTGAATACCTGACTTCAACCTCAATGGGTACTCCATAGATTTGAATTGATTTGGATATGGACCAGGGTTATAGCTCTTACATAAATTCCATTGTAGTAAACCATCTGAAACTTTTGGGCCATTTAATTTTTGAAAATAACAGAATCTATCACAATCTGTGGTGCTGCAAAACCCCCTGGCTGAAGCCTGTGCTCTACCACAGATAATTGCTTTCCCATCTAGGTTGTTTTCAAAATCTCCAGTTCTAAACATTTAATCTGTTTTCTGGCTTAATCAAAAAGCAGAGCTTCCTTAGTGCCAGACTTGGCATAGAAAATGTGGGCATGGTGCCGTTCATTTTGCACCCTGAACCTTAGAGAATGGAGAAAGCAACCCCTCATGGCACAGAAAACAATGCAGCTGACCCCAGCACCTGGCAATCTGTAAGGGAACTGTGGAATCTGTAAACTTTCTGCACTACTGCCTAACAATTGCAGATGGTCTGAACTGATGATTAAATATCGCTGCTGTTTTGCCCAGAACCTCTGTGGCCATACCCTCAGTGTCTGGTTTTACATTCCAGTGGGTAATTAAAGGGGCAGCGCCAACTCCTATTACTTCCAGGACATCTCTTTCATTTGGCTGAGGAGTGATTTTACTTTTTGCCAATTGCAAATGCAAATGTGATAAACAAGGGCTCTGGATGACCATTTTTTATTTTGAAAATTTTGACTTTAAAAGAATGGTCTCTAATGAAAGTGAATAATTGGTATGGGTTGCTATCTCAGATAGGTGTTCTGCCTTCAGACTTGTCAAGGTGATTTGGCAATGGATTTTTCTCTTGAGTAGGCATATGACACTCTGAATGGGCAGAGATAACATAAATTAGAAAATGTTACAAGCCTATGTGCTGAAGAATAGATTTCCTTCTGACTAGAGATGGCATTTGTGGGGTTACCTTAATACCTTGGTGAATCTCTTTACAGGTAATAGAGGAATTTTCTGCAAACACTTGACCTGGATGGTTTTTTTTTTTAAAGAGTCCTTTAAAGTTTGAAAATACCTCAGGCTACTAAATCTACTGGTATTAAATACCATGAAATTATACCACATTAATTTCTCAACTTCATACCTCAGTCATTATAATGAAGTGAGGAAAGCAGGAATCATAATTCTGCTTATTTTTGCCAAAAGGCTATCATTGTCCACTCCCACAAAATCTCTAAGGGCAGAGAGAAAGATTCTTCAGACAGAAAGATTTTCTGAGTTTCCTACCTAACGTGACTTATGACAGTGGCCAAATGGGAACCTGATAATGAAGACTGTAATTCAACCTTGAAGAGCCTGTCTAATGATTGGAAGATTAAACATTTTGTTTAAATTAGCAATGTTTCTCTCTCTCTTCTGAGTGTTAAACTACTATCAGTGCAGGATGAATTCTCCTTAACACTTCTTTACTGGACTCCCACACTCTGGTTGAGATTGTCAGCAGGAGGTTAAGAAAGTCTCATTTTAATTAAAAAAGCAATTTTTAGCAATAGTAGAGATTATGTGTGTGTCAGATGAGGCACTTCTGACCATGTGAACTCCCTGATTATGGAGAGCAGTGAGTATAGCCTTCTTCTGGAGCATGACAATGAACCTAATAGGAAAATATTGTGTGATGTGTATAGCTAGGTATGAAACTCTACTCTGCATTAATAGCAAATTCTAAAATCTGTCCTTCAGTTTATGGATTTTGTAAATGGGTTGAAGAGGTTTATAAAGATGTTATAGATTATATGAAATTGAGGGGGAAGGAATTAGTCTGTAGTGCATGTAATATATTAGATAGTGGTATAATTCCTGATCATAATACTGCATTTAACCATTGTTTAAATATTGATGTTTTTATTTCAATTGTATTGATATGTTTTTTTTTTCTCCTGGCATGAAATTGACTGGCTGGAGAAGTAAGACTACACTTCCAAAGGAAATACTCTTTCTTTTGTTCAGCAAATCATGTGTTGAGATTTCAGATGAAGACCTAGGATTTGGACTGATATTATGTTGTTTCAGAGTCCTCCTTCCTTTCAAACCCTATCCCCTAGTTTCATAGCTGTAAACTGATTTGTTAGAGTAGGATCCAATGCTGATGGCCCTAAGGAAACAGGTAACAATGTACCCTTGTAGAGGAACTTGGTTGTTATTTCCTAGAATTTTAGAGCTGAGAAAAATTGTAATTTGACTCAGCCCCCTCATCTGAGTCCAGAAAGAGAAAGTGACTTGTCCTAGGCAATACAGCTGTAAATAACAAGAGCCAGGATCAGAATCCTGATGAATATGAATTCTTCATAGATACTCAGAGAAGCAATCCATACTGCTTCTTGTTGCTGACTAGATTTTGATTTCTTGATCTTGATCTTCTAGGTTGATCTTAATAAGCATCCTGTAATTGATTTAAAACCAAACTTATCTTCAGAATATCATCTGTATTCTGAGATCAGTTTTTTTCTCAGAAAATATTTTTTTTCCTGCATCTTTTAAGAGTTAATCATGCAACTCTCTTGCTTTTAGAAACCAAAACTCAGCTCAGTTGCCATGTTCTTCATGAAGCTGTCTTTGATCCCTGCTTCTCCCCCCTTTCCCCATTCCCAAAATAATGGCCTTTCTCCTTTGAGAGCTCATATAGCATGTTGCACCTTTCTGATGTGCTTAATAATTTTATTGTTCATTTATTTATGTATATTTTATATTCCTCAGACATTAGACTGTAAACTATATGAGGACAAGAATCATACCTGAGCTAAGATGCACTTCCCCTAGAGCCAACTACTATATTCTGTACATTCACAGCTCATTTCTTTTACGTTAATTTGAAGCTAACTAAGCTTCACTTGGATTTTTTAATTTGCTTTCATCCTTGTGTTTTCTGACAACTCTGCCTATTATTTTGTTTGGTCAGTTCTCAATGGATTGTGTAAGTTATCTTTGCATCTATCTGTTGTTCATTAAGCCTTCTTGTTTTTATTACTGCCACACACTGGTCTTGGCCAGTTCAAGTGTCTTCCCATTATTGTCTTTCCTACCTATGCTTCTATTGGGTGTGGATCAAGATGCAACTGGGTGTCAGTCTGGTAGGCAGTGTTTATGGGAAAGCCTGCTTTAGGTAAATCCTGCATGCTGTAAACATTATAGGTGAGGCAGTACAGTAGAATTAACATAGGAGGTGGTGCCTGGGATATTAATGTGAGTATTGCCACTGAAGTTTTAGTGGGGAAAGGAGAAAGAGTTTCTGATTTCTCCTGGTTGTTTGCATTTTCATCTTTTTGAAATTATTTTGTTTATTTTTTCTGCATATTGGATCCTTCTAGTAGAATAGCCTCTTAAGGTCAGAGACATTGTTGTGGCTTTTTTTTTCTGTGTGTTTTCTGGTTAAATATAGTGCCTTTTCACATAGTTGGGGCTTAAAAACGTTTGTTGAATTGAATTGTTGGTATTGGTCATTATTGTTGGAGTCAGACATGTTTGCTGTCTCAGAATTGGCCCATTTATACTCTAGGATGGATAATTCACTGAAGCTTCAAAGAATCATTGATATAGAACTGGAAAAGTCCTCAGAGGTTATCTAGACCAACCTCATCATTTTACACATGAGGAAACCAAGACCCAGGCAAGAAACTTGCTCAGGGTCATCCCAAGAGTAAATCACACAGGTAGGTATCAAACCCTGGTCTTTTGACTTCAGGTTTCATTTACTTTCCATATATCTTTTCACATTTAAAAATATTCTTCCTATTTGCTGCTCCTTAGGACTCAATATTATTTTGTTGTGTTCATATACTATAGTTCCCCCCCCCCCCCCCCCCCGAACCTTTTACTACTCTTTTGGCACAGATTTGTTCCTAACTTTTTGCTACTAAACCTATATCAATTTTTGCTCACAACCTGTGATTTCATCAGTGTGTAGGTAATTTATGGGTGTAGAAACTCCCCCCGTTAATGGAGATTACTAACTGCTTTGTTACATACAATCCTGGATAATTGAGGGGTAGGGGATGAGGGAATATTGGAGAAGCTAATTGATTTGTCCACAGCCAGTCTTTGTCACAGGCAGGACTTGAGCCTGGTTCTAAATGATTCCAGTGCTCCCTTTTAGCCACTAGGCCATACTGCCTCTTTTTACAAATACTGCAAATATAGTTACTACTGATATTTGTGTATGTAGAGATCTTTTCTGACTGTTGGTATCCAGTAGTGGAAACTCAGGAGGATAAGTGGGTCAAAGGATATCAAGAATTTTATAAATTTTGTTGTACAACTTGAAATTATTTCTAGAATGATCTAGTAGCAGTGAATTAGTAACTTTTCCCATAGCCCTTCCAATCTTGAATCTTCCATGTTTACTCTCTTAAAAAATTGGTGGATATTAGGCAAAAACTCCAAAGATGTTTTAATTTGCATTTCTCTGATAATGATTTTTTTAATTTTTTTTGCAATGCAATGGGGTTAAGTGGCTTGCCCAAGACCACACAGCTAGGTAATTATTAAGTGTCTGAGGCTGGATTTGAACTCAAGTACTCCTGACTCCAGGGCCGATGCTCTATGTGCGCCACCTAGCCGCCCCCTGTTAATGATTTTTAATGATTTTTTTCCCCCAGGTAATTCCTTTTTAAAGTATACTTTGTCTAGATGGGGTTTTTAACTGTTTTTGACACCTCTGGACTCAGAATAATGTTTTAAAATGTATAAAATAAAAGGTCCAGGATTGCAGAGGAAAAATAGTTATCACAATATTAAAAACAAACTGTCTTTAGTTTAAGACCATGGTCTGAATCTTTCTTTGCCTCTAACCATATTCTACTTTTTATTGACTTCACATACACGGTATAGCATCTCATCTCCATTATACTGCAACTCCTTGAAGGCAGAGACTTTAAAAAAAAATCTTTGTTTCATCAATGGCAGCCACAGAACTCAATAGATAGAGTAAGAACTCTATCCACTGCACCACCTAGCTGCCCCATCAGACTGAAGCAACACAGAACTATGAAATCACTTTTTGTTCTTATGTGTTGCATTCTTATTTATTTGGTAGGCCCAGATCTATTTCTTACATTTTTTGTATTTTGTGAATTAACTGACATATGCGTTCTTTTCATAGAAGTTAATTTTGAAGCTTCCTAATAGTTTATGTAATCTTTAAGGAACATTACCATTTAGGGCTGAGGCAGAGCCTCAGCATCAGGCAGGGCAAGGGTAGGTTGGCACCAGGGTTCTTTTCTTAAGAAACCTGCTAAGTATTTATTTGATTGGATTTCCAATCTTCCCCATTCATGCTCCCTGCTAGACTAACTTGCCATTCCAAAGCAATGGAAGTGAATTCCTTTGTGTAGAGTATTTTCAGTATGTCTTGTACATATTTTATTACGACTCAAATTCCTAAGCAATTTCAACCAGAGATGTCTGAGTTACAGTAGGATTCATGTCAGGCTGCTTTAACACAGGTGTTAGAAATAAGATTAAGAGGTTGTTGAAAAGATATCACTAGAGCTCTGAGGTTTACTTTCTCAAGTCATTCTAAATTGACAGCTAATGGGAAGTTTGCCTTGATGACTCTTTCCAGATCGTTGAAAGTGACTTGAGATTTACCCACAGAGGAAACTGTTGTTTATGAAGATTTACTTTTCATTCCTTTAACAAATAATGCCTAGTTCTTCTGATAACAAGGTTTTGTTTTTATTTTATTTTATTTTTTAAAATTTGTTTATTTTGAATTTTAGAATTCCCCCCCCCCATCTCACTTCCCTTTCCCACCCCCCATAGAAGGCAATTTGCCAGTCTTTACATTGTTTCCATGGTATACATTGATCTAAGTTGAATATGATGAGAGAGCAATCATGTTCTTAAGGAAAAAAAAATAAAGTATAAGAGAGCAAAATTACATAATAAGATTACAGGTTTTTTTTAAATTAAAAATAAAAGTCTTTAGTCCTTGTTCAAACTCCCAATTTTTTCTTTGGATACAGATGGTATTCTCCATTGCAGATACCTCAAAATTGTGCCTGATTGTTGCACATTGGAATGAGCAAATCCATTAAGGTTGATCATCACCCCCATGTGATAACAACATTTCAGTATCTTTGTATCTTATTCATTGTTTGCTTGTAGTTTTAGGTTAGGTGTCATTTTATAAGTTCATAAATAATTAGAACTGGAACAGAACATAGCGATATTTGTAAAGATGAGGAAACTGACTTAGAGGTAAGTGACTTACTCAGAGTGATAGAGTAAGAAACAGGTTTTTGGTGTTTTTATTTTTATGGATAGATTACCTAAATCAAAAATTTTTTTCATTCTTCTACCCTTAAAACCTTGGTATAAAAATTTCTTTATCAGCTTGATTCAGGTAGAGAACTGGAGAATTTAAGAGTGCATATGAAGGGTTGGCTAGGTGGTTCAGTGGATAGAGCACTGGCCCTACAGTCAGGAGTACCTGAGTTCAAATCTGGCCTCAGACACTTAATAATTATCTAGCTGTGTGACCTTGGGCAAGCCACTTAACCCAGCTGCCTTGTAAAAAAAAAAGAGTGCATGTGAAGCAGCAGAAGGAGTCCTGGAATTGGAATCAGAGGCCCTGGGTTCAAATCTCATGTTTGTACTTAGTGCCTGCGTAGCCTTGTACTTGTAACACCTTCCACCCCCAAGTTCATTTATGCAAAAGTAGGGGGTTATTAGATGGTTTCTAAGATTCCTTTCAGTTCTAAGTCTATAATCCTGTGAAATGAAGGTTTTTACACAGAGAAGTCTCTTTGTTATTGTTATTGTCTTTTGTCTTGCTGTTTTAAGAGGATTGCCAAACCTTTTTCTTGTGGCATTGGGGTGTTATACAGCTCTTTCTAAGGTCACAATTGGCATTCCAACAATATTTTTCCACAACTGTAGCTTGGCATTTTTACTTCACAGCTAAGCATGACCACATTGTCTTCCTACTAACAGTAAATGTCATGACACCTAATGACTCACATTTAGGTGATGAAACAGAATGTCATGTTAGAGTTCCCTTCTTTAATGTGTGAAAATCCTTTAAAAGGTGTGACATTTGATACTTGCTCTGTTAAATGAGTTGGAGAAGGTGAATTCTTCAAAGATCCTAAGAAAAGCAATTCCCCTCCCTATTTTTTTCAGATTTGTCCAAAGAGAGAGCATTCTGATAATTGTTCTTGCCAATGCATTATATTACTGCTCTAATAAAGAATAGTTGAGAAATTTTTGGTTGTGGAAGTGAGAAACCATTAATCTGTAATCACTTCAAAATCACTATATGATTTCTTCCTGAGAAAGAATTGTAATTGTGATGACTGAAAGACTTTGTAGGTGGACAAGAAACATATGCCTGGTAGTATCATTGAATCTGTTTTTGTTTTGCTGACTTTGATAGAATTTGCATAAATGAAAAACCCTTTGATATCATGGAAAGTAAAATGTGACAGTTGACATGCAAAATCATCTCTCTTGATTACAGAGATGCATTGTAGTTTCATATTGTTAGACACTTGCTTAACCTAGTGAAATAAAAGCAAATTAGCATGCATGTATTGGAAACGAAATTAATGCAGTTATTTTAGATTTTCAGAATCTAAAGAATTTCTTGTAGTATTTAAAAATATTATTTTTAAAAGGATGTTCAAGTTAAATTTTTATATAAGTTTTTAGGTCTTGAAAAAAGATGATTTGCTTGGAAGGAAAATAAAGCATGTATTGCTTTTCATATATTATTACATTTGGTTCTTATAGCAAATTTTATGAATCACTTTTATAATCATTATAGATCCTATTTTACAAATGTGGTAATTATGCCTAATGAAGCCTGAAGAGCTGGGTTTGAATACTGGTCTTGGCACATAATATTTGTTTATAAAATAAAAACAGCTTCATGACTGAGTTTTTAGGTACAAACCTGTCAGGGATGAATTTGCGATTAAATTGTTTTAATTTTAATTATAAGCATCTCTACTTAGAAATCAGAAAATACAGAGTCAGAAATCCATACACATCCTATATGAAGTCACATTTGATAGACAAAATTTAATAGAAAGACCAAACAGTTCCTGTAAGAACTAGACTAAGTTCCTGTGAAAGTCTAGTAAAAGCTTTACTTTATCCAAAACAATAGTAGCCCCCTTCAGATATTTCAGCATACTTTTCTTAAACTGTTCAATCAGGTCTAGTATAAGAAAGATGATAATCTTCCTTTCTAAAGTCTGATTCCTTCTGCCCTAATCCAGGAGTTTAGAGAGCTTTAAGATTTTACTCAGGTTTACTTCAGAAAGCAGAAAACCTTTGGTAAGGGTAAAGAAAGATTTCTGTATAATTTTTTTCTCATATCTTGAAGTCTCCTTCCTTTTGAAATATGATTAGATCCTCATATAGTTTTCTTCATAACACTAAGTAAAGATGTGATTCTTAATACTTCCCATGTGTGATTTATGCAGGTCACCAATCTTCTCTAGGTCCCAGTTGCCTTAATAGTCAAATTATAGGTTCTGAGCTAAATCTTTTTTTTTTTCTTAGCAAATAATGGATTCCAGGAGTCATTTTTAGCCTGTTGTAGATGAAGCAGTGTACTTTATTGGACAAAAGCTTCAAATGAGGAGTCAGAAGATCTGAGTTTTAATCCTTGGTACATCTGTAAAATTATGGGATTGAACTAGATAAACTCCAAGGATCCTTCCAGCTTTGTTACTCAAATCTGTGTGTATATGGGATACTTGTTTTATCATGTAAATTTTGCTGGTACTGTATTCATAACATTGAAATAATTGAGTTTGGCTAATGGTAAAAATCCCATCTTTCCCTACTTGTAATTGGGGTCTATCATCTGTGGTTCCTTAAGCTGATCGACTAGTACTACCCTAACTTGGATGATTCCATAAGTCTGGAAAGAACTGTGTTGCATGTTCTGTTAAAAGAACAATCAAATATTTCCCTGACTTCCAGGAGAGCCTTAAAGATCTTATTAGCTCTACAGTGTTGGGCAAAGCCATTCAACTGCTGGTTATTGCTTTGTGTTGCCTGGCCTTAAATCCATAACTTAAATCCAAAGCTGATTGGTTATATAATAGACAAACAGAATGAAATACAGGGCCAGGAATCCTCACTGAGGGACTGTCAGTCATCAAGAATTTATTTTTAAAAAAACATTTAGTACTTATTTATGTGCCATGTTATGTAAATGAAATTCTCTTTCTCCTCCAGAAGCTACTCTGTGTGTTTGTATATGAATGAGACCCTCTGTCTCTTGACTCCGGGGCATTTTCTCTGTCTGTCTTCCATGCCTGAAATGTTTTCTCTTTTCATCCACCTACTGACTTCTCTAACTTCTTTTGAGTCCCATTTCCTACATGATGCCTTTCCCAAACCCCCTTAATTCTAATCCCTTCCTTCTGTTAATTATTTCCTGTTGATTGCTGTCTTCCCCATTTGATTGTGAATTCACTGAGAACAGAGACTGTCATTTATCTCTTTTTATATCCCACTTTTTGCACAGGTCTGGCACATAATAGGTAATTAATAAATGCTTATTTACCTACTTTTTATTTTATTTTTGTGTGAGCTTGGGCTAGTCACTTAACCCCAATGTCTTGCAAAAAAAAAAGGAAATGAGAGCTATGGAGGAAAGATTTTAAAAGGAAAATTAAAAGATTACAAAGAGATGCAAAACCTTACCCAAGTAATAAGTATCCTTGAAATCAGAATATACAAAAAAGAAGTTAGTGACTCAATGAGATAAGAAATATTAAAGACAAAAATGGTGTTGTATTTGACTGCCCTTTCCCATGATCTTCCCTCTCTTCTATCATCTACAAATGCCCCTTCCTCCGTTCCCCCCCCCCTTTTTTTTTAGGTTTTTGCAAGGCAAATGGGGTTAAGTGGCTTGCTCAAGGTCACACAGCTAGGTAATTATTAAGTGTCTGAGGCTAGATTTGAACTCAGGTACTCCTGACTCCAGGGCCAGTCCTCTATCCACTGCGCCACCTAGCCACCCCTCTGATCCCTTTTCCAATTTTCAAATTCTGAAATGTTTTGAGGATCCCTAGATGAGCTTGCTTATCATTATTATTATTATTATTGTTATTATTATCATTATCATTATCATTTTAATTTTAGAGACCTGAATAACGATTAAGGAACAGAAAAAAACTGTAGGTCAATGGTCAAGAAGATTCTATACCCAGCATTTCTACCTAATTAAAAAGGGAATTTTGGGTTGCTGACAAGCATTTAATCTGCCAGAGATTCAGTGGCTCAGTCACTCATAGTTTAGTAAGAAATGCTTTAGATTTCTTTCCTGTAAATAAATCTGTTATATTATGTTATAACTGATCAACAATTTATTTCTTCAACTAGCATATAATAAGCACAAATTTCTTATTGAATAATGTAATGCAGCCTTGAAGATAGATGTCTTTGTGGTGGTGGTGGTTGTTGGATTCTTCAAGGCTTTTCTGACAGAAGGTAAGTTTGGTGTTAGGTCCACCAAACTTTTGTCTTCCAGGGACCACTGGGTAGCTAATCCAAATGATCTGTCATCAAGTTGACTACATGGGCATGAATTTTGAATCTAAAACCAATTCTCTAAGACTGTTTACTTATCAATGGGCTGTGATATGTATCAGTGGACAGAGTGCTCACCCTGATGAAATATAGGGGACCTGGAGGTTTTTTGTTTCTTTTTGAAGAAATTTTTGGATATTGATTCCTTAACTAGCTATAAAGAGATGTCAGAATCATATCTCTAACTTTGAGGACAGTATCATGAAGGGCAGCTACCAAGTTCTACCACACAGTATCCTTTGGTTCTCTTCTTACATAGGACAGCTGTGTCCCATGAATGGTTCATAGGTGTCACTCACAATAGTATACTGCTTATGTAATTGGATGAGTGGGACTTAAATGCTATATTTACATACTAATAAGTGCTTATTTCCTCTTAATTTCTACCTATTTGCATAGCACTACTTTATGTTTGTTGTATTGCTTATACTTGTTTATATACTAATGGAAGAGAACAAACCTTGGATAATCTAAAATGGCAGACAACTCACAAGTTATTTTTAGTTGACTGTGGATGTTTGATTGTACATTTTAATATATATGGATATCTGGTCTTCTGGGAATCCACTTCAAATAGAATAATGAAGTCATTGTATAAATCCCTGACTTAGGAGGAAGTTAGAGAGAGGATCTTTTTCTTCAGTAACAAGCATGACAAAATCACAACTGAGGTTAGATTGTCATATCAAAGATGGACTTGGGTACCAGATATTTAGGTACTAGGACTTTTTGGAAGTGAGAATCAGCTTAGAACACCAACAGCCTTTCCAAAATAGTTTTCTTACCTTTTGAGAACCGATTTACTATAAATTTAGGAATCATTTGGAAATTCAGAAAGTGGGATAGCTTTTATCTTTTCCTTTTCTCTATATATATAATAAATAAGCTTTAAAAATAGCAACTATCAGATGCTATCAGTCAAAAAGTAATTTATTCATTGTTTACTATGTAACAGGTGCTAGGGATACAAAAAAAGGCAAAAACACCAAAGGTGTTACTGCTTTCAACTTGTGAATAATTAAATCTGTGCAAAGATGACAAAAGTTTTTGCCTTGCAGAAGTAGTAAGTAGCCTGGCACTGCTAGATTATAGAAAGAATGGAGGTAATAAAGTATGTTAAACTGGAAAAATAGAAAGGGGCAGGTTGTGAAGAGCCTTAAATGCCAAGCTGTGAACTTTATATTTGATTCTACAAGTATTAAGGGCCCAATGGAACCAATTTTGGAGGGAGAGTAATATGGTTACACTTAAAACACTTTAGAAAAAATCATTGGCAGCTGTATGGAGAGTGAGTTGGAGTAGAAAGGGACTTAAGATAGGCAAGAAAATTTGAAAGCAAGTCTAGATGGGGGTGGGGGGGTGGGAAGGACTGAACTGTTGCCAGCAATAGATCCTGTGAGGGCCTGGATATTGACAAAAGCCAGGTTGAAGAAAAAAGCCACAAAGAGCTTAATGCTGTGAATAACTTTCTCTTGACTTTATTGTTGAAATCCAGACTCTTATAACAAAACTTAGACATGACAAGTCAGATGAAATCCAGCTGCATGACTTCCCTAGTTATATTTATGATATTTGTGCCTTTATGTCTTTTGGAATTCCTTATCAGAATTCTCCCACTACACTTTGAGCTCAGCAGATGTTTAGGCCAAGGTTCTTTGGTGAGCCAACCCTTGTGTTTCATGAGCAAGAATACATGCTTGATCTCTGAGACCTTAGTTCCAGGGATACTAGCATTCCAACTCCACAGAAGCTGGCCCCTCTATGCTGCACTAAGGTGGTGGTTATGTGAGGGGGTAGAAGATATATTTTGAAGGTAGAAATGATAGGATTTGCTGGGGGGGGGTGAAGTATTGAGAGTGACACAAAATTGGGGTGACCTGGGAGAAGGTGGTGCCATTGACAAATGCCCAAGCAAGTTTCGACTCATGGCATGTTTTGGAAAATATAATGAGTTTTACCTTGGACATGTTGAATTTGAAAATTCTATCTAACATCCCACTTCAAGATGCTCAAGAGGTAATTAGAAATGGAGTTCAGAGGAGAGCTAATAAAGTTGCCAAGAGAGGTAGTAGGTAAAGAAAAGAGAAGGTGAAGATAGAGTGGGGAGTGTGGGGGAAGGAAGGGACAAAGAACAGGATTTACAGTCATTGGCTTATGAAACATGGGGAAAAAAGATGAACTGATAAAAGAGACAAGCATGAGTTTTTATGAAGTACACCCTATGTGTCAGACCTTGTGTATTCTTTGGTCTTTGTGATAACCCTGTGAAATAGCTGTACTGTTGTGATCCTCATTTCATAGTTAGGGAGGCTAAGGCAGACAGATTGGGGATTTGCCCATTGTTATGAAGTTTGCAAGTGTGGATTTGAAACCAATTCTTCCATACTCTAGACCCAGTGCTTTCTCCATTGTGCCATTCAGAACTTGGGTACATAGGAATAAAATATCTCTGTGGAGTTGAGATGGAGTTGAGGAATAGGTCATGGGAATTGATAGATTGAACATAATCTATTAATTGGTATTTTGAACATAATGCATTATTTGATATTTCTTATATTGTTCTTACTAAAGTTATTAAAGTTATATGTTAAATCTTTAATAATTCATATTTATAAGTAATAAGTAATTAAAATTCAAATATGTAATTGTTTTAAAAATATTTTTATTTGCTTAGTTAAGGAACATATCTGGAATTTAGAAGTGTGATTTTAAACAACTTTTATTTTTATTATTTTAGTCATATATTGTTGAGACTGATAATTTTTTGTATTCAGTTCATTCGCTTTTTAAGCACCCTTTGTGTGTGGGCACAAGTATATATGTAGACTCTGTACTCAGGGTTACAATGAGAGTGTCTCAGATAACTTGAATGCAAATTAGAAACCCATTAGTGCATAGTGTATAAAGTGCTTTGAATTTCAAGGAAAGAGAACATTTCTGCCTGGAGATTAATCAAATAAAGCTTTATAATGTTTTATGGACAATTCCAAATACCTGATAGGACCTTATAAGAGCATTGCTCAATAAAAACTTTTTGAATGAAAGATAATTATAGCCTGATATAGCTGACAAAAAATATTCCCAAAGTATACATGACGACTTTTGGTAAAGACTTACCCTTGTAATACATGTCCTTAAAAAAATCATATAAAGCACAAATTCTGACAAATCTTAATGGGATGGGAAGGAAGAGTAATGGGCTGTGAATGTCTGTTCCCTCAAGACCAGCCTAGTGAAGTCTGGAAAGCTCTTCATCAGATGGTTGGACCTAGGTCACCTGTTTGACCACAGTAGCATAATGAAATATTGTGAAGGAATACCCAGATGGATCATGGATATTTAATGTTGTCATGGTTTATTTTTGGTGATCTTATCTGTTTCACTTTACTTTGAAAGGAACCCTATTTCATTGGTGGTTTTAACATGACTTTTTAGAACCTTGGTGTCAGTTTTTTTAGGTTGTTTTGACCAAAAAATATGCATATTACTTTCCCCCTATCCATTAATAGCCAGCTCTCTGGTAATGATCCTCTGAAGACAGGTTAAACTTTAGGGGACAGAAAGCACCAAGCCTTTGGGGGCTGGGATCATTTCAACCCAGCTTTAACTTAGTCAAAAGAACAAGAATCCTTTCTATGCGTTGTTGAGGAATCAGAGGAAGAACTTGATGGAAGATGTGCTTCAGTTAGTTTTGATAAATTAAACAACCTTTTTTTTTTAACATGGGTAGTGGGTACCTTTTAAAAAAGAAAGTGGTATTCTAGCTGTGAAGAATATGAATTAAGGCATGGCAACACTAAAAATGTAGTTTTGGGAGAAAAAATTGATACTGCAATCTTAGAGATTGTTATAAAGCATAAATCTTAATATAAATGTTAGCCATCATATTACATATTTTATCTAAATCTTTCTTTAATTTTGATTTTGGTTATATCAGGTTTTTTTGTATACTAGTCTAGACACTATTAAGTCTCTTACCATGAAGAGCAATCAGAGCTCTCAGGTATACAACATATAGGAATGAATATTTTAAAAACTGCATTTTTATTTTAAAACTTATAGTGAGTTTGTACCTTGGTTCTGTTTTTGTGATTCAGGGCATTTGGGATGGTCGGTTGTTTCTTTTTCCCTCCTCCTGTGTCATGTTTTTGTCTCTTTTTAGTGACTAATTTCATATCTACTATGAAAATAATAGGTGTTAAATAAATCCTTGTTCAGTGAATAGTACAGAAATTGGGGAAAATGCCTTTAACTTTCTGTTATTTATTTTTCAAACTTTTTAGAAGAAAGGCACACTTGCATTTGAATATATGGTAGATAACTGTTCACTAAGGTCATGTTAAATAAGTTTGGGTTTTTCCTGGCTATCTTTAAGTTTCCTATTGTAAGCTTAAGTTTGGGGCCTCTGGTTGTATTGCATTAGGGACTATTTGCTTTTTTTACTTTTGGTACTTTAAGCAAATTTGCAGTGGATCCCTGATAGTTAACTTAGGATGATTTTTTTCTTTTAACAGCAAATATTTATTAAGTCAGAAGTCCTTGTTGCAAAATATCATCAGTGAATACAAGCAGCAAGGGAAAGGGAAAACTCATTATTGCAGATCACTTACAACTTTTGGGTCAGGGCATTCAATGCAGTCTGATAAAATGAATGTTTGTAACCTCTACTTTAGTCTGACAAATGATGATAGGAAAAGTTAACAGTAAATGGTTTGTGAGTATTTTAAATTTTGTCAGCCCAGTGAATCTTAAACATTTATTTGTGTCACTCTTTATAGCTTCTTTTATTTCAAGGGATGACTGGAAACTAAAAGCAAAAAATCCTGTTCTCTCCCCACCCACCCCACCCCTACCCTTCCAAATCAGGGATTGATTTAAATTCACATGTTCCCCCCCCCCCTCTCTGTATACATACATATATATATATATATATATATATATATATATATATATACATATTCATATACATTTTTCTCATATGTCTTATGCCTTATGGCCTCTTTTTGAATTTTCAGGGATATTGGTAAATCAAATGATAAGAGGGTGTAACAAATACAAAAAAATTAAAGATTCTCCATGAAAAACTCAAAAATTTATCTTCATTGCCTTCTCATAGAGATTGTGCATCTTTTTCCAACTCATTTCTCAGAGTATTAGCATGTACCCTCAACTCTTGTAGACTTAAATAATTCTGTGATTTTTATAAGTTTTTTTAAAAATCTTTCTCTTTTTATTAGAACTTTAATTTTCAACTCCTTAATTTGAGGTGGTTTGATCTAACAGAAAGAGCATTTACAGAGCACGAAGGAAACTGTAGTCTCCTGAACATACTGTATATGATCTTAATCATTCAGCATCTTTGGGCATTCCATTTCTAATTGCTAAAATGTAAGAGTTAAACTAGATGATCTCAAAAGTTTTTCTCAGTTATTTAAACAAAACAAATCTTATTTTCTAGTATTTGCTTCTTTTTTTCCTTTAATTTTTTTTTCTGAAGTTGTTTGATATCCTGTAAGACCATGGGAGACCTTTGTATACTAAATTTTTTTTTCCTGATTTCTTCATAGAAGAGAGTTTATTTTCACATGTAATTATGGAATTTCAAAATTTTAAAGGACCTTAGTGGTCATCTAACCCAATACATTATATATTATCCGTTCCTCTTCTTTTTTAATGTTATTTTATTTTTTTAGTTACATGCAAAAATAGTTTTTGACATTTGTCTTTTTGAAATTTTTTTATTTCTACATTTTTCTTCCTCCCTCCTTTTCCCTTTTCTTCTTCACTCCTCATGATAGCGAGTAATTAGATAAAGGTTATCTTCTAGTTCTCTTCTAAAGCATATATGACATGTAATCATCTGTTGTTTGCTTAAGTAACCCCAATGAGAGGAGTCCACTACTTCTGACGGTCCTTATTCCACTTCTGAATAATTTCAGTTATTGGGACATTTCCCTTCAACTCAAGTCTAAATTTGCCTCTTTCCACTATCCACCAATTGTTTCTACTTCTCCCTACTAGCACCAAGTAGAAGTGTTGTTCTAACATAGTCAATTTTTTAAATTGATCCTTATTAAAATGGCATGAATGTGAGATTCTTCATCTACTTGTCTTTCCTAAAATATGAATTCCAGATTCAAATGCCTAACTCCAGATAAAATCTGATTTGGGAAAGGTACGAGGTGGGGACAGTCTTTTTCTTTTTCCTGCAAGTTGTGCTTTTCTTGAAGTAATCTGAGAACATACTACACATTGTTGACCTAAGATGAGCTTGCAGTCCACTAAAATTTCTCTTATCTTTTTCATACTGCCATCTAGCCCTAACTCCTCCATCTTTCATTTGTGAAATCTCCTTTGTGAACTGTAAGTCTTCAGCTGATGCCAATTAAATTTCATTGGACTCAGTCCAGTTTCTAGTCTGTCAAGATGTTCTTTTTCTTTTAAAAAATATTTTGGTTACTATCTTTTGTTTCTACATAAATTTCATTTTCCAGTATAATATATCTCTCCCGCTTAGTCACCCAGAGAACTAACCCTTATGACACCGAAGGAAAAGAAATAGTTCAGCAAATCTGATCAACACAAATCCAGTAAAATCCCGTGTTCTATTCCCATAGTTCTAAAACACTTTGTAAAGAAAGAGGTACATTTGGGGCAGCTAGATGTATTACCTAGCTGTGTGACCTTAGGCATGTCACTTAACCCCATTGCCTTACCAAAAAAAAACCCAAACCCCCAAAATTTCAGTTATTGGGACATTAGGGGAAAAAAAAGGAAGAGTTATATTCTGATATCTTTTCTTTGGGACTATGTTAGGTCATTATAATTACACAACACTCAGTTTTGATTTTTTTGGTTGTTCTTTCCATTGACACTTTTATAGTCATTGTGTATATTGTTTTCTTCATTCTGCTTATTTCACTTTCTTTGACTCCATAAAAGTCTTCCCATGTTTCTCTATGCTTTTTTTTAATTTAGCATTTCTTACAGCTGTTATATTCTGTTTCATTCATATACCACAATTTGTTTGACCTTTCCTCAATCAGTGGATATCTGTTTCCTTTTCTAGTTCTTGATATTAAAATAGTGCTGCTATAAATATCTTGGAGTTTATATAGGATAGTTGTTTTTTATTTCCTAGGGTGGTAGTCAAAATAACAAAGAATCCTTTCTATGCTTTGTTGAGGTGGTGGTAATAATAATAATATATGCTTAGCATTAGGCTCTCTAGATCAGAAAGTTTGGACATTTAGTCACTTTTTTATAGTATAATTCCAAACTGCTTTTCAGAATGGTTAGATTAACTTAACATCACCATTGTATTGATTTGCAGTATATTGGTCTCTGCAGGTCATTGGACTAGTTCCAGCTTTTTTGTCATCTTTGTCAGTTTGTGGATATGAGATAAAATGTCAGAAGTTTTTTTAAAATTTGAATTTCCCTTTGTTTTTAATGATGTGAAACAGTTTTTCGTATGTTTTTTAATGGTTTGCATTTCTTTTGTGAATACTTGTTCATATCCTTAGAATCTTATCCCCTAGGAATGCAAGATTCCTGGTCTTAGATAATTGTGTTAATTCCCTTTATCTTTTGGCTGTCAAGTTCTTTTTTGATCTGACTTTGTCATTCACTGTGTTGGCTATCACATTGTGTTTCTGCAAATTTGGTAATCATTGCATCTATACCTTTGTCCAAACTATTGCTAAATAGCACAGAACCAAGTACCCTGTGGGATACTGCACTGAAAACTTCCTTTCAAGTTGCCATGAGACCACTAATGGTTAGTCTTTGAAACAGTGTAAATAATTTAGAATGGACTTAAATGTGGACTTTTCTACAATTAGTTTAAAATGTTTGACTGCATAAGTAAGATAGATAGGGAGACATGGAGAGTCAATAGTTTATAAAAGATCTGGGAGTTGAATGGACTCTAGACTTAATGTGATTTAGCAGTATGAAATGACAACCAAGAAAATAAATACAATATTAGACTGCATTAAATGAATGATAGTTTTCAGGGAAATGAAGTTTGTACTTTGCCCTAGTTAGATTATATCACCAGTATTCTAGGCCCTGCATTTTATTAAGCACCCTGTACCAGAAGTGGAACAACCAGTATGGTGAATGATCTCAGATTGCTATCATGTAGAATCACTTAGAATTGGAAGGGATTTTAAAGATTTTTTGAATCCAACCAAAGGATTTGTGATCATTAATGACTTGCTTAAGAGCATACAGTTGGTCCAGGCACATACAAATTTGAACCAATGTCTTTCTCTGTTACACCATGCTTCCTTTGGGGTAGAGCTGAGCTCAGAAGGTAGAAGTTGCAAAGAGTTAAATTGAGGTTTAATATTAGGAAAATCATTAGATCCCAATCATTAGATCTATCCCACAGTAGGTGGAACAGGCTGCCTTTAGAGGAGGTGCTAAGCTTGCCACTATCTAATACATGAACAATCTACTACATGCCACTTAAGTTATAGAGAGGATACTTTTTTCTTTCTTTTTTTAATTGTTTTTTGAATTTTACAATTTTTCTCCCATCTCCCCCCCCCCCAACCCCAAAGGCAGTCTGATAGTTTTTTTTTAAGGTTTTTGCAAGGCAAATGGGGTTAAATGGCTTGCCCAAGGCCACACAGCTAGGTAATTATTAAGTGAGACCGGATTTGAGCCCAGGTACTCCTGACTCCAGGGCTGGTGCTTTATCCATTATGCCACCTAGCCGCCCTCTAATAGTCTTTACATTGTTTCCATGCTATACATTGATCAAAATTGAATGTGTTAAGAGAGAAATCATATCCTTAAGGAAAAAATAAATTATAAGAGATAGCAAAATTACATAAGATACTTTAAAAAAATTTTTTTTTGCAAGGCAATGAGGTTAAGTGGCTTGCCCAAGGTAAATTATTAAGTGTCTGAGACCAGATTTGAACTCGGGTAATTATTAAGTTTCTGAGACCAGATTTGAACTGGGGTACTCCTGACTCCAGGGCCGGTGCTCTATCCACATCGCCACCTAGCCGCCCCAGATACTTTTTTTTTTTTAAATTAAAGGTAATAGTCTTTGGTCTTTGTTCAAACTCCACAATTCCCTCTTTGGATACAGAGGGCATTCTTTATTGCAGATACCCCAAAATTGTCCCTGATTGTTGTGCTGATGAAATGAGCAAGTCCATCAAGATTTATCATCAACCCCATATTGCTGTTAGGGTATACAACGTTCTTCTGGTTCTGCTCATTTTCTTCAACATCAGTTCATGCAAATCCCTCCAGGCTTCTCTGAATCCCCATCCCTCCTGGTTTCTAATAAAAGAATAGTGTTTCATAATATACATATACCACAATTTGTTCAACCTTTCCCCAACTGATGGACCCAATTTCCAATTCTTTGCTACCACAAACAGGGATGCTATGAATATTTTTGTACAAGTGATATTTTTACCCCCTTTCATGATCTCTTCAGGGTATAGACCCAATAGTGGTATTGCTGGATCTAAGGGTATTGGGCATAATTCCAGATTGTAGAGGGGATACTTTTAAGGTTTAGGTTGGACAAGATGTCCTGGAGGCTCTTCTGACTGTGAAATTTTCTGATTCTGGGAATCAGTCATTCAACTAGTTTCAAATTCATCTAATTATGTTGTCATCTAGTTCACAGCTTGCCATCTTTATTTCATAAGAATGGCATGAGAGACTTTTACAAACACTTTGTTAAATCTATATAGATTATATCTTCCTCCTTCTTTTGATTTACCAGTTTAGTATCCATGTCAAAATAGGAAATAAAGTTATTCTGGCATGACCTGTTTTAATTAAGCCATGCTGACTTTTTGTGATCTTCGATTACTTTTCTAGATGCTTTCTTACCTTCCCCTTGCTTCTGCCTTTAGAATTTTGCCAGAAGTCAAAGTCAAGGTCACTGACTCATAATTTGTGGTTTCCATTCTTTTCATGCCCCCCCTTTAAAAACTTCAAGACATTTACCCTTGCCTACTGTTTTGTTTGTTTTGTTTATTTGTTTGTTTTGTTTTGGTTTTTTTGCAGGGCAATGGGGTTAAGTGGCTTGCCCAAGGCCACCCAGCTAAGGTAATTATTAAGTGTCTGAGGCTGCATTTGAACTCAGGTACTCCTGACTCCAGGGCCAGTGCTCTGTCCACTGCGCCAACTAGCCGCCCCAGCCCTTGCCTACTCTTGAGATACTTCTGTAGTTCTCCATAATCTTTCAGATATCTCAGATAGGCTCAGTACCTATTTACTAGTTCTTTGGTACCTGAGGGTAGATGACTGCAATTTTCAAGGGTGTATGCCTATATTCAGCTTGAGGGTCAACTTACTATTAATCATTTTTGGTTCTCTCTCAATCAAAAGTCAGACTCCTTGCCAGGAAAAACAGGAGCAAAATAAGAAATGGGCTGTTCTATCTTCTTCAGTTGTGAGCTATCATCATCCTTCCTTCCATTTATGTGGAGTAGCAGTCTTATCTCTACTTTGACCCTCTTCATTTCTCCCCTCATGCTCAAAAACCCATTTTTTGTGGTCCTTCATTTTCCTCTTTTAACTATGTTCATTATCTCATTATTGAAAACTTCCCTTCCCCAGGTTGAGTTTTCTTTATAGGATTTTAGTCTGTGAAAATCTATTCCTATTTTTCCTTTGAAGTTTATCAAAATCCAGAATAGAATTCCCCCTTATTGGTTTCTCTACCTTTTGCAAGATGAAATGATCACTAAGATAAGTAAAAAAGAAATATTAGTTACCCTAGTCTTTGACAAAGAGAGGGAGAAACAGAGATAGAATGCACTTCTGTAGGTGTCTGGATAATTTAAATCCCCCATCACTGTAGTTCCTTGAATGCAGGGATTGACCTTTCTCCCCCCCCCCCCCCCCCTTCCTTTTCTCCTTCCTCTCCCCCTTCCTCTTTTGTTTTCCATTTTTCCTGAAAGATCTTTTCCTGGACAGAACTGGTGAATCTACTTCATTCCTTGAAGAACTTCTTTCTCCTCAGAGAATTGAAACAGAAGGCTAAACTTTGTCATTTTTAAGCTCTAAATGTTTAACTTGTTCTTTTTAAATTTCTTCCTCTTGTTTGATATTTTTTCTACTTCCTAATCTCCTTTCTGCCTCTTGTGATCCTTTTAATATATATTTTTTTACATTGAAGTCTCAATTAAGTCCCATCCCCCCTTTGGGGAATGTGAAGAACCTCCTTTAAGTAGAAGGGATAGACTGCACTTTGCCATTTATTTTTATTTTAAATTGTTGCTGATATTTTTGTTTTTACTTTATTTTCTTTTTCAAATATATTCTTCCTCTCTCCCAACGCAGTTATCCCTTTTAACATATAATTTAAAAAATGTGGAAAGCAAAAACAGTTGAGCAAATCTGACATATCAACTGAATCACTCCCCCCACCAAAAAAAGAAAGAAACCATCTATGCCTTTATTTTTTTTAAAAAAAGAACGTGCATATACCTATGATTTCCATCTTTACAGGGAAATTCTCTCACATGATACTCACTCCGCTTTGTTTCTTTTTGATGCCACTTCTGTGCCTGAAATTCTCTCCCTCTTCCCATCAGAGTCCTGGCTTCCCTGACTTTCTTCAAAATTCCCCTCCAATCCTCCACTCCTTCCTTCCTCTTCCCACTCTGCCTTTCCCAGTGCCTTTCCTTTGAGATCATGCTAGATTTATACTTAATTTTATATATGTAAACATATTAATATATGTATATATACATACATGTTTATATATATAAGCTTGTACATGCCTTTGTTTTTGTTTTTCTTTTCACCTTTATGTCCCCAGCACGTTACATTCTTTTTAACACATTGTAAGTATTTATTATATACTTATTGCTTATTTGCTATTTGCATGTTTTCTTCTCCTTTAGAATGTGAGCTGTTTGAGGGCAGAGAGACAGTGTTTTTATATTTCCCTGAATCATAAGCCCCAAGTGCAGTATTTGTTACTTTTGGGGGGTTTAGTTCCTTCTCTGAATTCTTCATATTTGTAATTTTTTTATGACATAGTAGTATCCCAGGCCATTCATGCACCACAACTTGTTTAGGTATTCTCCCAATTGGTGAGCATTTGCTTTGTTTCTAGTCCTCTAATACAAAATAAGTATAACTATAGATATTTTAGTGTATAGGGTCTTTCTGGTTTTTGACTTTTGTTGGGGATATGTGTGTGTGTGTGGGGGGATGTCTGGTGTGTATGTGCACATGCACACAAAGAAAGGTCCTTTTAACAGTGACGTCTCTGATTATAGACACATTAGTCAGTTTTTTAAAAAGTGCATTTGCAGTTGATAGCTCTACTAATTGCAGTTGATAGCTCTACTAATAGAGTTAGTGTGTCTGGTTTTTATCAGTATCCCTAATTTATTCCCCCCGACATCTCTCATATATTTTTATCTAGATGCACACACATACACACACACATGTACATGTGTCCCTTTCTCCTCTGTCATTGCTACAATCATGGTACAGGCCCTCATCACCTCCCTCCTGGTTTACTGCATTAGCCTGGTGGTTGATTTTTGTGCCCCCCCCCATTCCATTCTATTCTCCACTTAGTGATCAAAGTGAGCTTTTCAAAGCAAAGACCCTCCCCTCCACCCTTTTATCCTACTCAACAAATTCCAGTGACTCCCTTGTAATTTTCAGGATCAAAAATGAAATTCTCTGTTTGACCTTCTCCCCCTTCTTCACCTCATTCTCATATACTTTGAGATCACAGTGACACAGTTCTCTATACAAGATAGTCTGTCTTCTGACTGATATTTTATTTTCCTCTATTTCTGGAATGCTCTCCCTCTTTATATCCACCTCCTGGGTTCCTTCAAGTCCCAGCTAAAATTTCACCTTCTGCAGGAAATTTGCCCAGCCTCCTTAATGATGGTATCTTCACTCTATTGATTGTTTAATTTCACCAATGAAGAGGAAATTAAAGCAATAATTCAGAGCTATTTTGCCCAGCTATGTGCCAATATATCTGACAATCTAAGTGAAATGGATGAATAGTTACAAAATTATAAATTGCCCAGATTAACAGAAGAGAGAAAAAGAAATTTAACAAGCCATCAGTGAACTCTCTTTAAAAAATTCTAGGGGGGGGGGCGGCTAGGTGGTGTGGTAGATAAAGCACTGGCCTTGGAGTCAAGAGTACCTGGGTTCAAATCCGGTCTCAGACACTTAATAATTACCTAGCTGTGTGGCCTTGGGTAAGCCACCTAACCCCATTTGCCTTGCAAAAATCTTTAAAAAAAAATTCTAGGGCCAGATGGAATTAAAAGTGAATTTTCCCAAACATTTAAAGAACAATTTATTCTATTATTAAATAAACTATTTGGAAAACTAGATGAAGAAGAATGCTACCAAATTACTTTTATGACACAAAATGGTGCTGATACCTGAACTAGGAAGAACTGAAACTGAGGGGAAAAAATATAGACCAATCTTCCTAATAAATATTGATGCAAAATCTTAAAATAAAAAATTATGTTCAATTTATCTTTTATATTTCTTGATAGTATATAGATTACATGTTGCTTTCCCCCTTACAGTGAGTTCTTTGAGACTGTTTTATATCTTAGTACCATCTGACATGTAATAGATGCTTAATAATGCTTATTGCCTGAGACAATATTGAATATAGTTGTCAGCTGGCCATGGCAGAAATGCAAACAGTTCACATTTAATTTGAGTCACTTCACAATTATTTCTACTTTTCAGCCTGCAATTATGCTAAAAAAAAGTCAAAAAACTATATATGCCTGTTGTCCCAACACTGTTGTTTATAGGCCTCTACTCCCCAAAAGATTGTTTTTTAAAAACTTGTAAATAAAAAGTCTAGCAGCCTTTTTTTTTTTTTTTTGGTTATATTTCAGAACTGGGGCAATAGCTAAACAACTTAAGGTAGATGAATGTAATAGAATATTAATGTGTTATCAGAACTGGTGAAGGGATAGTTTTTAGAAAAACCTGGGAAGGCATATTATATAAATGCAGGATAAAATGAGCAAATCCAGGAATACAGTTTATATAGCAACAACAACTTTGTAAATACAATTTTGAAAGATTCTTCTCTGTGCCTAATTCCAGGCTCCTAATGATGAAGCCTGTTCCATACCTCCTGATTGAGAGTGACTGGACTCAAGATACAGATATTTTCAGTAATGGTCAATATAGAAATTTGTTTTTACTTAATTGTACATTGTTAGAAGAATATGTTTTTCTTTTTTTCCTTCCATTCCAGGGTGAAATGTCAGGCAGTGGGGGAGACAGATATATGGTAGCAAACAAAAAGAGAATCACTGAAAAACTGTGTGTGTGTGTGTGTGTGTGTGTGTATGTGTATGTACATACATACTGAAAGATTACAAGGAAGGCCAGAAAGAATTGCAGCCAAAGGTAGGTTTGAAAGGTATATGTTGAATTTATTATATATTTAAAAGATAAACTGTACATAGCAGAGACCTGAACTTTTACAGTACAATTCACTTGTTACACTTAGTGTATGGAAATGCCATTTTATCTGGTGTTAAAATTCAGAATAAGAAATAAAAGTTTAAAAATTATTTCTGCCTTTTTTGATAAAATTAAAAACTTTTCTTTTAAAAACTTTTTTGTAGAATTCATATAAATCAAAATCAGCATTCTATTATCTAAGGAGAGACTTAGTGATTTTTAAATATATTGTTGATTATATATTATAAACACTTTTATCAAAGGAAGTTATAAGTTTGTATATATCAGGTCAGTTTTGGTCTTCTTTTCCTCCTATCTTCATTCTTCCATTCCATTACTTATATAGTTCTATTTTGATACAACTGTAGTCTTTGTATTAATAATTACATTCTGTGTATTTTCATAATGATACTTATTGCATATTATAGAAATATCTTTTCATACTTTCTCACCCCAAATTGTAATCGAGTCAAAACAGATCGTAAATGTTGATAATATAGATTGCATGCTCAGAGGAAATGGAGTTGGTTTCTTAGGGGAGTTTTAATTTAGAATTCGTTCTGGTGATGTAGCTTCTTCCTATGGTACATTACTTTAAACCCAATATAACTGCATGTTCCCATAGCCCCTCATTATAGCTATAGCCTCTCACTGCTTTTTAATTAAAAAGGGGGGGAGGGGAGGGGAGAGAGAGAGAGAGAGAGAGAGAGAGAGAGAGAGAGAGAGAGCTCTGAAGCTTAAATTGGATGTTTGGGTATATAAAGGAGTAGTTTACGCAAATAAATACCTATTTAATTTTTAACTCTTTCAGGACTTACATGTGAGAAACCTTATTTCCATTTCCAATGGGAATATTAAAAAATACTTTTACTTTCCAGCAATTATGAAACCTCTCATAAACTTTATCTGTTTGGAAATCTATATATCTTATATCTATATAACTTTGTGTTTGGAACCCAATACAGAGTTAGCGGATGTTCTCACTCTTTAAAAATCCTAAAATAGGGAGTTAAGACTCTTGTATAGGTATTATAGACATTAACAATTGATTATTTTTCTAGTCTTGTGAGCAGCAGAAGTAAAAAGATGACTTCATTAAAAGTAATTTCTCCTGACACTTCTTTATCTTGAAGGTTTTCAAATGCTACAAAATACCAAAAATAAATTCTCAAAGGTGTGACTAGTATGAATCAATCACAAGCATTTAAATACTTACTATGTATCAGATACTGTACTTGAACCTGGGGATACAACTATAAAGAATGAAATAATCTCTCTTCTCACTATGCTAAAATGGTGTAAGTAAATTTTTGGGGATTGGCCTTTTGCAGCAAAGTAAAGATATTAGTGCCATCCACCCTTTTTTGGATCTCTTTTAGTGAGAAATAGTTTGATATTTGCTTCCTGCTACACTTGTTTTTCTTTGTCTTTTGGAACTGGTACTTCTTTAAGATGGCTTCTGGGTTAGTAGTACTTTGTTACACCTTTCTTGTTCAGGTTGCTTTTGTTAATTACTGAGTAGTTTTCTTTTGGGATTGGGATGGGGATTGAACACAAAATGTTATTGAGTTAGAAATAAAATCCAACCTTCTAAGTTTACAGATAATAGGTTCAGAGAAGGAAGGTAATAGATCTTAGAATATAAAATCCCATTATATTGTAAACTCATTAGGGCAGGAACTATGTCCTTTGCTATGTATTTAGTAGCTGTTAAATAAATGTGTCTTGAATTGAATTGCCCCAAACTCTTCTCCAGTAGTTAAGACTAGACTATAAGAGTCATAATATAAAAGAATTTGAGGCTAGAAAAAGACTTTAGAGATCTGAACAGGTCCTTCCATTTTATAGATAAAGAAACTAGGATCCAGAAAATTAAAGTGGCTGCCCAAGGTCTTACAGGTAGTAAGGGGAAGAATTAGATTCCAGTTCAGGTTCTCTTGATTCCATATCAGTGCTCTTTCCTTTATACTACTTCATTTTCCCATGATTTAATGTTGAATGTTCTCCATAATCCTGAAGGTTGATTCCAAATAAACCAGAATCCCACTGGTGTGGGGATGGGGCAGAGGGAAGAAGGAATGGTTGTGGAGTCATGTTCTGCCTACACTTATCCTTGAATGGATACTTTTTTTCAACAGTATAAAGAAGATAATTCTCTTAAAAGGTGATTTATGTATTGTCTGGTAGGACTCATGATCCTGTCTCTTAAGGCCTTGTTTAGCTCTTTGATTGACCTTTTTTATAGCTTGATCAGGTTATGACAGAGTTTATATTTCTATGATATACAGCAGATTTTCCAAATTCCCCACCATTTAGTGCTCTCTTTTCTCCTGATTGTTGTTTTTATTTGTATATATTTTATATACTTATATTCATTCATGTTGTTTCCTCTAATAAAATGTAAGTTTCTCAAGGTCAGAGAATGTTTCTTGTTTTTTCTTTGTATTCCTAGTTTCCAGCACTTAGTAGGGGATTAATAAATGCTTACTGATTGACTAATGAGTGTTTATGTTCTTCCCACTCCTCTCAAATTTATGTTCTGCACAGAATCTATTGTAATTATGGATTATAAGAATCATTGGTGCTCAAGCCTTCTCTAGAGAACAAAAACTGCTTCAAGAGTTTTAAAAACTGCTGTCTTGGGAAGACCCATCAGATCAGGACAAAGCAGACATAGTAATTGGAAACTCTTGGATCTTTGTAGTAATTCTTACCTGAATATGCCATTTCTCCATTTGTAAAATAGAAATGATGATACAAACTCCAGGATTATGGTAAAGATGAAAGGACCTATTTTAGATCCCTCAGAGGAAGATGCTATTTCACTAGATGTTATTATAGGTAGAGAGTCTTTCCTGGGTATGACTATAATGTATGTTTCAAAGGAGATGTATGTTTCAAAGGAGCAAGTTTATATGTGTGTTAGGAGATATATGCCACTTGGCATCCATTTTACATTTCATGGTTATGGCACTGTTTTCTTTTTTCCTTTTAATAGTAGTCCACTGCCTTTTTCTTCTGCCCCCAATGAATAAACAGTCCTGAAATCTACTTTTCATGGCGAGTCTGCTTTAACTTGGCTGCTGCAGCAAGCTCACGCTAATCAGAATCACAGCAGGTCTGGTTTTATGAACCTAAAAGAATTAGTTCTCCCGAGGGGCTGAAGTTCTTACCTGCTGGGGAGCTGCAGATTTCCAGTTTGAAGACATTATTATGGGATCAAGCAAGTTTTTCTTTCTTTTTTTTTTTGATGTGGAAATGATTTCCTACTTTTTAATAGTCTTAAATTATTGGCATTTTTCCATCAGTTTTTTAGGGTTGATCTATAATGCCTGTAGTGGATTTTTATACTTATGGAAATAGGTTGTGATCAAATCAAATTATTATCTGTCCTGGAGAGACTGGGAATAGAGTGCAGAAAAGCAGGTGGTGCCCTACAAACCAAATTGTATAATTTGAATTTGCTAAGCAATGTCATATGCTTAGAATAGCTGAAGCACCTGGTATATGGAATCACCAGAAGTTTAGCTATAGAGGGGTATAGCCTTTCACCCCTGGCTTATTGAGATCTGTCAGCTGAGTAGGCAGCCACAAGTCAGATATTTAAGATATATACAATGGAAATTTTTCTCTGTTATCAAATCAAATCACCTAGTTGACTGGAAACTTCCATGACATCGTCTGTTTGTTGGTAGTCTAGTACCTAGCAGCCTCTTGACAGGCATCCACATTAGTAAATATTTCAGGATGAAACAGGGAACTATTAAGAATTTTGTAAGGGAAGATGGATAGAGCCATATCAGTTGCCACATGTAAGGAAATTTCTGGCTTTATAAATCTCATTTTAATCCATGTTATTTATGAATAACCATCTTCCATCTTTTAAAATTGAAAAAAGATCTGATCAACAGGATATGCAGGCATATAGAACACAAAAACCAAATTTTGTTGCTTTAGGGGAATGGAATGGGCATTGACTCAAGAATCAAGAGTCCTGGGGTTTAGTTTCAATTCTACTACTAAGTTAATCCCTTTGTTGATCTGGCATCAGTAAAATGAGGGGTTAGATTAGGCAATTGCTAAATTCCCTTCCAACTTGACATACTGTGAATCTGTTTTCTCTTAGCCAAACAGGGGTACAAAACGGCCCCGAGATGATGAAGAAGAGGAACTGAAGACACGGCGGAAGCAAGCTGGAGCCCGAGAACGAAGTCGCTATAGGGAGGAGGAAGGGACAGCAGTGGAAGAAGCTGATGATGACAAAAAGAAGCTGCTTCAGATGATTGACAAAGAGGGAGAAGAGGAAGAGGAAGAGGTGAGGGTAAGGGTAAGGGTAAGGGTAAGGGTTGGTGGGAACTTGGAGAGCCTTATCTTCAGAAATTCACTGATAAACAAGAATAGTATTTGTTAAATAGTTTTTTTTTTTGAGACATGGTTGTGTTTTCTATTTGTATCTCTTAAAGTTCTTTGAAAACTCCAAACTTTTTCTACTGTTATTAGTTTTAACATTAATACATCAGTGAATTAAAAATGAAACAAAAACAGATCTTTTTACAAACTTAATTTTTAGTTTGTATTTATTCCTCTTTGATATTTTGCTCAATTTGAAATATGAAAACTAATTGTTTTAGAGTTCTCTTAAACTTAGGTTTCATTATTATTATTGAGCTTCTACTATGAGTGAGGTACTGTGCTAGGTATTTGGATGGGATACTAAGATACAATTCCTATCCTCAAGGAACCTAACATAGAAGGGAATAAGACATAATAGCTTTCATTTTTATAGTTCATAAAGTGTGGAGTTGGCTTTGAGGGGTAGATATTTTTCTGGATCATGGGATTATCAGATCACAGATTTAGAGCTAGAAGAGCCTTGTGGACTTCTGGTTCAACTATCCCATTTACTAAACTAAAAACTAAACTACAGAAACAGTTTCATTTTTATTTACTGTCTCATAAAAAAAAAAGAACCTTTCATTGGTCCTAAATTTGGGTCCTGACTCTCCAGGGATGACATGTTGAAAATGTGTAGTGTGAAATGTTTTTGGGCTTCTCACAGTCCTTTCAAAATGCAACAGCTTTGTGAGGATTTAGTTGGCATGTAGTACTCTTCTCTCCTGCCTCCTTCCTAGTTCCTCTTCAATCTGTTAGCCCTGCAGCAACAGTTAATTGGCAGACATATTTCCCATGTAGGGCAAGGTCCAGACTAAAGGATTAGGATAGTAACTGTCATGGATAAGTGGTTTCAAGCCTACAGACAGAAATCTAATATGAGACTAGCCCTTTTCTTAAGGGATGGGGAAAAGTGATCATTTTGTAAAAATGACACATGGATGGCTACAAGTCCAGGAGTTATTTTCTCCCTGCCACCAAAGTCCTATTTGATGAAAAACAAGTGATATTTGCCACTGTAGAGTCATGTGACCTTGTAAAATATTATTGTCCTTTTTGTACTGCATCACCAACATTCATCTTTCTGAAATCTCCCTCTGGTTTCTGATTTTGAGCTATTGGTGATGCCGTTGTGGCTGATGGTGGAGACTGATAATTCACTATTCCTCTGCTGCTTGAGAGAAATTAAAGGAGGAAGGAAAGCAGAAGCCTTGGAAAAGCTAGGAATTGGGAAGACCTGTAAGCTTGAAGATAATCTAAGCTTCCTTTATGAATCCAGTTAATTTTAGTAAAAGTTAAGTTGCTTGTTGATGCTGGGGCAGACAGCAGTTCTCTGAACTTCTGGGAGGGAGGATTAGACTCTGTGTGAAGGAAGTTAAAGGGCAGCTGTTTTGCACTCCACTGAGCCTAAGGGACACACAGCATCTAACTGGTGCCAGTACTGACCATCTCAAAATCACTTAAGGCTAGAGACCTAGACTGGTGAACCATATAGCCCAGGGAGGGAGGAGACTGAGACACTCTAACATCCAACTCCCATCAGAGGGAAGAAAGTTAAAAAATGAAGAGAGAAAAATTAGGGAGAGGAAAAAAAGACTGAAATTGCCCAAGATCTCAAAATGAAGAAAACTCAAAGACCTTGAACATAGGCAGATAAATTAGCCTGGAAAACATTAACAAAAAAATGAAAAATGACCTCTTGATCTAGTAAACAAATTTAGGTGTCTATGAATAAACAATAACTGCAAACCAAAGAGAAATTATCCAAAACTTGTTGAGACAGAGTCTTATGGATTATGAGGATAACATGGCAAGTATCACATCACACCATCCCTGTCATAATAGCAAAACTAAAGTTTACAGTAGCAAATCTCAACAAAAAAACATAAGAGAAAGTAGATTGGCAATGCAGATATATAGAAGTGAAGGACAATCTAGAAGAGAAAAAAACCCAAAAACATTAACATGAATTGAATTAAAATGAAATAAAAACAAAGATGAAATTGTTGTAAGTAATCTCTGAAATATTAATGTTCATCTTTGATGAAATTGTTCAATTTATACAATTTCTATTTGTCTACCTTTTTTAGAAACCCATCTTTCTAAGTGTTCCCTTTATAGGCTTTCAGCTGTTTCTGCTTTTGAGGCTGCTTTAGGGCATGTTTCTTGGCTTGATTCTTGGCACTATGACTAGCAGACAACTGGGGAGAAAACAATAGGCAGTGATAAACCGGTTTTATAGTTATGTTTATTTTGAATATGAAATTTGAATGCACCTTAGCTTTTATCCTTTATAATAGGAGACAGATAGTAGAGCATCAATAGGAGAGTTAGAAACCTTAGTGTCAGTGCTAGCTTTTCTATTCATTATCTGAATGATCTTGGACAAGTCACAAACCTTACTAAACTTCAGTTTCCTCAGATATAAGATGAAGCTAGAGTTTTCTCTTCCCTTGTATTTTCTGGTTCTGTGAATTTTATTATTAGAAGTAAATAGTTTTAATTATTTTATCTTTTCTTTCCTCTTTGAGCACTTAACTTGCTCTGTTTAATATATACAATGTTAGGTGTTAGGGAGATGTTTAGAGTTGATTGTTATCTGAAGACTAGGAATGGGTTTTGTCAAATCTTTTTTTTCCCTACTCAGATCACATCTCATTGTTTTTGTTTTTAATTTTATTACCCAAGCTACTTTTACTTTTAAAACTTAGAGTTTTAAATTTTCTCCCTTCCTCTCATCCTATTCCCTCTATTGAGAAAGCAAGTTACTTGGTATAGGTTAAAAAAAAAAATGTGTGGCCATGAAACTCATTACTACAACAGTCATGTTGTAAAAGTGAAATAATCCCCCCCACACACACACACACAAAGAAAGGGAAACCTCAAAAAAAAATAAAGTAGGAAAAAAAAGTATGCTTCAGTCTGTATTCAAATACCATCAGCTCTTTCTCTGGGGTGGATACCATTCTTTATCATAAGTCTGTCAGAGAAATTGCTTCAGTATTTTTTTCCATAGCTGCTATTGCTAGCTGTATTTCCCTCCATTCTATTCTTCCCACCCCCATTTACCCTATTCTCTCTTTCCTTTCATCCTGTCTCTCCGCAAAAGTATGTTGTATCTGACTACCCTCTCTCACATCACCTACATCCTCCTCCCTTCCCGCTATCCCCTTTCTCCTATCTCTTTCCTCTCTTATTTTCCTCTAGGGTAAGAGAGATTTCTATAGAAATTGAGTGTGTTTATTATTTCCTCTCTGAGCTACTTCAGTGAGAGTAAAGGCTCACTCACTCCCTCTCACCTTCCCTTTTTCTACTCCATTGCAAAAGCTTTTCCTTGCCACTTACCCCATTCTACCTCCTTCCCATAATGGGGTACATTCCTTTCACACCCATTAACTCCATCTTTTTATTATATTATACTTTCAAATTCAACTCCCTCCTGTGCCTTGTGTATATATGCTCCTTCTAACTGCCCTACTAAATGAGATGGTTCATATGAGATATCAGTATCATCTTCCCATGCAGGAATGGAAGCAGTTCAACATCATTAAGCCCCTCATAATTTGTCCTTCCCATCCACCCTCTCTGTGCTTGAAATTCAAACTTTCTGTTCAATTCTGGTTATTTCATCAGGAAATTTTGAAAGTCCCCTGTTTCATTGAATGTCCATCTTTTCTCCTGAAAGAGAAAGAGTATGTTTAGTTCTTAGTTATAATCCAAGCTCTTTTACCTTCCAGAATATCATGTTCCAAGCCCCAAGAGGCCTTAATATAGAAGCTGCTAAACCTTGCATTATCCTGACAGTAGCTTCACAATATCTAAATTGTTTCTTTCTGGCTACTTGTAATATTTTTCCTTGAATTTGGAGTTATGAAATTTGGCTATAATATTCCTGGCAATCTTCATTTTGGGATGAGGTGATGGGTAGAGTCTTTTAATTTCTATTTTACTCTCTGCTTTTAGAATATCAGGGCAATTTTTTTTTTGGAGAATTTATTGAAAAATGAAGTCAAGGATCTTTTTTTGTTTATTACTTTCAGGTTGTCTAATAGTTTTTAAATTATCTCTTCTGGATCTATGTCAGTTGTTTTGCTAATGAGATATTTCACATTTTCTTCTTCTTTTGGTTTTGTTCTGTTGTCTCTTGATTTCTCACAGTCATCAGCTTCCGTCAGCTCCATTCTACATTTGAAGGAATTATTTTCTTCAGACAACTTTTGTATCTTCTTTTCCATATGGCCTATTCTGCTTTTTATGGTATTCTTCTCCTTTATTGACCTTTTGAACTGCTTTTTCCATTTGATCCAAACTGGTTTTAAATGTTATTTTCTTCAGTACTTTTTGTAATTCCTTCACCTGCTGACTTGATTTTCATGGATTTTCCCATATCGCTCTCATTTCTCTTCCCAGTTTTTCCTCTACCTCCCTTACTTGATTTTCAAAATCTTTTTTGAGCTCTTCCATAGCCTGAGATCAATTTATATTTTTACAGAAGTTTTGACCTTGTGGTCTTTTGAGTGTATATTTTGATTCTCCATAGGACCAAAGTAATTGTCTATGGTTGGATTTTTTTCTTCTGTTGTTTGCTCTTTTCCCCAGCCTATGACTTGATTTTAACTCTTTGTTAAAGTGGGGCCCTGCTTCCAGTGTGGAGGATGCATTGTCCCAAGTTTTTAAGGGTTTTTACAACTGTTCAAGCAACCTCAGTTCCTCCAGGATCTTATGAGAGTCTTTGACTGCTTTCCTGACCTCTTTTCAAATCTATGGATGGATGACCTTAAGCATTCCCCTCTGCCCTGGAACTATGAGGAGGGTCCCTGCTCTGCTTCTGGCAGTAAAGCTCCTTTTCCTGAGACTGGGGCCCCAGATTGCAACCTGTACCTGAATATGGATGAAGCAACAGAGTTCTGCCTCAGAGATAGCAGAGACCTCTGCAGTTTCCCCTGTCCCCCTCACTCTCTGTGGACTGAGCTCTCTGGAAGCAGTTGCTGGGTGGCTTCCCCTATGGGGTGCCTCCTCAGGCCTGCTCCTGGGTCTGCACCCTTCTCATCCTGGTGAAGCAGAGTTTTCCTACTGATCTTCCAAGTTGTCCTTGGCAATCCCTGGGCTAAGAGGTCTGGAAATTGCCATTGCTCTCATGGACCCAGGCGCCCTGTGAACTGTTCCTGTATGCCTGGAGCCCCTTCACTCTAGCACTACAGGCTATACTGCAGGTCCTTTCTAACCTCAGTGCAGCAGATCCTTTCTGTGGATCTTTCAAGTTGTCTTGGACTGGAAAATTGTTTTACTCAGTCTTTTGAGTGTTAGAGTCATTATTTTAAAATATGTGGAGTGATTTGGAGAAGAGCTTGTGGGAGATTTTGCCTTTACTCTGCCACTTGGCTCCTTCCTGGTTTGAGCAAATCTTAAACAATTCTTTAATTTTCTTCCAACTCTTTTCTTCTAGTTAATCTAAGTCATTTAATACATTTCTGTGTACAGACCTTTTTTTTTAATATGGTTAGAGGAATTCAAAATTATTTATGACTTGAGTCTTGGCCTCTAGGATTTGCATTCTAGTTTCAGAGATAAGATACTAGACATCCAACAGTATAAAGCATGATATAAGTACCAAATGAAGGATAGATAATAAATGAAGAGTTCAGAGTAGAAAAAGATATCACTGAGTACTGAAGTTGTTGATTTTTATTTATGTGTTTATTTTAAACCAGGATGAACCACTAGATGAAAGCTCAGTGAAGAAAATGATTCTCACATTTGAGAAGAGATCTTATAAAAACCAAGAGCTACGGATCAAGTTTCCAGACAATCCTGAGAAGTAAGATGTCCTTCTCTTTACTGTTACAGCTTCTTTATATCCTTATCCCACCCCCACCCCCCAATCATTTATTTCCTTCCATGTGTTTGCTTTTCTAATTCACTCAAAGTTTTTATCTAATGAGACCTCTATCCCTGGTATTCTTTGACTTTAAGGTTTATTTGAATTTTCCTAACTTAAAAATTGGAATTTTACCTAGCTTACTATTAATGGTGGGGAACTTAGGTGGCTCAATGGGTAGAGGAGCCTGGAAACAGGAAGACCTGTGTTCAAATGTGAACCTCAAACATTTATTAGCTTTGTGATGCTAGGTAAGACACATAAACCTGAGAAGTTTTTTCATCTGTAAAGTGAGCTGGAGAAGGAAATGGCAAACTACTCTAGTATCTTTGCCAAGAAAACCCTAAATAGGGTCATGATGAGTCAGACATGACTGATACAACTGAACAGCAACTGTTAATGTTGGTTATATCACTGTCATAATGATGTAATTCACAACTGGAGCTGTTAGGGAGACCCTTGGTTTAGCTATTACCAGTGATCCATTTTCCTACAATGGCAGCTCACTATAGCATAACTTGTTAGCAGAGTGAATTTTGATGTAATCTAAGGTATATTTTGGCCCTCATCTAACTAGATTTGCTTGCTTGAAAGTTAAGTAGAAGTCCAACAAACTATTTCTTGTTAGAGGACCCATCTAGCTAAGTGTGGAGAAATTTTATCATATAATAGTTCACCACCAGATAAATAATTTTAAAGTGATAGCAACTAGTGAAATATGGAGGAATTGTGATATGAATTAATGGAGAACCATTATCATGAGATTTTGACTCTTTCAAAGGACAAAAGGAAACCATGGCAAAAAAGATGTGACTCATTGATACAGTATAAACTGAACCAAAATCCCAGATTTTTCTCATTCCCAGGTCTAGGGTCTCCCTACCACATCAAATTGTCTCATAGCATCTGGTTATAGCGCAATCTTGCATATACCATAGTTCAGCACATGAAAGGTAGAATTTGGAAGAGACTTTAGTATAGGTTTACTTTTGACTATGTCATTTTTTTTTGTAAGGCAATGGGGTTAAGTGGCTTGCCCAAGGCCACACAGCTAGGTAATTATTAAGTGTTTGAGGCTGGATTTGAACTCAGGTACTCCTGACTCCAGGGCCAGTGTTCTATCCACTGCGCCACCTAGCTGCCCCAGGTTTACTTTTAGCTGTCAAAACTGGAAGCCTTCAAATTTTATCTTATGTGCTCACCACTTTACTTAAACTTAATATATTTTAGCTGACTTAGTCTAGTGTTGCTTTTGAAGGGGAGTGCCCCGTTGACATCTTATGGGCTATAAGGAGAGTTCTACATTTGTTATATACAACACTTAAAGGAAATTACTTTTAATGAAAAAGACCTTTAAAAAAATCATACCCTTTCCATTCATATAATGTATTTTCTGTTTAGGCATTTAAACATTTGAAGACCAAATGTAAATGTGAGAAATATTTTTGATGGTTAAATGCAGTTCAGAAACTATATTGTATTTTAACCTTGAGCTTTTGAATTCCTACTGGTGCAGTGTCTTTGGTAATTCTGTAGTTTCACTGAGGTGCAATTAAGATGAAAATTGCTGGAGTGTATTTGAATGAACCTCTCCGATCAAGATTGGAAACATTCAAATTTATTTTTCCATAGATGCAATTGTCATTTTGATCACATACCCAGAAATGCCTCTTTTCATTTGACTGCATTTAAAAATACAATTTACAATTCTCATGCTACATCAGTGTTCACTCTGTGCCCTTTACACCCAATACCATTTTCCCCAAGGATACATTATTTGCTGTTAAACTTTGGGCAAGTTGTTCTCTTTTTCTGTGTATTACTTATCTTTTTTTAGGATTATAGTTGGATTATTTGGTTAGATGCAGTGAGCTCCAGTCAGTCAGAAGTCCTTACAGTGATTTTTGTTTCTGTTATTGGAGCTAGTACTTGCTCATTGCAGTTGCTTTGCTGTTCAGTGCTGACACTTGATCTATGATTAGATCAAGGCATTTGGAAGGAAATTCTTTGAAACAGACAATTGACATATTCTTTGTCATAATGGGCAGTCATTGGCCTGGCTTACTGTTGTAATAAGTAATTCTGTTGTTTTGCCATAATCTTCTCACTTAGCCCTTCTGTGGCAAATCACCATTATCAGATATATGCCTAAGACCCAGAATGGCAGCCTTCTCAGAAGGAGAACAGTCCAAAGAAGGGATTTTATGGAAGAAAACTTTATCCATCGAGCAGAGCACATTTGAGTACACATAAGAATAAATCACTGCTAGCTATGAATTTGTAAACTTTTTTTTTTATGTTTACTTTTTATTTTTCTAGGAGTTTGTTAAATTTCTAAGTTTTTAGCACTAGATCATATATTTAGGGAAAAATATATTCTTAATCTCTTTACCTGATTGTAACTTTTATTACTCAGATGCAGCTCTTTCATAAGACTGTAAGATAGGGAACAGAAAGTTAGTGGGTAAGTCAAGTAATTTGTGTTCAAGATAATGTATCAGATTGTTACCTTGTAGAATAATGATAGCCATCTCCCAGGACAATATGAATTCATTTATATTATAGAATGCTTTGAAGGACTGTTTGTGACTGTGGGAACAGGGATTGCGATGTGATGAGACCTGAGTCCAGGATTGATTTTTTTTCCCAACAAAATTGTGTGACAGTATGATGTTTGTTTGAGTATACTTCTTGGTTGGTCTGTTGTGAACACTATGACATATTCTCTCTTTTTTAGGTTATGCAGATATTTCTCCTTTAGTACTTAAAGATCTTTTGCTATATTATATGGGTAATAGAATATGCTTTTTGCTGGGACTTTCCACTAATGTGTATGTTTTTATTTTCATCCACAGGTTTATGGAATCTGAACTGGATTTAAATGACATCATTCAAGAGATGCATGTGGTGGCAACTATGCCAGATCTATATCACTTATTAGTGGAGCTAAATGCTGTGCAGTCTCTTCTTGGACTGCTTGGACATGACAATACAGATATCCTAACATTTCTGTTCTTAGTGGGGAAACTGGCTGTTTTTGAGGTGGCAAATTTAGCTTCCTTTCCTGTATGTCTTACCTGTTTTTCACAATCTAGTTTTCTATTTCCATATTAATTATCTCCTATCTTGAAATTTACATAGTTCTTTGTTCATTTTTAGTCTATTAATAAATCTTAAAAATGTTTTCTCTTATTTATCACCATTCTTAGATTTTCTGTCACATCTTTTTAGTGATAACTAGCTTCATTTTTCATTGTTAGGATTTGGGGATTCATAATAGAGACAAGTGAGACAGACTTGTAGTTCTTTATCTACCCACCAAGATGCTGCCTTCCTCTGTCTGCTGTGCTAGTTCCTTGTATTCATTTTCTTTTATGGTGCCTGCCTTGTGAAACTCTGCTGTTTGCTTTTCATCTTCCTATGCAGAACGGAGTTATAATTGTGCAAAACCCTCAGGTAGTTTTTAAAAATACAGACTTGTGTTTAAGGATTAAGTAAAAGTTCATGAAATTGTATTTTTTTTTCCATTTACACTTGAATCCTGATTTCCTGAGGTGGGAAATGAGTACTTAGTCTGCTTGAGTAATATTCTTGGATGTATCTGCTACTTCTGCAGGTTATGTTCATCTTTCTGATAATCTCTCTCATGAGAGTATATCTAAATAGATTCTTTCCTGACTGATAATTCTCAATGAAATAAATCAGTGGTTACTCTAACAGAAACTTCTTAGGAAAGTGATCTTAAGATATTTGTATTGCTTCATATAGACTTTTTTTTAAAGTTTTTGCAAGGCAAACGGGGTTAAGTGGCTTGCCCAAGGCCACACAGCTAGGTAATTATTAAGTGTCTGAGGCCAGATTTGAACTCAGGTACTCCTGACTCCAGGGCCGGTGCTCTATCTACTGTGCCACCTAGCCACCACCCCTCATACAGACTTTTAATGTGATAGTATCAAGTATTTTTATGCTTATAGAATCTAGTTTAATAGATTTTGAACTGTTAGGGACTTTAGAGGGCTGGTAGTCAAAAGATGTTAAACATGCTGCATGCATGCCTCAACTCTCCAGAAAGGACCTCAGCTAGATGAAAATGTAATTGACAAATATTTAACAAAATAAATAAAAATATAATAGGACATAGATAATGTTAATTATGTGATTATCTAAGCCAACATGCTGCTTGTAAGGATCCTAATGTATGAATTAGTGGTTTCTATTTCCATTTGAGTTTCATACCACTTCTCTGATCATTTTACTGATCAGAAACTGAAGCCCCAAAAGCAAGACAATTAACTTAGCTCAGCTCCTTCTTGACTAAGTGAACCCAGGAGTTGAACTAGGTCCTCTGGCTTTAAATTCATTCTAGTGTGAAATAGTTGTCTAGGTGAAATCAGTATTAATGTAGTATGGACACAAATTAACCTGTAGCTGTGGATGCATTGTTTGAGGCTATCTGGAATAGGAAATATAGTTTAGAATCTGTCTTTAAATAACTATTATTACAGACTTGTGATGGAAAGGTTCTGTTCTGATTATTTGTCAACTTATCTATTGTGATTTCTTGTTTCTAAGGAATAAATTTAGAAAATTAAATATGCATCTCAAAAGGCTTTTAGTTCCTTGGATGACCTGTATATCATCACAAGTAATGTCAGAGTGGTTCTTAGAAATATGATTCAGAAGGTTCTCATTCCCTACTTTTGTGAACTCCAAGTAACGATAGGGGCTTTCTGAAGACAATGACATTTTGCTGATTCACCAACTTGGTTCCTGCTGGGAAAAAGACTGATCTAGGAAATGCCATTCTATTTTGTTGTTCATAGGAAAGGCAAGGGCACAGATGTTCAGAGTTGTTAAGTTCTAGTCTTTAAAAAAGGAAAAAAAGTTATCCTGTAATAACTTTGACAGACTGCTGCTTTCTTCCTCTTTTCTGATGGCAGAATTGTTCCCTCCCCTGTGTTCTAACCTTCTCCTAATTGCCATAATACCATTTTGTTTTTCTGAAAATCTGATTTTTAATCATTCTCTCTATCACATTTAAAGCTTAGTTGGATTCTTTAAATTGCTTTAATCTTATAATTAGATGAAACAATCAGTATATATCTCATCACAAAGTGCAGTTTTTCTGAAAACAGAAAGGGGACTCCTTTTGATTTCCCTCTGACATAACCTTTTCCTTGTCTAAACCCTGATCTATAATGGAAATGATTTTGTAGGCAACGGTTGTTAACAGTTTACTGTTGTACAGCTATAACTGCCTGAAACACCTACCATGAATAAACAATTTCATGGCAGTCATGGCTTAGTTTTTTTTAACTCTTCCATTTTTCAACCAGGCCTGTACATGGCTGGTTATGTTCTCAGCAGGCACAGGTCAGCTTGGTGCTGTCCTTTTCAGTGGAAACGAACTGCAGGGATTTTTAATTGGTATCAGAGGACTGATTTGTTGTGACCTTAAGAGCTAAAGAATATAGGAATACAGCTTGTGTCTTGTCCTATCAACCATGAAACACTGCTTCAGTGTATTCTGTCGCTCTGCATTACTACTACTGCTGCTGCTGCTGCTGTTGAATTGTCAGCATTTCTGTTACTGGCCCCTCCTCTGGGAAGAATGGAACTCGGTCATCATTTTGCTTTAGGATAGGATTTTAGAGTATGAAAATTAACCACAGGGGTAGGAGATGGGGTGAGAAATGTACTAACAAATTTTTCATGACTCCTCTTTGGATAGAGAGGGAACCTGGCACAAGAGAACTGTGCATCTTTTGGCCTTTTAAAAATATTGCTGGTTTTAAACAACCAATTTCTCTTTTCTTTAAGATGTTTCATTTGGATTCATTTATTCCCTTTCTGTGAACCTTGGGGGTGCTTTTACCAAATGATAAAAGCAAAGATGCATCTTAAGGTATTCTCATAAGGTAATTCTAAACAAATAGTTGTTCTGATTTAATGTAACTAGAAAGAACCTAATTAGTAAGAGAGATGTAATGAGAGACAAGAGATAGTAATGGCCCAGATAACACAGAAGTAAAATGTAGAAGTCTTGTGCTCATCTTGCATATTATAGATTGCAGTGGGAAGTTGTATCAAGTTGTTTGTGTAATGCCATAAACACAATATTTTAATGTAGTTTGTATTAATGTAGTTTGTATATTTTATTATATTGTGTTATAATCTGTAGATATGGATTATGTGATACATATATTATAAATAGTTATTGTGTAGCAACTATTCTCTCACTTGGGCAGATCTTTTCATTTCTGTGAGCTTTTTCTTTACCTGAAAAATATGGATAATACATCTTAGACTCTACCTTTCAGAGTCAATATCAGATAAGCATTTTGAAAACTCCAAATTGCAGTATGAGGAAGGATGTGGGTAAATATTATATAAGTGGCACTCATAAGATTTACAGGAGTTCAGTGGAGGGAATGATCACAGTAGTCTGGGGATGACCAGTGAATGACTAATGCAATTTGAATTGTGACAGTACGTGGGGTTAGAAGACATTTTGGAGCTTTAGGGGTGTAGGACCCCATGAATAGGAAAAACATTGAATAACTCTAAACTCTACCCCAAACCCTTATTTTTGATCATTTTGATCATATATATTTAACACACAAAACAAATAAAACACATTGCACCCACAAGTTGCAGTTTCTATGAAACATTAGTAACTCTGAGAGAGGGACTGGTACCTTGCTGCAGAGTCTTTGCCTGCTGCCTGTGTAAGTAGCTGCAAGTTCTGCTTCACAAATTTCCTTTCATAAAAAGTGAAAAATACAAAGACCACTGGGGCAACTGGTGGTGTAGTGCATAGAATACTGACTCTGGACTCAGGGAATTCAGATTCGATACTAGTTGGGCAAGTCACCTAACCCTGCTTACCTCAATTTGTTCATTTGTAAAATGAGCTGGAAATGGAAATGACAAACCATTCTAATATTTTTGCCAAGAAAATCCCAGAGAGAGTTGGATATGACTGAAACAACTCAGCAACAAAATCAAAGTTCATTGCAAGAGAAAATCATATAACTGAATTTGTATTGTAGAGAGACAAAAAGAGTATGTCCTTTTTAACTCTCTGAAACATTTAACAAAATTTAATTTTATAATAAATTTATGTTTGCATACTTATGATAGTAAATTATAAAATAGATTAATAACAGCAGTATTTATGCATTTATGACTTACTAAAAATTTTTTCCATATTGTCTGTGATTTGCCACAGTCTGCAGATCTTCGAAAATTTCCATTTAATTATTGATGGTCAAATCCAAGAATAACCATGGAAACATGAAGCCCTTGATGTCAAATAAATGTGCTAACATGTGGCCTGATCATTTCTGAATTTATCAGAGATTGATTCTCTGAAAGAATTGGGTACTTCCTTCCCAGAAAGTTGATGAATAAGCCAAGGGGACCTGTCCTGATTATATATGGTACTGTCCCATTAAGCAGTCTATTGCTTTATACAAAAATGACAAAATTTGAAGCATGTAATCTTTCCCACTTGACTAGGTGCTTGATTCTTTTTTTAAATAAGAATATTGGATAATTTAAACTTGGTTTAGGCAGCCTGTTTTTTCTCTTAATTCTGCTGTGATTCAAATTAGTGAAGCCTTAATTTTGATTTCTGAAGGTAACCAGTACTTTTGAAAGTTACAAGGAAAATATTCAAGAGGGAAGAATATTGTTGGTGTTTTCGGTGAAGAGTGCAAAGTAGATACCTTTTATTCTTTGGTACATTCTTTGTTGTCTCTGATAATTAGAGAGTAGACTTTTGCTTTTACTTTAGTCTTTGTTACTAAGTGGGGAAGCCCGATATAGATTTTGGAAAAGAAAAATTCTGGAATCAGAAATCTTGCCTCCTACTCTTAATAATTTTGTGTTTGTTGTAGGAAAGAACAATACTCTCTATTTTGACTTTAGGTAAGGAAAAACTTCCTAAAGCAGTCAGTGAAGTCTTGCAGTGAAAGTTCAGTAACACTCTTATTGGTGATATTGTAAAGTGGGGGGGGGGGAGTCTTGTTAGTTTGGAGTTGAAATAGATGGGGTTTTTTGTATCTTCTAGTATCTTTGAGGAGAAATTGTGATTCTTAACTGCATGGTGTGGGGCCTGCCGTTTAATCTCTCTGTGTTTCAGTTTCTTCTTATGTAAAATGAGAATAATAATACTTTGTGTTATCTTACTTGATGGTTGTGATGAAAGCACTTAGAATTCTATTTCAACATGAATTGTTGTCATTTCCTAAATATACCACACTAGAGAAAGTAAAAAAAAATTGGTAAAACTAATACAGTTGTGATTTGTAATGAAGTATTTTAAAGCAATTATTAGAATACTTTAATTTGAACTTTTTCTCTTAGACTATGGGGTTATTTTTCTTAAGTCTGAGCATGGTAAAGGCCTTAGCAAGAAGGCTTTATGTCTGGCTATTTGGGAATTCGGGGTAGGTTTGTGTTACATAGTCCAGTTGGATTGACAGTTGAGAATTGGATTGACAGTACTCCTCTGGGGTTCCTCTCTTATTTAGGCTGACAGAAAGTGGGTTATTATATGAGTCATTTCCTATAACATGTACCTTTTTCTAACAAGGCTTATGATGAACATTTGTAGACCTAGTTGCTATTTTCCAGTTTAATGTTTCTTATATTAACACTGCATTGGAATAAAATGTACTCTCACTGTACTCTTCAGTCTTTAAACAGCTGTTACACTATGCATTGATAAGTAGCTCATTTTACTTGAGCAAGTCATTAGCCAATTAAACATGCTATGATGAAAGGCAAGTGTCAGTAGGAAAATGTAAAATGTTAGTTCAAGAAAACAGATCATGGTATATATTCACTGTCTTGTATGTAGGTACTTGTCTCCTGAATTCTTTTTGTTTAAAACCCTTTTGTGAATTTCATATGACTTTCATGTTTGAAAGTTCAAGTTATCAATTTAGGTTCATAGGCAGCACATCTTCTGGGGATATCTTAGTAACTACCCTGAATCTCTTCCTCTAGTTTAGTTAAACTATAAATTGCTTCAAAAAGGGTCAAAAATAGATTCCAGATCCAATCTGGATGATTATGTGACATAGTCAGTTCTATATTTGCGAGGGAGACCATCTTTGGTCTCTAAAACAAAGTATGATAGCTATATTTATTGAGCACCTACTAGGTACCCCCAAATTGTGTCATTTTCATAGGAAATTGGTAATAAAAGAAAATTTGTGGCATTGGATTAGTTGTTTCACCAAGGGGGTTCATTTTTTCAAGGAAACCTTTTTCATTATGACTTTGTATAAACCATCTGTTTATTTCATCTTTTTGTTTTTTTAAAGAAACATTGTTCCTTATGTACACTTTGCATTGTGTTTGAGATTAATGTTCAGTTTTTGTACAGAGACTCTAAATGATATCATTCACAAAGTCAAGTATTTAGAAAAAAAACTGGAAAAAATCTCTGCTGCTTCCAAGAGACATTGTATAAAACACTTGGGTAGAACTCATCTTTTCTTTCTCTCACTTATTATTATAATAGCTTATTGCCCTAGTGGTAGATAAGTTAGTAGAGGAGTGAGTGGTGTAGCCTTTTTATCTGAAATGAAAAAAAAAGCCTTCCAAAGCTGTATTTTAGTATTTGGCTGGGAGACAGGCTCTTGGTTTTCCTATTATCTATGACTGGGAGAGCCTTTTTACTTTAAGAGATGAAACTGTAAGTACAGTGGCAAAGCCTATTACCTTTGCTCCACATCTGCTTATAGAGACATGCTAGGTTGTCGGGGAACTATAGTGTTCTCTTTCATGTTTGAGAGTTTTTTAACCTTTTGTCTGATTTTTCACTTCTTTTCTTGATCATCTCCAAATGACCTTTGTTCTGGGTCAGATTACATTATCCATGAATTGGTGATTGCAATTACTGAGTAATTGCTGTCTTTTTGAAGCTCTGTTTGGGAGCTTAGGGAATTTATGTGAGAATAGTTAGGAGGGGGATTGATTAGAAATTTGCTAGGCACAGTGGGTAGTTGATGTCTTAACTTCTAACTTGAGGTCAGGAAATTGGGTAGGAGACAGCCACTGGGGCATTCTAGGGCAAAATTTTTCCTTAGAAAAATTTTCCAATCTGTTGTGACTTAGAATGAAGGAAATTCTTCATTTTTACTATTCTAACTTGCATTTTAGAATTCTGAGACTTTAGAGGAAAATGAACAAGTGATAGATATTTTTACCCTTAATTCTTAACTATGAGGTAAAAATTTTAGAATAGAAAGAGCTAAAATTCTTTTTTTTTTTAAGGTTTAAGGTGCTCTACCCACTGTGCCACCTAGCTGCCCAGAAAGAGCTACAATTAAGCTAGACATCAGTTAGTAATTATTATTAAGAATCTCGTGGAGAATGAGGCTTTATAACATTGCATACAAGGAGGATAACATTGATATTTTAGTACCTGCTAATGTGTGTTGAGCATTATACTAAAGCTGAACCTTTCCTTTAGATGTAGGCAGGTATTGACGTATTTTGATGTCTTGAGGGATCTATGCCTTGTCCTTGCCTTCTCATTCTTTGCATTTTTGTCATTTGATGATTCACTGGTAAATCCATGTCAGAGCTCCAGTTAACTTCTGAGCTCCAGATCTCTTGATATTAAATGACTACCATTGAAATATAATAAGCTGTCCATTGGCTACTTGCTTTCTCGCAATAACCTGTCTACCTTTCCCTTCTGTCGTATATTTCTCTATTAGCTTTTATACTACTTCCAATTCACAGTTCTTACATAGTAATACATTACAATCTACTCGTGCTTCTCAGGTGCCTTTTGCTCATGTGCCAATATTTCTCATTATCCTTTGGATGAGCTTTAAATTAATTCTTCAGACTTTGGTTTTCCAGGCCTACTAACATCCCCATAGCTTCTCTTCCTAAAAAAACAAAATTTCATTAGATGAGGTGCTAGTTGGCTCTGTGGATAGAGTGTTGGGCCTGGAGTTAGGAAGAGTTGACTTCAACTGTGACTTCAGACACTTAATTTCCATGGAATCCTGGTCAAACCACTTAACCACTGTCTGCCTTAGTTCTCTCAATTGTAAAATGAGGATGTGCTTAACACAATATTTGAAACATTACAGATGCTTAATAAATCTTCCCTCTTTTGTTCTCTTCCTCATTTGTTCCCTTCCTCTTGCTTCCTTTCCTTCCATCTCTTCTGTTTTCTTCCCTTTCTCCTTTCTTCCTTTTTTCTTCTCTCCCTCCTTCCTTCCCTTCCCCTCCCTTCCGTTCGCCCTTTCTTGCTCTCTCCCTCTCTCTCTCTTTCTCTCTCCCTCTCATCCTCCTTCTTTTCCTCTTTTGTTCCTTTTGTCCCTCTTTCTTTTTCTTCCCCTCTCCCTCCCCCTTCCTTTTTTCTTCACCTCCCTCCCACCTCATCACTGTATTAAAACTGTTCCCCCCAAAGTTACGAATAATTCATGTAAAAATAGATGACTTTTTAAAAAATATTTGCCCCTATAACTTTCTTCCCTCCCAGAAAGCCTTCACTTAGAAGAAAAGTAGTAGAGTAAAAATTGATAAACACATGGAGAGAATCTAGTGTTACATTCAGGGTTCCACACTCAAAGTCCTGGCACTTGGTTAAGGAAGCAGGAGAGAGATATCTCATCACTGTTCTTCTATGAGAATTTGTTCTTTACAATTTTGCAGTATTCAGTTTTGTTTGTTTTGTGGGGTTCTTTCAATTTATTTTGTTTTATTGTTTTGTGGTTCTGCTTTACTTTTCATCAGTTCATGTAAGTCTTTCCTTGCTTTTTTTATATTCATCATGCTCATAGCTTCTTACAAGCACAGTTGTTTAAGCATTCCACAGTTAATAGATGTTTCTTTTGTTTTTAGTTCTTTGCTTTCACAAAAAATGCTGCTATAAATATTTTTGTATTTTTGGAGCATTTCTTTTTGTCAGTGACCTCTTTGGGGCATATTGATAATAGTATACATAGCATCAGTTATGTGCCAGATAATGTGCTAAGCACTTTACTAATGATGTCTCTTTTGATCCTCACTTGCAACCCTGGGAGGGAGGTGCTATTATTATTACTTCCATTTTACAGCTGAGGAAACTGAAACAAGCAGAATTAGTTGACTTGCTTAGGGCCACACACTTAGTTTGGGGTCAGATATGAACTCAAGTCTTCTCGATTCCAGACCTACTTCTTTTTTTTTTTTGACAGAAATAATTTATTTTATTTTATTTTTACATTTTAGAAAGGTTTTGTTTATTTTCAGTTTTACAATTTTTGCCCCAATCTTGCTTCCTTCTGCCTACCCCCCACAGAAGGCAGTTTTTTAGTCTTTATATCATTCCCATAGTGAGAAATCATATCCTTAAGGAAGAAACATACAGTATGAGATGTAGCAGAATTACATAATAAGACAATTTTTAAAAATTAAATTAAAGGTACATAGAAAGTCTTTGTTCAAACTCCACAATTCTTTCTCAAGATACAGATGGCATTCTCCATCGCAGATATCCCAAAATTGTGCCTGATTGGTGCCCTGTTGATGTGAGCAAGTCCATTCAAGTTGATCATCACTGCTGTTAGGGTGTACAGTGTTCTGGTTCTGCTCATCTTGCTCAGCATCAGTTCATGCAAATCCTTTCAGGCTTCTGAATTCCCATCTCTCCTAGTTTCTAATAGAACAATAGTGTTCCATCACATACATATTACTACAGTTTGTTAAGCCATTCCCCAATTGATGAGCATACCTTCAGTTTCCATTTCTTTGTCACCACAAAAAAGAGCTGCTGTGAACATTTTTGTTCAGGTGATGTTTTTACCCTTTTTCATAATCTCTTCAGCGTATAGACCCAGTAGCGGTATTGCTGGATCAAAGGGTTTACACATTTTTGTTGCTTTTTGGGCATAATTCCAAATTGCTCTCCAGAAAGGTTGGATGAGTTAACAGCTCCACCAACAATGTATTAGTGTTCCATATTTCCCACATCCCTTCCAATATTGAGCATTGTTCTTTCTGGTCATAGTGGCCATTCTGAGAGGTGTGAGATGGTACCTCAGAGGTGCTTTAATTTGCATTTCTCTAGTAATTAGTGATTTAGAGCAATTTTTCATATGACTATAGATCACTTTGATTTCCTCATCTGTAAATTGCCTTTGACTATTCTTTGTCATTCATTTGTCAATTGGGGAATGGCTTGTCTTTTTTAAAAAACATTTGACTCCATTCTCTGTATATTCTAGAGATGAGTCCTTTGTCAGAAACACTTGTAAAAATTATTTCCCAATTTACTACATTTCTTTTGATCTTGGTTACAGTGCTTTTGTCTTTGCAAAAGCTTTTTAATTTAATGTAATCAAAATTATCTAGTTTGTTTTTAGAGATGTTCTCCATCTCTTCCTTGGTGACAAACTGCTTCCCTTTCCATAGCTCTGACAGGTAAACTAGTCCTTGATCTCCTAGTTTGCTTATAATACTGTTTTTTATGTCTAGATCCTGTATCCATTTTGATCTTATCTCGGTATAGGGTGTGAGGTGTTGGTTTCTTCCATACTAACTTCCAATTTTCCCAGCAGTTTTTATCATAGAGAGAGTTTTTATCCCAGTAGCTGGATTCTTTGGGTTTATCAAACAGCAGATTACTATAATCATTTCCTGCTATTGTACCTAGTCTGTTCCATTGATCTACCACTCTATTTCTTAGTCAATACCAGACAGTTTTGATGACTGATGCTTTATAATCTAATTTTAGGTCTAGTAGGGCTAAGCTAACTTCTTTTGTACTTTTTTTCATTAAATCTCTGGAAATTCTGAACTTTTTATTTCTCCATATGAATTTATTTGCAATTTTTTCTAACTCATTAATTTTTTGGAATTTTGATTGGTAGGTTACTAAACAGGTAGTTTAATTTAGGTAGAATTGGCATTTTTATTATATTAGCTTGGCCTATCCATGAGCAGTTGATATTTGCCCAGTTATTTAAGTCTGATTTTATTTGTGTGAGAGAAGTTTTGTGATTGTTTTCAAAAAAGTTTCTGAGTCTGCCTTGACAGGTAGACTCCCAGCTATTTTATATTGTCTGAAGTTACTTTGAATGGGATTTCTTTCTAGCTCTTTCTGCTGTATCTTGCCAGTCATATATAGAAATGTTGAGGATTTATGAGAGTTTATTTTATATCCTGTGACTTTGCTAAAGTTATTAATTATTTCTAGTAGTTTTTTATATGATTTTTTGGAATTCTCTAGGTATACCATCATGTCATCTGCAAAGAGTGAGAGTTTTTGTCTCTTCCTCCCCTATTCTAATTCCTTTGATTTCTTTTTCTTCTCTTACAGTGGAAGCTAACATTTCTAATATGATATTGAATAATAGTGGTGATAGTGGGCATCCTGGTTTCACCCCGATCTTATTGGGAATGCCTCTAGCCTCTCCCCATTGAATATAATGCTTGTTGATGGTTTCAGATAGTTACTGTTTATTATTCCAAGGAATAATCCATTTATTCCTATGCTCTCTAGTGTTTGTAGTCAGAATGGGTACTGTATCTTGTTAAAACCTTTTCCAGCATCTATTGTTATAAATCATGTGATTTCTGACAGGTTTGTTATTGATCTAATTAATTATACTGACAGTTTTCCTATTATTGAACCAACCCTGCATTCCTGGGATAAGTCTTACATGGTCATAATGTATTATTATCCCAGTGATAGCTTGTTGTAGTCATTTTGTTAAGATTTTATTTAATATTTTTGCATCTATATTCATCAGGGAGATAGGTGTATAATTTTCTTTCTCTGTTTTAACTCTTCCTGGTTTAGGTATCAGCACCATATTGGTGTCATAGAAAGAGTTAGGCAGAGTTCTGTTTTTGCTTATTTTTCCAAATAGTTTATATAGAATTGGAACCAGTTGTTCCTTAAATGTTTGCTAGAATTCACTTGTGATTCCGTCTAGCCCTGGAGATATTTTCTTAGAGAGTTCAATAATTACTTGTTGAATTTCTTTTTCTGAGATAAGGTTATTTAGGTATTTAATTTCATCTTCATTTAACCTGGGCAGCTTATATTTTTGTAAATATTCATCTATTCCATTTAAATTATCAAATTTATTGGCAAAGAGTTGGGCAAAATAATTTCAAATGATTACTTTAATTTCCTCCTCATTGGTGGTGAGTTCACCTTTTTCATTTATAATTTTGTTTTCTTTTTTTTTTTAGGTTTTTTTTGTAAGGCAAATGGGGTTAAGTGGCTTGCCCAAGGCCACACAACTGGGTAATTATTAAGTGTCTGAGACCGGATTTGAACCCAGGTACTCCTGACTCCAGGGCTGGTGCTTTATCCACTGCGCCACCTAGCCGCCCCTTTCTTTTTTTTTTAAATCAAATTGTCCAGAGGTTTATCAATTTTATTGGTTTTTTCATAAAATCAAGCTCTTGGTTTTATTTATTTTTCTTGCTTTCAATTTTATTAATTTCTCCTTAATTTTTAGAATTTTTAATTTGGTATTTAACTGGGGCTTTTTTTTTTTTTTGCAAGGCAAATGGGGTTTAGTGACTTGCCCAAGGCCACACAGCTAGGTAATTATGATGTGTCTGAGGTAAGATTTGAATTCAGGTACTCGTGACTCCAGGGCCAGTGCTCTATCCTGTGCCACCTAGCTACCCCTTAACTGGGGGGGGGGGGTTTAATTTCTTCTTTCTCTAGTTTTTTTAGTTGCATATTTAGTCTTTGATTTCTTCTTTCTCTAATTTATTCATATAACCATTTAAAGATATAATATATCCCCTGACAGCTGCCTTGAGTGTTTCCCATAGGTTTTGGTATGTTGTTTCATTATTGTGATTATCTAGGATAAAATAATTAATTTTTTCTACAATTTATTGTTTGATCCATTCTTTAAAATGAGTTTATTCAGTTTCTAGTTAGTTTGAAGTCTGTATCCCCCTGGCTCAACATTGCACATGATTTTTATTGCATTATGATCTGAGAAAGATATATTCAGTATTTTTGCCTTTCTGCAGTTGTTGATTAGGTTTTTTTGCCCTAGTATGTGGTCAATTTTTGTGTAAGTGCCATGTACTGCTGAAAAGAAGGTATATTCCTTTCTATCCCCATTCATTTTCCTCCATATGTGTATCATGTCTAGGTTTTCTAACAATCTTTTTACCTCCTTAACTTCCTTCTTGTTTATTTTATGGTTAGATTTATCTAAGTGTGAGAGTGGGAAGTTGAGGTCTCCTACTTAGTAGAGTTTTGCTGTCTTTGTCTTCCTGTAGCTCCTTCAGCTTATCCTCTAAGAATCTGGATGCTATGCCATTGGGTACATACATATTTAGTATTGAAATTACTTTTTCTATGGTACCTTTTAGGAGGATGTAGTTTCCTTCCTTATGTCTTTTAATAATATCTATATTTGCAGCTGCTTTGACTGAGATAAGGATTGCTACCCCTGCTTTTTTCACTTCTGCTGAAGCAAAATATATTTTGCTCCAACCTTTTTACCTATATGTATCTGTTTCAGATGAGTTTCTTTTAAGCAGCAAATTGTAGGATTCTGGTTTTTAATCCACTCTGCTATTTGCTTACATTTTTAAGGGAGAGTTCATCCCATTCACATTGCCTTCCATGTTATCTTCCTTTTGTTGGTATTTCCCCCCCTTCCCCCCTTTATCCATATTCCGCTGTTTTGTTTCTGAATACCACCACCTTCAGTGTGTTTGCCCTCCTATAGCTAACCCCCCTCCCCCCTTTTTTCTCCCTTTCTCTTTGCCCCTTCTTTCTTTCCTTCCTTTTGTTGATTCCCCCTTTCCTCCCCCCCTCCCCTTTTCCCCTTTTAACACTTTAAAGGTAAGATAAGTTTCTTAAGTTAACTGAATGTATGTATGGTAACTTTAAGCCAGTCTGATGAGGAGAGTAAGATTTAGGTGCTTCTCACCCCCTCCCTTCTTCCCCTCTATTGTAATAAGTCCTTTGTACCTCTTAATGTAATAAGATTTAAGTCTTTCTGTCTGAGTCACAGAAAGGTTATGAGTGGCCTGTGCACTGAGGATGCCCGGTGGAGGTTGGGGCAGTGATGGCAACTTGGGTTTCTGCTTTTAGCCCTCCTGGGAGGATTGCGCCCATTAGCAGGCCCATCTGGCAGTGGGCACTGGCTGCCACCATTTCGATCTTCCCGCCCACCAACCAGATCCCCCTGACGAACATGGATGTGGTGCTCATGAAGTGCATGGGGAAGCGTTTTGAGATTGCTTGCTACAAGAACAAGGTTGTGGGCTCAGTTTTACCAGATATTGTATTCTTGGATGCATTCTAAGCTCCCTTGCTTTTTTGGAATATTGCATTCCAGGTCCTTCGATCCCTTAATGTTGATACTGCCAGGTCCTGTGTAATCCTTACTGTGGCTTTTTGGTATTTAAATTGTTTCTTTCTGGCTGCTTGCAGGATTTTCTCTTTTATCTAATGGTTCTGGAATCTGACTATAGTATTCCTAGGTGTTTTCATTTTGGGATCCCTTTTTGGAGAGGATCGATGTATTTTTTCAATAATTATTTTGCCCTCTGGTTCCATGATAGTGCAGTTTTCCATCATTAAATTCTGTAATATTAAGTCCAGGCTTTTTTCCTCTTCATTGTTTTCAGGAAGACCAATAATTTTTAGGTTATGTTTCCTCTATCTGTTCTCGTGGTCACTGGTTTTGCTGACAAGGTATTTTAACGTTTTCTTCTATTTTTTCAATTTTTTTTGGTTTTGTTTAATTCTTGTCATCTCATGAAGTCATTGGTTTCCATAGCCTCCATTTATTTTTTAGGGAAGAATTTTCTTCATTTACCTTTTGCAACTCCTTTTCCAACTGGTCAGTTCTATTTTTGTAAGAGTTTTTCCTTTGTTCATTTGAGGTTTTGAGAGAATTATTTTCTCTTTGCATTTGTATTTTTCAAGGATTTGTTTTCTTGTTTCAAGGTGTTAATTTTCTCTTGGGTTTGTTTTCCCAAATTTTCCAATTGATTTGTAAACTCCTTCCTTATTTATTCAAGGAAGTCTTTCCATGCTGGAGACCAAATCATATTCTCCTCAGGGGTTCTCTATCTCTCTGAATTAGGGTCTTTTTCTTCTAGGAATTTTTCTATGATACCCCCTTTCATTGGCCTTTCTTCATTTTCCTAAGTTCTTGTGTTGGGGGAGGGCCTGGTTCACAGAGGTTTGGTATTGAGATTCATAGAGGCTTTACTCACTGAGTGTAATATCTCCAGCTGGCCAGTAGGGGGTACTGGAGGCATTGCTCACTGAGTGGCTAGTAAGGGGGTGTTGGATGTAATATCTCCTCCCGGCCAGTAGGGGGTGCTAGAGCCTGGAAACTACTCTCCAGCCCTTTCTGCAAGTCCCAGACTGTCAGTCCCATGGCCACGCCTCCACTCTGGTTGTTTCTTAGAGCAAAGTGGTTCCCACAGCCAAAACGCTGGGGCTGATCTTAGATTTGCTTGCTCTCACCCCTCCACCACTGGCTGTGGGCACTCTGCACTCACCACACCCCTGATCCCCAAAGACAGACCTTGAAGTATGTGTAGTTTTCCTATCATCTCGTTCTGGGTTTTGTCCAAAAGACTTCCATCAAGAGGTTTATTTCATATTGTTTATGAGGGAAGATCAGGAGACCTTAGGACAGGACCTGGCTTCTCTATGCCATCTTGGCCAGAAGTCCCAGACTTACTTCTTTATCCATTGTATGACCCAGGCACCTAGGTCTTTGTATAACAATAGAATCTTGTGCTGAAAGGGTAGAGACTTTGCTTTCCAGAATACAAATTTATAGCTTGCCTTACAGTGTTATATGCCAGCCTTTTCTGACATTGACTAATTTTTGTTTTTTTTTGTAAGGCAAACGGGATTAAGTGGCTTGCCCAAGGCCACACAACTGGGTAATTATTAAGTGTCTGAGACCGGATTTGAACCCAGGTACTCCTGACTCCAGGGCCGGTGCTTTATCCATTATGCCACCTAGCCGCACCCATTGACTAATTTTTGAATGTGAATTGAAGTCTCAGCATTCTTTTGATTTCCATTTCTCTTAGTGATTTTGAACATTTTTTTCTTATGATTGTTAATATCTTGCAATTCATCTTTTGAAACCTGTTCTTTGACTACTTCTCTATTGGAGAATGGCCTTTAACATTAGATATTTCTGTTAGTTGTCTATATATCTTAGATACTAGGCGCTTTTAGAGATGTTTGATATGGAGTCTATTTCCTTCCCATTCTCACTAAATTTCAGTGGTTTTCTGTCTGGCACAAAACCCATTTGGTATTCAGAGCCCTTTATGTCTTAACCCTCTCGTACCATGCCCATTTTATTATACCTTACACCTTACCATGTACTCTGACTCAGTGACATTGGCCTCCTGGGTGTTCCATAAAGAAGACATCCATCTCTTGACTGCAAGCATTTCCTCTGATTGTCACCTTGCCTAGGAATGCTCTTTTTTTTTTCATCTCTGCCTACTAGCTTCCTTTACTGACTTCTCTTGATTCTAATGCCTTCCCTCTCGTTTATTTCCTGTTATTATTGTAAATATCTGTTTTCTTGTTGTCTATTAGATTTTGAAAGCTCCTTGATGGCAGAGATTGTCTTTTTTTTCTTTTTGTATCCTTAGCACTTAGCACATTGCATGACATGTAGTAGGCACTTAATGTTTAATGGTTGTTAACTGACTTTCCTCATTCAGTTACTTTCTATCTTTGATTTATTAACTTTGTATAAAACTTTTTATTTTCATGAAATGATCCTATTTCATCTTTTGTAATTGCCTTTATTTCATATTTGGTTAAGAATTCATTCCTATTTGTAACTGTAAAAAGAATACAAACTGCTTATCTTCTAATTTTTTTATGGTATGTTCTTTGACTTTTTTATTTTTCTTTAATATCAGTTAATAATATTTATTGTGGAATATGCTCTCTATTTTTCTATAAGTGATTTTCAACATATTGCTCAATAGTTTTCCTAGTATATATAAAATAAGGAATTCTGGGACAGCTAGGTGGCACAGTGGATAGAGCCTTGGCCCTTGTCCAAGAAGACCTGAGTTGAAATCTGACCTCAGACACTCAAGAATTGCCTAGCTGTGTAACCTTGAGCAAGTCGCTTAACTTCATTGCCTTGCCCCCAAAAAACAACTAAAAAAAACAAGGAGTTCTTTTCTAGGTAATTTATGTTTTGAGGTTTAGTGAACACTAGATTATGGAGTTTAGATATTTCTTATTCTTCTTTTGTCTAATATGTTTCTAATGTAGTTTTCTATTTTTTCATCATTACCAAATTGTTTTGATGATTGATGTTTTTTATATGCTCTAAGAATATCATTCATTGCTACCTTTTTATTATTTCCTTGATATTCTAGATCTTTGTTCCTTTAATTGAATTTTATAATTTATTTAACTCTGTAAAATATCTCTCTGGTTTTTTCATGTAGCAGCAGTACATCTATAAATTAATTTTATTAGTATTGACATTTTTATTATATTGATATTGTCTGACCACCAGTACAGAATATTTGTCTAGCTCTCTAAATTGTTCAGGGAGCTATTTAAAGAACAGTTTGTAATTGAGTCTATATAAGTATTGAGTATACTTTGATAGATTTACTCCCATATATTTTATATTCATTTTTGTCATTATTTTGAATAAGACTTCATTTTCTATTATTGTCTCCTAAATCTTGTTGGGTTTATTTTGTAGCCTACAATTTTGCTGACACTCTGCATTGTTTCAGTTTCTTAGTATTTTCTAATTAAACAATGGAGTCATCAGGAGATCTATCATTTCTTTAGTTCATCAACTGTTGCTAGCAGTTTTAGAACTGTATCAAATTCTCGTGGAAAAAATTAAGAATCTTTGCATTACTCTTGTACTTATTGAGAGAGCTTCTATGTTTCCAAATTGTGGATAGTTAGTACTTGCTTTTATTTTTAGCTACTTTTTGTCATCTTTAAAATCTTCCTAATCCTATACTATATTAAACCATCCTTGGCATAAATCAAACTTGATTATAATTTTTTTTTCTTTTCAAATTGCTGTGTTTGTCATGATTTGCCATATTGGAAATTTTGAATTTACATTCATCAATGATATTAAGTCTGCAGTTCTCATTCTTTGCTTTTCATTCCCTGATTTAGGTATTAGAACTATATCTCATAAAAGGGGATTAATAGAATTCTTTTCATCACTTGTTTTGTAAAAGTTTGATAGAATTCTCCTGTAAATTCATCAGGACCAGAAGGTTTTTCTTTGGCAGGCAATGGGGTTAAGTGACTTGCCCAAAGTCACACAGCTAAATGTATTAAGTGTCTGAGGCTGAATTTGGACTTGGGTCCTCCAGACTCTAGGGCCAATACTCTATCCACTGGACCACCTAACTGCCCCTTTAACAACTTATATCTAGTTTTATTTCCTTTTCTGAGATTGAATTATTTAATGTTTTATCCTTCATTTTCAAAGAGGACCACAACATCAGGGGGGTGATGCTAGGACAAGCACATGAATTGGATTTGAGTGAGGGGGTACTGTACTAAGTCATCAGTCTTACTTTCTCCTTCAGAGCCACCTGAGTAGTCAGATAGGAATCAGGACAATGGTCCTGGATGGAAGGCAACCAGGGTGAAGTAACTTGCCCAAGGTCACACAGCTAGTAAGAATCAAGTGTCTGAGGTTGGATTCAAGCTTTCATCCTTCCTTATCCAAATTCTCTATCCACTGCACCACCTAACTGCCCTTGAATTATTTAAGATCTTTACTGGTAGTGTATCATTATAGGTATTTTATATTTTTGAAGGTATTCTATGTGTGTACATATAACTCTACCTTGTAGGTTTTGGTATTTTTTAAATTTTCTTCTTTTTTTTTTGTACCAGTGATCTCTTAATTGCCAAATCTAAGCAGTCTTTTCTCATTTTTTTTCAGCCTTTTTGACATCTTTGCTACTTTTGACAATACTTTCCACCCTTTCCTCCTAGATAGTTTTCCTATCTCTGTTTTTTGGGCTGCTCTCTCCTTTTTCTCTTTATATCTGACTCATAAGCACCCCCCCTTTTTTAACATTTTTGTTTTAAATTTTTAGTTCTGGAATCTAATTTTCCCTCCTTCCCTCCTTTCCCCAAGATAGTAAATAATCAGATATAGATTCTACATGTGCAATTATGTGAAACATTTCTATATTAGTCATTTTGTACAAGAAGACTTGAATGAAAGAGAAAAAAATGAAAGAAGGAAAGTGATAATAGGAAACTTTAATCTATATTCAGTCAGTATCAGTTCTTTATTTGTAGTATGCATTGCCATCCTTTGGGATAGTCTTGGATCATTTTATTGCTGAGATTAGTACAGTTCTTCATTGAGCAACATTGCTTTTATGGTGTATAACATTCTCTTGGTTCTGTTCACTTCACTGTAAATCAGTTCATGTAAGTCTTTCCAGTTTTTTTCTGAAATTATCCTGCTTGCCATTTTTTATACCACAATAGTCTTCCATTACATATACCATACTCAAATGATAGGCTTCCTTTTGATTTCCAATTCTTAGCCACCAAAAAAAAAAGGTGCTGTAAATATTTTTTTTTAACCAATAGGTCCTTTTTTCTTTTTTGGATGTCTTTGGGATATTTAATCTAATAATGGCATTGCTAGATTGCAGGGTATGCTTAGTTTTAGAGCCTTTTGGCTATAGTTACAAATTGTTCTCCAAAATGTTTGGATCAGTTCACAACTCCACCAACAGTATATTAATGTTCCAGTTTTCCCACATCTCCTTTAACATCCAAGCTTTTCCTTTTTGTCAAATAAGCCACTCTCGCAGCTCCTTCTCATCTCATTTATTTGCTAATCATTCATATTACACAACTATTAACTCTAGATGTTGCTTAAGGCCCTGGCCTGAGCACTTTTCTCTCTATATACTTTCAGTGTCTGAATGACTTTACTTGGTTTTAATTATCATCTTCATGAACTGATTCTCAGGTCTATATAAATGGCCCCATTATCCCTTGAGTTTCATTTTCTTTTTACTAATTGCCTAATGGACATTTCGCACTAGATATCCTGAAAGCTTCTTAAACTAAATATGCCTGAAACAGGGTTTATTATTCCCTTTTCCTGCTTTATTCCCACATCTAATATATGATGTACCTCCTCACCTCCACCTCATAGAATGTATCTTTTTGTTTCTTATATAGCTCCAGTGCCTCTTCTAACCAATTCCTTTCCTAATCAAGCCTTCACATCCCACAAAATGCTCCAGGTCCTTTCTACCAATCTACTTTTTTATATTTACCTACCTTATATTTATTTGTATTTATTCTCTCTATATTTATTTTGTGTATATGTGCTATATGCATTCAGCTTTATCTACATCAGTATATATATATATACCATATATACTGTATATCTACACACACACACACACACACACACACACACACACACACACAGATTATCTCCCTTGTTGATAGAATGTAAGGTTTTTGAGAGTTAGGAATTGTTTCTTTATTTGTATTATGGCCTCAATAATTAAAACAGGGCCTAGCACTGAATAAATATTATTTATACTATTGGTATATCAACTGTGATTTGTGATGGTGGCATCATTAGAAGAATGTTGTTGTTTAGTTGATGGATCTTTGTGTCAGTGAGAAGTTTGGGGTATTAAAATTGCAATGTGTCCCAATTGCAATCCTGCTTGCTTTCCTCCTTCATTCTGGGTACTCTGTGTAGATGTCTTTGTGCTCATTTTCATCAGGTCCTGAAGTATTGTAAAACCTTCTAAAATGTTTTCTGATCTGTCAAAGAGTTTAATGTAATGACTGACACAGTAGAAGTGCAGTGCTTGCAGAACCCTTGTAGTAACCAGTTCTATGCAATAAGAGGCTGGTCTTTTGAATACATGTGTCTTGAACAAGCAGTGACCTAGACTCTAAACTAGGTAAGAGAACAGCGGGCTGGATTGCATTTAGAAAATTGTCCTTTACTTTATGATCATCTTAGGGTGTTCTCAGATGCCAAAATCCATCTTTTTTTTAGCCCTTAGTGATTCTCCATGGCAGCAAGTCAGTCGTAGACAAGCATGCAAAAGCATACTGGAAATGGAAAAATTAACCTCATGCGTATGTACAATTTAAGTATACACATTTGCACGCTTGCGCACGCGCGCGCGCGCGTGTGTGTGTGTGTGTTGCAGTAGTTTGTTAGAAGTTCTGCAAATTTTTGTAGGGTTAAGGAGAATATTAATTTTCAAATTTCCCCTTGGAAGTCTGATAGTTTGTGGTGGAAATAAGTGTCAGTTTAGAGATATAGGAGGGTCTTTATACCTGCTATTCTGGATTTGGTCTAGTTTAAGCCTTTCTGTGTACTCCCCTTTTCCATCAATAAGTGTTTGAATCTTAGAGAGGAGAAATTGCACATACTCACTTTTTATTCAGGAGATGTCCTTAATTTCAAGGTTATGTGACCCATTTGTAAGTGATTCAAGCGGCTTATATATTGTGGTTTACAACTTGTCAGGTAAGACTGATCATCTTCTGTTTTAGCAGCCTTTTGATTGCTTTTCTGATAAGTACCACAAGCATGAAAGAGATTTCATACTAAGATCTTCAGGCTCTTTGCACATATTAAGTAGTCCAAATTTCCCTGTGTTTTAGGGAAGCATTGTTGATTTATCTTTTCCTGTGGAACAAAATAAAGGCACACAAATTAAGAATTTACTCACTCTAAGATAGCTGGTCATTCACTTGTAGGTCCAGAAAGAGAACCTTAACCAATTATACTTCTTTTAGTGAACATCTTTTTGTGACTTCATCAGTCACATCTTGATTTTATCTTCATATTATCTGTGACTATCTCTGATTTTTTATTTTGGTCTTTGTTCTCTTTTCTATCCAGTTCATCACTCATGCCATTGTCAGATTAATCTTTCAATTTATTTCTTCTTAATCAGAAACATTCATTGACTCCCAGTTAGTAAGTAAGTCTCTAACCTTTCATTCATGGTCCTTTGTGACTTGATCCAAATTTATCTCTCCATCTTGGAAGTAAATATTTCTTTATCTATAACATAAATTTGCCTCTGTGACTTCTACCTGTTGTTTCCAATTCTGTCCTTTGGGACTAAGCAGAACAAGTTTAATATCTTCTCCACAAAATAACCCTTCTATTAATTGAAGACATTCTCTCCTCTGTAAATCTTCTATAAGGGATACCATTGCACAATGGATTAAGAGCTGCTTTAAGAATCAGAAAGACATGATTTGTGTCCTTTTTCTGACTCATGATGCAGGATGTGTTGCTCAACCTCTCAATGCATCAGGCAAATCTCTCAGATAATTAAGTTTCAGAGTATTGCTTATTTGACCTTATTAGAGCATGTTTTCTTACTTGGAGCTCTCTGTATTGATGAAATTACAGGTTCAGTCGGAAAATAAAAAGAAAGAAAAACTTTTCCAGGCTCAGTATCCCACATCTTTTATCTATTCCTTGTAATGGGGTGGTTACAGAACCATTCACCATGCTGGATGTCCTCCTTTAAATGTGCTGCAGCTTAGAGAATTGGACTTGCAGTTAAGGAGGTCTGGGTTCAGATCTTTCTTGACATTGAATCACTTAATATCCTTGAGTTTCTTCATCTGTAAATTGGATTAGATTCATTGAATGCTTAACATCCTTTCTCATGAGATATATGATCTCATGATCTCTTAATTGCTAAACTGTTTGATTTTTTTTTTCTTGATCTTCATCCCTTTTGTCTGGATACTTTATTCTCTGATTTTCATGACACTGTTTTCTCTTAGTTCTCTTATTTGTTTGAGTTTTCCTTCTCCGACTCTTTTGCTGCAGCTTCATCCATGTCACACCTAACTGGTTGTTTCTCATTTTTCAGGACCCTTTTACTTAAATTCCATTATCTCTTATTGTTCTCATCTACTCCTGTGTTCAGTTATCATCTCTGTGCATATGACCCCAGATTTGGATAGTCATCCCTGGTCTCTCTACTGAGTTTCAGTTCCACATTACCAGTTGTCTTTTGGACGTTTCAAGCTAGATGGTCCAATAGATACCTTAAACTCAGTTTGTCTTAAAAAATAATTTATTACTTTTCCCTAATTCCTCCTCCAAACTTCCCCATCCCTGTCTTCCTGACTGTCTTCCATGAAATGGTCTCTCCTCATGTCTTCCTCTTGGAATACCTGGCTTCCATTAAGTTTCAGCTCAGTTGTCTCCTTGTACTGGCAGCTTTTCTTACTCCCTCGGTTGCAAGTGTTTTCCTCTTTCATGCTACCTTGCATTTTCCTATTATGTACATGGTGTTTTTCCATTTGAAAATTAGCTCTTTGAGGTCAAGGACTGTTTCTGGTGCCAGAGTGTGCTACAGAGAGAGGGCACTTACAACTATTGCTTTTTAAGCTTTGTAGTGTGCTTTACATGTTTACTCATTTGATCTTCCCAACAACCTTGGGAGGAAGATGCTATTATCGGTATTTTACAGTAGAGGAAACTGAGACTGAGAAAGGTCAAGTGACTTTTGTAAGGATCACTTAACTAGGAATTGTTGGGAGTCAAGATTTGAATTCAGGTCTTCTGGCTCTAGGTCTGAAACTCCACCTGCTACACTACTTATTTATCTATAAATACATACTTGCTTTTTTGATTAGGTGTCTTATGTCCCCAGCTAAGTTTTAAACTTCTTGAGACTCCCTGTACTTCTTTTTCCTACATATAGTAGTACAATTCCTTGCCTGTAGGTATGTATTTTGTAAATATTTGTTGATTTGATTTTGGACAAGAGGGGAGCAGTGCTTTTTAACTTTTGATGATTTTAACCATATGTCTCATGTCTCAGAGTCTTAGAAAGTTTAGGTTGTGTTTTTTTCTTTCTTCCCTATACTTTTGCCTACTCCTCTCTCTTAGTCCACTTCTCTTAATGTACAAAGTATGTTGGAGGGTGGAGGAGGAGGGGGGAAAATTGATTTGATTAGGACAGGTGCGGGGGGGGCGCTCCAATTATTTTTTCTCATCCTAGTCTAGCCTAAATCCATTCTTTACCACATCGACCTCAGTGAAATTCTTTGTGAAGCACCAGGCATCACATCACAGAAATCATTACTGCTTTTGAAGATGAACTGTACAGAGTAGTTAAGATTATACTGAGTTTCAAGAATTTAAATTATGGGCTAAGGTTAAGGGTGTTGGCCTATTTCTTAGATCACTCTGAAAAGAGACTTCCAACTGGTTTATTTGAAGTTATGAAATTTATGAAGGTGTAGTGAACATATGGAATAAGTTACTAAAGAAGGTGATGTAAAGAATGAAAGTGAGTCTGTCATTTAACTTTTAGTGAATACCCACTGTGGGCCAAGGGCTGTTGAAGATAGTGATGAAACGATTAGCTAGGACACCGAAAGGAATCAAATTTTTGAAAATATGTCTGTAGTATTTCTGTATGTAGTTAATGCCCTTAACATTTTTCACATGTGTCCATCGCTGTAGTTGATTTGCTACAGGAATTAACAGATATTGATACACTCCATGAGAGTGAAGAGGGAGCTGAAGTGCTCATTGATGCCTTGGTAAGTTGCACTGTCTTTGAATTCCTTTGATTTTTTTTTTTAATGAATGAATTTAGCTATCACTGCCATTTTAATCAGTTAATGATAAAGTTAATTACTTAAGGATTTATATTAACTTCAAGCTCAAGGTGACTCAGTATTGGGTTAATGCAAATTTAGGGCTATTTCTATAGAAAACTTGATTCCAGAAGAAAGGGGTTTTAGAGTGAATCAATTTTGAAATTATGGGACATTGGACTGTGTACATTAATTCCATTGTGTCATCATACTGGATGCTATACTTTGGAATTTAACTTGTTATTAAGATTAATTTGAGAGTATCCTCCACTACAGTGGTGTCAAACTCAAATGTAAATGGGATCCTCTAAACCATCCATAAGGTACATAGGGACTTAGAAAATTACATATTAACATTATCTGTTTTATTGTATTTTTCTTTTATTTTGTTAAAAATTTCCCAATTACTTTTTAATTTGGTTTGGGCATTACTAGGGAATGGGTTATATGTTTGACACCTGCTTTACTAAATATCAAAAGAATACAAATATAAATTATTGAAATTTCTAGCATTTTTCCTTGGAAAGGACTTAATTTTTTTTTTTTTACTAAATACTTTATTTGTTTTCCTATTATATACAATAGTAGTTTCTACCCATCTTTTTTTTATAAGGTTTTGAATTTTACAATTCCCCCCACACCTTCCCTTCCTTCCACCCCCCCAATAGAAGGCAATCTGATACTCTTTACGTTGTTTCTGTGCCATGCATCGATCAAAATTGAATGTTTTGAGAGAATATGGAAAGGACTTTCTCATTTGTTCTTGGACAAGTCAAGACAATTTACTTTCCCTTATTGTAAAAGGAGTATAATGGACTAAAATAGCACTAAAGTCCCTTCTAGCTTTTTCCAACATCCATATTTTCACGGCACTGTGAAAGGTAAGGGATTTAAAGTCAGAGAATTTCTGTTCTCATTCTTATGATTCCACTGGATAACCCATGACGAGGTTCTTAACCTCCCTAAGTCTCATCTGAAAAATGAGGGAATTAGGTTTTGTTGAATTTTAAGGTTCCTTCTGACCCTTAATGTATGATCATTTTTGCCTATGAAGAATCTGAAACTCAGGGTAGTTAAGAAATTTGAGGTAAGTCACATAGCTGGTTAATGGTAGAGGCATCAGGATCCAGCTCCCTTGGACTTCTGGCATGTTGTATTTTCTCTTCTATACATTTTTTTTTCTAAAAACTTCCAATTAATAGTGATTTGGTTGAGGTCCTTATCTGTGAGCAGATTTGGTGTCAGATTCACTGACCCAATCCTTTTCTCCTCTGCTCTGTATAGTAGACTTTTCCCATGCACTCTGGTTTCTGGTATTTGGAATGAGTGGAGGGGTCAGAAACTGAGTCAATACAAAGAACTGTATCTTACATAGAAAGAGGTGTCAGCAGAGCCAATAACAATTGAGTATGATGAAAATTCCTATGCCCATTATTCTTTCTAGCTGTTTCCTGGAGTGACCAGCCACATTTGTAGAACACAGGGTTTCTTTTTTATTGGGTTTTGGAATGATTGTATTGAGAGAAAAGAAATCAGATGGGCTTTTGTTTGGAGGGTTGTTGGGGGAAGGCAGCTGCACTTGCTTTTCCATCAAGTCCCTGTGGTGTCATCCAAACAGGCTTACCTTCCAAAGGTTAATTGCAGTGGCCCTGAATGCATCTTCCCGCGTAGTCCCTATGCTGTTTTTAATTACCATTCTTTGCCTAGAAGGTTGTTGCATGAAAAGGATTGAGGAGAAAGGAGCAGGTAGCCCGCCTGCAGCTTGTAAAAATGGACCAGGAAACAGTCATTTGAACAAAAGCCCCTTTTCTGTTTTCTGTGTTGCCAAAATCACTAACAAAGGCTGGGTCTTGCAGATTTTATTGTACACTTAGAAAGAAACAGTTCATCTACAGCCTGGGGCATCATTAGGTAGCTCCTGATTAGGAGCTTTTAGTTTTTTATTATTCTTATTATTTTTTAATATTTTGGCATGATTTAATCTCTTTATTCCAGTGGGATTTATATGTATCACAAGGAACTGAAAATTTCAGTATTGGTATGGATTATTTGCTTGTCTGTACCAGTGGAAGATACTTGGAAAAGTAGACTTAAATGTACTTTTGTTTCTCCATTTTTATTCTTAATTAGAAAACAATTTTTTAAAGATTCTTAATATTAAAAAGACATCAATTTATTTGTAGTTTTAATTTGGGGCCATTATCAAAGGCATGAAATGGCATGAACAGCAGCAGCTAGAGGGCATCTGGTAGAATTTATTGTGAGATACAGTTTGTAGTTATTGCTACTATCTTTTCCCCAGTTGGAAATTATAAGCTATAGAAAAGCCCTATTGGGGGAAAGAGTGCAGTATTGGCATTCTCAAAGTTCCTTCAGTTTTTTATCTAGGTTACACAAAATCAGAATTAAACAGTCATCATTAAATAGTAGCAGGGCTACCATATGTAAAAGAAATTAGACTTGTTCTGCTTTGTGCCTGAACACAACTAATGGGTGGAAGCTATAAAGAAACAGAGTTTGACTATAAGGAAAAATTTGATAAAAAAAAAATTAGCTATCTAGAAGTGAATTTGTTTCCATGGGAGATGGTAGATTCCCCATTATTAGAAGCTTTCAGGGGAATGCTGGATGAGTACTTGTCAGAAACTTGTAGAGGCAATTCTTAACTAAGATACAGGTTGGAGGTCAATGTTCTAGTTATGTGAAGACTTCTAAGACTAGGAACAATATAAGCTTCCTAAATAAGAGAAAAAAAATGAGAAAATCCTGTCCATATTAATGGGGTTTTTTTAGACTGTTCTTAAGAAACCTAATGTTTTAAAAAACTAGTGCTTTATAGAATGTTAGTTGTTAGTCTTTCATTCATTCAGTCAAAAATATTTATAAACTTATAAATCATTAAAACTGAAAAGCATCATTCAATCTAACCTGTGCATTTTTTAAAACCAGCCCTTACTGTTACTTTTTCCTTTTAAAGAAAGTAAAATGCTTCTTCACAACCTGTGAATGAAGGTGATATAAGTATGATAAACTTCTGTTTACAGATGAGGTAATGAAGTTTAAATGACTTGCTTCTAGTGACACAGAAAATCTGAATCTAAGGTGCTCATTGAACCCATTTTCTTGATTATACATTTAGTGCTTTATTAAACTTCACTACCTCTCATGTTAGAAGATTTAGGTATTTTCATGACTTTGAATTTTTCCATGTATTTAGACTATGTGAGGATATTTTTCCGAATCCATTTCTTTTAGTATTTAAAAATTCATGGGATTACTTACTTAAAGCCTAAGGAAAATTTAGGAGTTACCAGTACCAACACCCTCATGGGGAAACTGAGATGGAGAGAAGTAGAGTGACTTGATCAGCTTTCTCTTTGGCCTTACATTGATCCCAGAAGAAACCGTTTCTGAACCCAAAGAGGTGCAAGTGTTTCTTCTCAGAGCCAGATGTATATAACTTTTGTTTTCCTAGAAAAGAATAACAAATACTACAAAAATAATTGATAAGTTTTCCTAGAACCTCTACTACTTTCATCACTAATGCTGTTAGCCAATGATTTATTTATCTATTTATTTGTTTGTTTATTATTTCAGAAAGCCTCTTTCCCTTAACAGTTTTAAGGGACTACAATCTAAAATAAACATATGTATAATTTAGAATTATATTATTGCTCAGGATTCTGATTTTTAAAAATTTCACAGATTGTTTTTAAAAATCTGAACATTGGTCTGCATGTTCTTTGAAAGTCTCTAGCTTTCATTCTATGATCTTGACTTTCATGACTACAGAATTTGCTATTCCTTGGTCTAGACAGAAAAGAGAAAGTTCATTGCTAGATCATCCATGTTTCATAAAGAATCCTTCTATTTTCTTTTTTCTACTTTTTACCTCCTTACCCTTTTTGAACAAATAGAAAAGTAATCTGACTGTGTTCTTGTCTCATTGGAGGCTGCTGGAGTGTCATTTGAAAGATCTGTTAGCAAGTGGAAATAATCTGTAAACTTAGTAGAACACCTCTGACTGAAATTCAGCCTAGTTTTGCAAACCAGAATTGCTCCCTTCTTGTTTTTTTTTGTTTTTGTTTTTTTTGTTTGTTTGTTTTTAGGATTTTTGCAAGGCAAATGGGGTTAAGTGGCTTGCCCAAGACCACACAGCTAGGTAATTATTAAGTGTCTGAGGCCAGATTTGAACCCAGGTACTCCTGACTCCACTTTATCCACTACGCCACCTAGCCGCCCCTCCCTTCTTCTTTGTAGTTTAATTTCCAGGCCTGATTTGGTTTTTTGGTATGGGTCTTAGCCACAAGCCTTGAAAATGGGGTGGGGTGAACAGGAGGGGTTAAGGGAGTAGAATAGAATACCAATTTGTGCTGCTTACCAGCAGATTTATAGGACTATACTTAGAATAATTTTCTATGGATTCTTTTGAGCTTTGTGCATTTTGACTTCATTTATTCTCATCATAGATAAAATTATATTTAACTAAACATAAAGTCTTATATAATACCAGTATAAAAAAGCAGACTGTTAAAAGTTCTATTTTTAAAATAAGAACTAAGATTTTTTTTCCCAGTGTGATTCCCATCTTTAATAGTGTAGCTCTTAGATTTTCACGTATCCTTCACAGTCATTGTCACTGCCATTGCTACTTTTTACTAGCTGTGGAAGACATAACTAAGAATCAAAAAGTAGGGGGGGAAATGCAGATAATACAGCAATGAGGAATTGAAACTGGTGAGGTGGCTTAGAGAACTGACAAGTGAGCAATATCTGATGGAGCTGGAGGGTTTGCTACCACAGAATTCGGGGAGATTATAAATCAAGCAAGATGATTTGTGGTAGGTAGCTTCAGACTCCTTCCCCTGAAATTTTTCCATTTTGTCTCAAAATACCAAAACTATGCAATTAAATAAAAAAAACTTGGTGAAGCCTTTGTTAAATGGTGATGAGATGTGAGAGCAGTAGACTTGTCCTCATTCAGAGGTGGAAACCATTCTAATAAATAGTAGAATAAGCACTATATTGAGTTTGAATATCCATTCTTCTACTTAATACCTCTCTGATCTTTGGCAAGTCATTTAACAATTCTGATCCTATTTGCTTATCTCTAAAATGAGAGATTTAGATTAGATGACCTATGGCATGACCTGTGTAACTTTAAATATGCATGATCCCATAATCTTTCTTTTTGTGTTTGAACACTCATTATATACTTGTATCAGTGTTATCTGTAATTTGGGAAAAAAGTGAAACTGAACCAATAATATTTATCAGTAGTTTCAACTTCTACCCTTATTTGTAGTCTTCCTCAGACTCTAAGAAATAGAAAAAAATTAACTAATTTAAGCCCCTTCTAGTAGATGCTGGAACATGGAAGCCACCAAAAATCAGTCAATTCAATTCATTAAACATAAGGTTCAAAGTGTTGTAGACTATATGTATCTTTGACAATATAAAATATAAGGATCCTATTCACAAGTAAGTGCTAATAATCTAAGCACCACAGCCCCTGAAAATTGGTATACTAGGAAAACTATGCACTAGGAATTAGAACCTCATTCTAGTCTTAACTAAAATTAATTAGTTGTATGACTCAATAGTCCATGACTTTAACTGAATGTGCCAGAATTTCTTCTTCTGTAAAATAAGGATAGTAGCATACCTTCCCTCCTATCCATGAGGAAGGATTGTTTTGAAGTTGAAATGTGACAATGGATGTGAAGGTAGTTTGCCAGTTACAAAAAATTCAGTTCACTAACTGATATTTCCATGTTCAATGAACAAATGAAAGGGACTCTTAAGATACAATTAAACTCAAGAAATATTTATATATTAGGTTCTGATTAAGTTATAGAAGCTAGGCATGTTTTTTCACTATGAACTTAGGCTTTTGAGGTTAATGTTTGGAGAAGACCCATTTTGTTTTTCTACCAAACATCATTTGGTGTAGCTACCAGAGAGAGAATGCTAGACCAATTGTATGGTTGAGATTTCTTATCTTCTTAAGTACTACAATAATTTATGATGCCAAGTAATAATGTGTAGTAACTTATAGAATGTCAGAGTAAGAAGTGATCTTGAATGTTTTCTTGTCCAACACCCTCATTTTACAGATAGGTAAGCAGATCCAGAAAAGAGAAATGACTTAAGGGTTTCCTCTCCTAGTCCTGCTCTAAATCTATATGATGTAATCTCTGAAGATCCTTCCAGCTCTAATTCTATGATCTTTGATTGTTTTTGTCTGTTTCCAGAGGCTTCTTCTTCAGAAAATACCCATGGGTATGGATATGAGGAAGGGTTTCATTTAGATGAGGTAGGGAATGGCAGAGGAGAGATGATAGTCCATTTGAGGGAATTTTCAGTCTTTTTCATCATGTCTGTTTTGCTTCCTTTCTGGATCTTGCAGGTGGATGGTCAGGTGGCAGCTTTGCTTGTTCAGAATTTAGAGCGACTAGATGAATCTGTGAAAGAAGAGGCGGATGGAGTGCATAACACTCTGGGTAAGGGGATGCACACATATTATCTCTTTGCTTTGTTTGTTTTCTCTATAATAGAGTCAGCAGCCGGATGTTTTTTCCTCCTGCTCCCAAACTGCCTCTTCAGAAATAAAGACCCTTGTGTAAATTTCATATAACTGCAGCTTGGATTCAGCTTGCAGGTAATAAAGCAGAAATCCACTAAATAGGTAACCTTCCTAGACTGAAATCATAGATTCCTTTTAGTAGACCTCCAGGAAAATTCCAGTTTTGATGGAAGGACTCTGCTGGGGTGACATTTTGGGATTTTGGAAAGTATTCATTTTGTGATTTTTATTCCCTCAATGTATTAGTTTTTTTTTTTCTGATTCTCCTTCACTAGAACGGTAAACTTTTGAGTAATTGGGCTTCTTTATTGGGCATTTTATTTAGAAAAGCTTCATTGTTTCTCTCTATGTATAATTTATTATACAAACTTGGAATTGAAATATTGCTTTTTACTTATCTACTTCTTTCTTTTGTGTTCATTTAAGGAGATTCCTTTGCAGTATATATCCTCATTTTCCTTGGATTTATCCCATCTCTATGACCTATAACCAGAGTCTGAGAAATAAATGAAATCCCAGAGAAACAGAAATTTAACGAAATTAGGTTTTTATTTTCCTCTTCTCAGCTTGTAATTGATTTTTCTCATAAGTTTCAGAATCTGTCAGTAGGAATTATTAAAATGAAGTTGCAGAGTTGTGAGAATTAAGTGAAAGGAGGGTATTACAGTATGGAAATGCTAGTTCTAATTGTTTCTAGACAGATTTAATTTTTAGTTTTGACATTTTCTACCCCACTGGAGAATTTTATCTGGATAGCAATCCTAAAATGATCCTGGCAATAATAATTGATGGGCACTATGAAAAAAAGTAGTTTGATGACAGTCAGAACCTTAGTCCTAGTTCTGTTACTCATTAGCTTTGTGACTTTAAGCAAGTCACTTCCCCCTATTGAGTGTTAGCTTACTCATCTGTCAAATAAGGTAACTGGATAAGATGATCTTTTTGATTCCTTATTACCTCTATTTTCCTGAGAATTTGATCAAAAAATGACACATTAAAATACCTTTGAATAAAGTAGACTCACTGGAAATAAAATGAGTTTCTACCAAAATAGTGAAAGTAGTGAATAGGACAACAAAGTGTTGAACCTTAAAGACATGGAAATGGCAACTACATGAATTGATTTTCTTCTCCTTTCAGTGAGAAAGGAGAAGAAAATATAAAAACTTAGCATCAAGTCCCATTTTTTTTTTATAAGTGACCATCCTTCCTTCCCTTTCTGGAGGAGCTATGGTTGAAGTTCCCTTGAGTCTCAGCATAATGAGAACTATGGGAATAATCTGAAGTAACTTGGCCCAGATTATACAGCTAGTGATTGAATGAATTTTTCTAGTCTTCTTTTGTCTTACCTTATTTCTCTCTTATAATTCAAAACTTCCTCTTCTTCCTCTTCTTCTCAATTCACTGTCCACTCCCTCCAAACTCCCAGCTTTATTTTTTACTTTTTTTTTGCCCTTTCATAGTTTAATATCTGACAGATAGATATGAAGGATTCAGAAAAATGGTAAAAAAAAAAAAAGTAGGTTATTATTGCCTTGATAGTCTTTCTGATAACCATCAGATAAATATTTTAAAATAATTTTAAAATGGGACTTTGGAGGTAGTAAGTCTATGAATATTTATAGTTGTGTGCCTGATAGTCCCCTCAACTATTTCCTTCTTCCCCTTGTGCAAAAATTGTTTTAGTTAGGTGAGAAATATTATATTTTACTTTAATGTGACCATATTTCTTAATGATGCAAAAAAGAAGGAATGAGCAAGGAACTGATTAGACAGGTAAAGAAAAGGCTTTGTTAGAAAGGCTCTTAATCTTTCTTTTGATTACTTCATAATAACTAGTGGCCCGGTATCATACTGAAGAGCTTGAACTGGGCACATGGAAGAGAGGAAAGTCTTAGGACAGTTGTCTTTCATTCTTTATTTTCTGGATTAAGACCATGCTCCATGAGCATAAAAAACCCCAATGTTTACTACATACTTAATTTCTTTTGACTTATATTATTTCTGTGAGGTTTTGCTTCAAATATAACTGAAGTTAAAAAAACAAAACAAAACAACCCAAACTTTAGGAATACCATGGATTAAGTGAAAATGCCTATAGTATCTGACTGTCAGTGATGGGTTCAGGGAACAAAAGAAAGAAAAACATGGATAATACAGTGAGTTAGTGTACTTACTAGTAAAAGCAAAATTACTTTTGCATATGATTGGTTTCTCTCCTTCAGCCATTGTAGAAAATATGGCTGAGTTCCGACCAGAAATGTGCACAGAAGCTGCCCAACAGGGCCTCATGCAGTGGTTGCTGAAGAGACTGAAGGTAAGTTTTTAATTGGTATAACTTTTGAAGGGCTTTGATGAACACTATCTCCCCACCCCTGCTTCAGACATTGTGGCATCAAGAATTAGTCAAATGGAAATGTAGCCACCTTGCAGTGATTCTTTGACTGCTTTTTCATTTTGTGCCTCTTAGTTTTTGCTTTTTCTTTTCATCTTTTGGACCATTTTGTTGTACATTATAGCCTCTTTCAGAGGGTGAACAAGAGATGAAATTAAATTCTGTTTCTGTTGCTGCTTCAGCATGGCTTTAGTTTGAGGAGGTTGAAACTGGTGGCATAAATCACTTAGAGTTCTTAGGGGAGGAGCCCCAAACCTTTTTTTTTAATTTTTGCAAGGCAATGGGGTTTTGACTTGTCCAAGATCACATAGCCCTGAGCCCCAAACATTTTGTCAAGGGAAACCTTTTTTTCCCCAAAAATCCTTGAAATCTTTGGATGTAGAAGTTGTTGATGGTAGGAAAGAGGGAGAAAGAAGGGACTATTGGCAATCTTTTTGGCTGCTTGGGGCATAAAAATGCCTAATATAATGGGTAGGGAAATGGGGATCATGATTTATCATCCTCATCCACAAGGGTATGCTTGAGAGAAGGGCATTTGTCTTGTAGTTCTATTTCTACTGCTTATGAACTACATGATCTTGGTTGAATCACTCAGCCTCAGTTTCTTCTTCTGTAAAATAGACATAGTAACACTTTGTCTACCTCAGGGTTCTGGATATAATTTATCTCCACTGACACAAACTGTGCTGCCTCACACTTGATGTGATGCCAAGACTGAAAAATGAGACAGGATATGAAACCTGATCTTCAACTTTCTTGTGGAGATTACTTTTATTCTTAGCAAGCCTACTTTCTCAGACTCTGAGACTGATTTCCTGCTCATTTGAACCTGTAAGCATTTGTAATCTGCTGGAATAACTTGTGAGAACTCAGAATCACCTTAATTTAATATTCATTGTTTGTTCACCAATGATGGAACACTTTTATCTCACAATACCTGGAGAGGCTCTGCAAGAAGGAAGTTCTATCTTAAAGGAGCCCTCTGAGAAGTGGAGTGTTGTTTTTAAGTGGCAATATACACATTGTAGGTAAAACTCTACATTCACACAATGAACCTGGCTAATTTATCCAACTGTGGCCAGATGATTGAATTAATTGACTTAATATATGAGCAGGTAATATCATTAAAGAGTCAGGACCAGGTAAAACTCATTTAATTCAAAGTATCTTTGGTAAATATGGTAAAATCCAAGCTGTTGTGACTAAGTACTTTTATTTCCAATTTCTGATACAATGTCTTCATGGTTTGGGAACTGGTATTAAGTGTTAAGTAAGCAGAATTATAGTCATTTTTGATTGTAAATTGTTATTACTAATAAAATCTCTCTATTAATCTGAGCTTTCAGTACTTCAGGAAAAGATGGTCTTTTTCTGCCTCCCATCTTCCTTTAAATTTTTTGAAAAAAATTTTTGCCACCTTCCTTGTTCTACCCATTAGCTAGGATGTCATATTGAAAAATAATGAGTAGGAAGTGGGGATCATGATTTATCATCCTCATCTACAGTTATTCCCCTTCAGATGCAAGTTTTACTTTTTTTTTTTCTCATCTGTGGTAGCATTTACCAACCATTTTGGACTGAAGAAACTTACCATTGTTGGATTTCATGACACTTTCCACTTCTCTCATCACTTCGTGTGTGTGTGTGTGTGTGTGTGTATTAAAAAAAACAAACCAGAAATTGGATCTTCATTTAATTTTTTCAGTGATATTTGAAAACCTTGTAGCATCATGGTTCATGGAGCCAACAGGTTCTGAGAACTAGAACTTTTCTTCAGTCCTCATGAACTCACAGACCTGTCCAAAAGAGAAGTTATGTGCAGAGATAAAGAAATTTCAACTGTCTTCACAATTTAGGGCACTAAAAACCCTAAAAGGTAGTAAATCAATGAACTGACATCAGGGAAATCTAATTCTTAATCCTTAACATGTTCACTTTTTGCCCTCTCTCCTCTCATCCATAGTGCTCTTACAACTGGGTGGCACAAGCTGACTCACAGTTAGCAAAACTCTAACCCTCTCCCATCTCCAGTACTCTCTCAGTGGCAGAAAACCAAAAGGCATATTGTTGCACAGACTGAAACAGCAGCATGACAGCACTATACTACAGCAGCACTTAACCAAAGAATTGAGGAACACAGAAGATAAATTAGTAATCAATAAGAAGAAAAGCACTAGATCTTTCTGTAGAAGTTTTGGTTGAAATTTGAGGAAAAGTCAAGAGAGGTGGGCATTCTACACTTGAAGACTAGCCAGTGACAATGCCCAGGGTCAGGAGGTACAACATCTTATTTGAATAATATTTACATTATCAGTCTCATTGGATCACAGAGTATGTGGCCAGGAAGGAAGGGGGGAGAATAATGTGTAGTAAGACTGAAAAGGAATTTATGTGGGAAGGAGGGCAGATTATAAAAGACATTTGATTTTATATTTGATCCTGAATGTGATTAAGAATCACTGGAGTTAATTAAGTAGGGAAGTGACATGTCAGACCTCTGCTTTAGGAAGATCGCTTTGAAAGCTCAGTGGAGGATTGCTTGGAATGGGTAAGACCAGAAGGCTATTGTAAGCAGACTGGAAAGCTATTGTAGTAATCCAGATGTAAGGTGATAAGGGGCAGTACCAGGGTTGTAGTGAATAGATGTGTGTGTGTGTGGACAGATGGGGCTAGATGCCAGAGATGTTAGAAAAGTAAAATAGATGGGCCTTGGCAAGGGGTTGAATTTGAGGAAGTAAAACGGTAAGGAGAAAGGAGTGATTTAAGGAGATATAGGTAGAAGGCATATGAGTAAGGTGAGATGAAGAACAAGGGAGAAGAGGGAATGCTCCGAATGATCTCAGTGATTTCAGTGAAATATGAGCTAAGGTTCTCAGCTGAGAGATGAGAAGGGAATAATTGTGGGAGCTTTGAGAAAAGATGAAAAGATTTGAAAAAGGCATTGTGGTGAGTGATATAGTGATATAGTGAATCAGTTAGTGAAAGGATTGCTTTGCCACAGTGAGGCCCCATTTGAGGTTTGTAGTTGACCTCTTCAGCAGTGTTTGTGATTTTATTTCATTGTATGGACCTAGGGAGGAAAATAATGGAAAGAAAATTAGCATGGAAAAGGTAAAGAGTAATAGTAAAGGTAAAGATTAATAATAATTAATAATAAACTACACAGTCAGGGATATAAGAAAATCCCTTATTAATGGAGCAGTATCCTCTATAACTTACAAGAATGAGGCACAACAGAATAAAATTTGCTGGGGGCAAGATCTATATGGCTGTAATATAGAAACTATTTAAAAAAGGGAACCAAAATATCTACCTTGGAAGTTTTAATTCCATTAGAAAAGTAGAGACTACAGAAGCACTAAATAATGTAAACACCAGGAATCAAAGAAAAAGGAATAGGATAGAGCAAATTAGTGAGATAAATGAGGGGGGAAATGCTTTTTAAATAAAGGTGGGGGCAGCTAGGTGGTGCAGGGTAGTCTCCTGAATTCAAATGTGGCCTCATACACTTAATAATTACCTAGCTGTTTGACCTTGGATGAACCACTTAACCCCACTGCCTTGCAAAAACTAAATAACTAACTCAATAAATAAAGGTACAAAAAATAAACTGATAATAAATTAAGTTAAAGGAAAGGAAAGGATGGGGGAAATTTCACTGGATCTTATGGGGGGGGGAGTAGGAAGAACTAAAGAGCTAGATAAAGGGGAAAAAAGAATAAGTTAAACAAAATTTCAAAACTAGATGTGTGTGTGTGTGTGTGTGTGTGTGTGGACAGAGATACCAGAGATATTAGATGTTACAAGGGCACCAAAGAAGTGACTTGAAGGTGAGTAGTGAACAATTGGGAATAGGGTTGTCTTAAAGTTTACACCAAAATAATTTAGGAGCCATAGTATCATCATTTCAGAGGAAGAAGGAAGAAAGATTAGAGATAAATGGGAAAAATATAGAGTGAATTCTCTTAATTTTCAATGAATAGTTTAAGCAGTCCAGTAAAATGAAAAAGAGTATCAGGTTGAATAAGAAAAAAATCCTACAAGCTGTTACTTACAAGAAATAGTTTAAAAAAGAAAATCATAAATTAAGTGAGAATGAGGAGCTGGAAAAAAATTTCTGTACATCAAATGAATCTAAAACAGTTGCAGTCATATTATCAAACAAAACCAAATATTTATAACACAAAATGGAATAAACAAGGAAACTATGATTTTTCTGAAAGGAATTTAAAAAATTTCATAAAAGAAAAATGAACAAAAGACATTAATAGTAATATAGCAGTGGCAAGAAATCAATGTCTTGAAGTTCTGAATAAATATGATGATGATGATGATGATGATGATGATGATACTTTTCCTTTGTTTTTGAAGATGACCATGACATTAGGGACATGACAAGTTTGTGAATTGAGTTTGAATTAGGGGATGCTGTGCTACATCACCAGCCTCACTTTTTTCTCCAAAGCGATCTGGGTCCAGTGACCAGATATGAATCATGACTGAAGATGGACTTGGATGTGAGGCAGTCAGGAGAACTTGAATTCAAATTTAGTTATTTAGTTATTTAATCCTGACTCCAGTGGCTTCCTATGGCCTCCAAGAGTTAACTACAAAGCCACTGGAGTTTATTGAATAGGTTGGGGAGTAGGGATCTATGACATGATCAGATATACATATTAGGAAAATAGAGGATGGATTGGAATGGGGAGAAGATAATCTGAGTCAAGTTGTCTCATCTTGAGACTATTGCTATTATTCAGGTGTGAGTTGATTAGATTTGTTTTAGGCAAAAGAGAGAAGGAGATATATTCAAGAAATGTTGCAGGGGTTAAATCAGTAGGTTTTGGCAATAATTTGGATAGGGGTGGGGTAGTGAGACATGTTGAAGAATCCAAAACATCTCCTAGGTTGTGAGCCTGAAGGCCTGAGAGGATGATTATTGCCCTCTAATAGGGAAGGTAGAAGGGGTGGTGAGGGGAGGTAGGGCACAGCTATGTGGCACAGTGGAGAGTGTGTCAGACCTGGAGTCAGAAAAACCCATCTTTCTGAAATCAAATCTGAACTCAGACATTTATTTATTAATTGTGTGACTTTGAACAAGTCACTTCATCCTGTTTTGCCTCAGTTTCCTCTTCTGTAAATTGATCTGTAGAAGGAAGTGACAAACCACTTCAGTAGTTCTGCCAAGAAAATTCCAAGTGGGATCATGAAGAGTTGGACATGACTGAGATAACTGAACAATAGGAGAGGAGGTAGGCTTTAGGTTGAAAAATAATGAGTTCTGTTTTGGATATATTGAGTTTAAGATTTCTGCTGAAATCTAGATTGAGGTGTCTAAAAGTCAGTTAGAGATGCAAGATTGGAGGTCATCAGAGAGACTGAGTCAGAAAAGGTAAATTTAAGAATCAACAATATAGAAACAGTAATTAAATCCCTGAGGTTGATAAAGGAAGTAATATAAAATGCAAGGTGAAGAGGGACCCAGGACCACTTCAGTTAAGGGTCTTCTATAATTAGAGGGCATGATTTGGAGGAGGATCCAGCAAAAGAGACTGAGTAAGAGCATTCAGATAGGAATAGAACCATGAGAAAGGAGTGTTATTCTGATAACCCAGAGAGAAAAAAGTATCAGGGAGGAGAGAGTGATGAATAGTGTCAAAGGTTGCAGAGATGTCAAAGAGAATGAAGATTTGAGAAAAGAGAGGTCAATAGTAACTCTGAAGGGAGTAGTTTTGGTGAAATGATAAGGTTGGAAGCCAAATTATGTAGGAAGTAAAGAAGGGTAAGAAGGGAAAAAAAGTAAATGGACTTTTCAAGGAATTAGCCATACTTAGGGCAGAAGAGATAGGATAATGGTTAGCAAAGATGGCAAGATCAAGTGAGGTTTTTTACCCCTAGGATAGGGGAGATACTGACATGTTCCTAGGCAGTGGCAAATGAGCCATGTGAGAGGGAAAGATTGATATAAGGATTCAATAGAAGAGAAATTCCATATGCAATGGAGATACTTTAGAACCATTCCCACAACTGGATTAAAGTAAAAATTCCCATTCTCATCACTATTATTTGATTTAGTTTTGGAAATGCTATTACTAGCAATAAGACAAAAAATAATTAGAAAAAGAAGAGATAAAACCACCCCTTTTTACTGATGTGATGGTTTACTTAGAAAATCTTAGGTAAATTAGCAAAAATGCTAATTGAGAAAATAGTTTCACCAAGTTTCAGTTACAAAATAAATCCTCAAAAATCAACAACATCTATATTATAAGAAAAATCATGAGGCTATAACAGGGAAATCCCATTCCAAATATATAAAATATATGGGAAAACACACAAAATAGTTATATAGATTCAGTTACAATGTATTCTTTAAAGAATAAAGAATAGCATAAATAGCTGGGAGTATTTTCATGTTCATGACTGGGCTGTGCCAATATAATAAAAATGGCAATAATGTCAAAGTTAATTTCTATTTTAATGCTATAGCAATTACATTATCAGCTTTATAAAATTGTCAAACTTGAAATTAAATGGGGGAAATTAAAGTTCCAAAATATCCAAGAAATAATGAAAAGAGATAGGGACAAAGGCAGAAAACATTTTGGGATCTCAAAAAAGCAGAAGTTATCAAAATGTCTGCTAATAGTTTAAAAAATAGAGAGGTAGCTTTGTCAAATAGAATAGATATGGGAAAATCAGAGGCAGTAGAACTCAACTGCAAACTGATAAACCAAAAAGCATCAGTTATTTAGAGAAACTCCCAATTTGTTAAAAACTACTGGGAAAAATGGAATGACTGAATAAGTTGTGGTGTATAGAATACTACCATGCTGTCAGAAGTGATCAGTTCATTGAGCTTTGAAAAACATTGAAAGACTTTCTTGAATTAATGAAGAGTAGGGGCAGCTAGGTGGCATAGTGGATAAAGCACCGGCCTTGGAGTCAGGAGTACCTGGGTTCAAATCCGGTCTCAGACACTTAATAATTACCTAGCTGTGTGGCCTTGGGCAAGCCACTTAACCCCATTTGCCTTGCAAAAACCTAAAAAAAAAAAAAAGAAAAGAAAGAAATAATGTAGAGTAAAATGAGCAGCAATATTGTTTTAAGAATGATTTTGAGGAACTGATCAATTCTAAATGGATAACATTAACATTAGAAGAACCAATAACATAATTAAAAAATTTATTCTGATTTTATTTTTAAATAAAAGTTTTCATCCTGTTTTCTTTGATTTAAGAATAAGAAATAAGAAACTTACTATGTCACTTTGACACATCTTTGACCCTCAAGGTGGTCTTCAGTTCTAGTCTTGGTAGTATTTGGAGATTATGTCTAAAAAAATTGTTAAAAGAGAACCAATTCATATAACCTTTCATGGCTATGAGTAAGAAATGTATTCTTTTTTTTTTTTTTGCAAGGCAAATGGGGTTAAGTGACTTGCCCAAGGCCACACAGCTAGGTAATTATTAAATGTCTGAGACCGGATTTGAACTCAGGTACTCCTCACTCCCGGGCCGGTGCTTTATCCACTGCGCCACCTAGCTGCCCCAAGAAATGTATTTTTAACCAAACAAGGGATAGCAGCAATTACCAAAGAAATAGATAATTTTGATTATGTGAAACTTAGGTAGCTTTCATAGAAACAAAATTAATGTACCTAAGATGAAAAGGGAAATGGTAGAATATGGGGAAAAATCATAGTATCTAAGTTTTCTGATAAGTTTCCTCCAAGATGTATTAACACTTATATACATAGTATCACAGATATATTAGAGTGTCTTTAAAGTTTAATAGCTTAAATATAGTAAGGCAGAAAGCATTTAATAAGTTCTTATTTTGTGCTAGACATGACAGTAAGCCTAGGGAATACAAATACAAACAAGAAGCCAGTTAGTCTCTGTCAAGAAACTTACATTTTGTTTTTATTGAAACTTACATTTTAATGGGGAAGACAACGCATAAAAGAAGCTGAAAAAGGAGGCAAGTAGAGAAAAGATTCCCAGATAAGAGGCACCAGAGTACAGTCTGCTAAGAAATGAAGAGATGACTGGTCTCGGTCCCCTCCTTAAAGGGAGAATTTTGGAGCAGTCCTCCAAACAGAAGGGGATTCCACAGGGGAAAGGAGGGTACTTCCAAGGTTTGAGTTTCAGGATGAAGACATTTCTGGGTCATTGTAGCCTAGTGAGAAATGAAATATCTGTCTATCTAAAAGCCATTTCCTAGTAGATAAACCGTTCCTCAAAGGATATGAACAGATAGTTAACAACCATATGAAAGAATGCTACAGTTCACTAGTAATAAGAGAAAAAAAGCAAATCAAAACCTTGAACCTCACAATCTGCAATTTGGCTAAGATGACAAAAGATAAGACTGTCAGTGTTGGAAGGATTGTAGGAGAATAGGCACATTTGTATATTAGGTGGAATTGTGAATTGGTACAGCCATTTTGGAAAACAATTTGGAATATGGCAAATAAAGTGACTGAAATACTTTTTGACTTAGCATTTTCCTCAAGTTAGCCATTGATAAGAAAGTACCTGTATACCTATACACCAAAGTATTTATGGCAGTCCTTTTTGTGATAGCAAAGAATTGAAACTAAGTAGTTACCCATTGATTGGGGAAATAGCTGAAGAAATTTTAATACTCAAATGTAATGGAACATTACTGTGCTGTAAGAAATGACAAATGTGACAAATACAGAGAAGGATGGAAAGAGCTAATTGAATTGATACAGAGTGAAATAACAAGAGTAAAAAAAACCAAAATCAAAAATGAATGTATCAAAATTACAAAGCAAGTATGACTCAAAAGAACAGGTAGAAGACAACACTTCCACCTGTCCTGTGAAGATGGGGAAGCCCACACATGTAGTACATTGTATGTATTTTCAGATTTTTGTGATATAGTAATCAATCATACTTTTTTTTATTTTAAAAGTGCTTTTTGTTATGTATGCATGAAGAGGGGAATAAATACTGGAGGAAATTATGATGATTTAAAAAAACAGCTTCAATGAAAAGATTAACTACCAAAAAATAATGATTTTTAAAAAAAGCATCAATAAAAATTAACTACAAAACATTCTCTTTGGCACCCCCCCCCCAGAAAAAAACCCCTAAAACACACATTGTAGCATCAATGGTGAAATCTCTGAAGAAATCTCATGGTTATCATCATATTATAGCTAAGAATCTTTAATGAAAGATTTCTCTTTAATGTCACAATTTGTCCTCTAACCCTACTATAGACAATAGTCCTCTAAGGTAATTAGTGGTTATCATTTTTAAATCCCATTACTCTTTCTTTATCTTTAATCATTCTTTACTTTTCAATATTATTGACCACCTTAGATACCCTCTCCCCATGTTTTCTGTAATAATACTCTCTTTTCATTCATCTATCTTAATATTCCTTCTCGGTCTTCTTTGCTAAATTGTAATCTATTTCCTGACCTCTTAGTTTAAGTGTCCAACCAGGCTATACTGTATCTGTCTCTCCTCCTCTTTATATATTCTTTTAGGCAGATGACTACAAAAACTCTGTATTCAACTTTCATTTCTCTTAATTGAAGTCTTTCATCTCCAAGATGTTAGACATCTCCACCAGAATCTTCTCCAGCATCAACCACTACATGTCAAAAACTTGATCATGTTCTCCACAAACTCCTTTTTGCTATTTTCCTATTTCTTTTAACTGAGAATCTAAATCTATTGGAGCGTTCCCTTTTCTTTTCCTTCCATATATAATCAGTTGTTTGTTGATCATTTGAATTCTATCTCCACATCTCTCATCCATCTCTTCTTAATCATTTTATCACCTTATTTTTTTTTAGACTATCATTATCTTTCCTCAGATCTAGTCTCCTAACTAATTGGTTTTCTTTCTTCCAGTCTATTAGAGAGGTACAAATGTGCTTGTACAAAGTACATGTCACACTCTTACTCAAAAATCATTGCTGTCCTGTTGTTTGTAAAGTGGATCCAAACTCCTTTATTTGACACCCAAGACCCTTTACAATCTTGTTCTAGCCTATAATATAACTTTATTTCATATTATTCTCCTTCTGTTTTAGCCAAAATTAAATTTCAAAACTATTTTTGTACCTTTTCATACTATCATCTCTTCATGCATTTGTGCTTAAGGACCTGGAATATAATTCTTCCTCCTCTGCCTTTTCAGAATAATTTCCATGTTTTGGGGTCAGCTTAAATCCACCTCTTTGGATGGCATTCTCTTATTCCATTTCCCACCTTGCCCTTGATTGTCCCCCACAAGATTCCCTAGAGCACTTGGCTTATCTGTGTATCTGTTGAAGAGGTAGTGATTTTCCCAGAGTCATGCACAGTTTTGCATAAATCTTTCCAAGTTAACTCCTATTTCACAAAATCAAAGTGCCTGTTAATTATATAGATAACCCTTGCTTTCAAGAAGTTTTTGGTCTAGGGGTGTCTAGGTGGTGCAGTGGATAAAGCACCGGCCCTGGAGTCAGGAGTACCTGGGTTCAAATCCGGTCTCAGACACTTAATAATTACCTAGCTGTGTGGCCTTGGGCAAGCCCTTAATCCCACTTGCCTTGCAAAAAAAAAAAAGTTCATGGTCTAAAAGCTGGTTATCTTCAATGTTTTTAAGTTGTCTTAGGCATTATATTTTTTTCTCCCTAATCAATTTGAATCTTCATTCACAACATAATATGGATCTATGTTTAGCATAATTATACATGTATGATCTGTATTAGATTGCTTTCTGTTGGGGGGGAGGAAAAAGAGGGAGGGAGAAAAATATAAAACTTAAAACCTTGCAAAAAATGGTTGTTGAAAACTGCTGTTTTGTGTAGTTGGAAAAATAAGTAAAATATTTTTTAAAAAAGTTTATGGTCTACTTGTGTATATATAACAATATGCACAAAATGTATACAAATAATTTTATCTGGGTAGATTATAGGTAGGAGTTACAAAATTCTATAGAGTTTATAGGAGGGCAAAGTAATTTCTGACTTAGAATTAAATAAAGACTTCATTATAGATGTAGAATTTGGGTTGGGCCCCAAAATATTTTGTGATTTTTTTTTTCAGTGGGCTGACATGTTAGGGTCAGTTTTCCAGGAATAGGGAACAAACAATGAACCAGAAGTTAGAAGGTTAAAAATTTGTGTCAGGGTATATATTTAGGAAATTGTTAGTGGTTCAGTTTTTATGTTTCAACTTTTTGTTAGAAATCAGATTTTCTCAAAGGTATATCTCAAGTCAAATTTAGCCTTTTGAAAATTTCCTTGTGCAAAGTTATGAGCTTACCTAGGGATATCCTAGTATTCAGTTCATGTCAGCTTTCAGTTTTATAGCTCTCTTAAGTTAAGCTGGGTCACTCCTGATCAGCCTACTGAAAACTCAGTGGGGTACACTTGTATTTGATTTAGAAAGTGTCCCAAGAATACTGAAAAAGGACAGGATGTGGGATTTTTGGTAGGGTAGGTATAAGAATGGAACATTTCTCCTTAATATAAATTATTGAACTTTGAGTTTCAAACAACATTAAGCTTGTAGAATGTTGGGTTTGCAGCCAGGAAGACCTAAGTTCAAATCTGGTTTAAAAACATTTGCTAACTTTGTGAACTTGGGCTAGTCATTTAACCTGTTTGCTTCAGTTTTCTCATGTGTAAAATGAGTTGAAGGAAGAACACTCCATTATCTTTGCCAAGGAAACCCAAATGGGATCATAAAGAATTGGACATTACTGAAAATTGAACAAGCTTGTAAGAGAACCTAGCCCTCAAGTGATTACTTCCCTCACTGTTTTTAAGTTACGGGAATTAGTTTTACCTTTGAAAACTGGAAAGGGAGGGATTAAAATTGCTTGAGATTTAACTGCCTTTCAACATCAAATCCTGTTCTTCTATTTCACTACCACTTCCAGTATCTCTACCCCTCAGTTCTTTCTCAGGCTATCAATTCTGCACTGGCTACACCCTTCTTTATCTTGGTACCTCTGCACCTTTCAAAGATCTTGCTTTTTCAGCTCCTTGCCTAGTATTTCTCTCATCATCTGCTGCCTTTGCTGCTTCTCACTGGCTATAGAATGAAGCTGGAGAAAAATCACAAAATTATGCTGGCTGGGTCATCGCAACAATCTTCTAATTTATACCTTACAATTTGATTCACAGTGAATTTTCTAGTCCTTTTCATCCTTCTTTAAATCTCCCCTAATTCCCCTTCCCTTCTGTCCTCTGCCAGTGACTCCTTCGTCTTATATTTCATGTGAAGAGGTAATTCTTCTCCTTGCTAAGACAAACCCCTCACCCTACATGCAGAATCCCATTTCATCCCATCTTCTCCAACAGATTGCCTCCTCTGTCATCTACACTTTCTCACTTGTCTTCAATTGCTCATGGTCTTGACTACTTCCCACTGTTACATGTCTCCCCCATCCTCAAAAACACCTCTTATATCTCTTCTCCCTTTTGTGGCTGAACTCCCTGAGAAGGCTGACTACAACAGGTATTTACAATCTTCCCTTAGTCTCTCTTTTTTACACTTGTAGACTAACTTCTAAACTAATAGTTTAATTAAATTGCTTTCTCCAGTATTCTTAAATCACTAAATTGCCAAAGCTTTTTCTTAGTCCTTTTCCTTTTTTACCTCCACAGCTTTTGTTATTGTTGATTTCCCTCTCTCTACTCTTTGATACTCTTATCTTCCTAGGTCACTTTGTTCTTCTCTTCCCTGACCACTAATTCTCTTGTCTCCTTTGCTGGATCTGTGTCCTAGTCATGCTCATTAACTGTGGATATTTTACAATTCTCTGTTCTGGGTCCTCTATATTATTTCCTTTAGTTATCTCATCAATTCCTATGACTTCAGTTATTATCACTGCGCAGATTATTTTTAGATCTCCTTGTTCAGCCTTAACATCTCAAAGTAGATGTTCTTTAGATTTCTTAAAATCAATATATCTAAAAAAAGAACTTGTCTTTTCCTCCTGATACCTCCCTTCTTTGTAACTTCTACGTAACCATTATCTTTCCAGGCACTAACCTAGGTTTTTTAAGTTCTTTTAGACTTGGTTATACTCTTATCATTAAGCCCTTATCTTGTTCTTTACATTCCAGCTACAATGTTCTTCTCTGTTCTCCACATTTAGCCTTCTATCTCTCATCTCCCATGACTTTGCACTAACTGAAATACCTGAAATGAATTCCTTCCCCATCTCTTCTTCATAGTTAAGCATCAAGCCACCCCTCAAATTCCTCTTAAGCAATGCTTTTCCTGATTTTCTCCCAAAACCAACTGCTATTGCCTTCCTTCACTGCCTTGTACTTCTTTTGTATTTAAGTTTATTTTTTTTTTTTGTTTTGTTCCTTCATCCCACCTCCCCATTTCATTTTAAGAAACAGGTGTTTCTTACTTGGCCTCATTCACAAAAATATATCTCATTCTGCACCCGACTTCATCACCTCTTTGTTAGGAGATGAAACACATATTTCATCATTGGTCCTCTGAAATTGTGGGTAGTTGTTTCATTAATTATAATTTTTACAGCTTTCAAAGTTGTTTGTTTTTAGTATTGTTATTTTATAAATTGTTTTACTTGTTCTGCCTACTTCATTCTTTATCAATTAAGTCGATCAAAATTATTCCTTTTTATAATGAACATTTTAGAATAATATTTAGAATAGAGTAGAAATTATTTTTCTGGTTCTATTGAGCTCCTTCTGTATTGGTTCATGCAAGTCTTTCAATGTCTTTTTGAAATCATTTCTTACATCAAAGCAGTGTTTCATAACATTTAAATACCACAATTTGTTCAACCATTTTTATTCTGCATGCATTCATTCTGTATATACTTATATATGTACATATTTTCTATTCTAATAGAATGTCAACTTCTTGAGTAGAGGGATGGTTTCATTTTTTGTCCTAGTATCCCTGGGGGCATAATAACTGCCACATAGTGATTAATACATTCTTGTTGATTGATTGACTCAATTAAATTATTGTCTAGTCCCTCCTGATCTGTAAGAATTAATACTTTTCTGATTGCCTAAGAGGAATGGTATTGTTATATGGTAAGGGCCAATAGATCTAGTTCTTATATGCCCAGTAGAATGAATGAATGAGTGACTAAAAAGTATTTTTAACTGCTTATGATTTAGGCAAGACATTCCTCTACTACAGTGCTATTCCAAATTATTGTCATTTGGGAGTGACTCTATTGCTGAGGGCAAATGAAAGGGCTTCAATGGACTTAGTGGCTTGTGTATCTCTTGTCCTAAGAGTCTAGTTTAGCTAATGTAAAAAAACTCATCCCAAGAAGGTTGGCTACCAGGTGATTTTTTGGGGGGATGGGCCTTCACAGGTCATCAAAATCACTTGTTATGGTATGGAAGAGGGAGTAGTACCTATGTTAATGAAAGTGCTGTGCTTTTTAAGCACTCAAGTCATATGGACATTAGTAATCTTAAAGAACTTCAGGTTGCTAGAAAGGAATGATATGTGATCTACTGCCTTTTACTGACCAATGTCATCTTTTATCTGGCTTCTTAGGTGCCTGCCATTCTCTCTCCCCCTGTCCCAAATTCCTACCCCATATTCACCAAAACCCTATTTATGAAATATATAACTTCTTCATCATTCTTGGATTTATCATCTAGCATTGGATACATAGTGAATGATAATGCAGTGGTGGCCTGTTCCTCAGCCCTTAAAATATCTCTTCCTCTTCTTATTCCAAGCATTGATTTTGGCAGTTGTGGAAAAATTCATTCTATTACCTTGTTATCCCAGTTATGATTTTCTCATTTTCCATATTTCCCAATAGGCAAAAATGCCTTTTGATGCCAACAAGCTCTACTGCAGTGAGGTGCTAGCCATTCTGCTCCAGGATAATGATGGTAAGGTGGTGTTATCTCCCTCTCCACCCCCTCCCCCCCAACTCCCCACCCTCTACCATATTGAGATTCTGTTAGGTTAGGAACAAGACTTGTTTCAAATCATGACTGTGTTCTCCTGTCTTTGGTGTCCCCTTTGCTTTTTCTCTTGCTCTCTCTGCAGCATTGTACCCTGTCAGGCTGTATTGATTTTCTTTGCTGATGTATCAGTGTTAGACGGCTGTAAAATCTGACAGTTAGCTTCATTTTTTTCCTCCCATTATTTTTTTTTCCCCTTTTAGACAACAGGGAATTGCTTGGGGAACTGGATGGAATCGATGTGCTTCTTCAGCAGTTATCTGTGAGTAATTCTTATGCTTCCTGCCTGCCATTAAGATACACAACCTAGTTTAAATGGGGGGTGGGGCCAGAAATAGTGGCAGGAGAGTTATGATATGTGTTATGAGCAGGTTTGGAGATGTGTTGGCAGACTGGACGTTGTTTGTTGTAATCCCATTGGAGGCACATGGTTTGTCTTTACCTCTGAGCCATTTCCTCCATAAGTTATATTAACTTCCCTGAATTTCATTTTGATTATTATATGCTAGGAAACTTATGCACAAAAGGAAAGAGTTGTGTTTCAGCTGCCAGAAAATCTGGCTAAGATACCACATTGTCTTTATTTACTATGGATCTGATTTTCATATTTCAACTCTTCCTTCTCACCAAGATGGATTTTAAATGGAAATGGATGGGACTGGGATGTAGGGAAAAGATGGTATTTGTGGAATGATATAAGTTGGTCATTGCAACTTGTAAATAGTTAGACGAGAAAAAGAAAGACATTTGAAACAGCCTTAGAACAAATAGTTCCCAAATAATGTAAAGATTTCTTCTGGAAAGTCTTATCTAAGGTACTCTGAAAACAGAACTGAAAAAGATTTTTTGGATGAAATGTTGTATGGGGAATTGTTAGGTTTCCCTTGGGAGTTTGCATACAGTTCCATTTTTGGTGCTGGCAACATTAGGGACTTGGTTTCATTGTGAAGGGAGAACTGCTAAATTTCCATGAATTTCACAGTTTTGAAGTGCTCAGTCATATTCCTTTCAGATTTAGATTTATCAGTAGTAGATCATGAGAATGTATATACATTATTGAAGTTTTTTCCCCTTGTTATTTTTTTTATTTTTTAGATTTTTCGAGGCAATGGGGTTAAGTGGCTTGCCCAAGGCCACACAGCTAGGTAATTATTAAGTATCTGAGGCTGGATTTAAACTCAGGTACTCCTGACTCCAAGGCCAGTGCTCTATCCACCGCGCCACCTAGCCACCCTCCCCTAGTTATTTCTAATCAACAGGCAAAACAAAATAAGTATCAGTTTCTCTAAAATGGAAATTGGTTAATAGTAGGTGGCAGATTCAGGTGATCAAGCTGTGAAGCCATACATTTGAAACTAACTTAAGCTTTTATAATTATTTACCGAAAGAAATTTTCATTATGAGCATGAAGTCTCTGCTGCTGTTTGGAATTGCAGGTATTTAAACGGCACAATCCTGGTACAGCAGAAGAGCAGGAAATGATGGAGAACTTGTTTGATTCACTCTGTTCCTGTTTAATGCTTAGTTCCAATCGTGAGCGTTTCTTGAAGGGAGAAGGTCTACAACTGATGAATCTCATGCTCAGGTGCGTTGGGCTGATCTGGTTTTCGTCTTTCCCCCACTATTCTATCAGTATAAACATCCAAGCATTCTAACTAATGTCTTTTTGAACCATAAACTTCTTTGACCTTGTAACATGTTAAAAGTAATCTCTTTCCTCTCCCCCATCTTTTTTTTTTTTTTTTTTTTTTTTTTTTTTTTTTTTTTTTTTAGGTTTTTGCAAAGCAAATGGGGTTAAGTGGCTTGCCCAAGGCCACAGAGCTAGGTAATTATTAAGTGTCTGAGACCGGATTTGAACCCAGGTACTCCTGACTCCAGGGCCGGTGCTTTATCCACTACGCCACCTAGCCGCCCCCCCCCCCCCCATCTTAATGGTTGAGCTTCATTTAATAGTTTCTGAAGTCATTTTGAACTAGTTATCACATCTTATTCTTGTTAAACTTCTATTAGCTTTGGTGTTACTTGGTGTTTTTTTTTTCTTTAATACAGTGGTGTTTGAAAATTCCAGTAATTTATTTACTCCTTTAATTAGACCACATCTTTCTTATAGTGTTCTCATCTGAATTTTTTTTGCCACTAATAACATATTCCAGTTAACCTCCAGTGCTTCTATTATTACATCTAACTATATTTTGTAAGATTGTATGACTTCAGAGTTGAAAGGGGTCATGTTGGTCATTTTCTCCAGGACTACATTTAATCAGGAATCCCTTATTCTAGAGTCCTTGAGCTAGTTCTCCTACTTCTAGTTGATTACTTTTATTGTCCCAATTCTCATAACTCTAGTGATTCATGGACTTTGTGGATAGGTGTTAGAGTTCATTTTTTCCAAATACCTTATTTTCCAGATGAAAAAACAGAAGACAAAAGAGGGGAAGTTACTAACCAAAATCAAACAGTGAGTAAGAGATGGTGCCAAGATTTAAATTCCAGGCACTGTCTAATGTCTTTCCCAGAGTGTCCCTACACCTTCCATTTGTTAAATAGCAGATAATGAATTGAACAGTATGCTCCCCTGTGACTTTAACCTTGAGGTCAACTTTAAAGAAAACATTTCTAAAAATCTTTCTCAAAAGGCTTATTTATCCAAAGTGGCCAATTATGGTCCCATGCTCAAGTAATTAAGCTAATTATGGGAAAAGACCTTTTTTTAATGATATTTGGATAAAATGAGTTGCTATTTAGGGACACTGGAAAATTTTTAATAAATCATGGGCAAGGGTCACATAGTATGAGTAAGAGTAGAGAGACTGTGATAAATGCTTGTTAGAAGGAACCACACTGATGAAGTAATATCAAAAGCAAATAGATAAAATGTGACTCTTAAGACCTCTAGTTTGATTGATTCTTTTTTAATAATTTTCTCCTAAAGCCTCTGGAGGATTTATTGCTTTTAGCACTCTAATTGCCTTCTGTCTGTTGAAATGACCATTCAAAATAAATTAAAAAGATGCTTTCTCTTTCTTGGACCTTCTAACCTTAAAATTGTCTTCTTTGGGAACCTTTCCATATTGTCTGCAATGTGCTAAGTTGCCACTGTCTTCCAACTGTTGTGTGCCAATAGGAAATGATGCATTCCTGAAGCATATGGCTTCATATTGTGCAGCAGTGCACCAGAAATAGACATTATTCAAACAGGAATGTTGAAATTCCTTGAAGATAATTATAAAGCAAAGCTCCAAATCAAAAGGATGAAGGACTCCATTTCACAAAATCTTTCAACTTGTTAATTTTAAATGCTTAAAGTTGATGCTGTTTGTCTTGAAACCCTAATTAACTGAATTGCCTGACTCAGTATTTTCTTTTTCTTCTCTTTTGGTCTTGGTTGTTTTTCTTCTTCAGCATCTGAAATGGAAGGTTTAATTGTGAAAGATTTTAACAAAAAATAATTATATCATGCCTAACTGGGAGAGAGAGAGAGAGTCACTAAATTCTTTTCAGAGAACCTAGACCTGAATCCAACTGTATAATTTTAAGATAAGGAAACTGAGGCCTAGAGAGGTAAAGTGACTTTTCCAGAGTCACACTATTGGTAAGTGGCAGATCAAAGATCTGAATCCCAAGTTTAATGGATTCCACTGCACCCCGTGATCACCACACATGTCAGGAAGTTCTTCAAAGATAATCTATGTTATAAAGGAAGAGATAGTTAAAATGGGTCATGACATCCAGAAATTGTTTTACCTTCACATTTGCAAATTCTGGCTTCTTCTATTTGTGTAGCATTTGACTTGAATTTAAGGGATATGCCTTTCCCTTTAGTTTGACTTATTACAGAAATAACTTTTAAAGGACTAAATTGCCTGACTGTTAAACTTTATTAGTGACACCAATCATATCTTGGTACAGTTTGAACTACTGAGGTAGCTAGGTGGGTAGTTTGAGTGCTGGAATCAGGAAGACCTGAATTCAAGGTAGAACTCAAGATATTAATAGATGAATAGCCCTGAGCAAGTGACTTAACCTCTGTTTGCCTCAATTTTCTTTTTTCTTTTTTTAATATAATTGTTTTGATTTAATTTTTTCTAATGACATGTCAAGATAATTTTCTTTTAATTTTTTTTATTTTTACCTCAGATACATACAAAAACAAGTCTCAACATTTACTTTCAAAACCTTGAGCTCCAAATTCTCTCCCCTCTTTCCACCCTACTCCCTGCATTGATCAAGCCATTTACTTGGTGTAGGTTAAAAATGTGTAGACATGAAACATATTACTATAGTAGTCAAATTGTAAAAATAAGCTTAGTACCCTCCTCAGCCCCAAAGAAAGAGAAACCTCAAGAAAAATAGGAAAAAAAATAGAAAAGTAGGAAAAAATAAAAATTGTTTCAATTTGTATTCAGACGCCATCAACTCTTTAGGGTAAATAGCATTCTTTATCATAAGTCCATCAGAGAAATTGCTTCAATATTTTTTCCCACAGTTGCTATTGCCAGTTGTATTTCCCTCCATCCTATTCCTCCTCATCCCTATGTATTCATTCTCTCTCTCTCTCTCCTTGTCCCTACTCAAAATTGTGTTGTATTTGACTACCCTCTCCCATGATCTTCCCTCTCTTCTATCATCTACAAATGCCCCTTCCCCCGTTCCCTTTTTTTTTTAGGTTTTTTGCAAGGCAGATGGGGTTAAATGGCTTGCCCAAGGCCACACAGCTAGGTAATTATTAAGTGTCTGAGACTGGATTTGAACCCAGGTACTCCTGACTCCAGGTACTCCTGACTCCAGGGCTGGTGCTTTATCCACTGAGCCACCTAGCCACCTCCCCATTCCCTTTTTTTAAAATCATTTATTTATTCTTATTTTGTACAAATAATTTTTTATACATTACTAAAATATTCTTGTTTAAAGGTAAATATAATACCCCCTCCAAAATATATAGACCTGCATGAGCGATAAAGTAAAGGGGAGAGGAAAAAAATTAAAATTAAAATTAATAAAAATGGTACGCCCAAGTGGAACAGTGGATGAAGCACTGGCCCTGGAGCCAGGAGCTCCGGAGCCCAAATCTGGCCCCAGACACCCAACAATCAGCTAGCTGTGTGACCCCACACAAGTCACCCCAACCCCATTGCCCTGCAAAAAACAAACAAAAAAAAAAAGACCCAAAATAAAATGAAATAGTGATAATAATAGTAGGGGGCAGCTGGGTGGTGGGCAGAGCACTGACCCTTGAGTTGGGAGCACCTGGGTCCAAATCTGGCCTTAGACACCCAACAATCACCCAGATGTGTGGCCCCAGGCAGGCCACCCAGCCCCATTTGCCCTGCAACCCCCCCCCCCCCAATAATAAGAATAATAAAAAATTTGCTTCAGTCTCTGTTCCAACACCACCAGCTCTGTCATGGGTGGATCACATTCTTTATGATAAGTCCAATACAAAAGTTAGTTCCATTTTTTTTCCACCGTTTTCTTTGCTGATTGCAACTCCCTCCATTCTTACTTCCCTGCTACCATGTACTATATTTTCTGTCTCCTTTCACTCTGTCTCTCTGTAGGGTAGCTGAGTGCTGCAGCAGACAGATCCCGAGCCCTGGGGCCAAGAGGTCCCGAGGCCCCATACCACCCCTTAAGCCCAGCATCCACCCTGCCCTATGGTCCTGGACAGGCCATCCAATCCCAGCCTCCCAGCCCCTTGCAAGGAGTAAAAAAAGGAAATGTGTTATATCTGAGCACTCTCCCCCCATGGTCCATCCTCTCCTCCATCACTAACATCCCACCCTTCCCCCTGTCCCCCTTTTCTCCTTCTTACTCCAGATGTCTATACCCCATTGAGTGTGTGTGTGTGTGTGTGTGTGTGTGTGTGTGTGTGTCTGTGTATGTATATATACATATATATATAGTTTCCTCTCCTAGCCACCTCTGATGCAAAAGATTGAGCAAAGATTCCCTTATTCCTCCTTGCCTTCCATATCATTGCAATAGCTCATTGTAATAAAGAAAAATCTTATTATATGAAATATCTCCTCTCCTTTTTCTTTCTCACATTACATTTCCCCTTTTATCTATTGACTCCATTTTTACACCACAGTATATCTTCAAATTCAGCTTTCTCCTTCCTGTGCTTCATCTGTAAAAACTACCTGCTCTATTAAATGAGAAGGTTCATATGAGTATTCTCAGTATCATTTTTCTATACAGGAACACATGTAGTTCATCGTTATTGAATCCCTCATTTTCCCCTTCTACTCCACTCTCTATGCTTCACCAGAGTCCTATATTTGATCAAACCTTCTGTTCAGCTCTAGCCATTCCAAAAGGAACATTTGAAATTTCCCTGGTTCATTGAAAGTCTATCTTTTTCCCTGGAAGAGGACGTTCAGTTTTGCTGGGTAGTTGATTCTGTTGCATTCCAAGCTCTTTTGCCTTCTGGAATATTATGTTCCAAGCTTTTAATGTAGTTGCTGCTAAGTCCTGTGTGATCTTGACTACAGTTCCATGATATATGAATTGTGTCCTTCTGGCTGCTTGTAATATTTTCTCTTTGATTTGGGAGTTCTAGAACTTGGCTATAATATTCCTGGGGGTTGTTTTTTTTTTTATCTCTTTCTCAAGGAGATCGATGGATTCTCTCCATTTCTATTTTGCCCTCTGCTTCTAGGATAACAGGGCAGTTTTCCTGTAGTAATTCTTTGAAAATGATGTCAAGGCTCTTTTCCTGGTCAGGACTTTCAGGTATTAAAATAATTTTTAAATTATCTTTCCTAAATCTGTTTTCCATATAAGTTGTTTTTTCAATGAGATATTTCACATTTTCTTCTAATTTTTCGTTCTTTTGGTTTTGAAATATTGTGTCCTGATTTCTCGTAAAATCAGCAACCTCCCTCAGTTCCATTCTTTGCCTGAAGGATTTGTTTCCCTCAGAGAGCTTTCTTATATCTTTTTCCATCTAGCCAGTTCTGCTTTTTAAAGCATTCTTCTCCTCAATAACTTTTTGAACTGTTTTATCCATTTGACCTATGCTGGTTTTTAACATGTTAGTTTCTTCATTTTTTTTTTTTTTGGATCTCCTTGACTAAGCTGTTGACTCCCTTCTCATGTTTTTCCTGCATCTCTCATTTCTTTTGCCAGTTTTTCTTCTATCTCCCTCACTTGATTTCTGTTTTGAGCTCTGTCATAGACTGAGCCCAATTTCTGATTTTCTTAGAGTCTTTAGATGTAGGAGCTTGTACTTCCTCATCTTCAGACTGAGTGTTTTGATCCTTCTTGGAATCACAGGCAAAGTATTTCTCAATGGTGTTTCTCTTTTTTCTCTGCTTACTTATTTCTCCAGCCTGTGCCTGGTTTTGGGGTGCTTCCTGAACTTTTGAGTATTATTGGGACACCCCCACAAAGATCTCCATGTATAAGGCTCTGTCTTCCCCTCCTGGTATGTGAACGGCCACAAGCACATCCCTCTGCCACGGGGCTGAAGTGGGGGGGGGTGCTGTTCTATGGGTGGGGGGGGGCCTAGACCGTGATCAGGATCTGAATCAGGTCAGAACCGCAGAGTCCTGTTCCAGGGGCAGAGGACAGAGCTCAGCAGTCTCTCTCCACTCCCCTCCCTAGGCTCAGCACTCAAGTCTGGGGGCTCCTGCTTACCAGCTCTGCCTGCTTCTGGTTTCTGGATCTGGGCTGCAGAGACCACGCTGCTCACCGTGTACCCTGAGGTCTGGGCTTCACATGCTTACTCTGGCAGAGGTCCCCCTGCTGATCCCCCAAGTTGTGCCGGTCCTCCCCGGGGTATAGGTCAGGAAACTGCCCCGCTGCCATGAGCCACAGCTTCCAGCTCCCTGGGGCTGCCTCTGGGAGGCTGAAGTTCCTTCCCTCTGGTGGGCTGCCCCTCCAACCCCATGGAGCGGAGCCTTCCCTTTCTTTTCTAGGTTACCTTGGGCTGGAGAACTGCCTTACTGCATCCCTCTGCGGGTTCTGTCTCTCGAAAATTTAGAGTCCTTAGTCCTTAGCTTATAAGTTTTGAGTGAGAGCACCTAAGAAATGATCCTCTCCTGTTGCCATCTTGGCTCTGCCCCCCCCCCCCCCGCCCATTCCCTTTTCTACCATTCCTTTCCTATTTTCCTCTAGAGTAAGATAGATTTCTATACCCAGTTGAGTATGTATGTTATTTCCTCTCTGAGCCACTTCTGATGAGAGTGAAGGTTTACTCATCCCCTTCACTTTCCCCCCTTCCACTCCATTGCAAAAACTTTATCTTGCCTCTTTCATGTGAAATATCTTCCCTATTCTATCTCTCCTTTACCTGTCTCCCAGTATTTTCTTTTCTCTCCCAATAACTCCTGGCTATAAATACTCCTTATAAGTGCTCTAATAAATGAAAAGGTTCATATGAGTCATCAGCATCCTCTTCTCATGCTGGAATACCAGCAGTTCAACATCATTAAATCTCTCATAATTTGCCCTTTCCATCCACCCTCTCTATGTTTCACCTGAGTTCTGTACTTGAAGATCAGCCTTTCTGTTCAGCTTTGGTCATTTCATAAGAAAAGTTTGCAAGTTCCCTATTTCAATAAATAACCATCTTTTTCTTTTCAATTTTGCTGGGTAGTTGATTCTTGGTTATCATCCAAACTCTTTTGCCTTCCTGGAATATCATATTCCAAGTCCCACAAGCCCTTAATGTAGAGACTGTTATATCTTTTGTTATTCTGACTGGAGCTTCACCATATTTGAATTGTTTATTTCTGACTGCTTGTAATATTTTCTCCTTGACTTGGGAGTTCTGGAATTTGGCTATAATATTCTTGGCAGTTTTCATTTTGGCATTTCTTTCAGGAGGTGATTGGTGTGGAGTCTTTCATTTTCTTTTTTACCTTTTTGCTTCTAGGATATCAGGGTAATTTTCCTGGATTAATTCTTGAAAAATGATGTTAGGCTTTTTTTTTTTTTTGTCATGATTTTCAGGTGGTTCAATAATTTTAAAATTATTTCTTCTGGATCTGTTTTCTAGGTAAGTTGTTTTTCCAGTGATTATATTTTACATTTTCATTCTTTTGGTTTTGTTTTACTGCTTCTTGATTTCTGACAAAATCATCAGCTTCCCTTAGCTCCATTCTATGTAGATTTGAAGGAATTATTTTCTTCAGAAAAGCTTTGTATCTCTTTTTCCATCTGACCAATTCTGCATTTTTCTCTTTGTTGGCCTTTTGGACTGCTTTTTCCATTTGATCCAAACTAGTTTATGAGATGTTATTTTTTCAGTATTTTTGTTATTCCTTCATCAAGCTGCTAACTTGGTTTTTGTGATTTTTCTGCAATGCTCTCATTTCTCTTCCCAATTTTTCCTCTTCCTCCCTTGATTGTCAGAATTATTTTTTGAGCTCTTCCATAGCCTGAGATCAATTCAAATTTTTCTTGGTGGCTTTGGAAACAGAAGCTTTTACTTGGTTATCTTCTGAGTATTTTGATCCTCCATAAGACTTTTTTCTTCTGTTGTTTGCTCATTTCCCCAGTCTATGACTTGATTTTAACCTTTGTTAAGGTGGGGCTCTGCTTCCAGGGTGGTCCCAAGTTTTCGAGAGTTTTTGAGAGATACTTCCTTGGATCCACAATTCCTTCAAGATTTTATGAGAGTCTCTGACTGCTCTCCTGACCTCTTTTTGGGTCTGTGGATGACCACAAGCACTCCCCTCTGCCCTGGAACCATGAAGAGGGTCCCTGCTCCTTTTCCTTAGACTGGAACCCCAGATTGCAACCTGGATCTGAATATGGGCAACGCAACAGCATCTTGCCTCAGAGATAGCAAAGAGACCTCTGCAGTTTCCATTGTCCCCCTTACTGTCTGTGGGCTGAGCACTCTGGAAGCAGCTGCTGGGTGACTCCCTTATGGGGTGCCTCCTCAGGCCTGCTTCTGGGTCTGCACTGAGGCCTGGGCTGGATGGGGTTCCCTCCCCTCCCCTCTCACCCTGGTGAGGCAGTTTTCCCGCTGATCTTCCAAGTTGTCCTTGGCATTCCTTGGGCTTAGAGGTCTGGAAATTGTCATCACTGTCATGAACCCAGGCACCCTGTGGGCTATTCCTGGATGACTGGAGCTGGTTTGTTCAGGCCTTTTATAACCCAGGTACAGCAGTCCTTTTGCATGGATCTTCCAAGTTGGTTTGGGTTGGAAAATTGTTTCGCTCAGTCTTTTTGTGGGTTCTGCCTTTCTAGGATTTGGTTATAGTCATTATTTAAAGTTATTTGGAGTGGCTGGGAATTTTAGCCTCTATTCTGCCATCTTGGCTCTGCCCTCCTTGCTTCAATTTTCTCAACTTTACAGTGGGGATTATAGAAGAATCTGCTTTTCAGACTATTTATGAGGATCAAATGAGATAATATTTGTAAAGTTCTTAGTATAGTACTTGGTACATAGTCCTTCCTACCTCCCCCTTTCATCACTCTTTGCCTTTCCACTCCCTTCCCCCAACCCCTGTGTCATATCTTTTGATGTTTGCACCTGGACTGCTATGTTTGAGATAATTTTCTTCTTCTTTTTATATCATTAGGAAAACTTTACTGTAGCTGACTGTTAGCAAATCTGAAGTGTGGAGAACTGGAGACCTTCTCTTTTTCATTCTCTCCCTCCCCAGTAAAAACAAAACAAACAGCTAGTTTGTTTTTTCAGACCCTCAAGGCATGGTTATGTCAGTGAAAGAAAGCTGAATATTTTCTAACTATTAATGATCAGTTTTAGCTTCTAAGAAGAGATATGAAAATGTATCCACTTTCCTTTTCATTGGAGAGGTGGGAAGACCAGGTTATATGAAGTGCGGTACTGCATATGTTGTCATATGTGATGTTGTAGGGTTGATTTTTCTGACCTATTTTTTCTGTTACATGACAAGGCTTATCATGGGAGTGTAGTAGGCAATTGGTATATTGAGAAATGTCTATGATGTTAAACCAAAAACCATCAATAAAATTTTTCATAAGAGAATGAAATCTTGGAAGACTACATTTTAACATATTTTAAAATTGTGAAAGTATTCTGATTTATCTGTGTTAATTTAAAATTTTTGATGCTAACTCCCTGAGACATTTTCAGGAAAGATATATTTAAAATTTAAAAACTATTTTTTTAAAAAATTAGGAAAAAGAGAAATGTCATTGAACACTTTGATCACATTTAGATCTGAAAAGATCTATGAGATCATGACGGCACAATCTATCACTTCATGGAACTTAAAATTTAATTGAGGAATAAGACATATACAGGTAACTATAATGTACAGCAATACAAACATGATAGGTACATTAGATAGGTGCAGATTTTAGTTTTATACCTAATGAATTGTTTCTCACACTGTTGCAGGATTAAATTGTTTGCTAATAACACCTTTTATACTAATTGTAGTGTAGGTTGAAAGTGTTATTTTCAGGGAAACAATTTAGAAACAAAAGTTGGAAAAGGACTGTGGTCATCATCTTAATCAATTTCCACAGGAAACTAAGGCTAAGTAAATCTGAACCTCCCTCACAGACTGAGACACGCTGAATATTTTCTTAAATCAGAAGACGTTAAATAATCTTAGAAGCAACTCATAGTGGAGCTGATAGTAGACTGTATAATGTTTTTGCTCTTGCAGACTTGAAGGTAAGGTTATTTCCAAAGTCAGTGTGGTACGGGAGAAAGTGGTAGTTTTGGAATCAGGTCCAAAGTCATTTATGGCACTTAAAAAGCTGAATACAAAACCAAGGGCGAGTCATTGGGCACTCTGAACAACTATTTACCTGTAAAAAAATATCTGCATGGCAGTTAGGTGGATAGAGCACCAGCCCTGGAAGTCAGGAGGACCTCAGTTCAAATGTGACCTCAGACACTTAATAATTACCTAGCTGTGTGACCTTGAACAAGTCACTTAACCCCGTTGCCTTGAAAAACCTAAAACCAAAAACCAAAAAAAAACAGTATCTGCATCAAGCTCACAAAGTTATTGTAAAGATCTAGTGGGAAAAGTATAAATATAGTACTTTACAACTTGCAGAGTGGTATTCAAACATCAATTGTTAAAATGCTGTCACATAGGGTTTTGTGAAAAGACTTTGTATTCCAAATTTATTAAGAATGTGTGTATTTATGTCTCTTAATAGAGCAGCTAAGTAGTACAGTGGATAGAGCACTGTCCTTGGAGTCAGGAGGATGGGAGTTTGGATTCAACTTCATACTCTTGACTCGTACTAGTTGTATGACCTTGGGCAAGTCACTTAACCTTGATTGCCTTGCATCTAGGGTCCTCTCCGGTCTGGCCACCGGATGCAGGTGGTTCTGGGGGAGAAAGTGAGGCTGGTAACTTTGCACAGCATTCCCTCACTAAATCCAGTACATGTGCTTGTCATAGCATCACCTCCCTGATGTCGTTGTCTTCTTTAAGAATGAAGGACAGAAACATCATGTATCCCTAAGATATGTGACTTAGATTATAGGATTTTTTTTTTTACTCTTTTGGGTCACTAGTTTAAAAAAGACTTGGGAGTTTAAAAACTTAGTTTTGTTTGTTTAGCCAATCTTTTTAATGTATAGCATGTGTTCAGCACTGTGCTAGGCAGTTTGGGGGTATGGAGTAGAGTGTGGCAAGCAGAATATGAAAGTTAATATATAATCTTCCAGAATCCCAGTGGTTGGGTTGAGAGAAGATGTGTAAACTAATGCCAAATTAAGATGATTTCCAGTCATTTCTGAGAAAGCAAGTTTCTAATTAAAGCAAAATATCCTGTTTCTTATGCTGGAATCATTCCAATTGTATTTCAATAATATTTCACAGACCTGTGATTTAATCAGTATGGGTGTCTTCTTCATCATCAGTGCAAATCTAAATCTGTTACACCTCAGTAAATGTTACTTAGTTGCTATGGCTGAAAAAAAATATTTATTCTGTGGCCAGTGATGATTCTTCTGTAAATGAACCTTTCTGCACTCAGTCAGGCTGATCTTGCAACCTTCCTCCTTGAAGATATTGAAGTTGTTTTGGATTCTTGAAGACTGTCCCAAGCAAATGTAAAGTGCTAGACTTCAGGATTCTCTTTGATACACTGCCCCATCCCCCAATCAACTTTTCATTTGGATTATTTTATATTTTAATTATATATTTATATGTTGTTATCTTATTCTTTCACCAGATTTTAAGCTTCCAAGTGTAATAATTGTATCTTATCTAAATTTTGAATCTTCTTAAAACCACAATCTTTTTTCTAACCAATAGCATTTAATAAATGTTTGTTGAATTGAAGCTCTGGCAGATCCTACTAAGCTGGAAAAACTAATTGTTTGTCCTTCATTTTTTTTTATTAAAGATTTTATTTGAGTTTTACAATTTTTTCCTCCCAATCTTACTCCCTCCACCCCACAGAAAGCAGTCTGTCAGTCTTTACTTTGTTTCCATTGTTGTACATTGATCCAAATTGATTGTGATGAGAGAGAAATCATATCCTTAAGGAAGAAGCAAAAAGCATAAGAGATAACAAGATCAGACAATAAGATATCAGGGATTTTTTTTCTAAATTAAAGGGAATAGTCCTTGAACTTTGTTCAAACTCCATGGCTCTTTATCTGGATATAGATGGTATCCTCCATTGCAGACAGCCCAAAAAATTGTCCCTGATGGTTGCACTGATGGAATGACCAAGTCCATCAAGGTTGATCATAGCCCCCATGTTGCTGTCAGGGTGTACAGTGTTTTTCTGGTTTTGCTCATCTCACTCAGTATCAGTTCATGCAAATCCCTCCAATCTTCATTGAATTCCCATCCCTCATGGTTTCTAATAGAACAGTGGTGTTCCATGGTTTGTCGTTCATTATTGACAAAGACCCTGACTTCAGGAAAGTGATACCATGGCAAGAATATGAATTTGATTTGAGTGAGGGGGATGCTTCAGAGCCTTCTGGGTTTAGTGGCCAGATATGAATCAAGACTACTGGAGAGGGCACTGGATGCTAGGTAATCAGGGTTATGGTGATTTGCCTAAGGTTTCACAGCTAGGAAGAATCAAGTGTCTGAGGCTGGATTTAAGCTCCTGGCCTCCTATCTCCAAGACCAGTGCTCTAGTAACTATACCAGCTGGTTGCTAGGAAAGACTAATTAAACTACAGTATATCTCCTCTTGAGGATCTACCTCCTTTGGATTTCAGAGTTCTCTCTAAAAGTTCAAGTTTATTCTTTCTGCCTATGCCTCTTCAATTTAACAAGTAATTTCTTAACTATCCACTATGTGTGAGGCACTGTCCTAGGATATATAACAGACCCTAGTCTGTAGGAGTTTGTAATTGAATGGTTTCTAGGGTATGGGGTGCAGTGATGTGTGCAAATCACTCTGATACTACGGAATTTAGTTTAAAAGAAAAGACCCAATAAAGTTCTTTTGAGAATTTTGAAGGGAGGTAAAGATGGAGAAGGGAGAGTTTAGAAGGGAAAGAATAAGGATAATAGCCAATGTTTTTGAAACCCTAACTATATACTGATACTGTGCTGAGTTAAATGTTTTTTTACAGAGTTCTCATTTGATCCTCACATCAATCTTGGGAAATAGTTGATGTTGTTATCCTCATTGACGAAATTGAGGCAAACAGAGCATCGTGTCACATAGCTAGAAAATGTCTTGAGGCTCTATTTGAACCTGGGTCTTCCTTCCTCCAGAGTTGCAGCTCCATTCACTATACCACCTACTCTACTACCACTGTCCAATTTGTTTGAAATATAGAGTCTGTGAATATGTGAAAGTAGATTTATAAAAAGGAGATCCTGGAACTCTTTGAATGCCAACTGAATGGGTGTATTCAGAGAGGGAAGTGTCAAAAATGATTGAGGTTTCAGTCTCCTGATGATTTGGGAAGATGAATGTGCCCTTAAAAGAGATAGCAGGTAGAGTGAGGGGCATTTTGCGGGGAGGGCCAAGGATGATAAGTTCAATTTTGAACATGTTGAGTTTGAAGTTTTCAGCACACAATTGAGCAAGATTTAGGAGGAAGTTGGTTGTGATACTTGAAGCCGAAGGAGTAGATGAAATCAAAGTCTAGAAAAAAGAGAATAGGACCAATGGCAGAACCTTAGGAGGCACCTATATTTAAGATGTGGAAAAATATTTTTACTTTGTAGTTTAGCTATTTATTTCCTATAACTTTTATATATGTAACTTTTGAGTTTTTAGGGTATTTTTTTTTCTATTCAGGGATCCTTTTTGATTATTGCCTTGCAGGATTTTATCTCTCCTCCACCATCTTTGGACACCTCTCCCCTAGGCACTATTTTATTTGTCAGACTGCTTATTTTCATTCATCTTTTAGAGTATCTGGATTTCAGAATCCTTGATGGGAGCAATAATAAGAAAACTAGATTTTGTTTTTAAAGATAGAAGGAGAGATGAAGAGATCTAGGAAAAGCACAAAGGTTTACTGAGGTGATATTTAAAATGATATTAGTGTCCCAAAAAGAATGTCGATGGGGTAATAGAGATTAAGAATTGTTATAAAAAAGAGTTCTTGTATAAAGAAGCCAGAGGGACAAGGAGGAAGAAGAGAGAGGGTGATAGTAAGAAAGTAATACATAAGTCGTTCCAGGTATGAAGAATATCTTGGGGACTGGAAATAATTATAGGTACATGGGAATATAAGCAAATGAGAAGAGGATAGGAAACATCCCCTTGGAACCTATGTGTCTTCAGATAATGCATTATACATAAGAAATGAGAGGAGTGGCTGTGTTGCACAGTGGTTAAACACCTGCCCCTGGAGTGAGGAGGACCTGAGTTCACATTTGGCCTCAGACACTTAATAATTACCTAGCTGTGTGACCTTGGGCAAGTCACTTAATCCCCCATGGCCTTGTAAAAACAAACAAAAAAAAAAGAAATGAAATGAGAGGGGCAGCTAGGTGGCACAGTGGTTATATACATATGGTGTTTTTACAAATCTGATTTGTGACCTCATTGTTTTCTAATTGGTTTTCCTTTACACAGGCTCTGATAGCCAGCCCCACTGGGCTTTGTTTATAAGCAATACTTTAAATGCTTTTGAAGTCATTCATGGTTGGGTCTATTCTGGATAAATCTGTATACCACAGCACTTGATCAGTCTTCTCTCTCCATTCTCTACTTCCCTCCCATTTTTACTCTCTGCATTCTCTTCAGTTGTGTGTTTCACAGCAAGTTCATTTTTTGTTTTCAAGGCAGTGGGGTTAAGTGGCTTGCCCAAGACCACACAGCTAGGTAATTATTAAGTGTCTGAGGCTGGATTTGAACTCAGGTACTCCTGACTCCAGTGTCGGTGCTCTATCCACTGTGCCACCTATCCACCCCAAGTTCATTTTTTTATATAGTAGTTTTCTCTCTCTTCATTATTAGCATCTCCAGGTACCTCTAGTGGCATAGAGAAAATTCTAGACCTTCAAAAGCCAGAACAGCAAAGTAAAAGCTCTGTCTGGTCCTACTTAGAAAGGTTTTAAGTGTAAGTACCATTCCCCAGTGGTCAAAAGATATGAACAGTTTTTAAAAAGAATTGCAAATTACAGGTGCAGCCTCAGATCGCCTCAGATACTTAATACTTAGCTGAATGACCTTGGACAAGTCATTTAACCCCATTGTCTTGCAAAAAAAACAAACAAAAAAATTGCAAACTATTATGGACTATATGAAAGAATGTGCCAGGTAACCAAGATGAAAAGAAATACAAATCACTTAGGTTTTACCTCACAGCTGTGAATTTTCAAAGATAACTAAAGATAGCATGCTGATTTTGGAGTAGTTGAGGGTAAATAAGACACATTGGTGCACTGATGGTAGAACTGTGATTCAGTACAACCATTATAGAAAGCAGTTTGGAAACTCTGTAAATAAAGTGATTAAAATGTCCAAGTCCTTTGAGCCCAGAGATTCTGTTACTAGATTTATATCTCAGGGAGACTATTGATAAGCAAAAAAAAAAAAAATCCCCATGTACCAAAATATTTCTAGCAGCAATTTTTGTGATAGCAGAGATACAGTTGAAAACAAAGTAGGTACCCATCAATTGGAGAATGGCTAAAAAAAATTGTGGGACTTGGATGTAAAAGAACATTACTATGCTATAAAAAATGACATGAATACAGAGAAGCATGGAAAACTAATTGGACTGATACAGCAATATAAGTAGAGTTAAGAAAATAGCAAACATAATGACTTGCAGTAATATAAATGGAAGGAATGAGCACACAAAAAATCAAAAGTGAATTATTCCAAAAAAACCCCCCACCAAATAATATCAAAATGTCTAAAAATATGTACAATGTGAAACACTTTTTTCAAAAAAGTACCAATTTGGTGATACACTGTGTATGTATCATCAGAAGATGGATAAGCCTGGCTCAATTTAAAGTCTTACCCCTAAAGACTGGCTGGCCACAGATGCCTATTTTTGCCTACAGTAACTCATGAAGCTAACTTTTTTAAGGAGTAGAGGGATTGAGATCTATTTTGATGAAGTGTATATGTGAGTAACAAGGTACTGTATTTTCCTATGTATAAGATGCACTTAATTTGGGGGCCTGAAATTTGAAAAAAAAAGTATTACAGTTATTGAGCTTTGGTTTTCTTTATCATGAAATTCAAGGACCTTCTGTTCAAAGCTTTTAGGCATCTTTTGGCAAGTCTGGTGTGTGAACACATGCTTATTTAGTCTATTCCATTTCATAAAAGCACCAATTATATCTTCCTTGGAAATCAGTCATTTCTTTTTCATCAGCAGTTCTTCTTGTCTCATACTGAACCATCTTTGTGGACCCAGGATTTCCAATGGCCCTTTGTTCTTTGAGCCATCTCTTCAATTCCCTCTCTAAACTGGGTCATTTAGCTGACTTGGGTCTCATGGCCTCCTTCTGCCCTGATGTTTTTTCAGTAGGGTTTCTTCTTCCTATAGTCAGTCTTAGATTGTTTTCTCAGTTGGAGGAGTACCAAACTGATGTTTGGTAACAGAATTTCCATTCACTTTTGCAAACTGGATCACTTTGAACTTGAATTCAGCACTATATGAAAAACCTTTTCTGAGCCATTTCTGGGCAGAGTGTGGGAAAAGTAACCTAATATACTGATAACAAATGTGAAACAATGAGTACAAAGACATGCAAAAAAGCAGGAAATGCAAGTGAAATTTATTACCTCTGTTTAAGATGCTTCCAGTTTTTAGACCCCCAAATTTTCAAAAATGGGTACATCTTATTAATGGGGAAATATAGTATATGGATGTAATCCTCTTTTGTGTGTATCAGTGAACTCAGTTATTGTTTTGTCTTTGGAATTTGAAAGTTAGGGCAAGAAGGAAAAAATTAAAGAAGTTAGACTGGCTAAAGATCTAGGAATGCCTCCACATAGTAGGGAAGAACTGATTGGTACCTTTGCAAGTGGGAGATTGGGGAGAGTATTCACATTGGGGGGGGGGAACATTAAGATTGCAATTTTTAAAAACTTCCCCCAAACCTCAGGGGCTTATTATAATGACTAAAGCAAAGATACAGATGAAGACAAAGGAGGACAATAGCATTTGAGTTGCTGCCAGAGATCAAACCACTGAATGAAACTGGGGTGGAGCTAGATGCATTTTTCCCTTCATGGAGCCTTTAATTAAGCATTCTTCTAGCTGGCAGTATATACTAAGTGCTTTACAAATGTCTCATTTGAATCTCACTACAGACCTATAAAGTAGGTGCTATTATTATTCCCACTTTACAATTAAAAGAAACTGAGGCAAAAAGTAGCTGTCACTTGCCCACTGCTAATAGGTATTTGTGGCTGGATTTGAATTCAGCTCTTCCTGACCCCAAATCCAGCATGATGGTTCTTTAATATAGTTGCCACATAGAGAAGGTTCAGAAATGCTGGGTTTAATTAAAGTGTTTTCCCCAAGTCACTCAATCCTCACAAACATAAAACGCTTTTTAAAAAATGTGCCCTTGAAGCAAAATAGGTGTTGCTTTGTTTTTGTTTGTATTTTTAAAGCAACAAGGGGGGGGGGGACTGAAGAATTATACTGTCAGTTTCCTTGAAAATGTTGACATGAGGCTTATTACTTTTGTTGTAAAACCCTGTTCCAGTTAGAGAGAGAAGAGATGATTGTGTTCCCAAGGGATGTGTACAGAAGCATCTTTGGGTTATATAGCATAAATGCAGTGAACCTGCCTCAGTTATTAACTAAAAGCAAAAAAGGGTAAGAAGAAGACTCAGCACTTCCATTCTGAGGTTGACAGGGGTTTTATTATTGTTATTGTTGTGGTTCTGAGATGATTGTGTTGTTTTTGTAAACTTTCAAAAAACCTCTCTGATGGAGGAAAAACAAATAAACTGAGTATGTTATACACAAAATAAATCTTTCCCATTGTTTTGAACTGTGTGATTCTGTCAGCACATAGGTTAGTATTAAGAAGTTTAGCCTGGTTTGTATGGTTTTATTTGATTTTATTTATGGTGTCTTGCTTTTGAATGAGCTACAAGCTAGGTTGCTGCTGTATTGAATTTTTTTGTCATGTTTTCTTTAAAAAAAAATCAGGGGCCTTTTCTTTTCTAGTCTCCCATCCTCCAGATTCAGGTACACAAGTTAAATTGCTGTCCAAACCTCTCTGAAGTGAGTCATTCTTCCCAATGGGACTCTCAACAGTTCTGTCTGCCAAGCTGTGCACACAGGTCTGTTTGTTCCACCAACAACAAGTGTTGCCTTTCTTCTCCCCACCCCCCCTTTCCCAAGCTGAGGAGCTCTCATCTTTCCTAGATGGATAGTAATAGTTTACACCTGTTTGCTAGAAATCAGGAAAACCCTTCACAAATGCAAAGTAATCCTTCCAACAGCCCTTGAGGCTTGCTTAGCCATTTCACAAATGAGAAACTGCAGTGGTTATGAGACAAAGTTACAGTATCAGAATTTCATGGTGAGGGGGTGATTTAAGGTTTAGTGATTTGGAACCAACTATTTTTCTTGATAATGAGCCTTCCTTATAATCTTAATTCTCAACCAAGTGAAAGGGGAACCTATTGGTAAAAAGAATCAGAAACCTGTTATACTTGTATGTAGATGTCTGTGGTCTTGGTTCAGCTGAACTCTTGATGTTCTGCCTGGCAAATGATGTGTTTTAGAATCTTAAAATGAAAGACACCTTTTACTTGTAAATTTTAAAAGACATGTTTTTTCAGGAAGACTAATTTCAAAGATTGTTGTCTGCACTTCTTAAATACTGGTCAACTGTGAGACATGGTAGCATCACAGTAATGGATATAAAAAAAGAAGTCATGGTTCATTGCAGAGACCATGATATAGTTAGAACAGGTCAGTCAGAAAAAAATGAACTTTTTTTCCTCCAAAAGTATAATAAGAAAAAAAACAGGCATCAGTGAAATGTTTCTCTGAGATATTTCTCCAATAACCACAAGTCATTTAGGCTGGCATCTGAATTGGTAGTTGAGTGAAAGACAGCTTGATGAACCTAGATGAGACTAAGATAAACTGCTTGTTCTCCAGTAGAATAAATATTTCAGATAAAATCAATCCATGATAGTTCAGCCAAACAGCTATTGATCGCTAAAAGCCTGAACTTGTTTAATGAATATTCCAGAGTACACTTCTCTGCAGGTTGCCTAAATGGTGATCAATATACAATCACTGTCCCTTTATATGTTCCTTATATTGCCCCCTTGGAAAAGGGCATTGCTTTTAAAGTTTTTTTTTTCAGTAAATTTGGCAGAAAAATAAAGAAACTTTACAAGATGGATGGTTTTCATTTTAATGCATACAATAAGTTTAAGTTGTTCATGGAGTGGTGAACATGTGATTGTATGTGAACATGTAACTGAAAGTACCCTATTTTGTGATAGGCATTCATTTCAAGTGGTGTCTGCCCACGGGAAAACAATGAGGACAGTGGGGATAATAGACCATACCAATTTATTAATTTTTGTTTACTGTCTGCCTAGGGTAATAACTTAGGGACATAATAGTATTTTAGCTCATATCAAGTTAAATGCTAAACTAATTGCATTGGGGGATGGGATTGGCAGGTGAGGGTAGGTACTGTGGGAGAGAGCACTGGGTTTGGAATCAGGAAGACTCATCTTCATGAGAAAGTCTTACCTCAGACACTTACTAGCTGTGTGTCCCTGGGTAAGCCACCTAACCTTGTTTGCCTCATTTTCCTCTTCTGCAAAATGAGCAGGAGAAGGAAATGGCAAACCACTCCAGGTGCTAAAGAAAACCCATATTAAGATCATGAAGAGTCAGACATGACTGATGTGACTGAACAACAAGAGTTGTATGTAGGATTGAGTACATTAATTTAATCAGCTTTCAAGTTAGAATTTCATTTGTGTTGTGTCTTGGGGCATACCATGTTTTCTTCTAAATTCAGAACCTTGTCTATATTGTACTAAACTTTTGAAACTCAAGAATTAATAGAATAGCAGCATTGGGAGACCCTTGGAGAACTTCTAGTTCATCTCCTACATAAAATTTCACAGAAGGGAAGTCACTTTACCCAACATCACACATGTAGTTTATGATGGAACTAAGATTAAACTCCAAGTCTGCTCCATGATCAAGTGTTGATTGATTACTTTAATCAATCCATATTGAACTAATAAAGAGAAGTTGGAAAAGTTAGATTTCAGATAGGGTCAGCTATCATAGTTATCCTTGCCCACTCGCAAACTGCCTGCTGCCTTTCCTGAGAAAGAATGCTCTGTTGGATAAATCATTGACCTGGCTGATTTGGCAGCCCTCATGTGTTGAAAAGAGCAGTTTTGGAGAGATTTAGGATTATATTACAATTTTACCACTTGCTGGCTGCTTGATCTTGGAGTCAGACATTATGAGCCTCAGTTTTTTCATCTATAAAATTACAGTAATTCTCCTGCAAAGAACAAATGAAGTTTTTATAAACTTCTAAAACTGTAACATGCTCTCTTAGTATTGTTACAGGAGACTGCCTGCTAAATCCTTCCTTAACTGAGTTTTCTGTGATTATTCTGGCTCCTAGAGTGAGATAATACTATACCATTTAACACTTAATTGTATACTTTAATTGTTGAATTGGTGATCTCCTGGGTGTAGATACTTGTTCCAGTAGTACAAAGCATGACCTAACTACATCTTCTTACACTGTGCAAAGTTGATCCCATCACTCTGCCAGGGAACATATGGTGTTCATGTTGTCTGTCACTTATTCCTCCCTTAATCCAAATGACTGACTCACCTTCTCTTGTTTTCAATCTCTTAACATCTTCTTCCTCCTTCTGCATAATTCCTTGAGGGTAAAGAATCTCAGCACCAGCCATACCTTTACCTATTGAGTAACTATCAAGTTATCATATTTCCCCATATATAAGAAAAATTTGGGATCTAAAAACTGGGAGCATCTAATCCAAGTGGTTATAGATTTTTTTACTTGCATTCATTGTTGTAGTTATTTTACTTATATTTCCTGTTTTTTTTTTGCACTTGTCTTTGCATTCGTTGTTTCACATTTGTTACCAGTATATTAGGTTACTTTTGCCACATTCTGCCCAGAAATAGCTCAGTACTGTATTCAAGTTCAAAGTGATTCAGATTGCAAAGGTGAATGAAAATCCTGCTGCCTAAAGTCAGTTTGGTCCTCCTCCAACTGAAAAAATAGTCTGAGATTGACTACAGGAAGAAGAAACCCTATTGAAAACTCCATGACCAGAAGGAAGCCATGAGAAGCAAGTCAGCAAAATGACCTGATTTAGAGAGGGAATAGAAGATATGGATTAAAGAGTAAAGGGCCATTGGAATTCCTGTGTCCACAAAGAGGGTTCAGCATGAGACAAGAAGAACTGCTGATGAAAAAGAAGTGACTGATTTCCAAGAAAGACACAATTGGTGCTTTAGGTACATGAGATGGAATGGGCTAAGCATGTGTCCATGCACCAGACTTGTCAAAAAATTCCTGAAAGCTATGAAGAGAAGGTCCTTGAATTTCATGACAAATAAAACTTGAGCTCAATAACTTTATGTAATACATTTTTTTTCAAATTTTGGGCCCCCAAATTAAAGTGCATCTTATACATGGGAGCATCTTATACAAGGGGAAATAAGGTAACCCTTCAGAGATGTAACATTCTTTCAGTCACCTCCTCTGGGTCTGTGAACAGTCAAATATTTTGCAGACTCATTCTGTGAACAATGTTTAGGCAGCTCTCACTTTGAATAGAGGATGGGGTAAATGTTTAGTGATCTTCGTTGGAGCATTTTTATTTGGTCACTTCAGATTGATTATCTTTTTTTCTTGCCTTTCTTTCTTTAGGGAAAAGAAGATATCTCGAAGTAGTGCCCTGAAGGTATTGGATCATGCTATGATTGGACCTGAGGGTACTGACAACTGCCATAAGTTTGTTGATATTTTAGGTTTGCGAACCATCTTCCCTCTCTTCATGAAATCTCCCAAGAAAATCAAAAAAGTAGGAACCACAGAAAAGGAACATGAAGGTAAGATCAGCCCAGGAATTGGGGCCAATAAGATGTGAAACATAAAAGTTACAATAGCAAAAACTTTTTCATTTTGTCTTTATATCTAGTGTTTGTTTAACACAGTGACTCATACTTATTAGAACTTAGTATGTATATTCAATTGGTTTAGCTGAGTTTTAGAAACAAATGAGTGAAGGAAGACTGACAATGAAACAGCCTGATTTTTAACTATCCATTCAATCACATGAAAAATCCACTCTATAGCATGATGCAATGAGAAACGTTATCTTCAGAGTCGAGAGATGTGATCCTAGTTCTGTCTCTAACCCACTGTGTAACAAAGTACATCACCTGTCTGTGCCTCAGTTTCTTCATCTGTAAAACTAAGTTGTTAAGACTAGATATATTGACATCTGATGTGGCAGCCCTTTTACCCTTACCTGAGTCTTAGTGATATTTCTTATGACCTGTTAATGAGTCTGTCTGGAAGTTTTGTTTTCTTAGCTATAATTTGTAGGTGGGTGTTTGTTTGATGGAATACCCTTTTGAAAAGAGTTATGAGGTGATAACAAATGTCATCTCCAAAGTAGTACTTTCATGGATTTCTGCATTAAAGTATGATTCAACTAACATCAGGAATTGCAGGAATAAACTATTTATAGCCCAAATTCTCCTTTTTTTATGTTTTTCCTCCCCAATGGAACACATTCCTTGAAAAATGTTTCCATGAATTGCAGTTGTACTCTGAGACTCTGTAACCAGAATAGTTTGTGTAGGGCTAGTCCCTTTCTGCCATAGTCTGGAGGGATGGGAATTTATAAGCATTGGCAGTGTTGTTCATGATTTGTGCCAAGTACCTCTCTAGGGGATATAGGTTATTGGAGCAGTATAAGAAATTGGAAGGTGGAGACAAGTAGGAGCTATAGCATTACAACATAAATTATGGCCCACAAATCTTTCTAAAGTAAGGGAACCTTGAAAATCTAAAACTCTTAGAAGTTTAAATAAACCTAGAGATGATCTAGTCCAATTTTATCACTGAATAGAGTTTCGCTGATTTATCCAAGATCAGGATCTTCTTGATTCTTAAGTACTTTGGTCTTTTGTCCTTTGCTATATCACTTGAAGTAAAGATGTTTGAATTATATTTGGTGAGTTCCATAGAACATTGAGAAGTCAAAGGGTCCTTAATTACAATATTTGTGAAAGTGAACCATTAACAAGTATGTTTCAAGTTAGCTGAATTGATCCATATAGTAATTCCTATATATTGATAACTATTAGAAAAAAGGATGTTTTGATTAACTGGGAGTTTTTATATGTGTAACACACATATATGTTTGCCCAGAGTGGGCAAACTATATCACAGTGACTGGTTGTTAGTATTTGCTTTGAGTTGGAAGTCAGTCCAAAATTGGTACCCTTTTCTACATTCAGTTTCCCTAGAGCAACATTTATTGAGTGCCTATTATGTGCAAGACTCTAAAAATTAATTAAAAGTCATGGCACAAAGGAAAAAAGATGAGATTTTGTTTCTATCCTCAAGTAATGGATTTATGGAGAGTGAATAAAAATGTACACAAATATAATATCGAGGGGTGTGATAAGCATAAACAAGTTGATATAAGAATGTAGAAGATGGAGAAAATACTGGGTTTTTTGAAGCAATGGGGTTAAGTGACTTGCCCAAGGTCACACAGTAAGTATCAAGTGTCTAAGATCAGCTTTCAACTAAGGTCTTGCTGATTCCAGGGCCAGTGCTCTAACCATTACACCACCTAACTGTCCCAAGATGGAGAATATATTGCTAAGTAAGGGGAAGGGTACTGTGTTTGAGATTCAGAGGACCTGCGTTTGAACCCTGGCTCTGCTAATTAATTATTTCACCTTGGATAAATCATTTCACCTCTTCAAATCCATTTCCTTATTACTAAAAAGAGAGGATTGAATGAAAAAATTGTCCATTGGGTGATAAATTTCTTCTGACCACTTCAACTCATGAAATTGTTCCCTAAAGTATGAAGGAGTTGTCATCTTCATCGATGATGGAAGTTACCACCTGGATAAAATTACATATTTTAAAAAATATTTGAAGTTGAAGAAACTGGTTTAGCATTATTGAGATAAGAAAAGTGGCAAGGGTACAAAAAATATTGTAGAAAATATATGGTCCTTAGAGAATGCATATGGGGTGGCTAGGTGGCGCACTGGATAGAGCACCGACCCTGGAGTCAGGAGTACCTGAGTTCAAATCTGGCCTCAGACACTTAATAATTACCTAGCTGTGTGGTCTTGGGCAAGCCACTTAACCCCATTTGCCTTGCAAAAACCTAAAAAAGAAAAAAGGTAGGAATAGATGGGAAATGGTTCTTGAAGGATGGTGATGCCAGCTTGATGCCTAGAAGGAGTGGTTGGTTCTTGTCTTTCATTATCGAAGAAGATCAAAATAACATCACTATGATTTTTGTCAATTTAGAATATATTTGACTGTGATTGATCAGACCATTAACAAGCTCAGAATGCTCTAGCATAGGACAGGATACACTAAAATTAGCAACTCATGTTTCCTTTGAGTTGCTTCAATTCTGTCTTGCTTATAGAATACAGCACAGTCTCACATGAGGGCATGCCATGATGGGTGGTCCTATGCCAATGTATCCCATGTTGCATAATTGATTTCAAAGTTTTTTTATTTTATTTAAGACAGTGGGGTTAAGTGACTTGCCCAAGGTCATACAGCTAGGTAAGTGTCTGAGGCCGGATTTGAACTCAGGTCTTCCTGACTCAAGGGCTGGTGCTCTATCCACTGTGTCACCTAGCTACCCCTCAGTTTCAAAGTTCTTAAGAGAGAACTTGAAAGTGTCCTTGTATCAGTTTTTCTGACCCTCCTATAAGTGTTTGCCCTCTGTAAGTGCTCTAGAAAATATTGTGTTTTTGTGGATGTTTGGCATTCGTGACCAGCCCATTGAAGTTATACTCTCTGTAGTGTCTGGTATCTTCTCCTCCTAGGGATCTGCATAATCTTTCTAAGATAATTTAAATGGAAGTGACTTAGTTTCCTGGCATGGAGCTAGTAGAATGTCCAGGTTTCACAAGCATACAATGAGGTCTCTGTAGACCTTCAGTTTGGTGGTCTCATACTTCTTCCCTCACTTTTATTTGGAGCCTCTCAAATACTGAGCTAGCTCTAACAATGCATGTGTCAACCTCATTATCAATGTGTACCTCCCTGGAAAGGACACTACTAAGGTTAGTGAACTAAGTATCCATAGGTTCTCCATTTGCTGTAACCAGAGGTTCCACATAAGAATGGTGTAGTGCTGACTGATGGAGCACCTATGCTTTTTTGGTGTTAACTATTAGGCCAAAATTAGCCCAAGCAGCATAGTATTGTTCCATACTTTGTTGCATCTCAGCAAACAGAAGACCATGCACCAGTGCTCCTCTACCTTGGTCTTGGCCTTTTCAAGTCAAAGAATTTACTATCAGTGTGGTTGCTGACCTTGATGCTGTATTCATCCTCAGAGAAGGAGTTTCGATAACATGGCTGAAAACATCATATTAAAAATCAAGGGAACAAGAACACAGCCTTGTTTCCATTCCACTGATGACTGGGAAATCATGAGAGCATCTTCCACTGCCCTAAACCTTGACAAGCATGCCATCATGAAATTGGAGTACAATACTTTTCTCTTTTCCCCCCACCAAGGCAATGGGGTTAAGTGGCTTGCCCAAAGCCACACAGCTAGGTAATTAAGTGTCTGAGGCCGGATTTGAACTCAGGTACTCCTGACTCCAAGGCTAGTGCTCTATCCACTGTGCCACCTGGCCGCCCCCTGGAGTACAATACTGATGAACTTCTCTGAGCAATCAAATTTTGACATAATATTTCCATAGATCCTTATGACTGACAGTATCAAATGCCTTGGTCAGATCTATAGATACTGTATACACAACTGTTTTGCCCTTGGCATTTTTCCTTGAGTTGTCGGACAGCAAACATCATATTGATTGTTTCTCTACCCTTCTGAACCCACACTGGCTCTCAGGGAGGTGACCATCTTCCAGGTAAAGGATCAGCCTATTGAGAAGGACTCTGGCAAGAATCTTACTATCAATGACTTAGAGAGAAATAGCCCTGTGATTATCACAGGACAATCTATTCCCTTTACTTTTATAGAGGCAGATAACGGAGGCATCCTTGAATTCCTGGGGGATAACCTCTTCATGCCATATAACCTGGAAAATTTCAGTCAACTTTTGGATGAGCAATGGACCGCCCCCACCACCACCACCACCTTGTAGATCCCAGCTGGAATACAATCATCACTAGGTGCTTTGCCACTTGAAAGGAGCCTAATGGCATTCAAAACCTCTTCTTCAGTTGGAATTTCATTTAGGGAAGTATTGACTTCAGCTTGAGATAAAAGATCATCAGCATTGATTGATGATGGTCTGTTAAGAACACTATGGAAGTGTTCATTCCATCTCACTAGGATAATGTCCCTATCATTAATCAATGATTAATCAATTATCATTAATCATTAATCAATGTGGCTCCATCAGCCCTAAGTAATTGAGATGCACCATAGGCTCTTTGACTCATAAATAGCTTTCAGGGGCTCATAAAAGCACTTTAGATTGTTACTATCAGCATAAAACTGAATGTAAATATTTAGCTTGGAAAGTATGAATCTGTGCTTAGCCCAGCACCCTGCATCACATACATTGCCTTCATGACTCTCACTTAGTCCATTAGGTGCCAGTATATGCTGTGAGGGTACATCCAGGAAGTTTTATTGCATTTTGGAAAACAGAAGACAATGGTTGTGATGAGAAGATCATGAGATGTACAAGTCTTCAGTAGTAGGTGACCATGCTGTTTTCAATTCCATTCCTCCCAAGGACTCCCTGCCATAAGATCTGGCAGTCTGAGTCTACTCTAGCATTGAAGTCACTCAGCATTATAAGCTTGTCCTCTTTTAGTACATTGATGATAAGAGTCTCTAGATGTTCATAAAATTCTTCTTTGACCTCATCTGGGTTTGTCATGGTGGGAACATAGGTACTGATGATGTTGGAATGCTGTTTCCCCGCAAGTGGCAATCTCATTGTCATGAGCCTGTCATTCACTCCTTTTGGTAGGCATACAAGCCTTGTTTGCAAATTTGATTGCAAAACCTTCCCAGCTTCACAGCACTCCTCTTCCCTGCAGCCATTCCAGAAAAGTGTGTATCCAGTTCTGACTTAAGTAAGCTGGCCTTCATTTGCCAGCCTCGTTTCACTCAGGACTGCTATTTGATTATGATACCTGCTGAGTTATCTTGCAACAAGAGTTATTTATCTTTCAGGTCTATTGAATCTTGTGTTGTCTATGGGGGTGCGCACATTCCAAGTACCAATAGTAAGTGGAATCATCTTTGAAGAAATTTTTCTTCCTTTTTTTTTTTGTGTTTCAACCTACAGTGTGGGATCCCCACCTGTCTTGGTAATCAGACTGAATTGGGTAAGCAGACAATAATTAGGGCATCTTTTCTCACCCCTTCCTCAGGGCTTACCAGGAGGTGAGCAGTGCAATCGTTAAAAGACTTCTCAGACACCCAGAGGGCTGCTGAATCTCACTGCTGCTTCCAGTGAGATGAGCCTATGTCCTGAGCCACTTCTGTGTGGTGTTGTGACTACAACTTCCAGTGTGTCTGCATCTGCTGTTTGTCACTTTCCTGTCACTACAGAACTTTGAGAAGGGATGGTAAAGTGGTTTGGGTGATGTCTTTTGATTTGTGTGTAAATTGAAGTGAGGCCTTGTTACATCAAGTCATCAGCCTTACTCTCTCTTCCAAAGTCATCACAGCTCAGTGGCAAGATGGAGTCAAGAAAAGTGGTAATATAATGGCTCTAGATGCAGTAGATGACCTTTGCATATTCAGTATCCAATTAAGCTCTAAGTGCCCCATAGCTCCTACTTCAACTTGCCTTCATGGCCATTGGTAAAAATTGTTCTTATCCACCTATTCCACCATGCTTGGAGTAGACATCCCCACAACTCACTGATGGGTTTGAGACCACCTTAGTTACCTTCAACCTAGTTTATTTAGCTCATCTAGTGAAATGGTTTACCTAGGATATGGCCGCTCCACTATGGAGCTACAGGTGAGAGTTAGGTAGTTCAGGTGGACATCAAAGGTGGAAAGCAGCCCTCATATGAGAAGTACTAGGCTTTCTTGAACACATGATACAACTCCTCTAGAATGATATCTAGAATTTGAATAGGAAAGGATAAGTGTATTCTAGCTGAATAGAAGGACAGATAGAGTGAAGAGGCAAAAAAGACAGCCTGGTATAGAACCCTGATTCTGCTACTCTTGAAACATTGTCCATTCAAGTCAGGTAATCTATGTGGCCTTTATATATAAATTGAATGGGTGCACTAGAGCAGAGGTGTCAAACCTTGAATGTAATTCAAATCAGATTAAAATATGATTGGATAATACTTTAAAATATGAAAAATAGATAGGGTCACATTTTAAAACCTGATAATTATGCAGCTCATAGGGATCCTTTTGTGTAGATTGTTGTGGAACCGTTTCATTGTCTGACTCTTCATGACCCCATTGGGGTTTCCTTGGAAAAAATATTGAAATGATTTGCATTTTCTTCTCTAGCTCACCTTCAGATGAGGAAATTTAGGCAAAAAGGGTCAAATGACTTGCCCAAGGTAACACAACTAATAAATGTTTGTGGCTGGATTTGAACTTTGTTTTTCCTGAGTTTAGTTCCTAACTCCAGGCCCAACACTCTATCCACTGTGCTACCTATCTGCTCCAGATTAGTAGACCCCATTTCTTTTTTAATTTGACATCATTGAACTAATTATCATCTGTGATCCTATGACTAGAGAATCTCCAAAGCTTCCTCTAGTTCAGAATCCTCTGATCATTACTATGTGAAAGGATCAGGAAAGGTTGCACATAAGAGGTGGCATTTATTTAGGTAAGCCTTAGGATAAGCATTTTAATTGGCAAGAATGTTGCCAGGCTAATGGGAGGGCATTTTAGCCACAAGTAATCATTTGTGTTCAAGGTCATAGAAGTGGGAAATGGAGAGATGTGTTCAAGAAATGGTGAATTTGAGTGCTACATAGACTATGTAAAGAAGGCATGAATGTGTGTTAGGGAAATAGATAATGGAGCCAGATTGTGAAGAGGATTTTGAGATTTAATTCAGATCAGGTAGAAAGGGGTCAAGACCTCTGCAAACACTATTTAAAAGGTAGCCATATTCTGATCTGTGCCATAGTTGGATGGTCAGTTTTCAGGTAGTCTTGATACTCAAATTATATTGAAGATAATTTAATCACTGGGAATTCATAAAGCCTTTCAAGATCATGAATACCTCAGACTCATCATTTTGGACATCAGTTGTTATAAATGTTAAGATTTATGGTAATGAATTGAATTATTACTGAAAATGTGATAGTTCCTGAAAGTTGTTTTTTTTTTTAAGAAGAATCTCATAGCAGATATTTATTTTTCAATATTTTTTGTCATGGAAGTAGAATATCAAAAAAAAGTTCTGGCTATTTGTGTTTTCCCAGTTATTTGAATTCGGTGTAAATTGCTATTTATTGTGTTCAGAATGTAACATTGTCTCTACTAATATTTTTAGTTTAACATCCTACAGTTTAATGAATATTTTTTTGTTTTTGCAAGGCAGTGGGGTTAAGTGACTTACCCAAGGTCACACAGCTAGGTAATTATTAAGTGTCTGAGGCCATATTTGAACTCAGGTCCTTCTTATGTTATCTTCATTAACGTTTTATTCAAAGTAGCACTATTCTTCCCATTAATTCTTTTTTTAATTAGGTCTGTTTTTGTTTTTGTCTAAATAAAACTATCTTTTTTAGCTGTCTCTACCTTTTTTATTTCAGCTGAAATATAATAATTTTTGCCCTAGCCCCCTATTTAATTTTTATGTCCTTTTCTTTTTCCAGTGTGACTCTAGTAAATAACATGATGTTGAATTATGATTTACTAATTCATTCCACTATTTTTTGTTTTATGAGTGAATTCATCCTGTTTCCATTCACAGTTATGATTACTATTTCCCTCTATCCTTTTCTCTTCTGTTAATCCTTCTCTTTTTTTTATCCTGCTCCTTGTTACCTACCCCCCTCCTTTCTCTGAACTCTTCCCCTCTTCTCTATTGCATCTTTTTTTCCTAAACCAGTTCAGATGAGATTGAAGTTTGAATGTTGCCTACTCTCCCTATAGTTCCCATTATCCCTTCCTTTGTGAAAACATCTCCTTGCACACTTCTCATGTGAAATAACTTTCTACTGTCTTCTTTCCTTCTCTCCCTTTCTCCAAGTGCATTCCTCTTTCCTCATTCTTCCATTCTTCTTTTGAGATTATTCCAAAATAATATTGTTCTCTCATGTTCATACATTTAGTTAGACTCTTTCAGACTGCCTTGATGATAATGTTCTTAGAAATTATTCCCATAAGGAAATATAAATAGTTAAACCTTGTTAAATCTCTTATGATTTTTTCCACTCATGTTTACCTTTTTATACTGCACTTGAGTCTTGTTACTGAATTTTATTCTGTTTAACTCTGGTCTTTCATCAGTAATACTTGAAATTGCTCTATTTCAATAAATGTTTCCCCTATAGAATTACACTCATTTTTGCTGAATAAGTTATTCTTCGTTGTAATCTTAATTTTTTCTGCCTTCTGGAAAATCATGTGTAATGCTTTCTGTGGTTCCATGGTATTTGAGTTGTTTCTTTCTGGATGCTTTCATATTTTTTCCTTGACTTAGGAGCTCTAGATTTTGCCCATAATATATCCCTGAAAGTTTTTATTTGAAGATTTCTTTGAGGGGGTAATCTAATGGATTCTTTAAATTTCTACTTTGCCCTCTGGTTCTAAGTTATCTGGGAACTTTTTCTAATAATTTTTTGAAATATGATGTCTAGGATCTTGTTTTTGATCATGGCTTTCAGGTTGTCCAGTTATTCTTAAATTATTGTTCCATCTGTTTTCCAGGTCAGTTGCTTTTCTGATGAGATATTTTACATTTTCTTCTATTTTATATTCTTTTGATTTTATTTTATTGCTTCTTTTTTACTTTATTTTTTGTCTTTATTTTCTATTTATTTACACATTACTAAAATATTCTTGTTGTAAGAGTAATCATAATGCCCCCTCTCCTCACAAAAAATATAAAACCTCATGAGAAATGAGGTGAAAGAAAGAGAAAAAAAATCATGCTTCAGTCTGTGTTCCAATACCATCAGCTCTATCTTTGGAGTGGATCACAATCTTTATAGTAATAATTCCATCAGAGAAATTACTTCGATATTTTTCCACAGTTGCTATTGCTGATTGTAATTCCCTCCATGCTTTCCTCTCCATTACCATTTATTATATTTTCTCTCTCCTTTCACTTTGTCCTTCTTCAAAAATGTGCTGTGAGGCAGCTGAGTGGCACGGTGGACAGAGCACTGGCCCTGGGGCCAGGAGGCCCCAAGTCTACATCCCATCCCAGGGACCCAGCAACTATCAGTCCCTTGGTCCCAGACAGGCCACCCAATCCCACCACCTCACAAAAAGTAAAAAAGAAAATGCGTTATATCTGACTATACTCTCTCATGATCTACCCTCTCCTCTGTCACATCTGCCCCTCCCCTCCCCCTGTGCCCTCCCCTGTTTTCTCTCTGAGCCATTTCCAAAGAGAATGAAGGCTCCCTCATTCCTCCTCACTCCCCCCCCCCTTCCATACCTTTGCAAAAGCTATTTCTTGACTCTTTTACATGAAATATGTTGGCCTATTCTACCTCTCCTTTTTCTTTCTCGCAGTACATTCCCTTTTACCCACTGACTCCATTTTTACAATATATTATACCTTCAAATTCAGTTCTCTCCTGTGCCTTGTCTTCTACCTGCTCTATTAAATGAGAAGATTCATATGAGTATTATCAGTATCATTTTCCCATGCAGGAATACACACAGTTCATCATCATTAAATCCTCATAATTAACCTTCTTGTCCATCCTCTCTATGCTTCACCTGAGTCCTGTACTTGAAGATCAGACTTTCTGTTCAGCTCTGGTCATTTCATCAGGAATATTTGAAATTCCCATTTCATTGAAAGTCCATCTTTTCTCCGAACAAGGATGTTCAGTTTTGCTGGATAGTTGATTCTTGGTTGCATTGAAAGCTCTTTTGCCTTCCAAAATATATTCCAAGCCCTGTGAGCCCTTAAAGTAGATACTGCTAAGTCCTGACTATTGTTCCACAATATTTGAATTATTTCATTCTGGCTGTTTGTAATATTTTCTCTTTGACTTGGGAATTCTGGGACTTGACTACAATATTCCTGGGGGTTGGTTTTTTTGGGGATCATTTTCAGGATATCAGTAGATTCTCTCAATTTCTATTTTGCCCTCTGCATCTAAGGATATCAGGGCAATTTTCCTGCAGAAATTCTTGTAAAATGAAGTCAAAGCCCTTTTCCTGATCATGACTTTCAGGTAGCCCAATCATTTTTAAATTGCCTCTTCTGGATCTGTTTTCCAGATCAGTTGTTTTTTTTTTTTCAATGAGATATTTCACATTTTCTTCTGGTTTTTTCATTCTTTTGGTGTTGAATTGTCATGCCTTGATTCCTTGCAGAATCATCGACTTCCTTTAGCTCCATTCTACATTTGAAGGATTTGTTGTCTTCAAAGAACTTTCTTATCTCCTTTTCCATCTGTCCAGTTCTACTTTTAAGTCATTCTTCTCCTCATTAATTTTTTGGATTGTTTTACCCATTTGACCTAAACTGGTTTTTAACATGTTTTCTTCAGCATTTTTTTACATCTCCTTGACTAAGCTGCTTACTTCATTTTCATGTTTTTCCTGCATCTCTCTCATTTCTCTTCCTAATTTTTCTACTACCTCCTTTATTTTCAAAATCTTTTGAGTTCTGTCATAACTTGAGCCCAGCTTCTATGTTTCTTGGAGCCGGACTTTCTCAACTTCTGATTGTGTGTTTTGATCCTCCATGGAACCAAAGTAATTGGGGTTTTTTTCCTGTTTACTCATTTCCCCAGCCTGTGCCTGGTTTTGGGGTGCTTCCTGAGCTTTTGAGTATTATTGGGACACCCCCACAAGGACCTCAGTTTCTACAAGGTCTTATGGGAGGCTCTGGCTGCTCTCCTGCCTGTGCTCTGATCTGTAGATGTCCCTGCTCTGTGACAGTATGGGAGCCCAGACTGTGACCAGGGCCTGAATATGCACAAAGCCCCAGAGTCCTGTCCCAGGGAATAAAGGAGAGACTGCAACAGTCTCCTTCCATTCCCTTACCTTTCATAGGCTGAGTGCTCAGGGAGCAGCTGCTTGGCGGCTCTGTGGGTCTGCTTCCCTTTCCTGGGAGCTTGGCTGCCCTGAGGACCATGGCTGCATGCTGTGCTGAGAAGGGCCATGCTGGCTTAGGCTTCGTGTTCACTCTGGCAGAGGTTTCCCACTGATCTTCCAAGTTGTGTTTGGTACTCCCTGGGTTGGCAGGTCAGGAAACTGCTTCTGCCGCAAGGAGCCGGGGCTCCCAGAGACCCAGCTGCCCTACAGGCTGTTCCTGGATGGCTGGATTTCCTTTGCTCTGACACTGCTGCCCCCTCTAACCATGTGGAACAGAGCCTTCCCATGATTTTTCAGGTTACCTTGGACTGGAGAATTGCCTCACTGGATCTTACTGTGGGTTCTGTCTCTCAAAAATTTAGAGTCATAATTTCAATGTTTTTGAAATATTTTGGAGAGAGCTCCTAGGAAAGGCTGTTTTCCTGCTACCATCTTGGCTCCACCCCTATCTTTTATTGCTTCTTGATATCTCATGGAGTCATTTGCTTTCACTTAGCCAACTCCAAGTCTTTTTCATTTTATTTTTTAAATTTAGTATTTTATTTTTCCCAGTTACATATAAAATCAGTTTTTAACATTCATTTTTGAAACTTTGATTTCCAGTTTCTCTCCTGTCCTACTTCATAACCCTCATTGAAAAGGCTAACAAAGGTTGCACACCTGTAGTCAAGCACAACATTTTGATAATAATCATGTTATAAAAGAAAACATAATTTTAAAAAAACCCTCAAGAAATATAAAGTAAAAAGAAATATGATTCAGTTTGTATTTAGATACCATCAGTTCTTTCTTGGAGGATGGATAGCCTCAGGGAGGTGATACCATGATAAGCACTTGAATTGGATTTGAGTGAAGGGCTGCTGTGCTACATCACCAGACTCACTTTCTCCTCCAGAGCCTTCTGGATCCACTGACCAGATATGAATCAGAATGACTGGAGATAGCCTGAATGTGAACCAATCAGAGTTAAATGACTTAATCTAGGTCACATAGCTAGTAAGTGTCTTGAGGCTGTATTTGAACTCCTTTCCTCCTATCTCCAAGATAAGTGCTTTATCCACTGTGCCACCTAGCTGCCTTGGATTACTGTGTTGCTGAAAACAACTAAATCATTCACAGCTGATCATCTTACATTATTGCTTTTAGTTTGTACCCAGTATATTTCACTTTGCATCAACTCATGAAAGTCATTCCAGGTTTTTCTGAGAACACCCTGCTTATTTCCCACAACAGAATAGTATTACCTCACAATTACATGTGACAATTTATTTAGCCATTCCCTAGGTTTCCCACATCCACTCCCAACATTCCCAACATCCACTCCCATTTTCCTTTACTGTCCTATTTACCTAATAGGTAAATTGTTTTAATTTTCATTTCTCTAATCAATGTGAGTTTTAGAGCATTCTTTCATAGGATTATAGATAGCCTTGATTACTTCATCCAAAAACTGCTCACATATTGGGAAATGATTCTTACTCTCACAAATTTGACTCAGTTCTCTATAAACTTGAGAAATGAAGTCTTATCAAAGAAATCTGCTTCAGATTTCTTTTTTTTTTTTTTAAGAATTACTATGACTAGGAGTGGCTAGGTGGCGCAGTGGATAAAGCACCGGCCCTGGAGTCAGGAGTACCTGGGTTCAAATCCAGTCTCAGACACTTAATTACCTAGCTGTGTGGCCTTGGGCAAGCCACTTAGCCTTGCAAAAAACCTAAAAAGAAAAAAGAATTACAGTGACTAATTGTATATTGCTCCGTTCTCTTCTCCCAATCCCCATTCATTCTTTTCTCTTTCACCTTTTACTATGTCCTTCCTCAAAAGTGTTTTGCTTTTGACAGCACCCCCCTCCCCAGTATGCCTTCTCTTCTATCACCACCACCCCCTTCTCTTATCCTCTTCCCCTACTACTTTTGTGTGGGGTAAGATAGATTTCCATGCCTAATTAACTGTATAGGTTATTCACTTCTCCTTTTCTCCTCTTCTTCCCTACACTTTTTTTCTTGCCTCGTTTTTTATGTGAGATAATTTATCCCATTCTGCCTCTTCCTTTCACTTTCTCCCATTACATTCCTCTCTTACCCTTTAATTTTATTTTCATTCCTTCATATTAAACTCAAATCTGTGCCCTCTGTCTATATATACTTCTTCTCTAAGTGTCCTAATAAGTTCTAATTAGTTGCAAGTATATTCTCATGTAGCAATGTATTTAGTTTTATCCTTATGATTTACTTTTCCCATTTATCTTTTTATGCTTTTCTTGAGTCTTGTATTTTAAAGTCAGATTTCTATTTAGCTCTGTTCTTTTCATCAGAAAAGTTTGAATGTTCCCTATTTCATTGAATGTCCATCTTTTTCCCTTGAAAAATGATGCTCAGTTTTGCTGAATAGTTGATTCTTGGTAGTAATCCAAGCTCTTTTCCTTTCCGGAATATCATATTCCAAGTTTTCAGTGCAGATTGACTAAATCTTCAGTTATTTTGATTGTGGCTCTATGAGACTTAAATTGTTTATTTCCATATGCTTGAAATATTGTCTCCTTGACTTGGGAGCTTTGGAATTTAACAATACTATTCCAGGGAGTTTTCATTTTAGAATCTCTTTCAGGAGGTGATGAGTGGATTCTTTCAATTTCCATTTTCTACTCTAATTCTAGTCTATCAGGGCAGTTTTCTTTGATAATTTCTTGAAAACTTATGTCTAGGGTCCTTTTTTTTTGATCATGATTTTCAAGTAGTTCAATAATTCTTAAATGACCTCTCCTGGATCTGTTTTCCAGGTTAGTTGTTTTTCTATTGAGCTGTTTCACATTGTTTTCTATTTTTTCATTATTTATTGTTTCTTGATTTCTCATCGAGTCATTAGCTTCTTTTGCTCGATTCTAACTTTTAAGGAATTATTTTTTTCAGTGAGCTTTTGTACCTTTTCTATTTTTAAAAATATTCTTCTCATTGACTTTTTGTGCCTCTTTTTATCATTTGGTCTAGTCTGTTTTTTAAGGTGTCATTTTCTCTGGTATTTTTTTGTCTCCTTTACCAAAACTGTTGATTTATTTTTCATGATTTTCTTGCATAACTCTCACATCTCTTCCCAGTTTTTCTTCTATGATCTCTTAAGTTGATTTTCAATTTTTTTTCATTGCCTGAAACCAACTCATTTTTCCTGCGATTTAGATGTAAGAGCTTTGACTTTGTTATCTTCTCAGTGTGTTTTGATCTTCCTTATCACCATAGTAACTTTATATAGTCAGAATTTTTCCTATTTGCTCATTTATCAGCCTATTACATGACTTTTAACTATTAAAGTAGGGCTCTGCTTTCAGAATGGAGGGCTTATTATCTCAAGTTACTGTGGGTTAGTACAGCCATTATCAGAGACCTGTAAATTTTCAGTTCTTCCAAGGTAGTATGATCTAAGGAGAGGTGTTTATTTGTTCTCCTGCACTGTCAGTAACCACAGGCAGTCTTTTTCTGTCCTGGAATTGTCTCGAGAATCCCTGCTTCACTGGACACCCAGGACTGTGACCCAGATCTGAGGATGAACAAAGCAACAGTCTTGCAAAGAGAACCCTCATAATCTCCTTCTGACTAGTTGTTTGACCTAAAGCAGCCTCTGCCACTGCTGATTCATTCAGTGGCTCCCTAGGTCTGCTTCAGGTTTTCTGGGACCAAGTCTCCATTCACATGGCCTGCACTGGACCTGTACTCCTCTCTCACCTGGTCCAATAGTTGTTTTCTGCCAATCTTCTAAGTGGCCTTGGGCTGGAAAATTGTTTCTTTCTGCCTTTTTGTGGGTTCTGCTGCTCTAGAATTTGTTTATAGAGCATTGGTCGGGGTTTGGGAGAGAGCTCCCTCTCTACTCCCTCTGCTACTTTGGCTCCAAGTCCAGCAATTCTATTTTTTAAGGACTATTTTCCTCAGTATTTTTAGGACCTCTTTTACTGACCTGTTAATTCTTTCATAATTTTATTGCAGAATTCTCATTACTTTTTTCAAATTTTTTCTCTAACATTCTTATTTGATTTTTAAAAATTTCTTTAGTTCTTCTAGGAATTCTTGTTAGACTTGTGTCCAACTTGCATTTTTTATCTTTGAGACTTTGCTTCTAGATGTTTTCAAGTTAATGTCCTCTAAATTTGAGTCTTGACATTCTTTTATCATTGATTCTTTGTATGTTCTAGTTTTTTTTTCTTGTTTTCCCCTTGTTCCAACATATTTATCTTTGGATTTTATGTTAGAGTTAATTTCTGCTCACCTCTAAGTGGGGGTGGGGATCCAGAGGGGAATGACTAGCCTGAACTTCTATATTTTGATCTGGGGACCTGTAGATTTTTGGTTCCTCCATGGTAATGTGATATAAGGAGAAGTCTAGTCAGGATCTTCCTGGTGTACATTCTAGTCTTTAATCATGTCAGACCTCCGCTTTGTCAGAACCACAACTTCTCTCTGCTCAGGAACTAGGACTGGGACCTGAAATGTCATCATGCCTGATCTTACCCCCAGGGCTAGAATCAGAATTCCCTGGAATCCTTTTTGGACCAGGTATTCAATCCTCTTAATGTTTTTGTATTGAGTGTTCCTGATGCTCATGCTGCTGCAACTGCATTCTCTCAGGTTCACCACCAGTGTTCGTTTCACAAATCTGTCATTTTGTAGGAGAAGTTTTGGGGAAAATTTGGCAGTTATGACTCTTTGCTTTGCCATTTTGACTCTTTCACCCACCATCAATTGTTTATTAGAATAAGGGCTTAAAGAGACTTCTGTATTCTCCATAAATAACTTCTCCAGAATGTGAGAACTATTGGAGTATTCTCATGCAACCTGGCATTTTTTATTATTGATCAGGCTTTTAATTTGCCTAGGCTAGTGGCAGCCAAAAACTGATGAAGATTTGGAGGAGAATATGTGTTATAAGTCTCCTTAGCAATCACCTTCAAATACTGTATGGTGAAATAGAATTCTTAGAGAAGGCAGAAAATATGGCAGGTTTAGAAGAATTATGCTCAGTACTCTGAAAAACTAGAATTAAATAAGTAAAGGCCATATTTTGGTCAGCTATGATCTCAGACTTTTATTCAGAGGTACTGAGGCAAGAGTGAAAAACAGAAGACTTCACCAGGATCTTATTTTGAATGTGTTCTTTAGAAGGGGAAAAAGTGACAGATTCAGTGAGCAGCTGTTTTCCTTCTGAAAAATGTGTCAGTGGTGTGCTGGTAACAGTACATTTGCTTTAGAGCACTCACATTAGAAATTGGATAACATTATATTAGTGAGGGCAATGGCTTGGTAAGACAGCTCCTGCAAGGCATGTTTGGGCTCTGATAGCTCTTGAGAATGAGTTGTGAATCTTGAATACCATAGTAAAGAGAGAGCTCTGCTGGCTGGCTCTGGGGCTGCACTGGTCAATGTTGACCAAGTGCATTTAGAAGTAAGTGTTGCACAAGTATTACTAGCCATTCTTCTCTTTTTTATAAAGTTCTATAGTTTGTGATATTTGAGGAAACATCTCATTACTTTTAACTAAGCCTTCTTAACCTGAACCATGTTGAGTTTTGTGGAATTCTACAAATACTTTCTTTATATCTGCTATATGCCAGGTATTGTGTTTTAGGAAAGAGTGTTTTGTAACAATATCATTTTGATTCTTACCTCCTCATTAAAAGTGATAGATAGGAAATCAATTTTCTTATCCAGTAATTTTTATGTCCTTTTTTCAGAATACCATCTCTCTTGATCATCTTAGTGAGACCCTTCCCTATGAATTGCTTTTTGCTGCTGCCATGGTCATTTTTTCCTGGACCCCACCAGATTATTAGGTTTAGTAGCTTCCAGGATTGTGCTCTAGCTTTTTCCTCATCCTCAGAATCTACCAAGATCTAGAAATGTGAATTGTCAGAAAAGGTGTGAATGGGTAGGAGTCTGATGCTTAGACTTCTACCTAGGAATAAGGGAGAAGAGAGAAGAGATTTGGATTCCCCCGGTGACCTTCCTAGTCTGAAACTGAGGACAGGATAGACTCCAGTTTCCTTCTCTGAAATCCCTTCCTCCCATTCCTAGGGTCAGGGTGGTGCAGTGGTTAGAGCACCACCAGCCCTGGAGTCAGGAGGACCTGAGTTCAATCCAAATTCAAACACTTAATAATTACATAGCTATGTAACCTTGGACAAGTCACTGACACTCATTGCCTTGCAAAAAAACAAAAACAAGCAAACAAATTATCTAATGAAGAGGATAAACCATTTACTGTCATATAGAAGTGTTCTGAAGAGTGTGCTATATTTTAGATTATGAAGGAATAGTGGTTCTTGAACTAAAAAGATAGATTGTGGAGGGAGAAAACTTGTAGTAGTTGTGGTATAACTAAAGGGGGAGAGGAAAACAAATAGCCCACATATTCCAGGGTTATATATGTGATTGTTTGGGAGCTGGTTATCAAAGGAATGTTGAAATTGAAATCCTTTCAGGTTGGCAAAATAAAACTGTTAGAAATATATCAGAGGAGATACTTGAATTTGGGTTGGGTCAGAGAGAAATAGTTTGTCATTGGATATGGTATTATGATTGATTACTTCCTTGGTTTTATAAAGAATATATTGTCTCCTTAGTGTTAGTTCAGAATAGGAGGGAAGCAAAGATATGGAATCCAGAAATTGTATTTGACCTTTATTTCTTGTCTCTCCTAAAAAAAAAATCTTATTAAAATAAGTCCAATTTTCCTTGTATTGCTTCATTAGGTAGGTGAGTTATTGAGCTTGTAGCAGTTCAAGTTAATTGAGCTGTTTTAACATGGTTTCCCTGGAGGCTGTTAAGAGCTTTAACTCTGTGAATGACGAAGCTGAGAAGAGTATGCAAAGTGTGCAAATGTGGTTCATTGCACCTTTTGTCTTGTTAAAAATCCCTTCAGAAGTTATTGAATGACCATTGTGGGTTCTCACTCTTTCTGTCTTCAAAGAACTCTTAAATGATAGTTCTGATACCAAATTATGCCCAAAAGACTGTACATTTCCCCTTATTACCTAACTAGGAACACAGAAAGAAAACTCTTTAGCCCTTTTTCCAAGTAGAAAGGGGGGGGGGGGGTAGAGAGAAAAGAAGATAAGATATAAGGTAGTGATTTTCTTAACTTCAAAAGTATCTACTTAACAACTTTTTAGAAACTTACACATTGCTATGTAGAAGGCTGTTTGCCCTTTGTACTCGAAAAGGATCAATGATATCACACTGTTGGGGTCACAATACAGTGTGTTCAGGTGTGGCTGATCTGCCCAATGTGAACTTAGAAGCTCACTCACAGGCTGAGGACACATAGTTTGAACAGTTGGAATGGAGGTTTCTTTCTTTAAAGTTGCACGTGTCACATTTACTAGTGATGTCTTACTTGTGCACCATTTAGATTTAAGTGTGGCAGAGTTCTGCAGAGTTGTTAGTTTCACTCTTTCCAGAGTCATCGAAGTCCAGTGGCAAGACAAAAGTCAAGATGGTTGGCAATGACCTAGAATGTGGTGTATGACTAGGGCATCTTTGAGATCTGATCAAATTCTAAGTAGGAGGTAAACCATTCTGTGGGGAGAGTCTTCACATGTCTGACAGATTTAAGCCCCTTCAGGTTTCCTCAACCTGGTTTATTTAGCCCATCTGTCAAGATGATTTTATCAGGGTGTAACCACATGCTAAACTTCTTGGAGACACAGGTGAGTGATAGGTAGACACCAAAGGTAAATGAGGAACCCAGCAAAGGTCTCAGCAGTCTTGTTACACAGAGGTACTAGCATTAACTCAGAAGCAAATGATTCCAAAGGATCTTCAAGCATAGCCTAAATAAAACACACAATGAGCAAAATTCAGTCAGATTTCCTAGAAGATATGAAATAAGTAGTCATATACCAAATACCCAGAGGGCATCAGAAAAAAATAGCAAGATTCCTGCTCTGAGAATATTTACTCTAATTAGAACAGGCATATATATAAATGAAAGCAACCTGAGAACACTTAAAAGAAATATTACAAATGCAAAATGATATTTGTTAAGTTAAGAATTTGGGTATAATGGAAGAAGGTAAAATAAAGAAGTTCTCAGATTTTTAGATGCCCACTTTAACTGCTAAGTGCTCATATCTTGTGCTATATTTTTGTCATAAAGCCTAATTCTCTAAGGTGACTGGAATCAAGTTTATCTAGAGGAGTTAACAATGTAGATGACAGGAATTGACTAATTGGCTAGAATAATAATAATATTTACATCATCACAAACATTAGCTTTTCCTTTCTGCCTTGTATGATCTTAAAGTTTATAAATCAAAGCCATACTGTCTCAAACACTAGTGAGTTGTTAAAGTGCTTTATACTCCCTGCTTTCCCAGGAAGGGCTATTGCTGTAGTGCAGGATGATCATCCTTGTATTTACCATTTATTATTTTTTTTTTTTTTTTAGTTTTTTTGTTTGTTTATTTTTACAAGGCAAATGGGGTTAAGTGGCTTGCCCAAGGCCACACAGCTAGGTAATTATTAAGTGTCTGAGACCGGATTTGAACCCAGGTACTCCTGACTCCAAGGCCGGTGCTTTATCCACTATGCCACCTAGCCGCCCCTGTATTTACCATTTATAATAGATGTTTCATGGTCATTTTCCTACATATATTTCTTTTGCTATAAGTAATGGCAATCCTTGGTTAGCAGGGAGTCCCTAGTGTATCCTTTTATCCTCCCTGACCCTTTTTACCATAACCTACCCAAGAACACCAATGATATTTTTTCTATTTTCATTTTCTTAAACCTTCAAAATTACAAAGGGGATTTTGGCAGCAGAAGCTGGAACAATGAATTGTGTAAAGAGTGAATGGTATTTAAGTTTAAGAATAGCATTAAGCCATTTACTAGCAGACACTATGTTAAAACAAGGATTAAAATGTCTTGCTGTTGTTTTTGTTGCTATTTGAAAACCTTATAAATGAACTGTTTCTGGATCAATTCCTCCCCCCCCCTTATTTTTTGACTCAGGATGATAGAAATACAAGGATATTGAAATGCACACTGTATTTGAATTTGGAAACTTTTGTCAAAATTCAGGCTAGAGGAGATCTGGCTTGCTAATTGGTTAAAGTCTTGGAAAGGATTAATCCACATATACTTTACAGGGAGAAATTTCTTCACTCTTGTTTATTTGTAAATGAGGAATGCATTTCAGCAGTAGAACTTTTTATTGTCAAAAAGAAATGTTTTTTCAGAAGGATATTCCAACCACTTCTTTTACCTTCTTTAATCATAGATCTAAAAGAGATTCTAGAGATCATCTGGTTCCTGGCCATCATTTTGCAAAAAAAAGGACACTGAAATACAGAAAGAACTTTGTCCTTTTTTTTTTGTTCCATTTTCACATTCTGTCTTGTACTAGAGTCATTTGTATGCATGTCTTATGTATCCCAATTGATCTGTAAGCTCTCTGAAGGCAGAGAATGTGTCCTTTTCTTTTTTTAATTTATTTTTATTAAAGATATTATTTGAGTTTTACAATTTCCCCCCCCCACCCCCACCCCCCACGAAAAGCAGTCTGTCAGTCTTTACTTTGTTTCCATGTTGTACCTTGATCCAAATTGGGTGTGATGAGTGAGCAATCATATCTTTAAAGAAGAGACAAGAAGTCCAAGAGGTAACAAGATCGGACAATAAGATAAATTTTTTTTTCTAAATTAAAGGGAATAGTCCTTGAACTTTGTTCAAACTCCACAGCTCCTTATCTGGATACAGATGGCACTCTCCTTTGCAGACAGCCCAAAATTGTTCCTGATTGTTGCACTGATGGAATGAGCGAGTCCATCAAGGTTGATCATCACCCCCATGTTGCTGTTAGGGTGTACAGTGTTTCTCTGGTTCTGCTCATGTCACTCAGCATCAGTTCATGCAAATCCCTCCAGGCTTCCCTGAAATCCTATCCCTCCTGGTTTCTAATAGAACAGTAGTGTTCCATGACATACATATACCACAGCTTGCTAAGCCATTCCCCAAGTGAAGGATATTTACTTGATTTCCAATTCTTTGCCACCACAAACAGGGCTGCTATAAATATTTTTGTACAAGTAATGTTTTTACCCTTTTTCCTCATCTCTTCAGGGTATAGACCCAGTAGTGGTATTGCTGGGTCAAAGGGTATGCACATTTTTGTTGCCCTTTGGGCATAGTTCCAAATAGCTCTCCAGAAAGGTTGGATGAGTTCACAGGTCCACCACCAGTGTAATAGTGTCCCAGATTTCCCACAATCCTTCCAGCAATGATCATTATCTTTTCTGGTCATATTGGCCAGTCTGAGAGGTGTGAGGTGGTACCTCAGAGAAGCTTTAATTTGCATTTCTCTAATAATTAATGATTTAGAGCATTTTCTTCATATGGCTATGGATTGCTTTTATCTCCTCATCTATAAATTGCCTTTGCATATCCTTTGACCATTTGTCAATTGGGGAATGGGTTTTTGTTTTAAAAATATGACTCAGTTCTCTATATCTTTTAGAAATGAGTCCTTTGTCAGAATCATTAGTTGTAAAGATTGTTTCCCAATTTACTACATTTCTTTTGATCTTGGTTACATTGGTTTTATCTATGCAAAAGCTTTTTAATTTAATGTAATCGAAATCATCTAATTGGTTTTTAGTGATGTTCTCCAACTCTTCCTTAGTCATAAACTGCTCCCCTTTCCATAGATCTGACAGGTAAATTAGTCCTTGATCTTCTAATTTGCTTATAGAATTGTTTTTTATGTCTAAGTCCTGACATTTGGATCTTATCTTGGTAAAGGGTGTTAGGTGTTGGTCTAATCTAAGTTTCTTCCATACTAACTTCCAATTATCCCAGCAGTTTTTATCAAAGAGGGAGTTTTTATCCCAATGGCTGGACTCTTTGGGTTTATCGAACAGCAGATTACTATAATCATCTCTTGCTTTTACACCTAGTCTATTCCACTGGTCCACCACTCTATTTCTTAGCCAATACCAAACAGGTCTGATGACTGATACTTTATAATATAATTTTAGATCAGGTAGGGCTAAGCCACCTTCTTTTGTACTTTTTTTCATTAAGCTCCTGGCAATGAATGTGTCCTTTTCTGTACATTTCCAGTGGCTTTCATATGGTAGGCACATAATATTTGTTGAATGAATAAATCAAATGACTTTTCTAATTCACATAGGGCAGACACCTATGTTAGAACAAATCAGAACTTCCAACTTCCATACCAAACATTCTTTCCCCAGCTATTCCACATGCAACAGAACTCTTTCAACAGTAGTCTTTAAGTGTGAAATATTAATGACTTTATTCTTATGTTTATGAAATTAGTCTATGAAGCATGACCTAATTGGGTCAATAGGACTAAAAACAATAGCAACCAAATGAAAGGATACTGTTTATCTTGATGAGTTGTTAACTTTGAAGCTAAATCATAAACACTTAAATGCCAACCTTGTTAAAATTCCTCTCTGCCTGAATGGTGTCCCAAATCTCCTCTATCTAAAAGTTTCTTCCTCCTGACAACTTCCTCAAATTCCATTTTATTTGTGTGCTTCAAAAGAGGAACCAAACAAGTTACCGAAGTTTTTCTTAAATCATTTCTGTAATACCAGTTTAATTATTTAAGTATTTTGATTAATGAAACTTGATTCATATTTAGTGTTTGTGGTTTCTCATTGTATAAGATGTGCTCTCTCTGTTCAGAGGTAGAATTCTTACTTTGATTATAAAAATTTCTACTAATATTTTTATCATTTTATCAGGATGAATGATTTTCATTTAAAACTTAGGTTGAATTGTATAGAAATAGTTTGTGCAGGGGCGGCTAGGTGGCGTAGTGGATAAAGCACCGGCCCAGGAGTCAGGAGTACCTGGGTTCAAATCCGGTCTCAGACACTTAATAATTACCTAGCAGTGTGGCCTTGGGCAAGCCACTTAACCCCGTTTGCCTTGCAAAAAAAAAAAACCTAAAAAAAAAGACCAAAAAAAAAGAAAGAAATAGTTTGTGCAATGTAGGAAAATATGTCTCTGTATAAAAGTTACAAGCTCTGTTGAAACAATTTCCAGATATCTTTAAATTCTCTTACCCCTTGGTTTATTAATCCATTCATTTTAGGTTATGAGAAAAGCTCAGGGTTTGTTTGGGCATGGTAATAAGTGAGGCAAACTTTAAGGATACTGAATCTATGAGAAGTCTGGAATCACTAAATTAGCTGATAGGTACTTGCATCACTAAAGGATTTTTCTCTTCACAAATGTTTTCACAGGGGACTTCCTTTAAATAGTTATGCCCTAATAAATTTAAAACCTGATTGAATTTAATAAATTTGATTTATGTATATATACATTCAGTTGTGAAACTAAGTACAACTCCATTCTATTTCTTTTTCACAGTAGAGTGAAGTGAACAGGATCCAAGAACAGGAAATCCAGTAATTCCTTTTTTGTATCTTTTGTAGTCTGAGATCCTTAAGGAAGAAGAGGATTATCAGCATAGATAAGGGGGGAAAAAACACCCCTGAAAGACTACAGAAGATGGCATAGTGGGAAACCATAATGATTTCTAAATTGAATAATGAGATCATGGAGTAAATACTGGATTGAGAGAAAGAAAACCCTCTTGGGTTAGATTATTGAGCAAAAGGGGTCAAGGAGACATGTTTTTTAAAGGATTCTTTTTAAATGTGAAAATATTTGGTTGTATATAGGAATAAAAGGTAACACAATAATAACCCAATAGTCAGGATATTAGATCTCTACTAGTTAACTTTTTTAGGGCCTCAATATCTTTACACATAACATGAGATGTTGAACTAAGAAGATGGTCTTAAGTCCTTTTAGCTTTAAAATTTTGATTACCAACAATATGATATCTTGAGAATAGTAGGTGTTTAATTTCTTGATTTCAGATAGGAAGAAAAGAATAGGATGAATAAAATTTATCTGCTGCTTTTAAACAATATGATTAAAAATTGGAATAATTTTCTTTTACCTTTTGGACTATTTAATACTAAAGAAGATTTTTTTATATAACATTGTAGGTTTCGGGATATTAGGGAAATACTCTAGGTTCAAATTCATGTAGTTAGTTACATTTTTAATGACGTGTATATGCTTACATATTACATATATATGCAGACACAAGCAAACCACATCACTATGACTTGCATTTGTTTCTCGGTATCCAGATATTAATAGCTGCAAATAGCATAGCAGTGGAAAGAAACTGAACAGCCTTTCCATATTGTCAAAAAATCCTCAAGTAAAAATCATTCTTGGGTGCTATCATTTAAAAGAAATAGATTTTTTTTTATATAGCAACCATCTTATATTTCAGATTGTTACAATATGTATGTTCTATAATGATTTTAAAGTTCTAGGTAAATATTCATTTTAAAAAAAGTACATGCTTTGGAGGAGTCATAGGGTAAGACTTGCATCCCAGCAACTATGATTCTGATTGTAAGTTACCCAGATCCTTTTTTGTTAAATCTCTCTTAATCTACTTCCATTTCTTGACCTACACTTCCATCTTCTTCTCCCATTTAAAATTAAACATGGGTTCAAGCTAATTTTTTTTTAGTAAGTATACAATTGTTTTCACTCCCTTGGTCAGAAAATGGAAAGAAAAGGATTAATATTTTTATGAAACAAAATCTTGAAATCAAACTATATATATTCTTTTGATAATTAATAATAAAAATGCCTGTGACTTTCTTAAATATATTGATTACTTATAAATCATGTCCCTCATAAGTATGCCTAGTGGCAAGTAAATCTGGAAAAACAATATTCACAAACCTAGTTAGCAGCCATCTAGATGATAAATCATCTAGAGTTAGATAGGAAAGACCATAAAGCTAATTAGTTTTTAAAAACCTACCATAATTCAGTAACTTCATATTTTTGATGAAGTATAATATTAATGTTAGGAAAGAACTAAAATCTGCCTTATGTGGAAGCTACATATCTATATGTTTGGGTTATGTATTTGTGTGTATTCATATATAATATTTTAGGTAAGATGACTTTTATATGAAGTTGAAGAATAAGGTCACATTATAGTAAAGTCAGTTATGGTTATTTTGTCCATACTTCATTGTCGGTGGGTAGAGCCCTAGGTCTGGAGTCAGAAAGATTCATCTTCCTGAGCTCTAGTCTGATTCATATGCTTACCATGAGACCCTAGGCAAGTCATTTGTTTACCTCAGTTTCCTCATCTGTAAAATGAGCTGGAGAAGAAAATAGTAAACCACTCTAATGTTTTTGCCAGAAAAAAAACCCAGATGGGATCACAAAAAATTCAGACACAAATGAAATTACTGAAGAACAATAAAATTGCTATGTTGACTTTTTTCTTAATGACTTTGTCCCTCGAAGTTGGGTACCTCAGATAATAATTCCTTATACTTTTCTTCCAACAAGTTCTTTGCCTATATGTTGACTTCCCCTAATGATATCAGAAGCATATTAGTTTCAACAGGAATTAAGTTTATTTTAAATTTGATCTCCAACAAGTTTAGTTACCAAAGAACACCTGAAATGTTAATTTAAATGCTTCAATTCTCAAAATTACCCACTTTTGCCAGTAGTACTATAACACAAAGGGTTAAGAGAATATGAGGTCAGTATGAGGCCTTAGAATGAGGTGCAGTATATCTTGCTACCATTTAATAATTCCTGGTCTTGTCTGAAAAAAAAAAAGATACCCTCAAGTTTGGGAATACAAACTGGTGAATCCTATATTCCCCAGTATGAAATGTTTGAAGCCAGCGAAAGAGGGAGGTAATACAAAAAAATGATCAGATAACACACACACACACACACACACAAAAGGGGTAAAGATTTCAAAACCTAGAGAAGAAAGAAAGAGAACACAAAATAGTGGAAAGGATGAATAATAAATCCTTAAACATAATTCAAACTCTTCTTAAATACTGTAGGACAAAGGAAAGTGAACTGCCTGATGAAATCCTGTAGTCTTCCAAGAGAATGTGGAACGACAAGAAACCCTAGAAGAGAAATTAAGAAATTAACAGAACATATAGGTCAGAATTTATAGCTCTCTGCAGAATTAAAAGGTTAGTTAGCAAATGAGAAGAAATGTAATGCATAATGGAGAATTTCTCTAAAGAATCAAAAAAAGAAATTAACAGATTAGAAACAGAAATGCTGAAGAAGAGAAAAATCCAGCAAAGGAGAAGCAAAAGAAAAATAGCAACAAAATTAAACAAAGATATAAACTCTATACAAGCCAAAGTATTGACCCTCAGAGATAGGTATGGAGACAGTTTAAGAATCATATGTTTCCCAGAATATTATATCAAGTTAAAAAAATAAAATTACAAACTGGATACCATAATTCATAAGAGAAAATAACTCAGTAATTGTTTTGAGAAAACTCTGAGAAGAACCATAAGAACTGAAGCAAAGTGAAATGAATTTAACAAAGGAGAACATTGTACACAGTAACAGCAATATTGTAGTGATGATCAGTTGTGAAAGACTAAGCTACTCTAAGGGCAGCTAGATGGTACAGTGGATAGAGCACCAACGCTGGAGTCAGGAAGATCTGAGTTCAAATCCAAACTCATAAAGTTCATAATTGCCTAGCTGTGTGACATTGGAAAGTCACTTAATCCCATTGCCTTAAATAAATAAAAATTTTAAAAAAGAAGGAAAGACTAAGCTACTCAGACCAGGACAATGATCCAAGACAATTGCAAAGGATCTGTGATAAAAAAAAAAAAATGCTGTCTACTTCCAGAGAGAGAACTGATAGAAGCACACTTTCATTTTTTTCTTTTTTGTTTTTTGAAGCATGGTAGATATGGAAATACGTTTTACATGATCATTCATTACATGTATTCATTCATATCATATAGCTTTCCTTTTCTTGTTTTTTTTTAGGGTTTTTTTTTTGTAAGGCAAATGGGGTTAAGTGGCTTGCCCAAGGCCACACAGCTAAGTAATTATTAAGTGTCTGAGACCGGATTTGAACCCAGGTACTCCTGACTCCAGGGCCGGTGCTTTATCCACTATGCCACCTAGCCTCCCCTTTCCTTTTCAATAAATAGGGAAAGGGTGAGAGGGAAGATAGAGAATTCCAAACTTAAAAATTAATGTTAAAAACAAATGAACAAAAATTAAAACACATTAAGCTCTTGCCCTTAAAGCTCCAAGTTACATAATTGTTAAATTTAACAATTTCAGCAACAAATTCTGCAAGTCACCAAAAGACTTTCAAATATGAAGAAATGGAAATTCAAATAACCCAAGATCATTTTGCATCCCTGAAAAGCTGCAGAAGGAAAAGGCATAATATAATAAGAAAGCAAAGGATCTCAAATTCTAACTCCAAATGACATACATAACAGTCCTGAATTCAGTCATCAGCTAAAAAATTTCTGCCATTCCTAAGAGGGAAACAATCAAACATGAGCATTTAGTTATTTCTGTCCTCAGTTTCTTCAACTTCTCTGTCTATCTTAATGAGTCTTTTTGACAACTAACTAAAATGACTCATGCAAAATACCTTTTAAATTTTAAATGTCAGCTAATATTATTGTTACAGTCCAGGAAAAGAGAGAAATTCTATTCTAAAGTATCAGGGTATGACTGCAGAAAGAAAAAAAAGTAGACTAGGCTCCCTATAGGTCCTTGACTACAACCCCTGTTGATTCTTCTTGTATTCCTCTCTTATTCTCCCTTTATTCCCCCATTCCCTGCTCTTTGTGTCCCTTGTTGCTGCTGTTCCAAGTTCAAAGGTAGAGAGTGTGGGTGGGGGGTAGGGGATCCTTCATTGTGGATAGGGAAGGGGAGGGAGATCAAAGATACATCCTGGCATTCCTCATCAGCCCTTTGACAGTTATACTCTCAAGCAGTGGTTCTCAGCCAAAGGTTTCATCGACCTTTTACCCCTCCTCCCTCATCAGCCAGAAGAGCCATCAGAAGGCATTTCATAAAGTTCAGGGACTTACACAAGACTAACACAGGCATCAGTGGCAGAGCTAGACCCTGGGACTCACTAACACTTTTAAACAAATTTATATTCCATTATATCATCTTTATACATTTAACAAAGGAGAACATTGTACACAGTAACAGCAATATTGTAGTGATGAAAAATAGTACATGCATATGAGATACGTTTGAATCTATAGGAAGTATATTTATTTTACTGAATCATGCTGCATATTTTGTTGGAGAAAAGACAGGATGATTAGGATCATGATACATATGTATTTTGTTGTGTTTTGCTTTATGTCAACAAATTTTTCACATGGAGTCTAGACTACTTGCAATACACTTAAGCTTATTCTAGACTTAATTATTGAGAATTTTATGACTGATCATATATTGTTTCTGTAAAAACATATATTCCAAGTTCCAAACCACCCCTCATTACAGATGAATTTTTGAGACAAAATCTTTGGGTCCCCTTTGTTCTATATTTCTGAACTTTGCAGCGAGGATGAGGGAATTCTGCAACTTAGATGATTTGGAAAGGCTTCATGGAACAGGTATTGCTTGAGAAGATTTTGAAAAAAATCACAGGATTTAAAAGATGGGATTCTAGATGAGTGGGACAAACATTGTGAAGTCACAGAGAGAGAGAGAGAGAGAGAGAGAGAGAGAGAGAGAGAGAGAGAATTTTGATATGCTCGCATTTGCAAATAATATGGTTGGAAATGAAACCTGGAATCCTAGGCTTTATAAACTAAACAAAATAATTTATATTTTATCTTAGAGAATACAAAGTATGTTCACACCTGTAATTTTAGGAATATGAATGGCTAAGAGAGTGAGTGAAAAAATATCAGTTAATAAACTTTTATTAAATATTTACTTGTGCTGGAGGAGATACAAATATAAACAGACCAGACAGTCCCTGTCCTTAAGGAGCTTACTTTCTAATTTGGAAGAAAACATATAGGAGAGTAAAGGTCAGGGAATGGTGTTTTGACCCAGCAAGTCAGTGGAATGGGGGGTTGGAATCATTTAACTAATACTTGCCTTCCAGAGATGCTGTTTTGATTTGATTACTATTTTCCAAAAATTCCCTAGTACAGCTCCACTTGAAGATGAACCCTTGTGGATAATGATGACCTATCCAAACATACTTCTACCCTATTGTACTCAATCCAGTTCAATGTTTGTGACTTCCCAGTGGCCACTACCATTGTAAAAACCCAGTTCTCTGGGCAACTAGATGGTGCAGTGGATAGAGCACCAGTCTGGGAGTCAAGAGGACCTGAGTTCAAATGTGGCCTTAATAATTACCTAGCTGTGTGACCTTGGATAAGTCACTTAACCCCAATGCCTTGCAAAAACAAAAAAGAAAAGAAAACCAGTTCTCCATCTCCCCCAATATTTCCTTTATTTCCATCTCTTTCACTCACCCCCACACCCTCCAGCCCCAGCATCACTCTTTAAATTAGCTACTCAAACCCTAGCTCTGCTATTTAGGTAACAACCTAAGTTTCATCTTAAAAACCTTTTTCTTTTTTGCTCCCTCCATCTTCTTTCACTTACTAAGACCTGACCTCTTCATAATGACACAGCTTGCCTGGCTATGCTTTTCATTTATAATCCCTTATTTAATTACAAAATCCAGTAGCCATTTTCTTGTAAATCCTCATCCTTCTTGGCTTCTCTGCAACTTTTGACACTATTAATCAATCTTTTCTCCTTGATTCTCTAAGTCTCTCTGAGTTTTTTCGGACACTGGTCTTACCTCCTTGTCAGGAGGGTGGATAGCATGTTTTATCATTAACTTTAGAATGATAGGTCCTTTCTCTGATCAGAATTCCTTATTCTTTAAAAATTGTCTTTATCATATTGTTGTCATTGTGTAAAATGTTATCCTGGTTTTGTTCACTTCACTGCCCATCAGTTCCTTTGGTCTTCCCTTCTCTTCATTTTTTACAGCATAATATCCCATCATATTCATATAATATGACTTGTTCAGCCATTCTCCAGTTGATGGGCACCCCCTTAGATTTCCATTTTTTGTCACTTCAAAGAGACACTACAAATGTTTTTGTCCACTCATAGTTAGAGTTTGTTTTACTTAGGACTAATCTCTCCCTTAATGTCTGAGGAACATTGCATCTTCTTTTTCCCTGTTAAATGAAATGTATTTCCATACCACTTCTACGTGTGTTTGTGTTTCCTTTGACCAGTTCAAATAAGAAAGAGGCTCAAGTGTTAGCTTCTTTCCCCCCATCCCTATTTCCTTTTTGTTTGTCTAGTTGTCTAGAATGTCCTCTTTCTCTCTCTTTTCTTTTTTAGACTCCCTCTGTGACTCCAGATAATGATAGACTTCAGAGGGAATGCATGTATCATCTCCCCATATTTGAATGTAATCAGTTTATCCCTGGTTAGTCCCTTAGGATTATTCATTTGCATTTATCTTTTTATGTTTCTCTTAACTGCTATTTATGAACGTCAGAGTCTCTACACAGCTCTAGTTTTTTCATCAGAAATACTTGGAAGCCCTTGGAAGTTCATTTAAGATCTGTTTTCCCACCTTAAGATTATATTTAGTTTTGATTGGTGTGTTGCTTTGTTTGTAATCCTCTATATCTTTTGCTTTCTGGATTATTTTATTTCAGGTTGTCTGCTTCTTTATAGTTGTAGTTGCTAAATCATGTGTATCCTGTGATTCCTTAGTATTTGATTTTTTTTTTCTGTTTGCTTGTGTAATTTTTTTCTTTGACCTGTAAACTCGAGATTTTTGTCCTAATGTCCCTGGGAGTTTTTAATTTGAAGATTCAGGAAAAGTAAGTCTGTTGGGTTCTTTCTGTTTATATTTTGTCCTCTGATTCTAAGAAGTCTAAACAGTTTCCTTATAAGATTTCTTGAAATATTATTCTAGGCTCTTTTGTGGCCGGGCGTGGGGGGGTGGGTGGGATGTGAGGGTGGGTATGGCATTCAGATAGTAAAATAATTCTTTTTTTTTGAGGCCATTGACTTGCCCAGGATCACACAACTGATAAATATCTGAGGTCCACCTGATTCCATGGTCAGTGCTCTGTCTTTGATTTTGCCATTTAGCTGCTCCCTAGTCCAATGATTTCTTTCATCTTTTCAGTTGTTTGATATTGTTTTAGTACTTCTTATTGTCTCGTGAAATCATTGACTTCTATTTGGTCTCTTCTAAACTTCAGGGAGTTTGTGGCTTAGGCAAGGTTTTGTACTTCTGGCAAATTGTTAATTCCCTTTCCAGTTTTTTCTTTCATGGCCCCCATTTCTTTTTTTCTTTTTTAGGTTTTTTTGCAAAGCAGTGGGCTTAAGTGGCTTGCCCAAGGCCACACAGCTAGGTAATTATTAAGTGTCTGAGGCTGGATTTGAACTCCAGTACTCCTGACTCCAGGGCTGGTGCTCTATCCACTGCGCCACCTAGCCACCCCCATTGCCCTCATTTCTTTTCCATATTTTTCTTCTAGCACTCATTTTTTTAATTAAAAACATTTTTTTAAGACTTGCTTTTTTTCTTCTTGGAATTCCTGTTGAATTTTTACCCTCTATATTTGTTTTTGAGGTTTTCCTTGTAGTTGGGAGAAATTTTCTTCTTCTTTTTTTTTGGTTTTGAGTTTTCCTGCCACCATAATACGTTTTTATAATAGGCATCTTTTTTTGTTTTCTTGTTCTTCCATCTTACTTCTTGACTTCAGACTTGATATTAGGGTCAGGCTTTGTGCATTTCTGGAGAGAGGGACTTGGCTAATACTTTTGCTACTTTCTTGGGGTATTGAGTGTTTTGTTGGTCTAGGATCTCCCGTACAGCTCAGACTGGTGACCTTCAACATTCTAGTGCTCCCAAAAGTGATCTGAGTTATGTACTAGTTCCTCCCCTCCCTCTCCTTCCTCCATGACATTGGTGTGGGTCTGAGTAGTGCCAGCTTCAGCTATTAGAGCCTGTTAGAAGTTCTGCTGGTTCAGACTGACAGGCCTACAGGGTTCCCTTTGGTTTGGCATCCCTGCCTAGATCATTCCTCTGTAGGTCTTAGACTGTAAACTCTTTGGAGAGCAGGCCTTTATTTGTTACCCCAGAATTTACCACAAGCTCTGGCTTATAGTAGGAACATCTATTGACTGACTATCCTCATTGCTTAGCATTGTAGTACTTGATACATAATAGGCACTTGACAAATGTCCATTTATTAGTTGAGATGATCTTCCAGCTTCCTTCCAACTCATAAGAGACTGTGCATTAGCTCTTAATACATACAACATGTAATGTCCCATACTGGGCATTGAGAAACAAAGACTCAATCAAAAAATAGTCCCAACTTCAAAGAGATTTCACTGTTTTGAAATACATTTGAGGAGAGCATTCCCATTTAAGGGAATCATTGAAACTGGAGCCTAATCTGAGCCTTGAAGGAAGCTAAGGATTCTGAAAAATGGAGAGGAGGAGAAAATCCATCCCTATCATTGCCCTGAAACAGGGGCAGTACATTGAAAGGGTAAAGCACCTTGACTAGAACATCAAGTACTGTATTGTGTGAATTATAGATGGAAAGGTTAGTCAAAGCCAGACTTTAGGGGCAGCTAGGTGGCCTAGTGGATAAAGCATCGGCCCTGGAGTCAGGAGTACCTGGGTTCAAATCCGGTCTCAGACACTTAATAATTACCTGGCTGTGTGGCGTTGGACAAGCCAGTTAACTCCATTTGCCTTGCAAAAACCTTAAAAAAAAAAGCCTGACTTTGAAGGGCTTCCAAACTGAGGACTTTGTATTCTAAGGCTGACAATTTTGTATTCTAAAGTCATTTGGGAGCAAATGAATGGGAGATTTTAGCTATGTATGGTGTTTTTCTTTTTAACTTTCCTACTATTTAAAACTGAAGAGTTCTAGATTTGTAGTTCAGAGGACCCGAGTTTGGATCCAGCCTCTTCTATTTAATAGTCTCTGAGTTTCAATTTTCTCATCTATAAAAATGGAAGATTTGGACTAGATGAGAAAGGTAGCATGGTTAAAGTAAATAGAGCTAGCCTCAGAGTCAGAAAAAATTGCTGAAGCCCCACCTCCAATTTGTATGGACTATGTGACCTTGGTAGCTCATAAGGTCATTTCACTTCTCAGTGTAGTTTTGTAGGCAACTCTTTCAGACTCCTAAGTTTCTAAGAAGTTCTGGACCTGTATTGTTAAACGAATCTCTTCACCAAAGTCTCTCCATATCAGTGAAATCACAGGTCTAGATCTAATTCCTTGAACTAGATGATATCTAAAGGTCCTTTGGGTCCTAAATATTATGTCCCTTGGGGCAACTAGGTGTTGCAGTGAATAGAGCACAGACCTTAGGGTCAGGAGGACAGGAGTTTGAATCCAACCTCAAACTCAATTTACTGGCTGGGTGATCTTGGACAAGTCACTTAACCCTAATTACCTCTCATCCAGTATCATCTCCAGTCATCCTGATTCATATTTGACCACTGGATCCAGATTGGTCTGGAGGAGAAAGTAAGACTGATGACTTAACACAGCTCCCCCTCACTCAAATCCAACTCATATGCTTGTCATGGCATCATCTCCCTCATGACATGGTCTTTTTTGAGAATGAAGGGGCACAGGGGTAGATAGAGCACCGACCTTGGAGTCAGGAGTACCTGGGTTCAAATCTAGTCTCAGACACTTCATAATTACCTAGCTGTGTGGCCTTGGGCAAGCCACTTAACCCCACTGCCTTGAAAAAAAAAATCTAAAAAAAAAGAATGAAGGAACAAGCATCATCATCATAGCTATGTTCCTTATAATCGCTTATAGAATGATCATGTTTTATCAAGTTCTTTTTTGTGAATAGAAACATCATGAATAAGTAGAAAAAAGCCATATGACCTGAGTTCTGATTCCTGATTTGTTCTGTGACATGTGACATCATGCATCATTGCCTTGCATTAGTCAACCTCACAGGATGTTTATGAAAATAAAAGAAATAGTATATAAAATAAAAGAAATAAACAAATAAAACAAAATAGTATATAAAAATAGATGGAAAAGCTCCAACTGCATCTGATGTTCTTTATTTTTTTATCTTTTCTTTCTCAGAATTTCATTACTTTATACCCTCTTGATTCTCTTGTACTGTCACTTTTGCATTTTTCCCTACTTTAGTCTTAGCTTTCCTCTCTGCTCTATAGTGTCACTTGCCAATCTAATACACTCATTTGACTTCACTCTGTCCTCCTTCACCTTGATTCAATTTAACTCATATTTATTAAGCACTTCTCCATGCAAGACACTGTACCTAAGTCTTGGAATTGTAAAGATAGAAAATAAACAGTCTCTACCTTCAAAGAGTTTACATTTTGCTGGAATGACTCCTAAATTTCTATTTCTAATTATCTCTTGAACTTTAGATCAATTTTTCCAAATGTCTGCTGGGCTTTTCCAACTACATGTTCTAACCATATTTCATACTCAGCATATTTATAACAAAACTCATGATCTTTCTCCCCCAAACCTGTTGTTTTTTTACATCTTTCCTCTTCCTGTTAATAGCACCAGTCATTCAGGTATGAATAATTTTTTGCTCTTTTCTCTTTCCCACTTAATCAATTACCAAATCCTTTTGATTCTGCTTTTGTAATAACCCCTTACAAATATGTTATCCTTACTATTCTCATTGCTGTAACACTAATTTAAGTCATTATTTCCTCTCATTTGGATTACTATAAATAGTTTTCTACCAGTTGCTTCTCACTCCCACAATAGCAGTCATTTTAATCTTCTTAATATGTATTTGTTATCATATTATTGCTCTATTGCTCAAAATCTTTTTATTACACATAGTCCAGTGAAGTTCAAATTTCTGAGCCTAGTATGCAAAGTCTCATTCACACTCTGGTACTGGTCAACCTTTCCAGCTTTCTTTCCTACTGCTTCTCTTTATGGACTTCATATGATGGTCAGATTTGACTATTCATATTACCTATGATCACTCCTCAAAAACTCTGCTTGTAGAAAATCCCTCCTATCTTTCAGAGTCTATCTTAGATACTATCTCCTCCATGAAACCTTCCTTGCACCCCATCCCTGGCCAGAAATGGTCTTTTCCCTCCTTTTAAGCAGTATTTTTCCCAGACTTCTTTATATGTCTAATTTCCTCTGCTAGACCACAAAGTCCTTGAAGGAAGGGACAAGGTGCCAATTACTTTTCTAATTCTCTTACCTCCTTATATATAGTTAATATTTTATAAATGTTTGTTGAATTGACTTGAATTTGAAAAATGGTAAAAGCATCGTATGCATATGCTGTGGATATAAGTTTTGATATATGACTTATCAAAATCCTGGTATGCTGTTATAAGCAGAGTGTTACTCTGTGCTATGTGTTTCTGGTTGTAAAGATAGAAAGAAGCAAGCAATAGAAATTGCTTTGAAAAATAAAATTATTGTTGATTTGATTTTCTTTAAAGATATTTGCATTTTTCAAGTTTGTCTTGGGCACTACAAGATATACCAAACACCAAGGAGTCTGTTGAAATGAATTTCTATTAACAGAATTCTCATGGCATCTAGAAATGATCTTCTATAGGAAACTAACCCTGTGAACCAGCCACATTGTGTCGTAAAACTGTCCTCTTCAATGAGTACTTACTTAAAGAAATCAATCTGGCAAAAAGTCAAAAAAAAAAAAAACCTTTTCCATGTTTTCTGACACTTGTTCTTCACAGCCCCCTAGAGTACTGCTTAGGTGTACACTTCCAGTAGTTTAATGCTAAAGTCAAAGATGCTATAACCTCTCACTTTCTTGCCTTATTCCTTTAATCTCAAAGCTCTTCACAGGTTAATTTTTTATATTGCCCAGAGGCAGGTTAATAAATACCAGAAACCCCTTGAGTTACATATATTCATAATGCATCATTGACTAGGCTCTATCAGCTCTTCTTTGCTCACCCCTTCTCCACCCTAGAGAGAGGAATATTCCCTGAGCATCTGCTTTGGAAGAACACATTTTTCTAATATAACTTTTCATTGTCATAAGTGGAATCTTAATTCCCAGGCTGCCCTTTAAACCCATAACAAAACCCAAAGTATTATGGCAAAAGGAAGAAAAAGATCATGTTAAGTCAGTGACAGTAGAGAGATCAGACCCTTGAGCACAGCAGGTGTCCAATAAAAGTCGTTGAATGAAAGAGAAGGAGCAAGAGATTTTTAAAATCAGATTAAATCCTCCAGTATAGTCAGTTACCTTAGAGTAGTGATCTTTAGTCCTATGATAGCTTCTCTCTATTAAGTGTTCACAAGCATGAGTTTTGTGCTGTTTTTATCTGAAAACTAGCTTGAATCCTTTCTCTGGAGTCTCCTCTCTGGTTGGCCAACACCAAAAAGACAACTCATAAGAGATTAAAAAAGAGATTCCAATATATCATTGGAAGTCACAAGTCTTTCATTGGTGCCTTGCCTTGTCTTTCCTTGCCTTGCCTTCACTTAGCCTTGCCTTGGCTTGCCTTGCCTTGCCTTAGGCTTTCTTTGCCTTGCTTTGCCTTAGCCTTGCCTCGCCTTGCCTTAGCCTTGCCTTGCCTTGCCTTGTTAATATTAACCCTAGTTAATATTTGTAACATGAGAACATACATCTGAGTTCCAAATTGACTACTTGAAGATTCTCTGTATTTTTTTTTTTTAGGTTTTTGCAAGGCAAATGAGGTTAAGTGGCTTGCCCAAGGCCACACAGCTAGGTAATTATTAAGTGTCTGAGACCAGATTTGAACCCAGGTACTCCTGACTCCAAGGCCGGTGCTTTATCCTAGCTGCCCCTGATTCTCTGTATGGTTTTTTTTGCAAGGCAAATGGGGTTAAGTGGCTTGCCCAAAGCCACACAGCTAGGTAATTATTAAGTGTCTGAGACCTGATATGAACCCAGGTACTCCTGACTCCAGGGCCGGTGCTCTATCCACTATGCCACCTAGCCGCCCCTGTCTGTATGTTTAAGATTCCAACTTGGTATAATGGCTAGGTAGAGAATGGCGTCAGATTCAGATGCTTGCATGACTCATACAGCTGAGAAAGGAAGCAAATGAATTATTTGTTGAAGGATCATTAACTTTTTCAGGTTACTTAGAAATCATTTAGAATCCTGAGAGAATATCCAAAGATACTAACAACATTATTTCAAGAATTTTTGTTTTTTTCTTTTTCAGTTTGGATGCTCTTTCTCCAGATGAGGATCACAATTTTACTCTACTACTTAATTAAGAGGATATTCATGAATTGCTGTGACTTAAAAAAACAAAACACACTAAGGATTGGTTTTGTAGCCAGTCTTTTGATGATAAACATCTCTGAGCTTAGAGGCCAGTCCTCAGAGACATTTGCATAGCCCATCCATCACTGGGCTGGACTTTGAAGCTTCTTTGGCTTAGTAGGTTCAGGCAGAAGTTGAGCTTCACTGGCAAAAGTTTCAAGTCCGGGGTCACCACAGTGACATTATTAGTGAATCATGACCCTTGTGAGATCTAAATGTGAACACACACATGTATACATTATGATCATATGTGGTATGGTGTGTGCATATAACATGCATGCTATTATATAAGTGAGAGTATTTGTATATGAGAGGCAATAGATACTTGAACAGCAGGTATTCTTCTGACACATACCAGTTTTGTGACTCTGGGCAAATCACTTAACTTCTTAGGCTCTAAACCTTTAAGTTTCAGAGCAAGTATTGATCTGCATGGGTAGAGAGAGGTCTTTATTGGTCCCTCCCCATATTGATAACAATCACAGGTCCAGTCAGAAACAACACACACACACACACACACACTCATTTATTCATTCATTCATTCATTCTTTTTTGGGACAGTGTTTGGCTTGACTCACATCAGTATTCACCTAGAGTGCCAGCACTCACATGTGTGACTCTGCTTGGGTTGCTGTGTACCCTGCTAGGCAGATGTCCATTATAATGAAATGTAAAAAAGGAAAAAAATAATAAAAAAGGCAGAGGAGTGTAATGTTATGGCTTGATTTGACAGGACCTCCTGCTGCTACAGCTGCCAGTGCCAAGCATGGAACAGATTAATCTGTATTCCAGCACGCCACTGCTGAAGTCAAGATCGATCTAATTAGGGTATTTTAAACACCCTGTTTGCATCCAAAAGTCTTCCCAGAAATCAGGATGTCTGTCCATCTGGGGAAGCAGTGGGAAAGGCAGCAAGGTTCAGAAATAATAAAGAAATCACTTAAATTTGAAGAATGAAAGATTTTGGCGCCAGAGCTGTATAAATGTATGATTTCCTTAGAATAAAAGAGCTAATGACTTGAATATTCACAGAAACAAAGGCAATTTTGCAACATTACTTTGACTTTTAAGGTGGATACAGTCTAGCTTGCCAACATGATGGAATTGAGTGCTCTGTGAAGTTTGGAACTTTTGTTGACTCTATTTCTCCATATACACCCCATTTCTCCATATACACCCCATCACTTTGTCCTTCCAAACTCCTAGAAGCTGGCAGGTCTATTATATAAAGCCAGGGTAGGAAAAGAAAGCTAAACTTTGCTTTCCTAACTTGTATGGTTATACCCCTTCACAGAGCAATTAACCGAGGTCTCAAGAAACACAAGCTAGGTTCCAGGGGCTCAGGTCTTAGTGTTCCTTCCTGGTTACTTTCCACCTTCTTGGTTAAGTATAGAACATCCCATAATCACTTGTCAATGCCATCTTGTTCCACTCTGCTAATTGGATGTCCTCTCCTTTTGTCAGGGATGTAGTTTCTAGTGCTTTCTACCACAATTCCTTCCCTTGGAATTCAGCTTTCACATTAGATAGTGAATAGAAATTCACTCAGTGATGTAAATAGCTCTCTTCAGGGATTAGGAGGCATCATGTTGGTATGTTATGGTGAGAAAAGTATGTTGAGAATTTAGATAATTCTAAAAGGGAAGAAGAAGATGGAGTTTCTAGAATTTGTGTATCTTCTTGGGTACACATTTGTAGGAAGCTTTCATGTAGGCATGCATGCATTCTTTCAATGAGCACTTGTTGAATGCTCCCCATATTAGCAGACATTTAATCTTGCACTCTGGATGTAATCATCTATGCCATCAAGGAGCTGACTGACATTCTCCTGGTGGAAATAGACAGGAAAGCAGTTTATACATAGAATAATATAATATAAGATAGGGGCATATTGGGGCAAAAGACTGATTCAGGCAAAAAGTGTTCAAGGAAAATTTCAATTGGTGAGAAGAGGAAGGTAGTACCTAAGAACAGAGTGGGGTTAATGTTCGATGAATTAAGGAGCTGCTGTTTTACTGCGGTGTAGTTTATTAGAAAGAACATTAGGGCCTTTATTGAAAGGTGACTTTGTGTCAAAACAGTGTATTTTTAGAAAATCATTAGACTCAGAAGAAGAATAACAGTTTGCATCTTGTTTCCAATACCTACTAGTTGATAGACCATGGGCTATCTTTTAGAAGTCGTTAGCCTTTTTGGCGTCCTGCTCTTTGACTGGTGAAACCAGCCTTTCTCATACATGTTTATATAAAAAACATAGAATTACACATGAAACAAATATCGAAATGGTTATTATAATTTTTTTAGTTCATAAGACCTAGTGCTTAGAACTTATGTCTGTCCATCTTAAAATGAGACTAATTATCTCACGAGGTTATTGTGAAAAAAACGTTTTGAAAATATTAAAGTATTATGAAAATGTGAACTGTTTGGAATCCTGTAAATAGTTCTAGACTTTATTCCATGGATTTTACATTTTAGGGTTGTGAATAAGAGTCATACCTCAAAAATCAGCTTACTTTTCTCCACCTCCAGCATTATGGCCTTGGGTTATTCTGTTATTGACTAGGTACTGTAGTCTAAAGTTCAAGATACTTTTCTTTTTCTGTACTGATCATGAAGTGCAGCTTCTGTTTTGTTGCAGGATCAAAGGGCAGGTGATTACCATAGTCAGATACATTTATTTTTATTAAACAATAGGGTTATTTCTGTGTAGATTTGCAGTGACCCTCTGGTTGCTAGTAAATTGCCACTTCTGCCCCCAGGGCTAGTTGATGTTGAGTCTGGTATCTTGCTTTTATTGGCTGTCACACAGACCCTTTAGTTTAATATATTAAGAGATTAAAGAGTAAGAATGGAATTGGCCTTGCTCTATCTTAGGGTAACAACAAATCCTCAGTGACAAAAAGTGAAGCCACCAGAGGAGAACATTCAGTGGTCTGAACACCAGTTTTTATCTGTAGGGACCAGGTAAACATAAATGAGTTTATAGGAACATGTACATAATAGGATTGACTATTTAATTAAAAAAGTCATATTTGAAAAATGATAGCAAATGCTATAGATATTTTACATATATGTGTGTGAGAATAGCTGTGAAGACACTAATTATACAGAAAATGGAATTATTTTCTCTACCCACCAGTGTTTATGAAACAGAGATGCTAAGAAATAGCTGAACCTGGCCTGACTTCTTGGGAGAGTAACTCTTTGATATTCAAAAACAACTACAACAGCAAAACCCAAATCTAATATTTTGGTGTTTACTGAGTGGTGGGGATAGGTTATATTAATCTGGTCACATTCTTTCTCCCTTTATATGCCCCACAAACAGCATGCATCAGTTAAGAAGGCAACCAAAGTTTGGGATTACTCTCTGTGACCGTAAAAAAGAGAGCAAAGTTCACAGGATAAGAATCATGTCCTTTTTAAGCTTTTCACCTCTGCCAACACCTGATGCACAGGAGATGCTTAATGTTTGTGGAATAAGTCCAGTGGGCTTCTTCTTAGTACTGACCTTCTACCTATTGATCCAACTAATGCCACATATCTAAAATATCATATTTGTCCATGTATAAGACATACCTTTTTCTTTTGAAAAATTTGCCATATTCTACCCAGAAATGACTCAGAAAAGATGTTCTTATGTTGAATTCAAGTTCATAGTGATCCAGTTTTCAAAAGTGAATAGAAATCCTTCTGCCTAGTCAGTTTGGTCCTCCTCCAACTGAGAAAACAATCCAAGATTGGCTAGGGGAAGAAGAAAGCCTAATGAAAATGCTGAGGGAGAAGAAAGTCATGAGAGGCAAGTCAGTAAAATGGCCTGATGTAGAGAGGGAATTGAAGCTATGAATTCAAGAGCAAAGGGCAAGTGGAATTCCTGTGTCCGTTCAGCAGGAGGCAAGAAGAATTGCTGATGAAAAAGAAGTGACTGGTTTCAAAGGAGGACACAATTGGTGCTTTGGGTTCTTGAAATGGAATGGACTAAGTATGGGTCCACGCACCAGACTTGCCCAGGGAGTGCTTGTGGTCAACCCCAGATCAGAGCACAGGCAGGAGAGGAGTCAGAGCCTCTCTAAGACAGTGATTTTCATCAAACACAGATGAGGATGAGCTAATGGATGGGAGTTTTGACAATGATGAGGAGTTGTATGAATTTTATAATGAATAAAACTTGAGTTCAATACCTTTATGTAATTATATTTTTTCAAATTTTGGGCCCCAAAATTAAGATGCATTTTATACATGGGGAAATATGGTAAATCTGAAAGAGTAGCCCTCTTCAAAGACTTAAATATCCATTAATCTATTTTTGAGGGAGTATGATCAGATTACCCTTTCATACAACTTTCAATAATTAGAATCTGGAATAGCCAGTGATCTGATAGCTCATCTGGGCATGGCAGGGATTTGCACTGGCACAGTGAAAATAACTTGGCATGCCATGACTCTAGTAAGTTACTAGTGACTGGCAAGTATAGATGTGATTTGATTTCACTTCCCTGAAACCATGTTAATTCCTTTACATTAACTTATTTAATGAAAGGAACAGGTAATGTTTGTGTATACTGCCACTCTCTTAGAGGTTGCAGTGCAAGCCGTATTCACTCAGTCTGCATTGACACATCCATAGTCATCCTTCACCTCCATTTTATTCTGTCGAAATGACAGAGCAGCTGAATCGTGTTGGCCACCAGATAAACCTGTTATCTGCCCTGCTCTTCCTGCCAGCAGCTCTCCTCATCTCCTTGGTGCATGAAAAATTGACACCACCTTGGGCTGAAATCTGTTCCTGAGGAAGCTACATTTATTAGTAGTTAATGAAATTGTGTGCATGTTATTTTGGTGGTTAAAATAGCCTCTTTTCCATTTGGCAGATAGGTAACCTGTAAGTTAAAAAGGAATAACATCCCTAGTAGAATATATGACAGATATATAGGTAGCTTCAGCATACTGTAAATTGACAACTTGTCCTCTACTTAAAGTCCAAAATAAATAGGGAAATGTCATTTGTTCTTAGTATACCACTACAGTTGATCAAGGTGTCTCATGCCTGAGGCTAGGAGGAACTGAGGAAGTACATGCTAATATAGTTTGATGCCAGAAAAGATGATTCATATATATATATATGTTACATTTTCCTTGGTGACAGTAACAAATTCTTTGCCCTGTTCTCCCCATTCCTTGGTGAGATACAAGAGGAAAGCCTTATTGCAGCTTTTTGTTATCAATCTTAATCTTGTAGATTAGTGAAAAGAAGTCATTGAAAAGTTCCAGTTCAGTGTCTGTTGAACTGCCTAGAATCTGAAGTTTTTTCTTAATTTGGAAAGGATGATTCTATAAAAGGGGAAAGTTAATGCAGTTTCCATATGTTTCTTTTAATTGCCTCATTTAAAATCTTATTAAAACTTATTTTTTGATAAAAATTGCACATTTATCCACTGCCTATTTTGGCTATGCTGTTTTCCATTTTCAAACCTTTTATAATTCTGGCTAGTTGTTTCCCTATCTTTAACAGTTTCATAGGATCTTATAGACAGTGCTTTGATCTTCCAAACTAGTCTTATTACTTTACCCCTAAGAAAACTGGCATGCTTGGAGAGGCAGTTTCTTACCTAGGATTACCTATGTAGTAAATAAAAAAGCTAGGGTTTTTACACCTAGTTCCTCTGACTCCGGATATTAAGTTCTTCATACTTAATGAATTATTATCTGGTTTTAAATGGAAACAGCATAGTCAAACCCAAGATTTGAAAATCTTGCGTGCTTATGTAATCTATATAAGCAAGAAATAACTCACATTGTCTTATTTTTTTTTTTACTTAAGGGAAAAACTCTGGTTTCCATATGACACTGTGGTTTACATCTAAATTATTTGCTTAGAGGTCAGTCTTGGAATACATTACATATCCAGCAAAGAATGTCATATTCCCTTTCTTCTATCAATCAAAAGTTTGCTGGAGAAAACCAGTTGGTTAACACCTAAGTCATTTTTATCAACATAGAATCCCTATACATATATCCAATTCAAATATAGAAAATTGTTAAGAACCATTCACACCCTACTGACACATCCACACCATTGGTAAGAAAGGCAACTGACCTTGCCTGTTTTTTATAATAAGCATTTTATAATAAACATAATAACATCCAATAGAAGATCCTTGTGTCATCCTGACATTCAGATGTGTCATCCTGCCTTTAAAATTAGAGAAAAGGAAAAGTAAAGAAAACAAATTTCCATTAAGTCTGGAAGATTGTTTTAGGTTTTTATCATATTTAAAGAACTAACCATCTTAGTCACATGGACACAGGACCATTCAATGCATTTATGCACAGGCACATCTTTGTTAAGAAGGATTTATGAAGAATGTAATAGAATGTAGTAAAAACAAACCATAGATTTGTAGTCAGAAGATATGCATTTGAATACTTTCATGAATAAACTTGACCACATTTTCTTCAGTTATCTATGAAATAGAGAGATTGGATTGATGACTTACTTCTAAGTCCCCTCCTAGGCAATGGGTCTATTTCTACAAGATACTTAAAAAAAAAGATTTCTACAAGGTGCTTAAAACTAAGTTCTCTATCCCTGCCTAATGAAACATAGAATTTACAAAAATCGATTTGAGTACCTTTGCCTTGGAGAGCAAAGTTGTTGTGTATGCACATTTTCAGTTTATGAAATGAAGTTATGCTAAAATGAAGGTAAAAGGAGCCATTTCAAGGAGAGAAGCTGCCTAATTGTGATTTCCTTAGTACTGTTGAATGAATGACTATAAAGGAAACTAAGGGTAATTTTGGAGTATTCCAAAGGGGTGTTCTCAGGTTGCCCAAGGTCACACAGCTAGTAAATATAAGGTGTCCGAGGTCACATTTGTGACCTCAGGTCATTGTCTCAGGTCCTCTTGACTCAAAAATCAGTGCCCTATTCACTGTGCCATCTTGCTGCCCCAATGCCTTTAAACTAGCGTGTGTTTAAAATAAATTTTGCTCTAATTTTTCACCTTTAACCAGATAACAGCTGACAATATATTCAACCCCATTGAAGAAACGTGTTATACCTATTTTATAGATGAGAAAACGGAGACACAGGGTCACACAGCTAGTGTGTGTGAGACAGGATTCAAATTCAGGTCTTGGGGACTTTTGCATTGTACCACCTATCTGCCTAAAAGAAAAATAATGATTCATTCTTAAAGCCCAGTTGATATGATGCACTTGTGAAGCAGCTTGGCAGAGATGGAGAGCTAGCCTCTGTGCCAAGAAGAACTAAGTTCATCTTTTACTTCTGACATATACTTTCTTTGTGTTCTAGACAAATCATTTAACTTCTCAGAGACATAGGTAGTACTCTAAGATTATAAATTGCAGAAAAGGTGCTGATTTGGTTTGGTAGAGGAAGTTTTCTTATCAAGAGTCCTGTACTAGATCCAAATCATGGTTCTAATCCCTGTTCCTATGATTTTGAGGTTTATAAATGGTCCAAATGCTTTCTGACTTGAAATTAGGATTTTAGTTGTGTATGAATAATCATTCTAACTTGTCGAAATGGTACCCTGACATGTTTTTTTTTTCAGTTCTTGGATATTTACCTAGAAAACTTATGAAATGAATTAAGAATTTGGTAAAATCAATCTTATTTATTCATTATTTTCATATTTAATGGATGGGATTATAGTCTATTCATAGATCATTTCTGTAAATAAGGGTTTTTTTATTTGAAGTTATGCTGTAGGAAAATTGACTATCAATGTGAGGCAGAATTGGGTTTGAACTCATTTTGATTCTGAAGGTGCTCTTGGAAAGAGTTTTCTCTTGGAATTAATATTTCTTGTTCATTAAATAAAGATCCTTGGTTCCCAAGTGATAAACAATTGGGTTCTTACTTAGTCAATAATAGGAGTCAAAAAAAGACCTCTTAGTTTCCTTTGGAAGGATCAGACCAAAAATAAGGAGAGTAATAATCTAACTTCTGATCTCAACATGTTCTCTTTCTTCTTCCCAACCCAGAACATGTCTGTTCAATCCTGGCCTCCCTTCTGAGGAATTTGAGAGGACAGCAACGAACTCGATTGCTAAACAAATTCACTGAAAATGATAGTGAAAAGGTGAGTACTTCAGTATTTTTGGGCTGTGATTCCAGGATAGGTGACCAGTTTAGGACCCAGAATGGAACTGAGTCCTTTGGTGTAAATAAGGACATGCTGAATAGGAGGTTGCCTAATTCCTGAAATTCAATAAGCAGTTCATTCCTTACGAGGAAATCAAAAGATGAGGTGTTGTGGGAATAATATTTTGGAGCCCTGAGAGGGGAAAACAGTCAGGACAAGGGAGCTTAACCCTTAATGAAAGTAGATATCACTAACTACTTCATAATATTGCATTGGGCCAGCTGCTTATGAACTGTGGTATAAGATATAAGTATGATCAAGCAGTATATTCTTATCTGAAAAACAGAATAAAAGATTTATGTAGATTAGGCATAGACAGCCTTTTATCCATGATTGCCGTATGTATCACTCAGGGTCAGAGCACCCCAGGTAGGCTTTTTGGGATTACATTTTCTGCCCATGTTATGACAGAGCACATAGTTATGCCATTTGTCTTCATCTTCCAAAGAGAAAAGAGGCCCTCTCTTTTGACTCACATTGGCCATGACTTAGGCTGGAAAGGCTATAACTTTAAACAACATTCCCAGGGGCTGGGTGTAGGTGTTTTAAAAATCACATCTGAGGTTAGCCTTATTCATTCAACTCTTGGATAAATACCAGAGCAGTCAAGAGTCTGATGATACTAACCTAATAAACAGACAGGTCAGTATTCTGGGCACTCTTCAAAATGATTTTTCAATCATTTAGATTTCTTAGAGAAAATGAAACTTTTTCTTTTTCAAACCTCCAGAGGGTTCCTCAGGGCCAAGTTTGAAGCATTGCTTTTCCAGATTTGAAAACTGATATTTGAGTTATTGCTGAGCAAAAGTCAGGGTTCTTTTTTTTTAAGCTGCCATAGGATTTTTCTTTTATTCTCCTGAATCAAAAATCAACGAAAGCAATTTTTCTCATACTTTAAAAAAAACAAGATCAGCCTTGGGGCAAATTCCCAAATATGGAAGGTTTCCATTTGAAAGGAGAAACCTCTGGAAAGTGCTAAGTGAAAACCAAGTATATGGCTTCAAGCTCCTCTTCTTTGCAGAGAGGGGCAGGGGCTCTTTTCACATACATATATTATATAGATATATTTATATATAGATATATCTATATAGATACATATTATGTATGTATGTATAGTGTTCACATTGTTCTTCATTGTCCATTTTCTTTAATTTTTCTCTAAGGTGTTACCAATCAGAGAATTTCATGGATGTGAGGAGTTAAAGTGCATGGTTTCCTTTGTGAGAACAGGCCTTCTAGGATACAAGAAATTTCTAGAAATGACTAGGAAATGAATTGCTCCTTTCTCTTGGTGTTTTCTTTCCCTCTCACTCATGTCTGTGTATCTTTCTTTCTCTCATAGGTTGACAGACTAATGGAGTTGCATTTTAAATATCTGGATGCAATGCAGGTGGCTGACAAGAAAATCGAAGGAGAAAAACATGTAAGCATTTTTTACTGACTTTTTACTGCTATATTGACTTTAATTCTTTACTCCATACTTTGGGATAGAAAGGGGAAGAAGTACTTTGGGTATGATTTGAGGAGCACTTAATAGATTTTTGTGATGTTTTCATTGTTCTTCTGATAGGAATTTCAATCTTTGTCATTGATCTAGGCTAGTTATGGATTATACATATATGAATATTAGAGGTCAAAATATAGTGGAATTTAAGTTTAAATACTATTATAAAAATTATGGTCAGTGTCTTTGTGCCATATTGGTTTCTATATATTACTCAGGCCTTCATTGCCATTGTTTTTCACTGAAACATAGAATCAATTGATAGGGGAATAATTGTGGATGTTTCTTTATATGAAAAAGAGCCTGTATTTATTTCTGTCTGTCATCCTACTAGTCCATCACAAGGGATCCACCCAATGTATTAAAGGACTTCCTCTTGTTCTTATATCTGAAGGATACCAGTAGAACACACACACTGGACCTCACCTCTTTCCATGTGTTCAGCTCATATTCTTATATGATCATACATTTCTTTGAGGATATCTTTATCCTTTATTGTGGCTCTTCTTTATAGTTTCTTATTTATGTGTGTTGCAATTTGTTTACATTTGCCCTGCATCTCTCCCCTAGAATCCCTGAACAACTTAAAGATCATTTAGTCCATTCCTTCATTTTACAGACAAGGGACTGAGCCTCAAAAAATAAAGTGAGATCAAGGCTACATAGCTTATATGGCTTAGATTTGTTCAATTGCTGAAAGATACAGATTGTTATGAGAAAGGTAAAAATCTTTCTGATTGCCTTTCTTGGCTATCTCATAACTTGCAAATCTATATCATGGGTATTTAGGTCTTCCTTATTGATTACTGACTTCTGTCATTTTCTTCTTCTCTTGCTGTAACTAGGATTAGATTTTTTTCATCTCTTGTGTTTCACATATAGTATGACTTCTATGAAATTCCTTATTCTAATCATTGGTTGTACTTTTAAACTGTCATTCTCATAGCTGCATCATCCCATTTGTCATTTGCTATCTCTTAAGTGTACACTTCAAGGTCTTGTGTCTGAGTCTTTGGAATCAGTCTTTTTGACCCCTGGTTGTAAGCTTTTGATTAGCAGGAGTAGTCCAATTTGCTGTTACACGTGCTTGAAGTAGACGTGTGTGTGTGTGTGTGTGTGTGTGTGTGTGTGTGTGTGTGTGTGTTGTGGGGGGGGCAAGCAATAAATGAATAATTCATCCAACAAGCCTATTACATACTTTGCTTCTCTGAGCCACTTTGTATGCCATATTTCATTAAACAGGTTTAGCAACCATTTATTAAGCACATACTATGTGCAAAGCACTGTCTAGGTACTTGGGGAGTTAGGAAGATAGTTAAGACATAATCTCTACCTTAATGGAGCTTATAGTCTATTGGGAAATATAATAACGGTAGTATAGCAGAGATTTTAAAAGCAAAAGGAAGGTACAAGTTGCTACATAGGCAGATGATGAAGCATTTGGGGTACTGTCAAATCACTTGTCTTTTTTATCTCCAACCACAATTTTGTCCTGCATCTTACACTGTCTCTATTTTGTTAGACCCTTTTCATTTTGTAACTTAAAATTATAGAATTGCAGGCTTGGAATGATCTTCAGGTCTTCACCTTAATCTTTTCTTTAGCATTGAGGTAGCTAGATGATGCAGTTATAGAGCCCTGGGCCAGAGTCAGGAAAACAAACACTTCCTAGCCATGCCTCAGTTTCTTTCACTATAAAATAGGGATTAAAAAAACCACACCATTCCCAGGACTGTTGTACAATTCAAATGAGATTATGTAAATGCTTAGTCCAGTGCCCAAATCATGATAGAGAGATGCTATATAGTTATTGTTGTTGTTATCATCATTATCATCCATATCATCCCTCATGACTTGTCGCTAAAGATTAGTCATAAGGAACTGACTCTCTACAGGGAAATCTCATGCCATTTTTGAACAGCTTTAATTGTTAGGTAGTTTCTCATATTGAACCAAAGTCTGCCTCCCTACAATTAACTTCCACTACTTCCAGTTCTACTCATCAGGATGATGTGAAATAAGTCAAATTCTTTTTCATGTGACCAACTCCTGACTTTAAGTTCCTCAAGGTGATGCTCATAAAATATGATTTTGAAAGCCCTTAGCCATCCTGGTAACCCTCTCTTGGGATGTATTTTAGCTTGTCAAGGTCTTTTTTAAAATATGATTCCCAAAACTGAACATAGTATTCCAGATGTGATTTGACCAGGACAAAATAAAATGGAACTAAATTGATGTAAAACTAATATTAATATATCTCAAGATTGGATCAGTTTTAGGGGTTTCTTTATCACACATGACTCATTGAACTTACAATCCAGTAATAGCTCCAGTGGTATTTTTGTCATATGCACTATTTTTTTGGGGGGGTTTTTGCAAGGCAGTGGGGTTAAGTGATGTGTCCAAAGTCACACAGCTGCATAATTATTAAATGTGTGAGGCTGTATTTGAACACAGATCCTTCTGACTCCAGGGCTGGTTCTCTGTCCACTGTGCCACCTAGCTGCCCATTGATTATAATCTTTTAAATGTCCCTATTGTACTCATACTTAGTGAGTCTTCAAATGATGATTTATTCATTTTTGACTAACAATGATTTTTATGCTCTGATCTTTTTCTTCTTTTTTTCATTGATTTATACCTGTCAGTACTTGACACAGTAAGAACATAGAGCCACCAAATACCAGTATATATTGCCTTATGTTCATTGTTTCTTCTTCTGTCAGAATAACCATATCTTTTTCTTGTTATACGGAATTTTTGGCCTCTCATTTGAGGGTAGTCTTATGAGATACCTCCTTCAAATTGGATTGGTGCATCTGTTTTCTGTTCATTCTTCACCTAAGCTACTCCTAAAAATGTCTTAAGAAAAAAAGTTCTAATCTGCTATAAACTATATAAGACTACAAATTCTAAAATTGAACTTTAGATACTATTCAGATATTTTCTTCTGATCTTATTTCTTATATTTTGGTCAGATTCATTTTCATTTGTGCTGTTGCTCATGATTTTATTTTTTAAATTTATTTTCTGGTTTTTTTGCTAGGCTGTGAGGTTAAGTGACTTGGCCAAGGTCACACAGCTACATAATTATCAAGTATCTGAGGCTGTATTTGAACTCAGGTCCTCCTGACTCCAGGGCCATGCTCTTATCCACTGCACCACCTAGCTGTCCCTCATGATTTTTTTATAGAATTAATCTTTACTTCTGGGATTGTGTCTAGATCATTAATGCCTTCTGCTTATTCGCAATTCCAATCTTACTTCCTTAATTGGAACTTTGTGTCAGAGTTAGACTCTGCACATTTCTAAAAGGAATGTTTACCTTATTTGGTCCTGATATAAGTTCCTCTTTTTGGACACTGATATTCTTCAAGGAACTCAGGTCATCAAGCTATCCTTGTAGAACTCTAAGGCATAATTTCATCTAGAGCATTTTCTGATAGTAGCTCCCCTCAGCTCTAAGTTCTGCAGTTTCCCAAACACTGAGTGATATCAATGCGACATAACTGCAGACTTTAGTTTTCTCTCATTCATCCCTAGCCTGGGCTTCTATCTGCCTTCTAGGTACTTACAGTCTCCAGATATTGCTGCCTGTACCCTTTCCCTAGTGCCTGCAGATTTCTAGTTATGCTTTTGTGCAGACTTAGACTAGAAAAAGGCACTTAGAATTGTTTCTACTTGGATTTCTTGATTATTACTCCTTCTGGTGTTCTTTTTTGGTCCTTGCTGAAGTAGGTTAGAAACTAAACTGTTTCACTATCATTCATTCCACCATCTGAACTGTAAATCTCAGACTCATTTTCTACATTACTTTTATGTATATCTGTATCTATATTCTACATATTCTTATTTAATAAATGGTTAAACACTTAAGGGTTGTTTAAAATCTGAAATGATATATTGCATCATTTTGAAAATTCTTTCCATGGTTGGATCACTCCTGTTGGTTTGCTTTCATTTTTGGCTACTTTATTTTAAGAGGGATATCAGCAAAGGGGGCACATCCCCTATGGGGTAAACCAGAGAGTAAGGAAATTGGAGGAGATGTCAGATGAGGCATAATTGAAGGAACTGGAGATATTTTAGCCTGAAAAGGGGACTGAGAGTGGAGAGAGACTGGCATTACCTTTGATGGAGTTTGGGGTTCAGGTGATGAACTAGAATTTAAATAGTGAAAATAATTCACAAAGACTCATGATTCAGGATGATAAAGGACAGATAAGTTTTTATTTTGTGGGTGCAAGGTTATTGCATGTAGGCTTATCCCTTAGATAAAGAGTCCCTAGGAGGAGAAAAGCTAAAATTGGCTTACCTACTGGAAAAAGTAGAAGAGTAGACGCAGGTGTAGTACAAAGGATTATGTCAGGGTATTCAGGGATAACAAAGGCTCATTTTAGGAAACAAAGCAGTAACAGTTTATCATCATGTTGGGCTTTTGCCTCTGTTTCCCTGGCTTTGTAGACTCCTCCCAGAGATGGGTCCCAAGTAGTTGGCAGAAACAGGGTACACAGGTGTCTGTTATCAATTTAAGGTCTGGTTATAGAGAAGGATTATTCTCAGAAATGGTAGTAAGAAGGGGCGGCTAGGTGGTGTAGTGGATAAAGCACTGGCCCTGGATTCAGGAGTACCTGGGTTCAAATCCGGTCTCAGACACTTAATAATTACCTAGCTGTGTGGCCTTGAGCAAGCCACTTAACCCCATTTGCCTTGCAAAAAAAAAAAAACCTAAAAAAAAAGAAAGAAATGGTATTAAGAAATGTTACAAGAACATATTTTCTCAGGCTATACAGTAATCATAGAAAGACACAGAAGTTAACCATTTACTTTCTGTCTAGCATTTCCAAGGTGCAACACCTTCAAGTACCTGAAAAATTTATGTGAAAGAGGAATTATGTTTTCAGAATTATGCCTACTTACTTGTCTCATATTCTGAGAGGATATTCATTTTTAAGGTAGGAGGGCAAACTGTATGTCCTTTGTATTCCCTTATAGTGATTCCATAATTACAAACAAATTAAATTGTTCATTGAATTATGCAAGGTTCTAGCAGTAAGCTGAATGGGACTAGCACAATTGGCACTTTCTGTTGGATAAGGCTGTAGTTAATCTTTAACATTTTTTTCTGTGTTTTTTTTTTAATTTTGTTTTAAAAAAAGTGAAAACAATGTAACATTCAGTGATTGGCAATTGGTGACTGATTTCTCATCTTTCTCACCTTCCTTTGGGAAGTCTATTTCATTGAAGGGGAGACATTTTTCAGATTAACTAGATAATACTGAACCTGGAGTTGAGCTCTCATGCATTAGAACCCCTAACTTCAAGTCTGGGAGTTTTGAGTTCTGAAACTAACTAACATTTTCTTTGAGGTAAAGCTGGAATAGAGTTTTGAGGAGAGAATAAGTAAGCTGTTGGGAATCAGGAAGCAGCTTGCTGAACTGTTTGTAAGCTTGGCCCACTTCCCACAAGATTATCTGTATCAGCATTGAAGAGGGTATGAAATTGATTAGCACTGACGGGAAGTAATCACTACAGCCACTCTCCCCAGCATACAAGGAGCCCCCATGTGCCATGGGCTCCAATGCCCCTGCCATTTTCTGACAACATCTGTCTCTTTGATGCCAAGGCCATTTTGTTGGGCACTGGCAAACATTCCAAGACCATTAGTACTCAGCAGCTTCACTGCTGCTCAAAGAGACACATGGGTGAGGGATGAATTTGTGAGTTGAGTTCGCCGCCAGCATTCAGACTCCATATGGACGGCTGCTGCTTCACAAATGTAGCATGGCTTAGAGCAAAACGACTTGACCCTGCTGTCTTTGTCTCCACCTTACCCCCTTCTGATCAGAATTTTCTCATTACATTTGTATTTGTATTTGTAGTAGCTGTTTGTAAAAGAACAGATGTGATTAACTATAAAATTAGGCACAGGTTTCTTTTTCTTTATCCCTTATGAAATTTTCAGTGTAAGTAAACCATAATCAGACTCAGATCAGTCATTGCTAGAGCATATCCAAAGTCAAGTTTCATTGAACCATGCATAATTTTCCATTTTTGATCTCTTCACAAATATGATGTCAGTATCCATATTTTGAAGTTGATTAAAATTATGGTAGAAAACTTGAGTGAGATTGTCATCATTCAGCAAATATTTATAGAAGAACCCTGGGTTTGCTCTGGAAGGAGCACAGTCCTTCTTGTAGTTTAGAGTCTAGGCAGATAAGATTTGTACACATGTAACTACAAACCAAGTCAGAAAGTGTTCAGTGCCATATTAGGAGGGAATAAATTTTTGTGGAGAGCCTACTTTGAGCCAGATCCTTTACTAAGTGCTTTACAAAACTTATCCCTTCTCTCAACAATCCAGTGGCAGGAAACTGATCTCTGGGAAATGACTTGCCCAGGGTCACACAACTAGTAAATATTGGAGACCAGATTTGACCTCAGGTTTTTCTGACTAAAGCCCAGAGCACTATCTACTACCTAATTGCCAAGTACCACAGAAATTCAGAGGAGAAAGAGCTCATTTTCAACCAAAGTTTGAAAGGTTGTAAACATATGGTTTTAAGGAAATGTCTATGAAATTGATTGGATCTAAATTGAGTTGAAAAGTATAAAGAGGATTTTGAAGTTAGAGTCAGTCAGTCAATAAGAATTTATTAAGCACTTAACCAGGTGACAAATACTATTCTAAGTTTTGGAATAAAACTGAAATAAAGATAGTACTTGCCCAAAAGGAAGCTGAAAGAAGTGGGAAGTGGGTTAAGGGTCCTAGCTTATGAGGCAGTCCTTGAGAAGAATGAGACATGACTACTTGGGCAACCTCCTTAAATTGATATCATGGGAGGAGTCATCCAATCAGAAAGACAGATGACAGGATTAGAGGTTGATTGGAATTTGTGATTTCCATGGCTAAAATAAGCTTCTAAGATGAAGAGGGCAGGGTAGAGAAAGTCTAATATGCAGTCTGGAGATAAATAAGGAAGGATGGCACATGAGAATTTGACATTCACAGCCAGAGCATATAGATGGAAAAGTGGAGAGTACAATTACAAATAGCTCAATTGAGCAGAGGGTTTACTCCAGTAATGTTAGCCCTGTTTCTGGTTCCTTTAAACTTGGGTCATTCATATAAGTTAGATATTTGTACTGGAGTAGAGGTGGAAGAATAGTGTATATGAATAACTGGATGTGCATGTTTTATGTGAAAAGTTCTACTTTCTTTCCCACCCCGTAGTTTTCTTCTCTGTTATGGTAGTGGCATTTTTTTTTTTTTTGCAAGGTAATGGGGTTAAATGACTTGCCCAAGTCCACACAGCTAGGTAATTATTAAGTGTCTGAGGCCGGATTTGAACTCAGGTACTCCTGACTCCAGGGCTGGTGCTCTATCCACTGCACCACCTAGCCACCCTGGTAGTGGCATTGTTAAAACAAATCCAACACAGTCCTGGCCTATGAGGGTAAATTTCTGTAAGGATGCATGTTGAGGAGGAAAATCCATCTTAATCTGGAGCTTATAAAACATAACTGGCAAATCATTTTATACGTTAGTGTCAAAATTGTTGAAAAAAATCTTTGGCTAACAAAGATTTTCATGTCATAGGTAATAGCCCACTTCTTTTAATCAAATTTAAAGTCATTCCATCTCAGCCAAAGCCCAGAGTCACAGAAGAATCTGGACAAGTCCCCCTACGCTTTTTTGTTAAAGGAACTTGACCCAAACTTTTAAAGGGCTTGTATTTCTTAAGACTCTTGTACTGAGTGGTCTCTTTCAGTCTGTAAATATTCAGGGGTGCTTGTCTCAGCAGATTTCATCCAAATGCTCAGCAAAATGAAACCCAGAATATACACCCTACATTGCAGGGAAGATGTTTTGCCCTTTAATGCTCCTTTTAGGCAGAGGTACAGATCACCCCTGGCTCCTAACTGTCTGAAAGGAGACACAATTATAGAGATACTGGCAGCAATTTCTAAAAAGGGGAGGAAAGGCCAAGAAAAAGATTTTCCTTTTTTTAGTTCCTGAGAAAATTATGCTCAGCAGGTTTATTCAATAAAGTGTTCTCACCACATACTTTGCACTGTAATGACTTACAAATTACATGCTAATTGTGCTACAGTTAAATCGTTTCAGGCTTTATCCTTGAAAAGGAAAGATGGACTCCTTGTATTGAAATGATGTCCACAGAACTTGATGTCTTAAACAGCCTTTTAATATTTTCCTGACATTTGAAACTAGTTTAAAATGGTTTGATTTTTATGAAAAGAGGTGGAGCAAGGGAATTAATGAGTGGAGAGACTGATTTGGGAGCACTTAGATAGGATGTAGACTGATATAAGTGTAGGCTATCATCAATTCTTTTGCTAACTGCTCTCAATGCTTCTGAAGCAAACTTTCAAAGAGCATCCTGCTGTTAGTGAGATTCATCCATTCTTTAACCCAGTATTTCCAAGTGAATTTCAGAGTGTGGTTTATCTGTGACCTAACTGGGACCCCCATGGCCGGCCAGGTCACTAGCAGCCTTTTTCCTGCCTCCCTCCAACCACACATTCATGTTTGTCCTCCTTTCCTAACTTCCAGCGTGTGTGTGTGTGTGTGTGTGTGTGTGTGTGTATGTGTGGTCTAACATACACATCTATCCATATAATCTAAGAGAACATGCAACCCACCAAGAATATCATGATAATACTAATATGCGTTTTATAGCATGTGCCATCCTTCCTCATATAAAGTTCATCTTCTGTTCTATTTACCTCGCTCTTGGAGAAGACTTAGTTAAAACAGCTCTACCTTTAGTAGCCCTGCCCAAGTTTAAACCCAGAAACTCCTGAACAATTTCCCTCTTTACTCTTATTAAGGTATAAGGTATATAACATTTAGTTTCTGTTTCCTAATTGAGAAAGTTGGATATTATGACTAATCACATAATATTTAGCTATCACAAAATGATCTGTCCACCTCATAACAGAAGCATAAGTCTGCCTGAACATCTAAGAAACAGACATAATTATTCAGAATAATTAGGTCATTTTTAACTTGTGCGTATTTTTGAGCACTAAGCCACTGTTGACAAAACCTAGATGTATTCCTGATGTTCTGTCTAGAGTAGGGCATCTTGAGCTTTCTCAGTCTTCCCACATGTTTCTCCAAAGTTCCTTTGTTAATATACGGCATGATGTGTATCTTTTGTGTCAGCCTGACTGAAAGACTTCTGAATTTTTTTTAAAAAGGCATCTCCTCATTTTGTCCATGTGCTCAGTCTTTGCACATCTTGTCATATCCTTAGAGCATCATGGTTTCAATTAAGTAGGAGTTGCCACATTTCTCCTATTAACACCATATGGGGTCTAATGCTCCTTTCTGGCCTCAACATGAATTTACCAGAACCTTCCTTATGGTTTGGTGAAATCCTTTTGGAACTCTGTTTCTGTGTTATAGGAGATTTTGCTAATTCTTTCCATTAATTCTCCATTTGCTCCCCTTATTCCTCCTAAACCATCACTCTGCTACCTATTAAGAAAGTCAGATTTTAATAATGCAACAGAATACTTCATTTATAACATCCTGAATTTTAGTTTTTTTTAATTTAGTTGTAACAGTGCCCTGTCATTATTATAACCTACCTCATCATGACTCTTTAAGAGCCATTGTGATGGGCTTGAAATCACCTTATGCTAATTTAGGATCTGAAATAAATTGATTATTGTCTAATTTTCAATCTCAGTATTCTCTTGGTAGCTTCCTCCTTCCCTATTTTTTTCTCCATCCCTGATAGTATAGTTAATGAAATTGTACACTTATTCTTCCTTATCAGTTGAATTAAAATAGGATGTGAGATTCATGGTTTATACTTTCCTTTAGTTATTGGTTCATTTCAAGACCATGTAAACCTCTAGGCTCCCTAATCTTTTTTCATTGCTGTTCAGCAAACCTTTATGAAGCTCCTACTTTATGCCAAGCACTGTGTTGATTCCTCAAAATACAAAAATGAAAAATTAACAATCTTCAAGATACTTAGATTCTACTGAGAAGGAAAATATTATAGTTTAATAAATAGATAATTTAAGGAAAGAGAAACTACAAATAAAAGATTCCTTTTATAGCAAGTGGTACCTGAGTTCTCTGTTTTATATAAAGAGAAGAATTCAAAGAGATAGTTGTGAAAAGAATAATCCATTTAAGGAATGGAAGTTAGTCAGTTTGGAGACATGGGGATGGGAGGTGGAATGCTGAGTTTGTTGTTCTATTTGACTGTGAAGGGTAGTAAATTGAAATAAGCCTGGAAAGTTAAGCTAGATTCAAACTGTGAATGTCTTTAAATATCAAATGCAGGGTTTATATTATGTTCTGGACATAAACAGGGAGTCACTAAAGATGAATGGCAACATGGCAGAAGGGTTAGAGAGATGTACTTTGAACAGGAGAACCAGGTTCAAATTCTGTCCTAAATACTTAATAGTTAAATTATCACAGACAAGTCACTTAAACTTACTGAGAGTCTCATTTACCCTTCTGTCTCTTTCACCCAACTTAGCAAAGACAGAAATTTTTTTTTCTTTATTTTTTTATTTAAGGCAATGAGGTTAAGTGCCTTGCCTAAGGTCACACTGCTAGGCAATTATTAAGTGTCTGAGGCTGGATTTGAACTCAGGTACTCCTAACTCCGGGGCTGGTGCTCTATCCACTTTGCCACCTAGCTGCCCCTAAAGATAGTATTTTATAAAATAACTCTCTCCTTATAGTAATGCTGTTCAAATTCAGGCTCAAAAGAAAAGATAATGAAATAATTCTTTTTTTTTTTTTTTAGTATAAGCATCTATATGGATCTGCATTTGTGGAATAAGAATGATGTTATCTTAAGGGTTGGGGCTATATCTTTATATGGATTCAGGTTATATATCCAATTGGAAGAAGATATTTGCGACTACATTGGACTTTAAATTTAGATTACATAATGGTAAACCTTATGATAGTAAAATCAGTACACAACTCCTCTTCCCAATGTTATTAATTGGTTACTAAAAAATGCCGAAATGTGCAATATAACTTCACAATGGGCACTGAGTTTCTTAGAAACAATTTTAGCAGAGTTATGTGTAGTTTTGGGGTTGATGACAATTTATTAATATTTCTGTCAATAAATAACATTGTTCTGGGCATTATTATGTTTGTTACTAGAGACATTTAAATGATTTAGGAGGTAAGGTATATATTTGGGGGGGTGGATTTTATGGCCTATGTTTGAGATCAAACTTTACACATCAAGTAAACTGATGCCATCATTCATAACTTTCACAAGTTGCATCAGTTCCTCTCTGGGAGAGGAGTAACCAGAAAATTTCAGAATGTTGAGTAGCTTGCCAAAAATGTCATTTTCTTACATGATTGAAGACAAAATTATGTGATGAACACAGATTGGTCTTCATCTTTAGTTTCTGAATCATGTCCCACTTCATTAATGCAAGAAAAATTCATGCTACCTCCATAACAACCCATCTTAGAGTTGTCTCCTTCCATTAGTAAGGGGACAGCATGGTATATTAAAAATAGCATTTGAGTACTTGTTTGGAAGTTCACAACTTGACAGCTTAGAAACAGAGGCAAACATAAAGGTGACTATTTGATATTGCTTCAAAAGATGTTCTATCAACATTTTAGATCTGGATGTGATTGGGGGGACCTCACTGCAAAAATGGCATTTTGATGTTGCTCATACCTCCTCCTTAAGCATATTGGGAGTTTTCTTTATTTTACCAGACCCAAGTTGGCTTCTCTTGTTGTGAACTGCAGTCTATTTACCATCATAGAATTATCAGCTAAGGTTTTATTCAATTATCTTTTCTTGTGGAATCTACAAAACCAAACCTATCATAAGTGTTTATCCATTTGCTTTCCTCTTTCACCAAGACATTTTCCCATCCTGTACTAGATTTTCATTTTAGATTTTTTTTTAAGTATTAATTCATTGGGAATAATATATAGTGAAATCCAGATGACTTTACATATTATGTTTTTGCTTTGCTCATAGTTGTATATGTGATAAGAAAATCTCATCTTTATTTTCCTAAGCTTCAAGAATAGAAATGAAAGAATCATATTTAAGGAAAAAACTAATATCCCTAAAAGCATTTGTACTTTCATCTCCCTTCCCCCATCCCCTGACTATATGCTTCTTAAGTGTTTCTTTAAAATAGCAGAATGCCAACAATCTCCTCTATAGCTTTTTAGTTCTTTTCATCTCTAAGATTCTACGATTCTTGGCATAGTGAAGGATTGAGGTAAGATTATGTAGTGGAAAAAACAATTAGACTTGCAGATAAGAGGTCTGCATTCAGATCCTAATACCTTCAATGACTCATAGTGTGACATCAGTTCAGTGACCAAAGTTCATTGTGTCTCACTTCCTCCATCTGTAAAATGAGAATATTAGTGATTGTCTGTATCTGCCTCAACCAAAGCTATTGTGAGGTTCCGATTCAGAATTCAGAAATTACTACATGGAAAATATTATGAAAAATAAAATGTATTATATAAACGTAACTTGTTACATGATGTAAAGATGATTGTTCAGCTTCACTCTTCCCAAATTGATGCACAATTTTGTTATTGCATTGCTGACTTCCTGCGCATCTTAAATTTTCATGGAAATGTTGTGTAAAAAAAAAGCAGCCCACTTGACTCTTGGACTTTGTTTTACTTAAGGTAATTTCTGTTCTTGACGAATTGGGGTTGATTTAGATTCTCAGGTCATTGTGAAACAGTGAGGATGATGAAACACATCCAAGGCTAGATCTCCTTGCCAAAGGGAAATTCAGTTTTTTGATGAGAAGGTAAGTTGATTATCATTGTGGCCTGTAGATTCCTAGCATGACATCTGTGAACAGCTCCAGGCTGGAATTGTTTTTGCATCAAACAACCCTCCTTGTGATTTATCAGCCAACAGCTTTAGACCATGTGTACAATTTTGGTACTTAGAAAAAATGTTATTAGGATGCAGTAACAGAAACTAGTTCCAGTCCTTTCAGGCCAAGAGTTTGATTATGAATTTGCTTTCATTTCAGTATCATGCCTATAGTATTTAGTTGACATTAGTGATGTTGATAAGTTGCTTAGGAACCACTAAAGAACACTGCCTGTAATGTCAGGGGCAAGAATGTAAATGAGTATGTTTATTGACTTTCTTTGCTGCAGATAGGACCATGGACTTTGTGTTTTGGATATATGTAGCAGAATTATAGGAATCTGGACTTCTTGATCTACAGTACCAGAAATGTTTGAAATTAAATGGGAGAAAAGATATCATATAATCTATGAGTTGGAAGAATTTACCAAAGCTTTGTAACTTAGCTCATGCCTGAATCACACTCCTTTATACAACATGCTTGACAAGTGGTCCTTGGCTTTTCTTTGAAGATCTCTACTAGTGAAGAGATTAAGATTATTATTATTGTTATTATTATTATTAAGATCAAAGCAAGCAGCACATTCTACTTGTTTATTGCTCTGATTTTTTTGTTCTGAATTTAAATACTTAAAAAGTGAAATAATAGTTCTATAACAGCAGAACACAATTTGATTCTATATGAAATCACAATCTTCATTTCATCTTTTGCTTTAAAAAGTATGTAATTCTACATATTGCTTTCAAAACATCCTATCTGCTGCTTCAGAACATCTTTCTCTTCTATGTATTTAAAATTTTTTGAATGTTATTTTATTTTTTCCAATTATATGCAAACATAGTTTTCAATATTCCTATTTTTTGTAAGCTCTAAAGTTCCACATTTTTCTACCCCTCTCCCTTCTTCCCCATGACAGTGAGTAACCTGATATAGGTTATACATGTACAATTATGTTTAACTTTTTTCCATATTAGTTATGTCGTGAAAGAAGAATCTGAATTAAAGGGAGAGAAAACCATGAGAAAACAAAACCATAAAACAAGTTTTAAAAAGTGAAAATAGTATGCTTTAGTCTGCCTTCAGACTACATAGTTTTTCCTTTTGATGTGGATGGCATTTTCCATCACAAATCCTTTAGAATTGTCTTTGATTATTTTATTACTGAGAGGAGCCAAGTTGATCTTCACATAGCTTTGCTCCTGATTTGTTCGGTATTCTCCTGGTTCTACTCACTTTGCTCAGCATCAGTTCATACAAGTCTTTCCAGACTTCTCTGAAGTCTGGTCACTCATGATTTCTTAGAGAACAATAGTATTCCATCATATTCATATACCACAATTTGTTTGACCATTTCCTTTGATGGTCATCTCTTAATTTTCCAATTCTTTGACACTGTAAAAAGAACTGCTATAAATATTCTTATACATGTGGGTCTTTTTCCCTTTTTTATGATCTCTTTGGGATGTAGACCTAGTAGTGGATCAAAAGATAATGCACAATTTTATTTCCCTATGGGCTTAGCTCTTTTATGCATTTTAAAAAGTGTTTTCACATAACTATTGCCCTTTCTCCTTCTCCCTTTTTCCACTCAGTATCTCCAATAAGGAGAAATAACTTCAAAAATAACATTTATAGGAAGAAAAACACCTTACTACAAGAAAATGTAGTTAGGCAAAGTAAATCCATACTGTGGTCATGTTTAGAAAAAATCTTAAACCCTTTTTTCCCCCCTTCATCTCTCTGCCAGGAGGTGAATTACATGCTTCATCATAGGTTCTCTGGATGCAAGTTTGGTAACTGTATTGATCCAAATTCTTGAGAAAGTCTTTCAAAGTTGTTTGTCTTTATAATGTTGTGTATATGTGTGTGTGTGTGTGTGTGTATTGCCCTCCTGTTTCTGATTACTTTCCTCTATGTTAGTTCATATTCCCTAGATTCTTTGAAATCATCTCTTACAGTGAAATAATATTGTTGCATTCACATATTACAATTTATTCAGACATTCCCTAGTTATCTTAAAGGAAATTAAAGATTCTCCCTCTTTGCTTCTATTTCTTTTTCTTTTCTATCCCTTTTGATCCCATTCAGGAACAGAAAGTATGTTCTGCTTTGGTTCTCCTCCCCAATATATATGCTCTCTCTTAATCCCCTCTCTCGTTTACACGGTTTTTTGTCCTGTTGGTTTTATATATTTGTACACGAAACTGTGTAGAATACCAACTTTGTCCATGTCAGATAATAATAGTAAGATTGATCTGATGCCAACTCCTCTGACCCTTCCATGTTTGTATATTCTTGCTATTAGAAGTTCCAAAATAGGAGAAGGAAATTCTGACCCTTTCTTCATCCCTTCTATACTATTGTATTCCACTTTCACCACCAAACACCTCACCCTATACTCCTTTTTTCCTCCTAAGTATTGTGTCTAATCTTTTGTTATTTTCTTATTGTTGTTTTGGAAAAATTCAATTAAGTTTTTTCCTTAACCTTTTTTCAAATCAATTGTTTTTTATTTCAGATATTTTTACTTAATCTTTTGTTATAATATTGATGGAATAATTTATTTCTATTTGATCTCTTTTAATTTTCAGAAATTTCATTTCTTGGGTAAGGCTTACTATTTCTTCAAAGTTACATATTTTTCTTTAATTCTTTTCTTTTATTTAATTTCTTCTAGGTTTTAATGTATTTCATTTGGGTCTCTTGATTGCAGTTCTTATGGAATCAGATTTGTAATAATTTTTGGTACTTTCTTTGTTTTCTTTGATTTCATTCATCACTACAATTTTAGTTCCTGAGTTGAAGCTGTGTGTTAGGACCAGGTTTGCTCTCTGTTGAGCTTTTGGATGGGTTGGTATATATGCCCCTGGCCAACACTAGTCACTGGGGCTTTGCTTAAGTGGCTCCTTTTCTTATTGCCCTTAAGCACCTAACTGACTTTTGGGATTTAAGAAGTCATTTATTGTAGCTTCTCATTGGATTTCTTAGGTCTGGTGCAGACTTTAGACTAGAGCTTTACAGGAATGGGTATGTAGGAGCAAGATAGACTGTCTCCCATTCATGTAGCCATCTTGGCAAAATACATAGAACCCTAATTTTTTTTTTTTCGTTTTTGCAAGGTAATGGGGTTAAGTGACTTGCCCAAGGCCACACAGCTAGGTAATCATTAAGTGAGGTTGGATTTGAACTCCGGTCCTCCTGATTCCAGGGCCAGTGCTCTTTCTACTCCACCACCTAGCCACCCTAGAACCCTAATTCTTTTTTCTTTTTTGAGAGTTGGAAATGACTTTATTTTTTTTGACTTCTTTAAGATTATATTTATTTTGAGTTTTACAATTTTTCCCCTAATCTTACTTCCCTCCCCCATCCCCCCCACAGAAGGCAATTTGCCAATATTTACATGGTTTCCATGGTGTACATTGATCCAGATTGAATGTGATGAGAGAGAAATTATATCCTTAAGGAAGAAACATAAAGTATAAGAGATAGCACAATCAGACAATAAAATACCAGGTTTTTTTTTTAATTAAAGTTAATAGTAGGGGTGGCTAGGTGGCGTAGTGGATAAAGCACCAGCCTTGGAGTCAGGAGTACCTGGGTTCAAATCCAGTCTCAGACACTTAATAATTACCTAGCTGTGTGGCCTTGGGCAAGCCACTTAACCCCGTTTGCCTTGCAAAAGAAAAAAAAGTTAATAGTCCTTGATATTTGTTCAAACTCCACAGTTCTTTTCTCTGGATACAGATGGTATTCTCCATTGCAGACAGTCCCAAATTGTCTCTGATTGTTGCACTGATAGAATGAGCGAATCCGTCAAGGTTGATCATCACCCCCATGTTGCTGTTAGGGTGTACAGTGTTTTTTTCTGGTTCTGCTCATCTCACTCAGCAGCAGTTCATGCAAATCCCTCCAGGCTTCCCTGAATTCTCATCCCTCCTGGTTTCTACAGAACCCTAATTTTTAAAAAGTGTTTTCAGATAATTGAAGACAAATGTGTCCCTCCTAAATCTTCTCTAGGTTTCACATCCCAGTACCTTTGAAAGACTTGTTCGTTGAATTAGAAGTTCTTCTCCATTCTATTTGCCCTGCCCTGGGCACTCTCTAATTTGTCATTATCCTTTCTAAAATGTTCTCAGGATTGAAAACAATATTTTAGATATGGTCTGATCAGAGGAAGAATAGAATAGAATCCTATTCTATCACTTCCTCAATCCTGAAAACTATGCCTCTGAAAAAAATCTGAGATTATATTAATTTTCCTGACATCCACTCTGTAGATTTATTGAGCCTATGGTCCACTAAAACACCTAGTTCTTTTTCAGAAGAACTGTTACCCAGCAGCACCTCTTCTAATATTTCCCAAATATATGACTTGACAATGATCTCTATTAATGTTTTAGCCTGTCAAGGTATTTTTGTCTTTTATTATTTTGTCTCTTATTTTTAACCTTTGTGAAGGCTCCAAAATTACTCTCTCCAAAATTGATGATCTCTTAATTGCCTTATCTAATGGCCTTTTTACTATCCTCATCCTTCTTGACTTCTCTTCATCCTTTGACACAGTTGATCACCTTCTTCTTGACACGCTCTTCTCATCTTAAGTTTTAGTGATACTACTCTCTCCTGATTTTGCTGATAATTGACCAATCTTCAGTTTCCTTTGCTTGATCTTCATTTGAGTCATGCCTACTAATTTTGGGTGTTCCAGAGGGCTCCGTCCTGGACCATCTTCTCTTTTTCTATTGTTGTTTTACTTGATGATCTCATCAACTCCCATGGATTCATCCTCAAATCCATTTATCCATTCCTAACTTCTCTGCTGATTTCTAAACTTGAATCTCCAACTGCCCATTGAACATTTCAAGCTGGATGTTCCGTATACATCTTAAACTCAACATATCTGAAACTGAACTCATTACCTACAAATTCTCCATTTTTCAATTTCTATTGAGGTTACCACTATCCACCTAGTCACCAGGCTTAGAATCTAGATAATAGCACCTCTGCCTTCCCTTATCCACCACGTCCAACCCCAGTGGTCAAATACTGTTGTATCTATCTTTTGTGATATTTCTCATATGTGTTCCCCTCTGAAGCAGTCACCCCTTTACTGCAAACTCTTCACTTCAAGCCTGGACTATTCCAATAGACTTTTGGTTGTTCTCCCTGCCACCATCCTCCACTCAGCTGGCAAACCAATGTTCTTAAAATGCATATCTAATTGTCATCCTCCTATTCAGTGGCTCTCTTATCATTTCTGGAATCAAACATAAGATCCTCTGACTTTTAGTGCCTTTCAGAACCTGACCCTGTCCTTACCTTCCCATCTTCCTATAACTTATTCCCCTCCATAGGTTCTGGAGCACTTTATTTCCTGACTCTGAGCATTTTTCACTGGCCTGAAACATTCTGTCTCCTCATTTCTGCTTCCTGGCTTTCCTGACAACCCACCTTTTCCAAGAAGTCTTTTCCCAGTCTTAATCTCAGTGTCTTCCTTCTGAAATAACCCCCTACGTATCCTGTATCTGTCTTGTTTGTACATAGTTGTTTGCATTTTGTTTCCCCCCTTTGGACTGAGTCATTGGACTTGTGTTTTTTTTTTTAACTTTTCTTACTATCCCCAGTACTTATCATAGAACCTGAATTTGAGACCTCTTTGAATCACAACTATATATTATTCATTGTATTAGGTAACATTGCTTTGTGTCATCCACACCTTTGACAAATGTGGAATCTAAATCATTGATAAAAATGATAGCACAGAGCCAAACCCAGATCTCTCAGGTATTCCACTTGAAAACTCTTTCCAAATTGCTATCAAAGTTGTAAACTTTTTTTTTGGTTCAGTCATCCAATCAGCTCCATATATACTTAACTGAACTGTCATTTTTCCATCTATCCCACATCTTTCCACCTTTTCTACATTGTCAACATGAGAGATGTTGTCAAAGACATCATGAAAATCTAGGTTAACTATATCTCTGGCATTCTCTTGATTTGCAAGTATAGTAATCCAGTGAGATAGAAAAAATGAGGTAGACTGGCATGACCTTTGCTTGATGAAGCCAGTATTGTTCAACTCAGATCTTTCTGGAAATGAGATAGATACTTATCTCACTTTTTTTTAAAGTATCTGAAACCATCAAGTTGTAAAAGGTAGAAGTGAGAAGACTTGGGTTTGAGTATAATATGCTATTTGCCAACCATTTGTGACCTTGGATAATTTTTTTTCAATTCTTTTTAACTCAACTTTCTCAGCTATAAAATGGAGATAAAAATACCTTCTCTAACTTCCACCCAGAGTTGTTATAAGCATCAGATTAATGAGTAAACATAAGTGTTGTATAAATGTTAAAATGTTAAATAAATGTGACCTGTTATTATAATCATTATCCCGCCCTTTCCTTTTGAGGAATTGCTGAAAATGATTATGTAAACCTTTCCATTTTTCTCTCATTGAAATAATACATAAACCATCCCACTTCTTTTTTTTCCTTTACTCCAAGCACTCAGTATAGCAATGTGCTCAACACCCTTGAGGCCCTTCAAAAATAAGCATCTTAAGCTGCAGAGTTATAACAGGGTAGATAAGTTGCTTTTGTGACAAAAGCAGGTTGTATTTCATGTCAGTTTCTGGGGCTCTTCTGCAAGTGTTAGCATTGAATTTGAGCTGTCAGCAGCCAATATCTGTTTCATCTTTCTCTGTGCTTAATGTGCCTCCAGTGATCTTTTTCTTGATGATGATTTGTAGTCATAGCTGAGATATGCATTTTAAAATGTAGCCTTTGAATACACACTCACTGCCATGTGTCTAAAAGCAGTATGTCTGCTTGTGCTTTGTCAGAGTTTAGAAGTTATGAAGAAAAAGAAACCTGGTAGAGTCTAGCCCTACACTTTTGACTTTACCTTATTGATTTTCAAGGTCCATATTTAGAAAGATCCTAGAGAACAGTTCTCAGTTGCCTTGTTGTGGGAAAGATCAAATTGTGTGAAAGAAAAAGCCACCAGGGACACTTTTGACCTAATTGAAGAAACTTAATTTAATTTAGCTAGATTTAGTCTCTTGCTCTCCCTTTTTTATTCTCTTGGTGGACTTCCATACTCACAGATTCCATCATTAATTCATGTTATCCAACTTTACTGGGCACTCATTACAGCAAGGTAGTCATTTTATTCCTCCCTAACTATGTATCTCACTTCCCACAAAAGCCATTCTAAATCTTCTCTTCTTTCCTCCTCACTTCTCCCCTACCCTCCCTTTGTCACCTTTCTGTCAGCTAAGAACTTAGATTCCTATTTTACTGAGGGATTTGAGCCATTTGACATGAGTGTCCTCCTCTTCCATTCTTTTCATCTCAAAAATCCTTTATACCATCCTGTTCTTTTTTTCCTCTCTCTCACTCCCTAAGTGGTTCTTCTCATTGCCTAATCTAGTTCCTATACATATATCCTATACATACATCTTCTCCAGTTTTTTTATTTTATGTTTACAATCTCATCCCTTCTAGAAAATCTTTGTCTTTTTACTCTCTGATGATTCCTTCTATATGACTTTTAAACAATTCTTAAAATGTTTTAAAACCTTCTAAACACCTTTCTTAAAAATGTCCAGTCCCTATCCTTGAACTTTCAGTCTATAGAGAAAGCCATCTACTCCTGCTGCCTCTACTTTGTCTTTTGGCCCACTTCCTTAACCCTTTGTGATCTGACTTTGATCTGATCACTCAATTGAAACTGCTCTCTCCAAAGTCATGATTGATCAATTGCTTATTTGCAAAATATGATAGTCTTTTTTTTTTCAGTCTTTATATTTCCTTTCCTTTTGGATACTTTTTTCTATCTTCAGTTTTCATGATTCTATCTTCTCCTGATTTGTCTTTTACTTGTCTAACTTCTTCTTTGATGGTTCATCATCTGTATCAAGCTCCCTCACTCCAGGTGATTTCTAAAATTCTGCCTTAGACCCTTTTCTCCTCTCTCCTTAGTCCTTTCTCTTTCTTCTCTCACTCTTGCTCCTTCTCTTTTCTTCTATCTCCCTTTCTCTCCCTCCCATGGTTTTAACTATCATTTCTATGTAGATAACTCTGCCTCACATCACCAATTACCCATTAGTCCTTTCAGACTCAGTGTTCTAGTCACATAACAACTCTATCATGTCCAAAACTGAATGCATTATCTTTTCCCCAAGATATTCCCCTTTTCCAGACTTCTCTACATCTATTGACCATACCACAATAATTTGTCTCTCATGTTTGTCACTATCCTCAACTCTTTGTTTTCTCTCAGCCTACATATCCAATTACCAAATCTTGCCATTTCTACCACAATTCACATTCATATCTTTCCTTATACTTAGACAGCTAAAAATTAAAATCAGGTATTATTACCTTGACTATATTATTGGAGTCTTTAAATCAGACTCCTTGGCTTCCTACTCTAATCAACTCTCTTTGACTTCCTATTGCTTGAAGCATTACATATAAACTACTTTGTTCAGCTTTTAAAGTCTTTCATAATCTGACCCCCACCCAGATCTTTCCAGGCTTCTTCCCTTCCTGGGATGAATCATCCCAGACTCCATCTCCTAGATCTTTGCCTTTATGCTGACCACACTGGAGTACATTCCCTCCTCAACTCAGACTCAAACAATGTCTCTCTTTTGGGTTAAAAAATTTTTTTTGACCTGCTCTCTTGCTGGCATGACCCATTGGCTCCTCCTTCCCAGGAACTCCCCATACTGATCCCTATCTTAGAAGGACACCCAATCATCATGTCCCAGAGCAGCTCAGAACTGCCAAGGGATCCACCAGCTTCAGTCTTCTCAGGAACAAGGGACGACAGACTCAGACACTACTCTTCTGTGTGAGTCAACTAGTCAGTAGATAGTTGCCATGTGCTACGTAATGGGGATACAAGAAGCACAAGACAATTTCCCATCTACAAGAAGCTCACAGTTTAATGGGGAAGACAACACAAAAAATAAGATGAAAGGGTGAAGTAGGTGATGATTACTTGTTTCAGGAGTGATGAAGTCCTTCAGTGGGGGTGAGATTACCTGAGCAGGTGTGAGTTATAGAGTGGTTGTCATCTTCCAGAAAGATGAATTTTTGGAGATCATGAAGTCCAGGGGCTCAGCTGGGGTAGGAAACAATGAGGGGAATGTCCACAGCACTATTCTTAAATGCTGGAACTCTCTGATGTCCACCCTCCATCTTTTCCAACTGCAGGGAGGGAAGCAGGCCTCTGGGAAGCTGTGAGTTTCAGCATTGATTTCATCTTTCAGAAAGATGAATTTCTGCACAACAAAATCACCTTTGAAACTCACACAGAAACTTTCTTGTTGCCCTTCAAACTACTAGTGTCCTGTCTCCCAAAATACCTTTTTTTTTTAGGTTTTTTTTGCAAGGCAAATGGGGTTAAGTGGCTTGCCCAAGGCCACACAGCTAGGTAATTATTAAGTGTCTGAGACCGGATTTGAACTCAGGTACCCCTGACTCCAGGGCTGGTGCTTTATCCACTACACCACCTAGCTGCCCCATCAAAATACCTTTTTTTAATTTTTTGATATTTACTTTATATTACACGTGTGGCGTGTCTTCACCATTAGAATCTAAGTTGTTGGTGAGGTGAAATTGCTTGGTTTTTATACTTATATCATCAGCATTAACATGTAATAGTTACGTACTTAATAAATGCTTAATTGACTTCTAAGTCCAGCTCTGACCTTGGGCCCTTTTTTCCCCATTTACTTACTTGATAACTCCAGTCTTTTTGATAACTGATATTTAACATATCAAAATCGGAGCTTACTCCAAAATTGTATCCCATCCCAAAATCTGTTTTTGTTAGTGGCTTAACTATCTACCAGCCCTTGTGTTTACCTGGAGGGTCTTTTTTTATTTTCCTCATTTCGTTTTCTTTCCCACATCTACTATAACTGTGTCTCTACCTGGGTTTCCTCAAATAAAAAAACAAGAAAGATTGAACTAGATAATCTTTTAGGTCCCTCCAAGCTGTTAAGATTTTGATTCTTTGTCCTACCAGTTGTTTTTGTTTTTTTTTTTTTCATGTTTCTGAATTCTACCCTCTGGCTACAAATCTCGCAGCCACAACCTTATAACTAGATCCTAATATCCAAACTTGTAGAGCTACTTTCTAGCTTATTTCCCTACCTCTACTTGCTTCCAACGACTGGTATAAATATTCTTGCTCTGATAATGCTTTTCTTGTGATTCCATCCCTTTCTCTCCAGATCATAAACCTTTTTGGAAGATTATTTCAAATATAAATTCCTCAAAGTATCCTTATCAATTGACTCTTCTCCACTTATCAGACATCATAGTTAATTACTCCTTAGTGTGGTAGCTCTGTCCCATCCAAACTAATTTGAACACAGTTCACTAATTTCTTGTCCATGCCTGTGAATATCAGATCAATAACTAAATCAAAACATTTCTTCCAAAAAGCTCCGGAAGATTAATTCATACTGATTTTATAGCTACTTGGATCCTGTGGGACCTAGGAAGTTCACTTTTATTTAAGGATATGTTGTATTTTATTGTTCTTGTATTATGTACATTCATGGTCACCCCAGATAGATTGCAAACTACTCTAGGACAAAGACAGAGTTTTCCAGTTCTTTGAGGTACTTCCTCCTGTTCCCCCATAACACTCTAGCACCTAGTTATCCCTTTCTATAACTAGGTTCTTAGAAATAGACACTGAAAATGAGATATTTTCCTGTCAATTCCCCATGCTTATGGACTCTTAGGGGTCCTGAAGCAGGAAGCTGTGATTATACATAAATGAGAAACAAAAGAGGCCCTCTTATTTTTAAATATTTTGGATCTCAAGAACTATACTATAAGACTGCCATGTGAGTGTTACTGCTATTACAAAATGATCATACAATTTGCTACTAAATGAAGCTGGGAATTAGTGTTGGTGATCTGCAAGGCAGTCCAGGGCCCAGAAGTTTGGCAAATCTCTTGCTTTTTAAGACTAGGAGCAGCAGAGTAAAGTCTTTTAGGAAGGAAAAGTAAAGTAACAACTTGAATTGCTATGGGCTGCCCCCCTGGGCAAATAAAGAACAGCACTATCTGCTTCTTAACAGCCTCCCAGGACTCCTTGTTGATGACTGATGGCTATGATATCTGTTCGTTGGAATGTTTGGAGAATAGGAAGCAAAGGGAAATAATAGGATCCCCAAGAGAGAGGTTTCTTCATAAAAGACCACATTGAAGAAGAGGAAAGAAAAACAGTCTAGAATTAAGAAATTGGTGACAACACATTTCCCAAAGTTGACCTACCTTCCAGCTATGTATATTTGTTCCTTATGCTTAGAATGTCATCTTCCTAACCCTTGTTTACCATCCTCACTTATATCAATTTATGCCAATTGATGAGAACCAACCTGCCTTCCTTCTTTCCTAGTCATTAGTTGTTTCTTCTTCATATCTCTAATGGCACTTTGTGCCCCTTCTATACACCTGTTATTGAATGTATCAATTATTTGTGTTAATATACATGCCTTGTCTCCCTTGCCATACTGCCTTTCTTATATGTAGAGACATATCTCTTCTTTATCATTATCTCATATCTTATTTATTCCTGTACTCAACAGTCTTGCACCTAATAGACAGCAAATATATGTGAACTAAATTGAATTCTGAGGTAGTATTTATTTTAAGATAGTATTTATTAAGAGCCTGTCTTCTCAGACCACTGTGCTGATTACTATACAAAATGAATTAGCAGCCATATTTCCTTCCCCCAAGAAACTTAGAGTCTAGGGAGAAAGAGGCACATTATTACAACACAGGGCTGTGTAATAAGTGCTATAGGGGAGCTATAAATAAATAGTTACAAGAAATTGGAAGAGTAAGAGTTTGCAGGGATACAGGAAATATTTCATGAATGAAGTGACATATAAATGAGCAATCCTCTGGGATTTAATAATATAGTGATAGGTACCCTACCTTCCAGAATTCTAAGGCAGAAAAGTGGTATAGTTCAAGGATTCTAGGAAAAGATAATTTTGGCTTTGGTATAAACTAAAGGAGAATGATGATAAGACAGAGTACATGGGAAGAAGTTCTATTAATTTAGGAAAGAGATTCTTTATTACCATTGTTCTGTATGGGCCCTGGTTTAAAGAAAAAGGAATGACTAAATTTGTACAGTCATAAACAAGAGTCACTAGAGTGTGTAGAAACTGGAAAGTAACAGATTTAGGTTCAATTTAGGAAAAAGTTAAAAATAATTAGCATTGTCCAAAAATCATGGGTTCTCCTTTCCCAGCAGACAGAGACCGGCTCTGTCTGCTGACAGGTTGACATTCCTATTCAAGTACAGAATGGGCTAGTTGACCTTGGCAGTCTAAGTCTTCCCTTACCTCTGAAATTCTGTGATTTCATTAATTTATTCAATAGACTTTAAGTACCTACTATAATGCTTATTCTTAGGTGATAGGAATTTTAGATTAAACAATTTCTTGCCATTGTATTTAAAGTTTAGTAGGTAAAAGATTCACAGACACAGTTACCTGTTTAACAATGTAAGTTGATAAGCACATTAGAGAAGTACAAATCAAATTATGATGTAAGGTAAAAGAATAAGACAATCAACAGGGAAGGAGCTGATATTTCATTTCCTTTGAAGGATAAGTAGAAATTCAGTAAGTAAAAGAGGGGAGAGAGGATATTCTCAGGACTGGTAAAATTGTGAACAAAGGCACCAAGACAGAATGCTAAGAAAAAATGAAAATTATGTGGACATATATAACTAATATGAAGTTAGTCCATAAAATTAGTGTCCATAGATTGTGAAAGGCCCTGATTCTGGGTTTTTTGGGGGGCGGGTTAGATTTTTCAAGGCAATGGGGTTAAGTGGCTTGCCCAAGGCCACACAGCTAGGTAATTATTAAGTGTCTGAGACTGGATTTGAACTCAGGTACTCCTGACTCCAAGGCCAGTGCTCTATCCACTGCGCCACCTAGCTGCTCCCCCCCATTCTGTTTTGCAGCTAAATAAATATATGTATATAAACTATTTTGACAAGTCAAAGTTCACTTTAATTGCTTGTGAGGAGTGATAGGATAATCAGATGATTTATCACCATATATAATTTGAATAGAGTTATCAGTGGGACAGCTAGGCTATTCTGGCACCTCACATGGTCTTCTAACAGTAAAGAGGAACTTAGGATATAACCTGGATTTAAACAAATGGTTTAATGAGCCTGCATAGTTTTAGTTAATATGTATGAAGAATGACTTTTATGTGCATGGATTGTTCGGGTTTTCTCCTCTTCTGGATAGATGCTCTTATATATGAAGCTACTTTCTATTGACTGATCTCATCATATAAGAAAATTTAAATCCTTGATATCAAAAAGAGAATGATAGATAATTTCAATTTAATGAAATTGAAAAACTTTCTTTCACATGATTAAAACCAGTACATTAAATATTTCCAGCAAGGATCTGATGCCCACTATTACATAGAAAATCAACATAAATCCATAAGAACAAGAGTCATTCCCAGTGGATAAAGAATTACAAACTATAAATAGCCTATAAGATTATTCTGTATCACTAATAATAAAAGTAATCAACACAGCACTGAAATTTCACCACAAACCCAACAAGTTGGCACAGAGGTCAGAAGATGGAAAGAATATTAGAGAGGCTGTGGGAAGATAGGCAAACTATTGCATTATTGGTAAAACTATGAATTTGTCCAACCATTCTAAAGACAATTTGAATTTTGCTTAAAAGATGATTAAAATGTTCATGCTCTTTGACTCAGAAATCCTACTGCTAGGTATATATTCTAAGGAAGTGAAAAACAGAAAGAAAGGTCTCATTTACAGCAAAATATAGGAGGATTTTTGTGGTAGCAAAGAATTTTAAACAAAGTGCCCATGGATTAGGAAATATCTAAAGAAAAAGTGATGCATGAATATAATAGAATATTATCCTTAGGGGAAAATATGGAGGCTTACATAGATTGATGCAGTCTGACATAAACAGAACCAGGACAACAGTATATATACAATGACTACAATTATGTAAATAAAACTGAACATCATTTAACCAAAGTTGACCTTGGAGAGGAGTTGAGAAGATGTACTTTCATCCTCTCATTGCAGAAGCTAGAGCCCCAAAAAATGAAATATTCAAGGCACTAATTATTTATTAAGCCTTCATTAATATGCCAGAAAAACAGAAATAGTTCCTACCCTCGACCTCACATTCCAATGAGGGAAAGATGTTATGGAGGAAATGAATAAACCTGGGTGTGTGAGTTTGGAAAAAAAACCAAAATTGTTTATAGTAGATAGAGTAACCTCTGAGACCAAAGAAACTGAGCTCTAGGATTTGTACTTCTTTTCTTATTGTTAATGACAGAATGAGTAGATTTTAAAAGAGGCCTCCACCATCTTAGAGATTTCCTGCCTATATAGGGATTTCTGATGAGACTCACCTCAAGAGATATGTTCCCACAGGAACAAACTTGACCTTTAACAGCTCTCATGACCTCAAGACTTGCATGTTTCCCCACTTCTGCCACAGAATGCCACTAAGTGGCACTGTACTCTAAGCAAGCCTAAAAAGGCATAAAAATCCAATCTGTACTATTAAAAAGTTGAAGCTGCTACCAGCCCAAGCAGTCTTCTTTAGTGTACTAATAAATGTATGTTTTTAATCTTATGTATTTTTGATCCCCAATTTTATAATATAATGGGTAAAATTTTCCCTGGGTTTCTAATGAATCAGGTTTGGAAACTCTCAAAACACTATATATAAACTAAATTGAAGATACTCTTAAAGGATAGAAAGTAACATTAAGGAGGACTGAGAAAAACTCCTTGAAAAAAGGCAAGATTTTAGCTCAACTTGAAGGAAGCCAGAAAGTTCAGGGGAGGAGGAAGGGAATCTAGGCATTGAATGTTGTCTGTAGTCAGACTGATTTGCTAAAGTATATTTTTTATTCCCTCCTTTTTGATCTTTATTAGAAGAGATAGCTCACTGGGTTGTTTGGTGTTTGTTGTTTTTCAGTCATATGTGATCCATTTTGAAGTTTTCATGGGGCAGAGATACTAAGTAGTTTGTCATTTCTTTCTTGAGCTCATTTTAAAGATGAGGCAAACAGGCCTAAGTGACTTGCCCGGTGTTACAGTTAATAAGCATCTGAGGCCAGATTTTAACTCAGGAAGGTGAGTCTTCATGAATTTAAACCTAGTGCTTTATCTACTGTGCCACCTAGTTGTTTGGGGTTTGGGGGGGGGAGGGAAGAGAGAAGATATATATAGAAATGAATACGAAATTAAAAAATAAAAGGTATCAGTTTAAAAAGTCTGTCCTCTCTCTCCTTTTCCTTGATGCCATTTCTCCTTGATTATTTACTGCATTTGCTGACCCAACTATGAGTCCATGATCACTTTTTTTTTGTAATCTTCCTACTGCACCAGTATAGTAAGCAAGCATTTCTCATCATCTCCTAAGTTTAAGGCACTGTGAGAGGTACTGGTGATATAAAGACAAAAAAAAATGAAACAATTCTTCCTCACAGGAAATTTCAATCCTAGTGAATGAGATGACATGTTCATAAGTATAGATAGAATAAATACAAGGCATTTCAATACTTGGTAATTAGAGAGAAAATGTAGTAGTAGTTGCGCACTGTAGAAAAGGCTGCAATATAAAAGTTACTTGAGCTAAATCTTGAAGGAAAAAGATTCTGTAAAATGGAAATGAGGAGATTGGGGAGGAGACAAGGTGATCATTTCCGGACATGGAGGGTTGTTAGGACAAAGATTCAGAGATAGGAATTGGAGCATAGTGTAAGAAGCAAAAAGAAAGGCAGTTTTTCTGGATTGTGGAGTTCAGAAAATAATGTGTAAAGACACTAAAGTACAAAAAGTAAAGTTTATACTAAAAGCAATAGGGAGCCATTGGAATTTGAATAGAGGAGTGACATGTTCAGATTTTCACTTAAGGAAAATCATATTGACAGTTCTGTGGAGAATAAATTGGAATGAGAAGAGACTTGATATGTAGGGAAACATTTAACAGGTTATTTCAGTAATTTAAGAGAGAAGTGATGAAGGTCAGTGCTAATAAAGTAATGACTATATGAGTAGAGAGAAGGGATTGTCAGAATAAAGGATTTAGGTTGGTTTGAAGGCAATAGAGAAGGAAGGGATTAATGAGAAAATAGGGAGAAGTGAAAGAGGGAATAGTCTATTAGAGGCCAGGAGGGGAGAGAATATGGAATCAATGACATTTATAGAAAGATTGTTTGAGGCAAGTGGGACAATCTTTGTACAAAAACATTTATAGTAGCTCTTTTCATAGTAGCAAAAAATTGGAGATTGAGAGGATGCCCATCAATTGGGGCATGACTGAACAAGTTGTATTTGATTGTAATGGGATATTACTGTGCTATAAAAAATGATGAACAGACTGATTTCAGAAAAACTTGCAAAGATTTATATGAAATGATACAAATGAAGTAAACAGTACCAAGATAACATTGTACACAGTAACAGCAGGGCTGTCCAAAATGCATGTGACCTACAGTGGAATTTTATGCTACCTACTCCCTGTGAGTTTACTAAATGCTTTTAGTGAATGAAGCTGAGCTACTGCAGGGCTCTCACTAAAATGGCAAATCAAAATAGATTGTCTATTTTTTTCAACAAAACCTTTTAAAAGTAAGGTTGGACAGCCCTACTGAATGATGATCAACTGTGAATAACTTGGCAATTCTCACAATACAGTGATCAAAGACATTTCCAAAGGACTCACAATGAAAAATGCTATCTACCTCCAGAGAAAGGACTAATAGAATCTGAATGAATATCAAAGCCTGCTATTTTTCACTTTCTGCATTTTTTCTGGGTTTTTTTTTTTAATTTATGTCTGTTTTTCATGACTGATATGTTAATATTCACATGATTGAACCATCTCAGGAAAGGGGAAGATGAGGGAAGGAGAAAGAAAATTTAGAACTCAATTTCATTTCAAAATGAATGTTAAAAAAATTGTCTTTACATATAACTGGGAAAGGAAATTAAATATTGTTTTTAAAAAAGATTGAAGGAAAAGAAAAAGAGCCTAGGATAATGTTAGGGAGTTTTAAGAAGTTAAAGGGAAGAGGAAGCTAACAGCAAATGACCTCAGTTTTCTCATTGTGAGATATGAGTTTCTCACCTCAACTTGGGAAGAAACTTGATGAAAAGTTTGAAATAAAAGTGGACTTTGAAAGGAGTCTTAGTTCATTTTTTATTCATCTTGGGTTTGTCTTTGGGTCCTGGGTTTTACTGATACTACATTCTTAAGGCCTTTTCTTATGGCTATTTTCTGGAAGGTAGTCTGCAATTCATTTCATTTTTCAAGAGGTTTAGTGACTGGAAGCCTTGAATTTAGAGACAAGAAATTCTGAGTTCAAATTCTGTCCAAGATACTTAATAACCCCATGACCCTAAACAAATCACTTAATCTCTCTGAGCCTTTGTTTACTTCTCTGTAAGATGGAAATCAGTCAGTAAGTCTATCAATAAGTATATCTAAATTTGTACTTTGTTCAGGCACTGTCTAGGTACTAGAAATGCCAGTATGATGATGATGATGATGTTGATGATGATGATGATGATGATGATAAATACTTATGGGCTTGTTGTGAGGATTAAATGAGAGAATATGTTTAACTACTGGGCAAACATGAAAATGCTAAATAAATGTGATCTGTTATCGACCCTTTTCTCTTTATAAGCTAAAGATGACACACATTTTGAATATGAGCTGGCCTAAATGGACATTCTTTTAGGGACTTAACTTTTTTCCATCTTAAACCTAAGCCCATATAACCTTTTTGTTAAGTCCTTTTCTTGTCTCAGTTGTTGTCTTTTAGCTACTGTGACACAGTAGGGTATCTTATCAGAGACTATTATGCAGGATGAATTTGAGTGGAGAAAGAATAATGATAACTTTGGAATAATTAAATTTGTCTGTGTGGTTGGTCATTGAACCCATAGGAGTGAATGACTTCACCTAGATGTTTTAAGTAAAATAATAACAAACATCAACAGTTCTCACAATATGGTCTTGAAGTAAAAACTTTTCATAATAATACTATGTTTCAATTTTTAATGCAGGAAGTATCAATGGATATAATATAAATAAAAGCTCTTGGGTTGGGTTAGGGTTAGGGTTAATTATAATTTTTAAGAGTATAAGGATCATGAGACCAAAAAGGTTTGATAACTGTTGTTAAACACAGTACTAGGGACTCTATGCATACAGTTGAAAATTAATTGTCAAAGAACATCAGAAATGACCTAAAGATTAGCTGTTTTGGTATTGGGGAGAGGGGAATGAATGGTTTGTTTGTAGGAGAATTATTTTTTGTTCCTGTTTCCATCCCTGTGCTTATTCTTGGACTTTAATTTGTTTCCAGGACATGGTACGACGAGGAGAGATCATAGATGATGACATAGAAGATGAATTCTATCTCCGTCGCTTAGATGCTGGACTCTTTGTTCTGCAGCATATCTGTTACATCATGGCAGAGATCTGTAATGCCAATGTTCCTCAGGTAAAGTCTTTTCTGTGCTTTTTACTTTTTGACTTGTGTAGATCATCTCAAAAGAATAATACTGATGGGGCGGCTAGGTGGTGCAGTGGATAGAGCACCAGCCCTGGAGTCAAGAGTACCTGAGTTCAAATCTGGCCTCAGACACTTAATAATTACCTAGCTGTGTGGCCTGGGGCAAGTCACCCATTTGCCTTGCAAAATCCTAAAAAGAAGAAGAAGAAGAAGAAGAAGAAGAAGAAGAAGAAGAAGAAGAAGAAGAATACTGAGACTACTCCCATCCTTTCTTCATCCTTGTACTACTCTTACTTTCCCATAGGCACCATCCTTAACACTTTGACTGGAAGAGAAAGATAGTTTACCAAGTTAATTTAATCTCTTTTTCTTTTTTTCCTTCTCTGTCAGATTCGCCAAAGGGTACATCAGATCTTAAACATGCGTGGAAGCTCCATCAAGATTGTTCGACACATCATCAAAGGTGAGCTCTTTACAATCATCAGTGGAGAACAGGGCTACACTTCCAATTTAGCACTGGGTTTAAATTTTAATCACCCCTCAACTGGAATATCCCGAGAGCCTTCTAATTGGTGTCCCTGTCTCTTGTCTTTGCCTGTCTCTTGTCTTTGCCTGCTTCTAACACCTTCTTCACAGTGCCAAACAGAAAAGTGTAGCCATTATATTGACCTAAATGTAGGCCACACTCTTAAAATGCAGTCTCCTTTGTAAGAAACAAAATATACACTGAAAAGTAACACCAGCTCTAGTTCACATAAATCAGATTTGGGGAAGAAGTGTAGTGTATGTTTAAACCCAAATGGTCCTCCATCATCATAGCCTGATTCAAGACCACCTGTAGCACATTCCTGTCCACTGAGTATTCATCTTTCTCCTATACTAGATGAATGTGGATTATTGCATTAAAATACTATTCTTCAGTTTGAAATTGTAGCTATTGTGATTTGCAATTTTATCTTTTAAATGGCATTTACCTTTAATGCCCACATGTTCAATTAGAATTTTTATTATCCTCAGCTCCCTCTTCATGTAGTCGTTTTTTTCCCTGCACCTCCACCCTTGTAGTCAGAATAGCAAGAATGGATTTGGTGATCTGCCAGGAAAGAAATGAGTATATTTAAGAGAAGTTATCACAAAATAGGCAGGATGTTTTTCCTTTTCTGAATTCCTCATTCCCTTCATTGGATAGATATCCTTAACTTCTAAAAGTACTCAGTTTTAAACCAGTATATGGAACCCCTACTTTTCTCTAACATTAATTATCTTGGCTTCCACTGCCTCATACATTTGCCAAGGTCATTTTCAGTTTTATTCTTAGCCCAGAACACCTTTCCCCTCTTGCTATCCAAATCCTACCATGAAGTCTTCAAGGCTCAGCTGTGAACAGAGCACAAGCCCTGAAGTCAGAAGGACCTGAGTTCAACTCTGGCTGTGTAACTAGCTGTGTAACCTTGGTCAAATCACTTAATCTTGATTGCCTCACATCCAGGGCCATCTCCAGTCATTCTTATTTATATCTGGCCACTGAACCCAGATGACTCCAGAGGAGAAAGTGAGGCAGGTAACTGGAGCACAGTCCCCCCTCACTCAAATTCAGTTCATGTGCTTGTCATGGCATCACCTCTCTGATGTCATGGTCTTTTTCCAGAAAGAAGGACAAACAACAAAAACAACAGCATCTACCTTGCAGACTTCCCTGATCTGAAGTACTTGAAGACTAAACTTCTAAACATGATTGTTCTATGATATTCTTGGCTTAATGTGACTGACTTTCCCCCACTATATTGAAAGTTCCTGTAAGGCAGTAACTTTTATCTTTCTGTATCTTATAACCCCTAGTAGTGTTCTGAATACATGGTAGATATTTGAGCCCCCAGGTCCTTATCTGGGCCAGTTCTCAGTGTTCTAAAGTATCCTAGGGTAATAAGTTAAAAAAGTTAATGCCAACTACTCTGTGGTGCATTTTAGATAATAAAAGGGGGTTGTATTTGATGTTAAAACCAACCCTGGCCTATTTACTTTAGATATGGTATCTATAAAAGAGATAAAGGTTTCTTCTAGCTGATGGGTGAGTGGAAAAGGCAAAATGTTTTACTCTTTCCTCCCTTCTGTCTCCCCCATCTAATCACATACTAACTCTTTACTTTTTCTGATGAGGACTTTGCCTCATGTTTCACCAAAAAAATTAAGAGCATTTGCCAAGAGCTCCATTTTTCTTCTGTCCACTTCTTGTCACATCACACAGATTTCTTCTCCCTTCTCTTCCTTCACCTTCCCATCTCATTCTTTTCTCTTGCAAAACAAACCTTTCTACACACAAGCAATCCCATTCCACCCCACCTATCTTTTCTTTTACTAGTCTCTATATCCTAATAATCAAAATTAACTTTGGAATCCAAACTATCCCTTCTCCCCCCAATCCTCCCCAATCTCTCATAAATCTTTGTTCTCTCCCTATTTACAAGTTATTTTCCTACTTTCTACAAAAGTACCCATGACTCTCCTCTTCCTTAAGAAAACCCTCACTTAATTTGACAGTCCCTATAAACTGTCATCTTATAGGTCTCTCTTTTTCATGGCTAAACTCAAGAAAGCCATCCACATCTCTCACTTTCCTCTAAACTCTCTGAAGTCTAGCCTCTATCCTCATCATTCAAATGAAACTGTTCCACCCAAAAATTAGCAATGATATCTTAATTGTCAGAATAATGGGTTTCTCAATTCTCATCCTGACCTTTTAAACTCTCTGCAATCTTCAAATGTGGTTTTTTAAAATTGTTATCATTGTTTTTTGTGAGGTAGTCAGGGTTAAATGACTTGCCTAAGATCACACAACTTGCTGTCAAGTGTCTGAGACCAGATTTGAACCAGTGCTCTATTCATTGTACACCTAGCTGCCTCTGCAATTGTTTTTTTTTTCAGTTTTTTTTAATTTTATTTATTTAAGGCAATGGGTTAAGTGACTTGCCCAAGGTCATACAGCTAGGCAATTATTAAGTGTCTGAGGTCATTGTTAACACTGCTCAATCACCCTCTTTATCTGACTGTTCTTTTTAGGTTTCTTTCCTGGTTTTTTTCCCCTATGTGACTGACTGTTCCTTGTTAGTCTGCTTTGCTGAACCTTTATCTAGGTCCTGTTCACTGTGGGTGTTCATTTACTTGATGGTGTCATTAGCCCCCCTAGATTTAGTTATCATCTCACCAAATGCTTTTGGCGCATCTTGAGCTGGAGATTCTGAAGACATCTCAAACTAAGCACATCCGAAGCAGAGATCTCTTATCTTTCCAAGCATCTCAGTTTCCCTGTTACTATCGGGAGCACCATTGTTCTCACTCAGGTTTGCACCCTCAGCATCATCCTCAGAGCCTCTTTTGCTCTCTCAATCCCCTCACTTCTCCAAATTATTGCCACATCTTATTGTTTCTGTCTTCATAATAGCTCTCACATATGTCCCCTTCTCTGCATTTGACATCCATTGACTACATGCTTTTGCTTCTCATTTTGGAATGTTCTTCCTCTTTACCTCTGCTTCCTGATTTCCCTGGCTTTCTTTAAAACTCACCTCAAGCACCACTTTCAGCAAGAGGCATTTTCAAGATCCTGATCCCTTCCATCTAAGATTATATTTCATTTATACTGTTTTTATCTTGTGTTTAGACAGTAACTTACCTGTTATCTCCCTTGTTAGAGTTGTAAGTTCCTTGAAGACTTTTCTTTGTTTCTCCACAGTCCAGAACAGACCCTGGCACAAAGTAAGTGTTTAAAGATGCTGGTTGATTGACTGTTGATAGACATGGAAAGGTCTTAGGGTGAATGTACAAGTGTGGTTGATAGTACATCAAGTTCAGGGTAAAGCTAGTAGTCCAGTTTGGCTGGCAAATAGTAGGGTTCACACATGGGAGTCGAAGCCAGGAGTAAGATTGTGAAGAACCTGAAAAAAGATGATTTTGACAGCTTTTTGGAGATGGGTGGATGGAAGAAGGAAGAGACTAAAAGCAGTCTAATGAGGCTTTTACTGTAGTCCAGATGAAGAGAGCCTGAACTAGTCTCCTTACTCTATATGAGTAGAAAGAGGATGCATATGAAAAATAATGTGGAGCTAGAATTGACAAGATAATTCTCTGGTTGTGAACAGGTAGTGTTGGTAAAAAGTCAAGGATGATCAAAGTTATAAATCTGAATGTCTGAGAAGATGGTGGTGCCCTCGACACAAATGGGATAATTTAGAGGGAGCCAGTTGTAAGAGACCAGGTTGAATATGTTAGGTTTGAGATAATACAGGACTTCTAGAAGGAGATATCCAGCAGGTTTTTGTTGATTCAGATCTGGAGTTTAGGAGAGAGATTAGGATTATGTTTATGTTTACAAATTTGGGGATTATGTGTATAGAGTTGATATTTGAACCCATGAGAGCAGAAGGTGATAGACATAGAACTATAGAGATAGAAAAAGACCCAAGATATAGCATTGGGGAAAATTCATGGTAAGAGAGCAGGAGATAGAAGATGATCCCAGAAAGGAAACTGAAAAAAAGCAATCAGTAAAAGGAAAATAGGAGAGAGCAGTGCTGTAGAAGCCAAGGAAGAAGAAAGCAAGTGATCGGCAGTATCCGAAGCTACTGAGAGGTGAAGCAAGAGAGAAACTGAAAAGGGATCCAAATATTGGATTTAGCAGTTAAATCAATGATAACCTCATAGAGATCATTTCAGTAGAGTGATGAAGGTTAGAAGCCAAAATGCCATGAGTGAAAAATGAGAAGATGATGAAGAAATTAGAAACAATGAATGTGGTTCTGTTCTTTCTAGGAGTTTGTCAAGGAAACAGAAAAGAGAGAAAGAGAGACAAAAAGATGTGATATGATGGGGGTAGACTTGAGCATGCTTGTAGGGAGAGACTGCAGATGAGAGAAAAGAAACCATTGTGAGCATCAGCTACTAGATGAGACATGGTGGAGATGGAGTTGAGAATACAAGTAAAAATCATTGGACTGGGCAAGTAGAAGAAGCTTCTCTTCCTCTGAGAGTAGAATAAAGAAGGAACTCTCCTCCAGACAACTGTAATCGTCCTAACTGTTCTGCCTAGCATCTTATTCCTTCAGACCATCCTGCATGGTGGACAGTCCCCTCCTGCTACATGACTGATCACACCATTCCCTTATTTAAAACTCAAGTGACTTTCCATTGCCTGTCATGTAAAGTCTATCCTCAATGACTTGACATTCAAGGCCCTCCACAGTTTACTCCAAATTGCCTTTCTTTTCATTTCATTTCAACAAACATTCATTAAAAGGTCTACATGGCCTCTGTGTGATAAGTTCTCAAAGTGCAAAATGCTAATAAGTAAAAGGAGGGAGAAGGATGGGTCACCTTATCTCATACTGCATCCACTGATATTCTGCGTATTCCAACTAAACTAAACAATTCACCAAACATTTTTTTAAAGATTTTATTTATTTTGAGTTTTACAATTTTCCCCCCAATCTTACTTCCCCCCGCCATGGAAAGCAATCTGTCAGTCTTTACTTTGTTTCCATGTTATACATTGATCCAAATTGAATGTGATGAGAGAGAAATCATTTCCTTAAGGAAAAAACAAAGTATAAGAGATAGCAAGATCAGACAATAAGATATCAGGTTTTTTTTTTTTTTTCTAAATTAAAGGTAATAGCCCTTGGTCTTTGTTTAAACAGTTCTTTCTCTGGATACAGATAGTATTCTCCATTGCAGAGAGCCCCAAATTGTCCCTGATTGTTGCACTAATGGAATGAGCAAATCCATCAAGGTTGATCATCACCCCCATGATGCTGTTAGGGTGTACAATGTTTTTCTGGTTCTGCACATCTCATTGAACATCAGTTCATGCAAATCCCTCCAGACTTCCCTGAATTCCCATCCCTCCTGGTTTCTAATAGAACAATAGTGTTCCATGACACACATAAACCATAGTTTGCTAACCCATTCCCCATTTGAGAGACATTTACTTGCTTTCTAATTCTTTGCCACCATAGACAGGGCTGCTATGAATATTTTGTACAAGTGATGTTTTTACCCTTGTTCATGATCTCTTCAGGGTATAGACCCAGTAGTGGTATTGCTGGATTAAAGAATATGCACATTTTTGTTGCCCTTTGGGTGTAGTTTCAGACTGCTCTCCAGAAATGTTGCATGAGTTCAAAGCTCCACCATCAATGTATTAGTGTCCCAGATTTCCCACAACGCTTCCAACAATGATCATTGTCTTTTCTGGTCATATTGGCCAGTCTGAGTTCACCAAATATCATGCCATCATGCTTTTGCTCATACCATTACTTCTGCCTAGCAGACTCTGTTTCACCTCCTCTTCCTAAGCTGAATATCTTGCAGAAGACATACTTCATTCTTCCCAGCTGCCATCTTATCAGACTTAACTCTTTTTATATGCTTAACATCCTAGTTTTTATTATAGTCATCTTGTCCATTTCTTGTTCTCTTCCTCCTAGATACTGGGTACATTAGAGAATGCTTAATAAATGTTTATTGATGCATGAATGTTTAAACTAGGTGCTAGAAGTACCACATTGCTGGTATCCTAACCTCAAGATAGCATCTTAGAATTTTCTGCTTTTCTATACCCTAATAAGCTACAGATGAAAAGTCAGGTGAAGCTCTGAGCACAGTGGAGGCTCATCTCATCCACCTTGATGGGTGATGTCAGTGGTCTACAGTCTCTACCATACAGTCCAATGCAAGTTGTATCTGGACAACTTGGTATATTTGCATAGAATACTGCCAAGGAAACAAATGTAAATGTAATGGGACTGAGTGGGTGAGTGTATTGAGGTGGTAAATAAAAGGTGATAGTGATATACTTGGGGGAGCCAGGGGCCTTAGCAGCATGCTCAGCTCCTGAAGTGTAGCACCCATCTGTTGTTCCTTCCCTCCTCCAAAAATCCAACTGAAAACAAAAGCTCATAAAGAGAACCAGCTTATCAGTCTGTCCTTCACATTTAATTTTGTTTTTCAGTTCGGGTTGCTTTCTTATTTCATTTTGTTTGCATACTAATTAGATGTGAGCTTTTGACTTTGATTTTATGGCCTACATATTTTCTAAGGTTTGCTGGCAGCATGACAGCTGATGTATCCCTTGAGGTTTCAGAAAAGCGCTGATGATGCAAACACAGCAGGGTCCTTTTTTCCTTTATTTTTTGGTTCCTCCCTCCCTACATTGGGGTTGCCAAGCAAACTGGGAATAATTGATGGCTCATTAAAGCCCCTTTCTGCAGACAGCTTCTTATGTGCCCAGAGAACAGCTTCCCTTCTTGCTGGATGTCTGGTAGGTTCAGAGGAATGAATGGTACTTACCTAGACTAATTGAGAATTAGTACTAGTTTATTTGCCTATCTTAATCAGGGGCCAGGTGCTGACATGGTGGCATCTCTGTACATATTCACAGTGTTTATATAATTGTAGATTGAGAGCCATGTGTTGCCATGTTTAATTGTCATCTTGCAACAAGGAAAGTCATTTTGATTAGTTATTTCATCATTATAAGCCATAAGGGGGAAAAAAATGGAAGAGAATCCCAAGATTTATGGAAAATGAAAATTTAGGAGAGCAAGGGCTCAAAGAGGTTTAGACTTTTTTTTTTGTTTGGCAGAACTTAGAGAAATGGAAGTTACAGTGGGGCAAATTATAACAAAAAGTTTCCAATAATTAGAGCTGTTAAAAAGAATAGGCTACCTTAAGAACTAGTTCCTCATCCTTAGATTTCTCATCACTGGAGAAGAGATAACTGCTTCTATTTAGTGGTTGTCTTTTTGTAAAAAAAGTTGCACTGTTCAGTTGTGTTTGGGGATAGATGAACCACACTATAAGGTTTTGTACAACTCTAGGATTCTGTGAATTACTTCTTCAGAATTTTTTAAAGTTTTAAAATGTTGCTAGCAAAAGTTAATGATGATTCCTTAGATTTGTTTATCACTGTCTTTTTCATAGCCTTTTCTGACTGCCTACTACTCACTGTGGCCTGCCCCTCCCCTCTCCCCTTCTACAGTACTTTCCTAATTTTTTATTTGAACCCTTCATTCTATTAATAGTTGAGTACATGTGTCATTCTTCCTGGCAGTCTGAAACTCCTTAAGGGTAGGATCACCTCATTATATCCCCAGCATTGCTTAAACAGTGCTTTGTGCATAGTAGGTCATCAGTAAGTATTTTCTGAATAGGTAATGCTCATGGCAAATATGTTAACAGAATTTTACAGATGAGGAGGCTCAGCCTTGGCAGATCAGGTGAACTAGCCAAAATTGCACATTTAGTAGTGGTGCAAATGAAACCAAAACTCAGATTTTCTGACTTCTGAGACTCTTTCCACTGAACTGTTGACATGGAGGAATTTCTTAAAAACTTTTAAATCTCAAGTGAAAATTACAGATGGAATCTATCCCCAGATATTATTAGGAGGAAACAACTATTGTATAAAGGGGGTCTAGGTGATTTTGCAGAGAATACTGAAGATTTTTGAAGCAAATATAATCAGTAGTGAGCCAGAAAGATATAAGGACTGTAAAATTATTTTAGAAATTGGCCCTTCGCCCTTTAATTTGCTTGTGCTCTTTGTGGTTTGAAATATCCTCCTAGATCCCTGTAAACAAGCATTTTCATATTGATTTTTGTCCACTTGGTAACCAGTGTGTTTCCTCTGGGTTTTTAATGCTACAGAAGCCAATAGGTTTATCCTTTGTTGTGTACGCAACATACACAGCTTAGGGAGCTGCAAGGAACAGCTGCTTCAGGCAAACTCTCTTGAATATTTGACCACTGAAAAGGAGCCAGGAAAGAGAAAAGGCAGCCAGTTAGAATCCCAACTCATCCTTAAATACCAATCATCCTCAGCCTGAAGATGACACTACTGTAGCACAGTGCCTCTTCTTTAAACTTCAGAGAAGGAAATGCTCATATCTGCATTTGGAAGCAGTCAAGTCTTAAAACAAGTCAAGGAGTCTTGTCAGCTCGTCCTAGATCTCAATTCAGAAGTTAGGACAAGGGTCTGGGTTTCTTTGTGTTGCCTCCATTAACAAGCCAGTATCAAAAAAAAAAAAAAATCTTATGACTTTGGTTTTAAAATGTTTTGTCACAAGCTAAATTCTCTCCCTCCTCCTCCTCCTCCTGCTGTTCTCCCAACACACAGGCACCTCCAAAACCCCACAACAGACCTTCAGGATTATTTCTTTGCTGCCATGACCAAGGTCACACAAACACCAGCATAGTGGTAACCACAACTCCAGTTTCAGTGAGTTGAGTGATTTGTTTTCATGAAATTTCCATTGAATTTTCATTCTGTTCCTTGCTATTTCACTTGTTCTTATTCAGACTAAAATATTCTCTTTCTTAAGATATGTAATTTCTAAGAATTTTTTTTAATGTACTTTCTGTTTGACAAAATCCTTAAGACTTCTCTACTCCATGATCTAAAACTTTGTTTTGTTTTGTTTTGTTTTTTCAGTAGAAATTTTTCTAACTTTCCTTAAGGTTAGAGTGTCTTCTTTATAGCTTTGGGAGAAAGATAGCTTTGGCTCCTTCAGGGTTCTTCCATAATCATTAGTAGTTTGTAAGCAAAAATATTATTGCTTTCCTTTCCCACTGTGCCCCTTTAGAGAGTAGGAATTTGGATCTAGAAGTCCCAAGGATCTGAGGAAGATTTGTGAGATCTTCTTGTAAATGTTTGGCTGGGAAGAAAGCATTTTCCCATCCACCATCTTCATCTCTCCCTCCTCCCTCTTTCTTAACATAAACAGAACAGCTTGTATTCAGTGTCTGAATAGTAAACCTGCTGTCGAAAGTTTGCTTTAATATTTATGCGTTCAGCACTGCTACATGTTTTGAGCTCCATCAAAGCTTTTATTATAAGAGCATTTGAAAAGGCTGGGGAAGTAGAGAAGCTGCTGATGTGTATGCCATCTCTTACATTCTCTCTCCACCCGACTCATCCTGCCTTACCACCACCTCCCTCTCTCCCCTTTTCCCCTCTCCTCGAGTCATCTCTCCTCCCTCCTTTCCTCCCTCCTCCCAACACACACAGAAAGCAAAGAGAACTCTTTCCCCAAGACCTCTGGGAGAAATCTGTTTAATATTTATAAACTGCTACTGTAGCTATAATAACCAGAGCTAGCTGGCACCACCAAGATTTGCTGCAAATAAGATTGTACTGTGGAAACAAAGGGTGATGATGGATAAAATGGAAAACCGGTACTTTCTCCTATTTCCATGGGGAAGGAAATAGGATACAGAGAAGACTGGTCACAGAGAGACTTAAGAAATCCTCAGCCATCTGTGCAATGACCAAATGATGGAGTTATTTTCAACAGGCACGCACTGAGTCTCTGTCATAGGCACGTGGGTGATATGGAGGAGAGAGCACTGGGGCTGGAGCCAGAACACTGTGTAACTGTGTGACCCTGAACAAGTTTCTTTTTAACTTGTTTGCCTGTTTCCTCATCTGTATAGTGCTAATAATAATAACACCTACCTTCCAGCATAGTTTTGAGGCCCAAATGAGATAACATATCTAAAACACTTAATATAGTGTCTGGCCTTTAGTAAGCACCATATAAATGTTAGCTCACATTTTGACATTATTATATATCTTTGTTTAAAGATGACAAAGCTCCATTTAAGTTCTGGCAGCAGTGTTAGAACCTGAAATAAAGTCTGTTCAGATAGTCTGTGAATGTGTGTGCAGTGCCTAAGAGGTCATTTCTACCTATAAGGGATGCCATTTGAAGAAGCAGCACCTTTCTGTGGATAACTTCCAAGTCTCCAACCTAGACCTCCCCTGAACTTCAGACCATATCTGTGACTTAACTTCTCTAAACTTGTCCCTCATTCTAACTTTGGGGGATTTTTTTGTCTTTTTTTTTTTGACATCACTAATCTTCTGGTCACCTGTCATAAAACCTTAGAGTTATCTCTGGTTCTTCTTCCCCATCACCACTCACATCCAGATTTACACTTACTAAGTATGGGTGTCCACACTACAGTTTAATACTGAGCTCTCTTCTCTTCCACCTTTATAATATTTCATCTTGTGATTTCATCAACTTTCATCAACTTTCATCATACTGATGATGATTTTTAAATCTATTTATTTATCCAGCCTTAACCACTCCTTTGAATTCCTGCTAAACATCTTGAACCAAATATCCCATAAACATCTTAAACTCAGCATTTCCAAAAGTTAACTCATCACCTTTCTCCCAACCACCTACTTAACTGTGCTGTTATCGTTGGGGTCTCTATCATCCTCCCATTTACCCAGACTCATAACTTAAGTGTCATCCTTGACTTTGCTTTCTCTCATTCCCCATATTTAATATCTTGATAAGGCCTATTGATTTTTTTTTATCATAACATCTCTCATATACACTCCCTTCTTTCCACTGACCTGGTGCAAGTTCTTATCACTTCATGCTTAGTCTCCCTACCACAAGCACCTTCTTACTCCAGACTACTCTCCACTCAGATGCCAGAATGATTTTCCTAAAACTAACCGTGCCACCTCTTAGTGAACTCCATTGGCCTCTACTGCTTCCAGGATCAGATATGAATATCTTCTGCTTGACATTCATAATCTTCCCCCGAACTAACACCTTTCCAGTCTTTTTACAATTATATCACATCTACCACCACCACTCTTCAATGTTTGCACTGGTTTCGCCTCATGCCTACACCACTCTCATTTCTGCCTACTAGTATCCTTCAGGTCCCTGCTAAAATACCATTTTCTATAGAAAGCATTTCCCAATTCCTCTTTACTCTATTGATTTATTCCCAATTTATCCTGTAAGTAGTTTCCTTGTACATAGTCTTTTGCTAGTTGTTTTCCTCATTAGACTGTGCACTCCTTGAGAACAAGGATTATCTTTTGTCTTTCTTTTCATTCCACTGTGCTTATCATAATGCCTTTCACAAATAAATGGTTCATAATTGTTTACTGAATCACTGCTTTAGGGAAGCTTACATAGTAAGCTGTTCAGAATGGATTGGATGAGTTGACTCTGTAGTCAAGAATAATGGTAGAAGGCTATTCTAATATTCCAGGAGAAAGATAATGAAGCCTTGAATCAGGTTGGTGTCCACAGCAGTGGACAGGATGGGGCTTATTTTAGGGTGATTGCCAAGGAAGGACTTTGCAACTTAAAACTCCCTTGATGCTTGGAGCAACTTTGCTCAGAACTATTCTTGTTACATGTTTGTCCCTTTATCAGGACATTGCATCTAGCGAGCCTGAAAGAGTTTTGCTTCTTTTAAACACTCAATGCACTTTAACTAAGAGAACCTAAGAAGTCCCTCTTCAAGATGGTTATCATACTGAAGGACTTTGATTTGTCAGAGGGTGTACTTTACAAGGACTCACTGGGGTAGCCATCTAGAACCATCAAGGGCAGTGTTCTCCTAACTCTAAAATAAAATTTAAAAAATCTATTAAAGTTGATTTTTCTTTTCAGCAATATTTACAGGAATATTTAGACAAAGTAGAATCTTCTAGCTTTGGGATGCTCTTTAAAGAAAAGAGGAATTATTCTGGCCCTGTGTTTAAAAACAAGCCTAAAGCCTATTTGTCAAAAGGCACAGATCCTACAATCATTGCCTTCAAGGAGGTACCTCCAATTTTGAGCAAGTCTAGATCTGTCTCTTTTTCTCCTTCCTCTCTTTTAGGGTGCTCAGTGTTTTCTTAAAAATCTTAGTGGAGATTATTCAGCAAATAAATTGTCTCAGACTTTGGTTTTCCTTTTCTTTTGCACTTACCCTGGAAGTGATAGGGTCCTAGAGGAAAGTCAGCTTCCTTATGGGAAGGCCACATCAGAGGGGCAGCCTCTTCTCCCTCCCTTCCCTCATAGTTCACAAAGCATTAAAGGAACAAAGTATTAGTTTATTTCATTAAGACTCTTGCCATAAGAAAGTACCCCAAGGCTATTAACACCACACTATTTCTTAATGGTTCTTTCTCTCCTGGGGATGTGACAGCATTCTTGGCAGATGAGGATGATATATCACTCACTGATTCTCTCTTCTAACCATTTCATTCCTTGCTTCCTATTGCCTCTGTAGTTCCTGAAGGTTCTTTAATATCAAGTATCACATTTGTTTGCCATTGAGGTGGCAAAAGTCTGTAATAAGGGAATGATGGTTTCAGGTGGAAAATGCACAGCTGGACTAAGTCTGCAGCCTAGATCATGTTTTCCTGCAGATGTCTGTAGTAATATAGAGTAAGAGGAGGAATTACAGAAAGTGGCAGTAGCAGAATTGTTTCCAAATTGTAATAAGGTTATTTTTTCTCTTTTCTCTTTTCCAAGTGCTTTTCCACTGAGGATCAGTAGATGCTTTAATGGTGCAAAAGCTTTTCACCACCTGAGAGAGAGAAATCCATTGCTCACTTTTTAGATACATCCCACTCAGGGCCAAAATGAAACATAGCCAGCACACTGCCCATGGCGAGTTCTGACACATAAACAGGCAACCAAGTTTTAAACCTTTCCTTACACCTTCCTCCCCTACCCCCCCCCCCCCAAAGTCCACCATGTACTAATTACTATTCTTCTTCCTTTTGTTTTCTCAGAATATGCAGAAAACATTGGTGATGGGAAGAACCAAGAATTCCAGGAGAATGAACAGAAGCGTATTCTGGAATTGCTGGAGAATTTTTAGTCCCACTCTTTTCTTATACCCCTCAGCCTGGAGTTCCATGGCTGCTTCCGGTCCCTTCAGCCTGATTTGCCTTTTCCAGGACACGAATTTTAATTTGGCTTTTGGATTCATTAAAGTTAGTTTTGGAATTACTGGTCTTGTGTTGTTGTTTGTGTGTGATTACCTTTCATCAAAAGAATGGTGAGTTTTTATGCTGTCTCACAATACCATCTGTAAAATGAGAGGATTGGACTAAACCTGTAATGTTTCCTAGAGTTCTAACCATCTAATTCTTGTAACATTCAGAATATAGAATGTGATTCTGACACTAATTTAATTAGTATATAAAAAAGAAGACATTCAACTAAGTGTTATCAATCAAAATAGTCACCCTTAGTGACTTCATGCTTTTTCCAGCAAGGTTGTCATTGCTCAGAAACATTTTTGGAAATTACCTTCAGAGCCCATTTGTGACCTATGTGAGAAAATTAGCTTCCAAGATTTATAGTCATAACTTTGTTCTTCACTTAAAATAAGCTCCAATTTGACTACTTTCCTTACTCACTAGCTGTGACTTTATATCATCTAGTTCCAAAAATTAAATCCATCATCATTAACAGATGAAAAAAAAAATTTGCTGTTGAGTTTAAATATAATATCCTATATATAGACTTTGAGGGCAATTCCAAGATGAAGATGCAAAAATATTTTGAGTAAAAGCACCATCCTAAGGATAAATGAATATCTATTCTGAGGGTATGATTACTTCAGATCCAGGAGTGGTAAAACGTACTTCATATTTTGAGATGACTAAAGAGAAGAGTTACCTGAGGGGTGGGGAATGTGAAGAACTAGAGGCATTTCTCAAATATAGTTCTCTTCTAGAAAGTCCTGTCATCCCTGTCTAATAACTTAATATGGATATTTTCCTGAAACCATGGGTTTTTGTGGGTGAATGGCATTCTAGTTTTAATTCATCCTGGGTCATTTGTTTTTGCCTTTTCTCTATATAAAAGAGGTTTTTGTGGGTTTTTCCTATAATGAAAATACATATCGTTCAGACATTTATTGTTGAATTTTAAAAACAGGAAATGTAAGTTAGAAGCAAAGAAATAGAAACTCCTAAGTATAATTTAAGTACCCTTGTCACTAAATTTTAATCAGCATGTTTCTACCACTTGATGGTCTTTTTTAGGATTTCTTCAAAGCTGCTGATTGTGTTCATAGCTCCTCATAGTAGGAGAAATGTTAATTACCTCATTAACACTTTCTTCCCCTCCTCCCTTCAACCCAGTGAGCACTTCCTTTTATAATTACCTCTTTTGTCAGGGAAAGAGTGCTTATTGATTTTTTCCAACAAAGGTCATCCTTGCATTATTTTCTGAGTTGTCCATTAGATCACTAGTCTCGAAATGGAAACATTTATTGCCTTGCACATAGTAAACCCTTGATAAACATTTGTTGAATTGAGTTAATGTCTTAGTGTCCATGGCCTGCTATAAACTTATTCACCCAGCACTTCTTTTTCATAGTAAATGATACCTTTATTTTTCAGCCTCACTTCTCTGGGAGACCAATCCCTTTATTTTGTTGTTCAGAGAATTGGGAGAGCCCAAAATATCCATGGCTTTCTTTGTGCACTGACTTCAGAGGGAGTGAAGAATGGTTATCTCTAGATCTTCCCTCTGGATTTAGTAGCAGTGAGCCCACCCTACCTAATACTGTAAGAGCAAGATAACCCTTGTCTCATTTATAGAGATTTGCGTGCAGGTCAGGTTTGCACTTTTTATCTCTGAGAAAAAAGTATCATCAGGGGAGCTTAAAGGCTTCATTCAAATAGGGCACAAGTAGGCTCCAGTGACCTGGCTAGCATTTTCTACTATTAGAAGAGCAACTTCATGACAGTTTGCTAACTTTCCTTAAAGGCAAAAATCCCTAACACAGTTTTCTCACTCTGCTTACCCCTTGGGTCAGGTAATAAAGGTGGCAATTCTCTGTACTGGAGAGATAGTTTGGTGTAGTAGCCTTGGGTCCAAATCCCTTAATGCTGAATCTATCAGATGTGTGACTTATGTGAATTCACTTATGTGAATCTTTCCTCATTTATATAATGGAGATGATGACAGCACTTGTACTACTGCCTTAATTCAATATGATAAACTTTATCCACCTACTATGCATAAATCCATCATGGGATTCTTATGAGAAGAGCATTGTGAAAATAGGCCTTTTAGTGTATTGAAGACAGTATTATTTTGAATGGAAACTGAAAGAATTTGATAAACTTAATAAATTCTCTATAAGGAGAGAAAATATGAGTTGCTATTTATTATAATTTCTAATCTCTCCTGCCCTTCAGCCCAGGACTCCAAATTGAGGAATCTCTTTACACCAGTACAGAACAAAAAAAGTTTCTATTGTAATGCCTTCAACTCTCTATCTACCACAGGGAGAATGCACTGATTCTGATAATCTACTGCCAGGAGAGGGACCATGGCTTTCTACCACAGAGTAGTCCATTATTACACAGACCCAGAAGCCTGTCCTCCTGGGTTGAATAGTTGCTACTCTACCCTGGGAAGCTCTTCACATTGGAGCACACCAATTGAAAAACAACTTCAAGGTTGGCCCTGCATGTTCTTTGGTTTCCAAAGGTCCTGTATATAGGGGGGCAAAATCCCAATATGGCATTCTTTGTCTCTAGAAGACTTCAAATATTTGTTAAACATTTGTTATGCATGGGGTACTGCTCACTTGATAGACATATTATATTGAAATTTTTGCAGTTAAATTTGGTAGAGTACTGTTTGACCCACAGTCTTCATAAGCCATGTTATAATGGTCTTAATGCACTTACGTTGGATTCATGGACAACACTTTCCCTCAAGGGCAAGGATAATTGATCAAAGAATTAAGTAAAATGGTGACCTTTGTGATCATTGATTCCTGGTATCCTTTAATTACAAAGTAACCATTAATTAAGCACTTACTGTATGCAGAGCATTCACTGTGCTTAGACCCTAAGGGAAATACAAAGGTTAATGGGTCAAGGACACAAAAATTACTAATTCTTAACTATACCACCCTCATCTTAGGGCAATTGTACTTATGTTTTATGCAGCTGTTTTTTGCACAGAGCCATAACTAGGTGGAAATTGAGGCCGAGGGAAGATAAATGATTTGTCTAGGCAGCAAGTCCATCAGAAATGAAAAGGAGGGTGGATGGAATATGATTGTGCAATTAGATGGGAAGTGTGCCCCAACTGAGGGGAGGAGGGTGGGAAGGGAAGGTGGAAGGAAACTTTGTAACTTGGAAATATACAAATGGATGAAAATAAATAAATTTTTTTTTTAATTTGGGAAGTATGAAAAAGGACAGGTTATTTGAAGGAAGAAGATGCTGGAGATAGGCTTCTTTCTCCCTGTTTTGTTGGTTTCTGGCCTTGTGGGAAGGAGTAACACACCTGCTGGTATGTCCCTTTCAGGAAGTTTCCAAGTATGTCCGACCAGAAAAGAAAAATAATGACCCTGAGCATAGAACTCCAGCAGTAACTCTCTGCTCAGTACTAGCAAAATAGTCATCGTGTGGTCACTTTCAGACCTGACCACTTTCAGACTGGCCATCTCCTCCTGCCCCTTGCTGCCATCAGAAATGGAGGGGGGGGGTAATTCACCAGGCTCCACTGACAGGCCTGGTCTGAGAATCCTGTAGTATATAAATATCTTTAATGAAGAAATAGAAGGGCTTTCAGGTCATGGAAGTCCTTTCATTTCTGCCTGCAGTAAAATTTCATTAAGAAAGGCACTGCAGGGCCATCAGAATGATAGCTATAAATCATGTTCTTTGTGTGGGACTCACCCCAGGAGAGGGACTCTACACTCTCCTAGGCCTGCAAGAGAGGGATCCTGTTTGCTAGGGCTAGAAAGCAGGCTGGAGTGCCCAGGGCCTGGGGAGAGAAGGGGTTCCAGGGCTATTGTACCAGGCCCCTCTGGCCAGCTGCCCACCTGGGCCCTCTGTTATTAATTAAGCTAATTATGCAGCTTTTATGGGCTGTTGCTAAGGGCCAACTTGATTTTTTTCCCCTACTGATGTCTTTGCAGCCGGCAGCCTGGGAGGCCCAAGGAGAAGTGCAATGGGTTCTGCCAGCTGCAAGTAAACATCATTATTGTAATTGGGGAAGGATTAAAAGGGCCTCAATAATTAGCTCCCTAACGAAGCCTTTTAACTGGTGAGCTGTGGCCTCTGACTGGTCAGCCTTCCTACTCTGACTTGGTGCCTGAACTAGAAGGGACTGCCCACTAAAGTAAGTAGATAGAGAACAAGCCCCCATGTGGAGTGACCCTTTTAAGGGCAGGTAGGTTATAAATGGAGTAAAGAGAGGAAAAAGTTGAAAGAAGACTAGAGTCAGTCTTTTCTCCTGACCCCTTGCACCGCCAGAGAGAGAGCAAAAATCATGACACTTTTTGAAAAATTATGAACTTAACAAACCAGCCTCTAACAAAATAATCATTTCCATATACATAACAGAACATAAAAAGGATTATTATGTACAATTTGCTTTCCTTTTTTATATTTAACAAATATAACTTTCAAAACTCCTGCTTGGGGCAGCTAGGTGGCAGAGTGGATAGAGCATGGGCCCTGGAGTCAGGAGAACCTGGGTTCAAATAGGGACTCAAGACACTTAATAATTACCTAGCTGTGTGGCCTTGGGCAAGCCACTTTTGCCTTGCAAAAATCCAAAAAAAATCCTGCTTGTCTTTTTTCCTACTGATCTTCCTTCTTTTATCTTTTTCAAAAATGATGAGCTTTGGGGCAGCTAGGTGGCGCAGTGGATAGAGCACCAGCCCTGGAGTCAGTAGGATCTTAGTTCAAATTTGATCTTAGACACTTAATAATTACATAGCTGTGTGAGCTTGGGCAAATCACATAACCCCATTGCTTTGCAAAAAATAAAAAATGATGAGCTTATTTACTTTTTTTTTCTTTTGGGGAGTTGGGGTGGGAGAATAATACTATCGCTTTATTCCCATCTACCTCTCAAATGAAATATTTTTTTAAATGCTTAGCATAGTGACTAATATATAGAAGACTTTAGTAGAATAAAAAAGAACTTGTAAAAATAGGCATAATCATTCAAAACAAATTCTCCCATTGGCTGCATCAAAAAATGTATATGTCATTCTATACCTTAAGCCTTCTTTTTCAGGAGATAGGAAAATTTGTTATCACTGGTACTTATTGCATTGATTAAAATCCTAAGATCTTGGGAAGTTTTTCTTGTAGTGTTATTATATAATAATCTCCTGGTTTTCTTGGTTCTGCTTACTCTGTCATTTCATGCAAATTTTCTCAGGTTTCTCTGAAAAAATCCCAATCATCACTTTTTTTAAATAGGAAAAGAAATTGAATTGTAGTTTGCCTTTTCCTATCTTTAGATATCTTTGAGGAATGAGCCTAGTAATAGTATTTTTGTGACAGTGGGTGAATATATACATGATTTAATGATTTGTGGGGGCCTAGGTTCAAATTTCTTTTCAGAATAATCAAACTTATTCATAGGTCCATCTATGTATACGTTATTTTGTCTATTATCCCTTAGCTCTCTAACATTCCTCTAAGTATTAGTGATTTAGAGCAATTTTTTTTCTTTATGATTACTGATAGCTTGGATTGCTTCCTTCCTGTTCATATCCTTAGACCAAATATACTTAAAGGAAAGAGGAAGATCCATATATACCAAAGTATTTACAGAATATATATTGTTATAACAATAGGAACTCCATCAGTTGGGGAATGGATGGATAAAATATATTATATGAATGTAACAGAATGTTATTGAACCCACAAGAAATTATAAAAGGGAGAGAGAAACCTGGGAAGAAATATATGGACTGATGCAGAATGAAGTGAATAAAACTAGAACAATTTATATTAAAAACTATAAAGAAAAATAACTAAGAAAACTGAAATAACTTTGATCAATGCAATATGAATCAATATTTCATTTTTCTTTAATTGAAGGAGGCTGGGAAAGGAAGAGGGGCGCTAGTATGTTAGTCACCAGTATAAAGAAAAGATGGCCATTTAAGCTGGTAAAAAGTACACAGAAGTGAATAGAAGGAAGAGCAGTTGTAAAGAGATACACAGGAAAGCTTTGAAAATAACATGTTAAATTTATATAGTTAAGAAAAATAAGCTTTATATAATACAACTTCACAGCTTTACATACAATCTTTTGGTTTTTGTATATTAAAATATATTTCTTGGTGTTTAAATTCAGAATTTTTAAAAAAAACTTATATGGGTCATAACCAGGACTAGACTTGGAAAAATGGATTGTTCATTAAAAATACACTTATATCTAATGTAATAAAAGTATGCTTTCATGATGAAGAATTAAATGGGTCAAAATTTTGTGAATGTAATGCTACATCATGCAAAACAAGTGTTTGCAGCAAAAGGACATACTGCATAATGTAACAGGATTACAAAAGATCATAAAGTTTATTTAAAGTCAATAAGTTTATTTTCTTTTGTTTTCCTCTCCAGAATGAAATTGCTTTTTTTAAAAGAGGAAGCTTTTAGGGTCAGTTATAATTAGATAGTGGGCAATATGTCCAAGGTCTGGAAATCAGGTTCCTTTATGAAACATTGAAACATTCATTTATTCAATAAACATTTATTAAATTCCTACCTTGTCTCAGAATCTATACTAAGAGGAAGGAGCAATAGATATGGTCAAAGGACTGATGAGTGGATGGGAACTCAATATCTGAAAATGATGTTAGAATCATTTAATACATATGCTTTCCAAGTTGACTTACTCAATTATGAAATTGTGCTGTGGAAGACTTAGAACTTAGGGCTGGTCCTACCACAAGTATAGATTTCTGCTGAGGCTTCAGCTCTGGACAGATCCCAACTGCTGTTTCTATGTAGCTACAATTGCTCAGCAATAGTTACAATCCTTCCTTTAATCCTAGGCAAGGGAATGCCAACCTTTGAAGGGTGGCATGCCAAGATCATGAGTCTTGTGCTTTGGGGAATTTTAGGGGAAATCAAGGGTGGCAGACATGGTGCACCAATGACAACCAGCTAAATTTCATCTTTCACCTAAGTTCAAAAACTAGATTTTGGGTCAGAAAGGAACTTAGATCATTAAAACCATACTCTATCCCTTCTCCCTTCCCATTATTCAGAAGAAGAAACAGTTTTAGAGAGGCCAAGTGACTTTCCCAAGGTCACAGAGAATTAAGTGATAGAAGGATTTAATCTCAAGTCTTTTGGCTCCAAATCAATTTTCTTTCCAGTGTGCCACATTGCCAACCCTGTCCCAGAATAACAATATTAGTGCTAGAAGGAACCTTTAAGATTATCACATAACTCCACACTTGCCAGAGGAAAAAGCTTAGTCTTAGAGTGGGCAAGGGACTTCATTCAAGCATTTATAAAGAGTCCTCTAGATGTCCAATGTTGGACACTGGGGGTACAAAGACAAAAAAAAAGTCAGCCCTTAAGAAGTTTACAAAGATAACACAACTCAAACATGGCAAACATAGATCTTGAATCCATGTCTTCTCATTACAAGTACTGTTTTCTTTCTGCTATACCACAGTCTGCTTGAAACAACAGAGTTTCTTGCTGTGGTATATGGGTATCATTGGGACTAGCTAAGTAGGCAAAAAAAAAAAAAGCAAATGTCTCTGAAATCTATCTCACCCTGCTAACTTGGAAGCATAATGGGTGGAATGGCCAGGCTGAGTGGGCCCCAGGGGGAACAGAGCACCAGGGAGAGCAGGGAAGGAAATCATTCAGTTGGTATTCAGCGTGATCCCATCTGTAACCAATCTACTTTCTTGGAGGTTAACCAGGGAAAAAAAAATGCAGTGCAGGAAAGAAACAGATAAGGTCACTACACACAGGAGCCAGAGACCATTAATTGAGCATAGACAAAGCAGTGGTGGAGAGAGCCAGGATGAGTGTCTGCCCATTGATTGCAGGGGCTTGAGTAATCCTGTACCTGATATTAGACCTTAAAACCCTCAAGTTGGCCCACAGGGGGAGGGGGCATAGGAGAGTGAAAAGGGATGGGGAGACAAGGCATAGTAGAAGTTTTGCTTGGAAAATTGGAATAGGCACAAGCTTTCTCAAAGCTCTTACACATAAAAATAATTCTATCATTCTATTTTTTTACCCATTCAAATACTCTTCATAGCATTCTTACCCTATACCTCCCTTGATCTTCAAGTTTATCTGTGTGATAAGGAGATCAGATAGCATCCTCAATTCAAAAATAAAGAAATGAAAGGTTGGAGGAAATTGCTCAAGGAGGCCCAATGAGTCAGTGGCAGGCCAGAGTTAGAACTTGGGTCTTTTGGCTCCCAATTTAGTGTAACCTTTGCTGAGGAGGGAGCACTGAATTTGGAGTTTGGAAGACCTGGATTCAAGATTTGTCTCTAACATTTGCTAGTTCTATCTCCATGGTCAGAGATCACTTAATCTGAGACCAGTTCCTTGTCTCTAAAATGGTGATGATAATGGTGTCACAATGGATAGAGTACTGTCCTGAAAGGACCTGAGTTTAAATCCACCTCTGCTACTTACTAGCTGTGTGACCTTGGACAAGTCACTTCACCCTGATTGCCTCACATCCAGGCCCATCTCCAGTCATCCTAATTCATATCTGACCACTGGACCCAATTGACTGGAGGAGAAAGTGAGGCTGGTGACTTGGCACAGCAGCCCCTCACTCAAATCCAATTCAAGTGCTTGTCATGGCATCACCTCCCTGAGATCATGGTCTTTTTTAAAGGACAAACATCAATATCATCATCATAAGCTAACTATGAACACAACTCTGTGGGCCTTAAAATGCCACAGAAATATATGCTATTGTTAACTACTGTTCATTTTTGATTTGAGTTTTCTCACTCCCTTCATTTCCCCCAACCCTACCTTTGAGTTCACTACTGATCCCATGAGAAAGATAAATTTAAAAGACCTATCCAAAGTCTCAAAGGTACAAGGCACAGAAGGGGAAGGGAAACAGTCCATTGAACAGGGACTATATCTGCTTTTTCCTGTATGGTGTTCAGAAACTTTATGTATCTCAGGGGAACAGACTCTGCTTCCTGAAGAATGCCCAATTATGGTTCCATTTATGTTTATGATTAGCACCTTCCTACAGCATCCTTGCTCTAAATATCTTCTCCATCCAAGACCTTCCCCTACTCCAAAACCTGATCTCAACTCTATCTCTTCCAAAAAGATTTCTGCTTCCATTTGCTTTGCCTTGATTGCCTTTGAAGGTGGTATAACCCTGGCACTCATCCAGTGAGCACCATTTCATTTTGCACCATCTCATTTTGCTACTTAATTGGGAAACTGTTAGGGTGTTATTTTCTGTGGTTGTACTTTGCCTTTCAAACTGAATTGTAATCATGAAGACGGGGAATTGCCTGTGTCTCCTTTATCTCCTGACTTTTCTTATTTGTCCTGACATCCACTTAGTATGATCTCTGGGAACATTTGGTGATGATGGTAAGAAGTATTCATTTACAAGTATTATGATCAACTGCCCTTTAAGATCCAGCTCAGATCCTGGCTCTTTGCTCCCAAAGTATTCCTGGAACATTGACCCATAATAAATATCTTTCCTCTGATCTCCTGCAGGTCTCTTTGGGGCCACATAATTTGAGACAGTGGGTGACTTTTACCTATGTGTGTCTCTGCCCTCTAGATTCTGAGCTGCCTGAAGGCTCCTGCATACATCTTAATGATGTTGACAAAGATGATAAGGTTTGAAGCTCTAAGTTGCTGTGCTTCTCTGGCATGAGGAGACTGTGCAATAGCACCTACCTTCCCTTATTGAGTTCAAGTCCTCAGTTCTGAGTGAATTATATTTAGGTACTAAAGGTGTGATATTTAAAGTGTGATCACTAAGGTGCTTCCAGTTATATTTGAATGGTCTTAGAAAACGAGAGAGATCCCTCAAGATGGAGAAGTGAAAATGTATCAATTTTTAAAAAGAGGAAAGCAGAGAAATCTGTAGACAAAAAACTAGTGAGCTTGACTTACATTACTGACACAATTCACTTTAAGGAAATGGTTTGTGAGTATTCAGAAAATGGACAGTGATAACTATATATATATATAACCCAGAATGACTGCATCAAGGACTACTCATACCAGACTTACCTCATTTCCTTATTCAACAGACTAACTAAATGGGTAGAATGAAAGAAAAAAAACCTTAGATTTTATGCTAAACTGGTAGGAAAAATGATGAGACATAGTTTACATAAAAGTACAATTAAGTGGATTTGAAACTGATTCAGGGACTGAACTCAGAGTAATCAGTAATAGATTGATTTCTACTAGGAAGGAGGTCTGAAATGGAGTTTACCAGGGACTACATCCCTGGAAATGTCCATCCTTATGTTGTTCACCATCTCTTTTGTGACCTGGATGACATGCTTATTAAAGTAAGAGATGACATAAAGCTTGGAGGAATAGAAAATACATTGATTGACTGAGGCCACAACCAAAAAGTGATCTCAAACTAAGGCAATGAGCTATCTTTTATTTATTTGTTTATTAATTAATTTATTTATTCATTCATTTATTTATTTTTGAATTTTAAAATTTTCCCCCTAATCTTGCTTCCCTCTCCCCACCTCCAACATAAGGCAGTCTGATGGTCTTTACCTTGTTTCCATGCTATACTTTGTTCTAAATTGAATGTGTGGAGAGAGAAATCATTTCCTTAAGGAAAAAAAATTTAAAAAAAGAGATAGCAAAATTACATAGTAAGATAATGATTTGGTTTTTTTTTTTAAATTAAAGGTAATAGTTTTTGGTCTTTGCTCAAACTCTACAATTCTTTCTCTGGATTCAGATGGTATTCTCCTTTGCAGATAGCCCAAAATTGTCCCTGACTGTTGCACCGTTGGAATGAATGAACAAGTCCATTAAGATTGATCATCAACCCCATGTTGTTGTTAGGGTATACAGTGTTCTGGTTCTGCTCATCTTGCTCAGCATCAGTTCATGCAGATCCTTCCAGGCTTCTCTGAATTTTCATCTCTCCTGGTATCTAATAGAATAATAGTGTTGGTTAACATACATAATACCACAATTTGTTCAGCCATTCCCCAATTGATGGACATTCACTTAATTTCGAATTCTTTGCCACCAGTTACTATGAATATTTTTGTACAAGTGATGTTTTTAACCCTATTTTATGATCTCTTCAGATATTGCTGGATCAAAGGGCATGCACATTTCTGTTGCCCTTTGGGCATAAAATTCCAAATTGCTTTCCAGAAAGGCTGGATGAGTTCACAGCTCCACCAACAATGTATTAGTGTCCCAGATTTCCCACAACCCTTCCAACATTTATCATTGTCCTTTCTGCCCATATAGAGATCTTTTAATTTGCATTTCTCTAATAAGTAATGATTTAGAGCAATTTTTCATATGACAATGGATCACTTTGATTTCTTCATCTGTAAATTGCCTCTGCATATCCTTTGACCATTTGTCAATTGGGGAATGGCTTGTTTTTTTATATATTTGACCCAGTTCTCTATATATTTTTAGAGATGAGTCCTTTGTCAGAAACACTAGTTGTAAAAATTGTTTCCCAATTTACTACATTTCTTTAGATCTTGGTTACAGTGATTTTGTCTGTGCAAAAGCTTTTTAATTTAATGTAATCAAAATTATCTAGTTAGTTTTTAATGATGTTCTCCATCTCTTCCTTGGTCATAAACTGCTCCCCTTTCCATAGATCTGACAAGTAAACTATTCCTTGATCTCCTAGTTTGCTTATATTATTGTCTGTTATGTCTAAATCCTATATCCATTTTGATCTTATCTTGGTATAGGGTATGAGGTAATTGGTCTAATCCAAGTTTCTGCCATGCCTAACTTCCATTTTTCTCAACAGTTTTTATGGAGAGAGTTTTTATCTTCAAAGCTGGACTCTGTGTTTATCAAACAACAGATTGCTATAATCTTTTCCTGCTATCTCTTTTGCACCTAGTCTACTCCATTGATCTACCAACTCTTTTTTTTTTTTAGTTTTTGCAAGGCAATGGGGTTAAATGGCTTGCCCAAGGACACACAGCTAGGTAATTATTAAGTGTCTGAGGCCAGATTTGAACTCAGGTACTCCTGACTCCAGAGTCGGTGCTCTATCCACTGCGCCACCTAGCTGCCCCTCACCAACTCTATTTCTTAGCCAATACCAGACAGTTTTGATGTCTGATGCTTTATAATATAATTTTAGATCTGTTAGGGCTAAGCCATTTTCTTTTGCACTTTTTTCATTAAGTCCCTGGAAATTCTTGACTTTTTATTTATCCATATGAATTTACTTACAATTTTTTCTAACTCATTAAAGTAATTTTTTGGAATTTTGATTGGTATGGCACTAAATAAGTAGTTTAATTTAGGTAGAATTGTCATTTTTTATTATATTAGCTCGGCTTATCCATGAGCAGTTGATATTTGCCCAGTTTCTTAAATCTGATTTTATATTTGTGTGAGAAGTGTCTTGTAATTGTTTTCATAAAGTTTCTGAGTCTGCCTTGGTAGGTAGACTCCCACATATTTTATATTGTCTGAAGTTACTTTGAATGGGATTTCTCTTTCTAGCTCTTTCTGCTATATCTTGTTAGTCATATATACAAATGTTGAGAATTTGTGAGGATTTATTTTATATCCTGCAACTTTGCTAAAGTTGCTAATTGTTTCTAGTAGTTTTTTTAGATGATTTTTTAGGATTCTCTAGGTATACTGCAATGAGTTATCTTAATAAAGTAGAATCTAATAAGGATAAATGTAAAGTTCTGTGTTAGGAACTGTTGTGTATGGAAGCATTGTCAATTATCTTCACCTGTTGTCCTTGAACCCCAGAATCTTATTTTACTAAATGCCATGGGAGTAGGAGTGGATTAGGGTCTGGGAAGGATATTTAAACACTTGTATTCTGGTGAATAAATGGAGCACTTGGAGATCTTGATGGAGTACTTGTCTCCTTTGTCATCCTTGTCTCCTGCCCCTCCAAAGCTCACTTGGGGAGATTGAGGGAGTCCAGAAGTGGGATTCAACAGTTCTGCATATAGGTTCAAGTAGTCTCTCTACTCAACCTGAATCTATATTGTGTCATAGCAGCCAAAAAAGTTGATGCCATTCTAGATTACATTGAGAAGCAGTATGTTTGGAATGAGGGAGGTAAAATTAGGTAAGGACTCCTATGTCTTGCTTTGAACAGTTCCCATCTAGAATACTGTGTTTAATTCTGAGTGCCATATTTTAAGAAAAACAGAGAGGGAGATCAAGATGATGAGAGGGGAGACATGTTAGTTATTATCAAGTATTTGAAGTGGAATAGAAAGATGGAAGACGAATTAAATTTGTTCTGGTTCGCCCCAGGAGGCAGAACTAGGAACAGTGGGTGGAAAATGCAGAGGCAGATTTTTGGCTTGATTCCTTCCAATTAGAGCTGTCTAAAAGTTGAATAGGCCCTTTCAAGAAGTAGTGAGTTCTCCATAATTGGAGTTCTTCATCTGGAAACTGAATGACCTATCACTGGTTAGGCTTGTTGAAGTAGGAAAGTTTTGTTTTGATATATGTTGGAATTAGATGGCTTTCAGTTCTGAGTGATGATATATTTGTGTAGAATAGTTCCCTTGCTATTTAACTCCCTTCACTGAAATGTTCTTTCAATTAGCTGATTTTTTTTTCCTGGGATGCACTGAAGGTTTGGAATATGGGCTTCAGTAACTCTGAAAGAGCCCTTTTCCCTACCTCTGAAGCCCCTTCCTGCCTTTTTCCCCAGCAGGAACCCAGGCTGAATTGGGCTGAAAGGGATCTATTCAGACTATCTGGAAGTTTCATGAGAAAAGTTTCCTTTTATAAAATCTGGAATATTGTCTTCAATTCTGGGTGCCACATTTTAAGAAAAACAGAGACAACCTGGAGTACTTCCAGCAGAAGGTGACCAAGATGGTGAGAGAAACTAGAAAACATACCTAAAATGAGAGCTTGAAGAAATTGTGTATGTTTAGCCTTGTGAAAAGAAAACTTGATTTCTTCTCACCAGCCTCTGGACATACCTGTTTTACTGTAACTCAACCAGAGGTGTCCCATCCCTTCCTAACTTGCCTGTCCAAATCCTAACCAGTCTGCAAGGTTCTTCTCAAGCCTCAACTACTTTTCTAAGCACAAAGTCATACAATATCAGAGTTAGGAGGGAATCTTAGTACATAGAAGATCAAAACTGGTATTCTACTTGGATATACTGGTATAAATTCAAGAAGTTAGGAGATCTGGAATGTCAGATATAGAAGAAATTTTATTTACAACACAGACCATTAAATCCTAGAACTGGAAAGGAAATATCTAGAATAATGCATGGCTGGGTCAATGAACAAATTATAGAAACAATAACTATATAAGATATTCCAAAAATCTTTTTGCAGTTTTATCAGCTTAAGCAACATAAAACTACACTAAGATTTTTTTGGATACTGATGATGAAGTAAATGGTTTTGTGTTTGAGCAAAATGAAGAATTCACAGAAACAATACCCCACCCAGAGTTATGGGGGGACAGATAGTTTGTTACACTTCTTCAAGTGGACCAAGTTCCAAGAATCAGCACAGTTTTGAAGTCAGGATAAAAACTTATAAAGGGAAGATGAACTGGAAGACATTGGAGAGGGTTGAGGAGGGATGCTTTCTATGCTAGTGCATTTTAGGAAATCACATTATAAATAGTCAAGGATAATTTTCTCATTATTTGGATAACATTAATATCTCAGCATTCTTTGTGTGCCTCAGTGTGCCAGATGGTTCTGGTCTGGGGAATGACAGCTTTGACATAAGGCATGGGGAAATGTTTACAGATTCAGGGTAGGAAGAGTTGTTATCAACACCAGAAAGGCACAAAATAATGAATTTTACCAAGATATTAGAAAAACATGATGTTTCACAAGATGGTGGCTTTATAGGGAGAAAGTCAGTGTGGAAAAGTTAACTATTTGCTTTCTGCTCAGTATTTCCACTTCATCAGAAAGTCTCTAAAAAAATACAAAATAATGATGAGACAGCATCCAACTACAGCAGCAATTTCAGGGAAAATTCTATCTCTAAAAAATATGAATTTACACAATTAAGAAAAACAGAAGATTAATGAACTGAATATGAATTTTAAAAACTAAAATCAACAAATTAAAGTTGAGGTAAGCACAAAAGAAGAAAAATTAAAACTGGAGGAGAAAAATAAAATGAAAAAAGGCTATAAAAATCATGAAACTAAAAGGTGATTCTTTGAGGGTGAGGGAACAAACAAGGCTAATAAAAACTTTAAGTGCTCTAGAAAAAAATTTTTTTTAAAGAATACAATTAAATTACTCAGTTAAAAAAAAAGAGGAAGAAATCACAGCCTTTTTCTTAATAACTTCACCAACCGCTTTGGTCCACCCTAAGGATTATGCCTTCTAGATTTTAATCCTTTCATCTCTAGACCATCTGCTCTGGAGGTCCTGCTATTCTGATTGATAATTTATTTATTATCTCAATACACTATTTCAGGAAGGACCCACTCATTTTCCACTCACTTCCTATTCTCTGTTCAAAAGCTTTGCCAACCATCTGTGAGTAATCTTTTTTCAATCCTTCCACCTTTTCCAGTTCTGGAATTCTAATAAAATCAACTTTTCCATTATTACTGAAAGAGATATTCCAATCAACTTCTACGCCCTCATCATCCCTGAAAATTTCAGGACCAAAGCATCCCTTTTTGACCATAATTCCCACATGTGTGTGTTCCCTATTAGAATTTAGGGGGACAGCTAGGTGGCACAGTGGATAGAACAATGGCTCTGGATACAGGAAGACCTGAGTTCAAATTTGACCTCACTCACTTCATTACTTAGCTATGTGTGACCTAGGGCAAGTCACTTAGCCCTATTACCTTGCAAAAACAAAAAACAAAAAAAACAGAATTTAAGTTCCTTGAGTATAGAGACTATTATCCTTTTATATTTGTATTTTCAGTACTTGACATAGAGAGCTTAATAAATATTTTTTCATTCATGAAATAAAAGAAATCATAAGAATTTACTATATACAATTATATGCTAGCAGAATCAAGAATTTTTAAAGAATTACAAAAGAATGAAGTTGTAAAATCCACATAGAAACTATCAGAGAGAGAGAGAGAGAGAGAGAGAGAGAGAGAGGGTGAAGGGAACTCCTGATCCAGTTGGAATTAAAAATTAATACTATCAAATGCTTAAAGAGTAATTAGCAGTCTATCAAACTCCTTTTTATAAACAAAAATGGTCCTAATACCTACACTAAGGAGGGACCAAGCAAAGAGAACAATAGCCAAATATCACTAATGAATATTAATGTAAATTTTAAAATAAAATCCTAGGAAAAAATTATTCACCATGACCATTTTGGATTAATACAAGCAATTCAAAGATGGTCCAACATTAAGAAAACAATATAACAATTAAAAACAAAAACAACTATATGATTATATTGATAGATGCAGAAAAAGCTTTGACAGAATATAACACTATTTTCTACTTAAAAGACTTAGACATTGAATGGCCTCTTTTTAACATAATAAAACTTCTATACCATGACCCAAAATCTAATATGATTTTCAATTTGTAAAGATCAAGATAAAGCAAAAATATCCTCTCACACAACTATTTGACATACTACTTTAGTATGCTAAGAATAGCAAAAATATAAGAGAAAGAAAGGCATAAACATTGGCTAAGATTGCATTCCCAGATGGCATGATTTTATTTCATTATTTTAAAAACTCAGTTAATAACAAGCATTTATTAAGTGTTTACTATGTGACAGAGCCTAACTTAGCAACCAGGGATACAAAGAAAGGCAAAAACACTTCCTGCCCTCAAGGACTTCATATTTTAATAAGTAATATAATATGTTAATAGCTAAGTAAATGCAAAATATATATAAGATAGATGGACTCTCAGAAGGAGGGCATGAAGGAGTAGGAAAGGCTTCTTTCAGAAGGTAGAATTTTAGCTGAATATTGAAGGAAGCCACAAGAATTGGGATATAGAGTTGAGCAGAAAGAACATTCCAGTCATAGGGGACAGCCAGTGAAAATATGAAGTTGGGAGATGGAATGTCTTATTCAAAGAATAGTAAGGAGACCACTGTAATTGGATCATTACATCAAGATAGTTAACTTAGAAAACCCCAGAGAATAAGTAAAGAAACTAATTGATTTAATAACTATAGTAAAAAATTAGGATGTAATATGTGAAAAATCTTAAAAGCATCCATTTTTCTATATAATAATAACAAAAACCAGGATGAAAGAATAGAAAAAGGAATCCTAATGAAAATAACTACAAAATCCATAAACATCCAGAAGTTAAATAAAACACTCAGGAAAAATAATGACCAAATAATTTAATATTTATTCATTATTTGTGGTTGTACTGAAGCAACATAATAAAAATGAAGGGTTACTACTCAGACTGATTTATAGGTTTTACTAATCAAACTGTCAATAGTTTATTTTTGAAATTTTTTAAAAATATAAACTTAAGTATAAAATAAAAAAGGAGGATCATAACTGAAATTTTAAAACTTTATCATGTATAGCTTGTTTTTCTTTTAAAGTATGTTTTCCACTTAAATATAAATATAAATGATCATTTCAAAGCTGTACTTCTTGTCTGTGATTCACTCTGGTCTTCCATCTGTTTTCTTCTGTACATCAAAAAATTCTTCAATGATCTCTGTTCTTCTTTCTCTTCCTTTCTCCTTCCTTTCCTCCCTTCCTTCCCTCTATTCTATCCTTTCCTATCTCCTTCCAACATGCCTTCATTGGGGGGAAAAATTCCATTTTGACCATGACCTAAAATGTTTCTTAAAGAGTTTACTTCATAGACCCAAGAAAAACAAGTTCATTTGAAAGTCCACCTGTTATAGAATCTCAAAGGAAAGTGTGGGGAAAAAGTAGGAATTAAAATATTTTTTGATTTGCTAATTTCTTTTTTTATTATTATTATATAAATATTTTATTTGTTTTACAATTACATCCAATGATAGTTTCTACCAGTCATTTTTTAGCAAGGTTTTGAGTTTTACAATTTTTCTCCTTCCCCCTTTCCCAAAACAGAAGACAATCTGATATAGACTTTACATTTGCATCCATGATAAGCATAGATCAATATTGAATGTGTTGTGAGAGACAAATCAGATCCAAAAGGAAGAAAAGACATTAGAGATAACAAAATTACATAATACATAAGTCAACTTTTAAAAATTGAAGATAATAATCTTTGGTCCTCATTTAAATTCCATATTTCCTTCCATGGAAACAGATGGTATTCTCCATCACAGATCCCTTAAAATTGTCCCTGATTATTGCACTAATGGAATGAGCAAGTCCATCATGGTTGATCATCACCCCATGTTGTTAGTGTGCATAATGTTCCTCTAGTTCTGCACATCTTACTTATCATCACAGCATCAATTCATGCAAGTCTTTCCAGGCTTTTCTAAAATCTGGTCCCTCATGATTTCCTATAGAACAATAGTGTTTCATCACATATACATACATACATACATACATATATATGTGTGTGTGTGTTTGTGTGTGTGTGTGTGTCACAGTTTGTTCAGCCATTCCCCACTTGATGGGCATCCCTCAGTTTCCAATTCTTCACCACTACAAACAGATCTGCTATGAATATTTTTGTACATGTGGGATTTTTACCCTTTTTCATGATCTCTTCAGGATACAGACCCAGTAGTGGTATTGCTGGATCAGAGGGTATTGCCCCTTGGACATGGAGTTAAGATATTTTAAAACATTAACCCTCAACCGAGTTTATATTTTGTGGGGGGAGGGGGTATTCTGTTTACTCTTAAACAAGAATATTTTATTAATGTATTAAAAAAATTATTTGTACAAAAAGAGAATAAATAAATATTTTAAAAAAGAGTAGAATCAAGAGAACAATGAATACATTAACAGTATTATTGTCTTAAGAACTATATGGAACTATAGAGAACATATGAAGAAAGATCAATCTGTATCCAGAGAAAGAGCTGATAAATAGAAGTATGTGTAGAATAATTTTACATTTCTCTCTCTCTCTCTCTCTCTCAATGTGTATATATATATATATAAACACCTATTTGGGTTTAGTGATAGCCATCTCTAGAGTGGGAAGGGGAGGAAAGAAAAAAGGGATTTATTTATATGATAATTTTATTGAATATTTGAAAAAATAGCAAGTCGTACCTAGTAGATTTGCAGTTTCATGTGCAATCATCTTTTTATTGTACTGGTATGTAAATGCTATTCCATAAATTAAAAATTAAAAACCCAATATTACTGTTAATGTAAAGAAATTAACCATCACAATTATTTGAAATTCATTGAAAGTTTAAAAAACCCAGATACTAGATAAGCTTTTCCATTACTAATATAGTGTTTTATATACCTGACAACAAAAATTACTATGAGAAGGATTCTCTATTCAACAAAAACTACTAAAAAGACTGGAAAGCAGTTTTGGGGGAAAAATAGGTTTAGATCAGCATCATCCATCCTATATCGTAAATTCTAAATGGAAATTTAAGAAGAAAAGATGATAAAAAATTAAAAGTAAAATAATGTAAGTATCTTTTACAATCATAGCTAAGGGGGGGGGGGATTCTTAACCAAACAAGGAATACAGAAATATCAAAAATGAATAATTTGAGGCACATGAAATCAAAAAGTCTTTACATGAACAAAATCATTTCAACTACAATGAGGAGAGAAACTATGAAGTGAGGAAGGGCACTGTATCAAACATCCCTGATTATATAATATATATATATATGTATATATATATATGTAATTAATAAATATTTAGGAGCAAGAGGCATTCCCCAGTGAATAAGTGTGCAAAGGATATAAATAAGTGGTTCTCAAAAGAAGAATTGTAAATCCTTAATAATCACATGAAAGTTTGATCCAAGTAACTAATAAAAAGAGAAATGCAAACAAAACAACTCTGTGGTTTCACATAACAACCAGGAAATTGTCAAAGATGATAAAAAGAACGAGAATAGCCAGTTTTTAAGGGATAATGAAAAAAATTTGGAATTATACTTTAAAAAATGATTAAAATGCTCATACCCTTTAACATATAAGCCCTCCTGTAGACATATGCCCTAAGGAGGTCAAATATAAAAAGAAAGGTCTATCAGTAATATTTGTAGCAGCAAAGAATTGGAAAAAACCCAGATAACCATAAATTGGATAATAACTAAACAAATTGTGATAAATGAATGGATGGAATATTACTGCACCATAAGAAATGATGAATATGTACAGGAAGCCATGAGAAGATGTGAAATAATGCAAAGGGAAGTAAACAGAACTAGCAAAAAATATATACTATGACTAAGCAATGTAAATATAACCACAATAGCAAAAATTGAAACAATGCTGTGTAATTATAAAGCCCAAGTTTGACACAGGGACATAGGATTGTATCTTCCCCCCCTTCTTTGCATGGGTCAGAGGGGGATGGAAGAGGACACCGTGGTCATGGAACATTGCATATACTGTCAGATTTGATTGATGTGTTGATTAGTTTTGCTGAACTCTAAGTTCCCCCTCGTAACATCCACACATTGGCTCTCATCATTCCTTTTGGAGCTATAGAGACAGCTCTAATCCCACTTCCACTAGCCTTCAAACATTTGAAAGCATGTTGATAACAACAACAATAACAACAATATTTGGAGAAATCAGTCATATTTCCCGTAAGTCTTATTACAGTCACAGGCACAGATATATAAAAATACATTTGAGCTATGCTGCAAACTTGCTTTGCTCTATAAATGACAGAGAAGGTAATGGACATCTTGGGATCCCTTGCTATATACTGCTGCTGCTACCCCAGCATCCCACCTGAAATAATCCTGTCTGAACCAGAAGCCATACCTACTTGTCTGAGTGAGCTAATCCATTCAAGTTTGCAACTGTGGACCAGGAGTGAGCTTGCCGGGTCAGTGAATGAGTGCAAACTTGCCCAGAGGACTATGTCTAGTAGGTTCTAGCCATACTTCCCATCCATGTACCTTGGACAGCTAGCTCACTATGCCCCTTCCTTCTCTCTTTTTTTTTCTTAGTTTAGGAACAATAATCAAATCAATACTCATATTGTCTCTGGAAAGGCCATGCTGAAGGACTGCACTATAACTCCTCCACCATTCCTATGACTCTTCAAACAAAAGTTCATTGTTTTTCTATAAGTTACCTCTTCATATTAGACTACTAACAACTCAAAGTAAGAACTATCTTACTTTGTGATGTTTTGTCTCCAAAGCCTGACACATTCTAGATGTTAAATAAATGCTTTTTTTTTTATTCATCTACTCATTATTATAAAGAATGACTCTTTGGATATATGAGGGAAATTAATTTTGCAAAAAAAATGAAAGCTATTAATAAAAATGAATAAAAAATAAAGTTGCTAAAATGCCGACATCCTTTGACTCAAAAATCCCACTGCTAGGACAAAGAAAATCAGAGTCAAAAAGAAAAGTTCCGGGGTGTCTGGGTGGCACAATGGATAGAGCACTAGCCCTGGAGTCAGTAGTACCTGGGTTCAAATCCGGCCTCAGACACTTAATAATTACCTAGCTGTGTGGCCTTGGGCAAACCACTTAACCCCATTGCCTTGCAAAAAACAAAAAACAAAAAACAAAACCCTTTAAAAAAAAAAGGGGGGGCAGCTAGGTGGCGCAGTGGATAAAGCACTAGCCCTGGAGTCAGGAGTACCTGCGTTCAAATCCAAGCTCAGACACTTAACAATTACCTAGCTGTGTGGCCTTGGGCAAGCCACTACTGCCTTGCAAAATCCTAAAAAAAAAAAAAAAAAAAAGTTCCATATACATCCAAGTATAAATTGCAAAACTTTCTCTGGTAGACAAAGAACTGAAAACGAAGTATGGATTAAAGGACTGATTAAACAAATTGTAAACCATAAGAAACAAGACCTATCACTATGTTCCTTTATAATATACCTGTCTTTTCTTTTTCCAGAGCTGTGTCTCTGGCCAAAACCTTTTCTCATCTCTAATAAAATTGAAGAAAGCTAATCTTTCTAATTTGAGGATCATCAGGATTGGCCTGAGTGTGATGAGTTAGTTACAGTATTTCTTGGGCCAACAATGGACTGAGTGGGCATCAATTATATTGAAGCTAATCTTATTTGTGGTGCAAAAATGGTATATCTTGTCTGGGAAGTAGAGCAGAAATGACAGGTTCTGGGGATGACAATGATTCCTTGGTCATTCTGCCACTTGTACAGTTGTTTATCTATATTTCTATTTCCTCTGCTTATGATCCTTGGTCCAGACTGTATAATTAGGTGTCCAGGGGTGTCTATGACTCCATCCTGATAGAATTTGTCTTGCTTAATCTGTAAAAGGATGGCTGAGTCTGACAGCTGTTTTTCTTGAAAATTGGCTGTTTTCAAGAAAGGCATATCTTTTGAAGTCTATTAGGATGGCTCAGAGGAGGATGGGAGAATTTGGATTGACTGGAGGTGTTGAGAAAATGCTACCAGTTTTCTAATTTCTCCTAACCTGGTGAAAAGAGAATTAGTTTAGATATCAGATAGCCTGGGATCCACCCTTTTGAAAGCCCTTCCATTCTTCAAATGTCTTCTCCATGAGGTTTCCTCTGATCCCTTAGGTTAGAAATCATCATTCCTTTCTCTGATTCCACTTCTCTGATTTTCTTTTTTAATGTATTTTATTTATTTTTAATATTTTCTTTTTAAATTTTGAATTTCAAATTCTCTCCCTCCTTTCCACCTCCCTCCTGACTCCACTGAAGAGACAAGTAATATAGTATCAATTATACTTGTGAAATCATGCAAAACATGTTTCTATCTTAGCCATGTTTTTAAAAGTAGAAAACTATACTTTAGTTTGCAGTTGGAATTCATTACTCTCTGGAGGTGGAAATTTTTTCACCACAGGTCCTTTGGAATTATCTCAGATGGTTGTATTGTTCAGTCACTGTAGACAATGATATCCTAGTTCTCACTTTATATCAGTTCATATAGATCTTACTATGTTTTTATAAAACCATCCTCTTCATCATTTCCCATATCATACTAGTCTTCCCTCATGAGCCAAATGTCACAATTTGTTCAGTCATTCCCCATGATGAGCATTCCCCTGATTTCCAAATTTAAAAAGCTACTACTAATATTTTTATCCACATAACTACTTACCCTTTTTCATTGGTCTCCTTTGGATACAGACCTACTAGTGGTATTTCTGGGTCAAAGAACATACACAGATTTATATCTATTTGGACCTAGCTCCAAATTGTTTTCTAGATTGTTTGGAACAGTTCTCTACTCCATTAAGTAGAATGATTCTTATTTTTTATAAATTTGACTCAGTTCTATACTCAGTAAATATTTGAGAAATGAGGACTTTATTATAGAAACTTTCTATAAAATTTTTGATATTACTTCATCATCTATGCTAACTTTTATTAAAATGTAATTTCTCTATCTCTTTTATTTAGGTCTATTTTTGCTTTTGCTTTACAAGAGATCATGATGCTACCTCTGCCCTTTTTTTTTGTTCAGTTGAAGTATATTAGATTCTGCTCCAGTCCTTTATCTTAACTCTGTGTCTTTCTGTTTCAAGTATATCTCTTGTAACCAACAAATTGTTGGACTTTGCTATTTGATTCCATTTTATGGATGAGCTCATCCCATTAACATTAACAGATGATTAGTACCTGTATTTTCCCCTCCATTCTCTTTTCTTCAGTTTTCTTTTTCCCTCTCTCTTTTTTGATCCTGTCCTTTCTTAAAGATTTATTTTGTTTATTCCATCCTCCCATTTATCATTCCCTGCCCCTCCCCCATTTCTCTTATCCCCTTATGTTTACCTCTTTATGCTTTTTTTTTGAGTCTTGTCTTTGAATGTCAAATTTTCTATTCAGTGCTGGTCTTTTCATCAAGAATGATTGAAAGTCTTCTATTTTATTCAATATTCATTTCCCCCCATGAAGGATTACACACAGCTTTTGGGGATAGATTATTTTCGATTGTAATCTTAACTCCCTTGCCTTCTAGAACATGATATTCCAAGATCTCTAATTTGGAAGCTGCTAAGTCTTGTGTGATCCTGAATATGGCTCCATGATATTTTCTTTTCTTTCTGGCTATCTGAAGTATTTTCTATTTGATTCAGGAGCTCTGGAATTTGGCTATAATATTCCTGGGGAGGTTTTCATTTTGGGATGTCATTCAGGAAATGATTAATGAATTCTTTCAATTTATATTTTACCATCTGGATTTAGGATATTAAGATAATTTTTACTAGTAATTTCTTGAAATATATCTAGGTTCTTTCTTGGATCTTTACTTCCAGGTAATACAATAAGTCTTAAATTATTTTTCCTTGATTTATTTTCCAGGTCAGTTTTTTCCCAATAAAATATTTCAAATTTTTCTATTTTTCATTTTTTTTGATTTTGCTATATTGTTCCTTGAAATATAATTGAGTAATTAGCTTCTACTTACCCAATTCTAGTTTCTAAAGAATTACTTCCTTCAGTGAATTTTTACTTCCTTTTCAGTTTGGCCTGGTCTGCTTTTTAAGGGATTCTTTTTTTCAATAAAATTTTGTGCTTCTTTTATCATTAGGTCAGTTGTTTTTTAAGGTGTTATTTTCTTCAGGATTTTTGTGTCTCTTTTCCCAAGTTGTCAATTTTCTTTTCATATTTTTCTTGTATCATTCTCATTTGCTCTCCCAATTTTTCTTTTCCCACTCTTATCTCTTTCTTGAACTCTTCTAGGAATTCTTGTTAGACTTATGTCCAATTTGTCTTCTGAGTTTATGTCTTAGTCTTCCAGCCACCATAGTAGCCTTTTGTGATCAAATTCCTTTTTTTTATTGTTTGCTCATTTTCTTACTTCTTGACTTTGAACTTTTAAAGTTGATCTCTACTCACCTCAGGATGGGGAGGCACTGTTCTAAATTCAGACGTTTTCATTTTCAAAGCTAGGTCTGGGGGTCTGCGAGTTTTCAGTGCTTATAGGATGATGTGAAACTGGAAAAGGTGTGGTCACTGCTCTCTTGGTCTGTGCATTCAAAGCATTACTAAAAATGATAGGTAGAAACTACTATTGTATATAATTGGAAAACAAATAAAATATTTATATTAAGAAAAAAGATGCTGCTACTCCAACTGCAACCATCATGCATGTGGGCTCCAGACCAGGTTTCACTGGTATCACAAACTTTCCCTGCTGACTTCCTAAATTTTATTAGGCTAGAAAAAAATGTCTCACTCTGACCTTTTGTTGGCTCTGCTGCTCCAAGATTTAATTTGAGACCTTATTTTATAGTTGTTTGGAGGGAAATGTTGAGAGGGTTCAATTGGATTATCTTTAATCCATCATCTTCTATCTCCTCTCTCATTTTCTACCCAATTCAATTAAATGAGCATTTATTAAATCCTTATTATATACTAGACATTATGCTAGGAATAGAGATGCAAAACCAACAAGAATATATCCCTTGCCTTAGGAGGGCTTGCATTCCATTGAGAGGCAACAATGTATAAGCTAACAAATGATTACAAAAATGATTTGGGCTGGCGGAGGAGAGATGCTAACCACTGGGAGAGGGATTAGGAAAAGTCCTTTTCAGTAAAATGGGAGGTGACTCTTGGCCTGAATCACTTTTGAATGATGCTAACTAGCTTTATTAAGTACGTACCTCCTATGTGATAGTTATTTTGCTAAGGACTAGATGAAGCTCATGATTTATATCTATAGTCAAGGAAGGAGTATGTATGGAGAGTCTGGGTAAAAGCCTAGAGATGGGAGCTCTAATGCAGTGCATGGGGGAACAGCAAGTAGACTAGACTTACTGGAAGGCAGTCTGGAGTCAACCTGTAAAAGGTCAAGCTTCAAGGTCACACAAAAAAGTCTATATTTTAATCTTAGAGGTAATAGCTCAGAAGCTTATTAAGCAGGCGAGAAAGATGGTCAGACCAGCTCTTTAATGATTCCTTGGTCATTTTGCCATTTGTATAGTTGTTTATCCATATTTCTATTTCCTCTGCTTATGATTGGACTGCATGATTAGGTGTCCATGGGTGTTTATGACTGTCCTGATAGAATTTGTCCTGTTTAATTTGTAAAAGAATGTCTGAGTCTGACACAAGATTTAAAGATATCAGTGTGGAAGGTGTACAAAGGGATGGAATGAAAAGGAAAAAGAGGAAGCAGATAACGCAATTAGGAGGCCATTGCAATAATTCAATAAGAAGTGATAAGTGTCTATGGGAGTGGAGAGGAGACAGGACAGATATGAGTGATGTTGTGGAGATAAATTAATGAGACTTAGTCACTGATTAGACAGGAAAGATTTAGAGAGTGAGGGTGGAAAAATCCACATGGACTCTGAGGGTGTGACTTCTGAGGAAAGGGAAGAGAAAGAAGGGGAGACATGGAGTAGTGTGCCCTGCAGTCCATGACTAGGTATTGTGACCTAGCCTGTTAGGGGTAGCCTGAGTGTAGAAGGACCACTCAAAGGATTAGCTGGTAATTAACAAGTAAAATGGACCGCTAGATGGCGCCATAGTGCGTGGAGTGCTAGATCTGGAGTCCGGAAGACAAATCTTCCTAAGTTCAAATCTGGCCTCAGACTCTGGGCAAGTCACTTGACTCCGTTTGCCTCAGTTTCCTTGTATGTAAAAAATGACACTACACTCCAGGATCTTTGCCAATAAAACCCCATGACCAACAAAAGGAGAGAGAATGAACAAGCTTGGAACATGGGTCAGAAAGGACCCAAGCATATTTCTGGTAAACATTCCCACTTAATTATGAGTCAACTCATATTACAACAGTAAGAGAGGAATTACTGTCTCCTTTTTAGAAATGAAATAATTGAGGTCCAAAGAGTTCAAGGGACTTGCCCAGACTCTCAACTACTAAGTGGTGGTTAGGATTTGAACTCTCTGTTCCTTCTTCCTAGTCCAGTTCTCCTCTCACTATACTGCATAGCCTCTTAGGAAGATGAGAGTTAAAAGTTTTATTTTTATTTAATACTTATTATGCATTATTGTTTTATTCTTAAATATTGATCACAATAAATTACATTTTCTATAATCAATTGATTAATATTTATTAAGTACATACTTTGTTCTAGAAACTGAAAAACCCTGGAGATTAAAAAAAAGGCAAAAAGACATACCTGCTCTCAAAGCATTTACAATTCATCTAGAGGAGACAACAGGCAGACTGTTATATACAGGGCAAATGGTATACTGGGATAATTAGGAAATAACTAAAAGGGATATTGGAGTAAAGGGAGGTGGGGAAAGCTTTCTGAAGAAGGTAGAAATTTAGTTGAGATTTAGAGAAAGCCAGGGTGATCATTAGCTGGAGCAGAGAAGGGAGAGTTTTCCAGGCATGGGAGAACAGCTTGGGAAAATTTCTGGAGTCAAGAAACAAAGCGTTTTATTTGTGGAGCAATGAAGAGACCAATGCCACTGGATCCAAGGGTGGAGAGCAGGGGGAGAAGATGAGAGGAGCCTGGAAAGGTTGGCAGGGACCAGATTATGAAACACTTTGAATGCCAAACAGATCCTTTTGTATTTACTCCTGGATGCAACAGGAATCCACTGGAGTTTATTGAGTGGGGAAGGTGGTGGAAAGAGTGTGATGTCATCAGACCTGAGCTTTAGGAAAACCACTTCAGTGGTTGAATGAAAAATGGATTAGAGTAGGGATAGACTTGAGGCAGATAGACTCACCAGAGTTATTGCAATCATCCAAGAAGATGGGGTGAAAGTGTCAGAGAAGAGAAGGGGGCATAACTGAAAGATGTCATAAAGATGAAATCAATGGGCCTTAACAGATTGTATGTGGGGGGGCAGGGAGAGGGGAAATATAGTGAGGGACCCCCAGGTGGTGAGCTTCAGGGACTGTTATTGAGGTAAAATAGATAGACCTTGGCACAGGATTGGATGTGGCAGAATGAGAGAGAATTAGGGATGGCACCCAGGTGGTGAATCTGAATAACTGTGAGGGATGATGGAACCCTCAACAATAATAACAAAGGAAGTTAATGAGATCAGTTTTGGACATGTTAAATTTAGAATGCTTATGTAATATTTCATTTGAGATATCCAATAGGTTGCTGGAGTTTGAAGACTAGAAGTCAGAAGAGAGATTAGGGCTGAATAAGTAGATTTTAGAATCATTGGCATAGAAGGGGTCATTGAAACCATTGGAGTTGATGAGATTATCCAATGAAATAATATAGAAAGAAAGAACCCAGGAGAGATACCTGTGATGTTATCTAGGTGAGGATCCAGTAAAGGAGTTTAAAAAGGAGTGACCAGATAGGTATAAGGAGAACCAGGAGGGAGTGATGATGTCATAAAAACAGACAATCAAGGGAAAAGATGATGGTCAAAGGCTTCAGAGAGGTAAAAACAAACAAGAAAAGAGGACTGAGAAAAGGTCACTTGTTTTGGCAATCAAGAGATTGGTGATAACATTAGAGTTTGAGTTGATGATGGGTCAGAACTGTAGAGAATTAAGAGATTGAAAGGAAAGGAAGTAGAAGCGTCTATTATAATTCACTTTCTCATAGAAACTATCCACAAGAGAGAAATGGGATGATAGAGAACAGGGAGGAATAGACCTAATGAAGATATTTTTTGATAATAGGGAAGACAAGGGTGTGCTTGCAGGCAGTTGATTATCATTGCTTATTAATGTAATTGGGACAGCTAAGTGGAGCAGTAGATAGAGCACCTGCCCTGGAGTCAGGAGGACCTGAGTTCAAATTTAACCTCAAACATTTAATAATTACCTAACTATGTGACCTTGGGCAAGTCATATAACTTCATTGCCTTAAATTTTAAAAAATGAAATGCTTAAAAAATTATTAATGTTATTGCTTAAAAAATTATTAATGTTATTAATCTCCCATGTGCTAGGCACTGTGCTAGGTCCTGGAAAGCAAAATGAAGCAGGGTCTGCCTTTAAGAAGCTACATTTTTTTTTAGGTTTTTGCAAGGCAATCAGAGTTAAGTGGCTTGTCCAAGACCACACAGCTGGGTAATTATTAAGTGTCTGTGACCGGATTTGAACCCAGGTACTCCTGACTCCAGGGCCAGTGCTTTATCCACTGCTACATTTTATCAGGGAAAATATTATGTACACATAGAGGGGAGAGATCATAAAACTGGGGAAAGTCATGACTTTTGAATCAGAGGGCCTGGGATCAAATCCTCCCTCACTTAATTTCTTATTTATATGATCTTGTGCAACTCTTTAATCTCTCTGGGTCTTAGTTTCCTCATCTGTAAAATGAAGGGGAAGAAGGCCCTGCCTGCTTTGTGATCCTAGGTAGAGATCAATACATATATAGATATATATATATGTATATATATATATACATATATGTATATATATACACATATATGTATATATATATATTTACATATATACATTTCTACAGCACCCTAAGGCTGTATTCCTTAAATAGTATTTCCTAAATAGAATTATAAAACAGTATTCCCTAAATAGAATTATAAGAGAAAAAATAAAAGTATCTTCATTTCACAGATAAGGAAACTGAGGTCCAGCAAAAGGAAGTGACTGGCCTAACAGCACAAAGTTAATTAGTATAACCAGACCTCTTGATTCCAAGTCAGGAATCTTTTCACTGCCATCCTCTTCCTCAGTATAAATGACAACTGGAGTCTTGAGGCCATTTCCCCACAGCTGCCTGGGTAGATCTGCAAAGACAGCAAGGGAGCATGGTTTTTCTAAGCCCTGGAACTTGGAGTCTGGAGAGCAAGGTTCTGGTCTCAGTTCTTCCATTGACTCACTTTGTGACCTTAGCCAAATCTGGGTTACAGTATCTTCTTCTAGCAGAAGAGGAAATTGACCTCTCAACTTGGATATTTGCCTTATTTCTAGGAGTTGCAGGATCTTTAGAAGCCCACAAGTTCTGAACAGGACTATATCCCATCTCTACATGGTTCTGGGCTACTCTTCTCTCAGCCTGCCTCATCAGACAAAGTCAGGCCCCAGGTGATTATGACCTTGAGGCTCTCCCTCATCCATAGCTGCCTTGCTCGGTTGGTCATTGAAGCCTGATGTTGTCTTGATTCTATGCTTCCCTTACTATTTTGTAATTATTGGGGGGGGTGCAAAGGAGGAGAGGGGAGATAGGAAGGCTGTGTGTGTGTATGTGTGTTTATACATATAATTTTCCCCAATTATATATATTAAAATAATTTTAAATAGTTTTGAGTTCTAAATTCTATCCCTTCTTCCATTCTTCCCCTTTCTACCCCAAGATGGTAAACAATCAGTTATAGTTTCTATATGTACAATTATGTGAAACTTTCCACATCAGTCATTATTCTAGGAAGACTAGAATAAAAGAAAAAGAATGTAAGAAATAAAGTGAAAAATGGCATACTTAAGTCTGTATTCAAACAATATCAGTTCTTTTTCTGGACAGTATTGGGATTGCCTTGGATCACTCACTATATTTCTATTACTGTGTATAACATTCTCCTGGTTCTGTTCACTTCACTTGGCATCATTTCACATAGGTTTTTCTGAAATCATCTTACTTGTCATTTCTTTTTTTTTTGCAAGGCAAATGGGGTTAAGTGGCTTGCCTAAGGCCACACAGCTACGTAATTATTAAGTGTCTGAGACCAGATTTGAACCCAGGTACTCCTGACTCCAAGGCCGGTGCTTTATCTACTACACCACCTAGCCGCCCCACTTGTCATTTCTTATAACACAATAATATTCCATCATAATGATATATCACAGCTTGGTTAGCCATTGGTTAATTATGGGCATTCCTTTGATTTCCAATTCCTAGCTACCACAAAAACAGCTGCTATAAATATTTTTGTATAAACAGGTCCTCCTCCCTTTTTTACATCTTTGAGATATATATCTAGCAGTGATATTGCCAGATCAAAGGGTATGCACAGTTATAGCCATTTGGGCATAGTTCCAAATTGTTCTTCAGAATGGTTGGATCACTTCACAACTCCACCAAATTGCATTAAGGTCTCAGTATTCTCACATTCAGGAAGGAGCTGTCTTAAAAGACAGTATCACATAATGAAAAGAGCCTCTAGGTCTGGAGTTAGAAGTCCTGCACTAACCATATTAAGATGGAAAAAGAGGGGCATTTCAGTCAGTACCTGATTAATATGTTGAGGCTTGAGTTAGCTTCATTTGTCCTTTCTTAGAAGCACAGCAACAGTGGACTGTGACCAGATAAGCAAGGAGTAACAGGGTTTTCACAAAGAACATTGGGATGGAGGTAAGAAGGGGACAGGATATTAACATGGAGGGTCTCATCTTTTCTGCTGATCCCTGGACTGGGGATCCAATGCTACCCATGACTATCCTGACTCTGGGCTGTCTAGACTACCCTAAGATTGTAGCTATATGGATGGATCAGTCCTGCTCAATCAGTCACATCTTCCAGGTCCAGAAGTCTCACTAGTACTATGAGGCTGAGCATGTTATTAGCCCCCATACCTCAGTCAGGGGTCAGTCAACTGACATTTCTTAAACACCTATGCTGTGCCAGCACTGTACTAGGCTCTGGGGATACAAAGGTAAGAAGTCCCCAGTCAAATGGAAAAGACAGTATACCAATAACTATGTATAAAACTATAGACAGGATATATCAGAGATAATCAGCAGAAAGGCAATAGCATTAAGAGGGATCAGCAAAGGTTTCTTGTAGAAGGTAGGATTTTAGTTGGAACTTGAAGAAGTCAGGGAAGAAGAAAGAGATGAAGAGGGAAAGAGTTTAAGGAATTAGAGATAGAGAAAATGTCTAGAATTGTGAACTGAAGAATTGGGTAAGGAAGAACAAGGGATTGTACTGCATGTAAGGGAACATGGATTCTTTCTTTACTGACTTTGGGGACAGGGACAACTGGAGGAGTAGGGAGCAAGGAGATGTTTTATTTGGACTGTGAGTAATGGGAATGTTTGCTGTTCTTTCTTGAAATCCCTAAACTTTTTACTGATTCAACTGTTTAGTTTTGTTTTGAAAGAATAAGAACAAAAGAGGGTAAAAAAACATGAGGGGGGAAAAAGCATAAAACAAATTTTAAAAATTGAAAATAATGTACTTTGGTCTGCATTCAGACTCCATAGTTTTTTCTCTGAATGTGGATGGTATTTTCCATCATAAGTTCTTTAGAATTGTCTTTGGTTACTGTACTGCTAAGAAGAGCTAAGCTCATCACAGTGGATCATCACACAATGTTGCTGTTAATGTGTACAATGTTCTCCTGATTCTGCTCACTTCACTCAGCATTACTTCATACAGTTCTTTCCAGGTTTTTTCTAAAATTCACCTGTTAAGGTAATTTTTGAACAAAATTCTGTCCCTAAAAAGATAGGCTGTCGCCAGAAGGTGAAGGGAGAAAATAAGTAAATTAATGTCTGAGCAAGGGAACACAGCACCATTCTCAATTTGGGATGGAGGTAGGGCACCTATTACCTACAGGGAATTCATTTCAACATTCTAAGGCTTAATGTCAGGATTTTTAAAACCATCCTAATAGTTTTTTAAAATTATTGCCCTGTTTGGTTTTTACATTATTTTCATTTCCAAATATGCCCTTCCCCTCTCCAGAGAGCCATCCCTTGCAAATAAGAATTAAAAAGAATAAAGGGGGGGGTCATTTTAGTAGACTAACTCACACTTTAGTTGAGTATAACAGCACATTCAGTGTTCCATAATAGGGGTATTCCACCTCTGCAAAGATGGGTAGGAAGTACATTTTCTCCTCCCTCTTCCTGGGCCAGGATCGGTCACTATCATTACGTGATTCAGTTTCTCTATTGGTCGTTGTTCTTACATTGTTGTGGTCATTGTTTACATCCTGGGCCTGCTTACTTCATGTTGCATCAGTTTATAAGTCTTCCTGGCCTTCTCTGTATTCTGCATATTCGTTATTTATTAAGGCTCAGTAATATTCCATTACAATTACTTCCCACGATTTCTTTAGCTACCAAGACAATCATATTTACATCACGTGCCTCATACATTTGCTTTAAGGAAATCGTTTTTTAAATCTTCAGTCACCATGGAAATGGAAGCTCATATTCACCATGGCTCCTGGGATGTTACTTGGAAAGAATGGTTCAAAGGTCGCCATGAAAGCAAGTAGCCTGAAGAGCAGGATGCCCTTGGTGAAAGGCAGTTTAGTTGTATACTCATTCCCCAGTGAGTTCCCCCACCCCATCCCAATACCTCATTTGGTGGCCAGCAGGCCTCGAACCCCAGCTGGGTCCTGATGGATAATGGGGAGGCACCAGAGCGTGTGGAGAGCTCGAGTACCCGGGCTATTGCATCTCATGCTGCTGCCGTGTTTTCTTGTCTCTGATTGTAAACAGATTTGACTAAAGAGGTAAATTAGAAGTTAATTAGAGGGAACATGATTGATGAGGTACTTTGCTGTGATTGGGAGGCGTGGAAAGCCCAGCTCCTAGCACAGAAAGAGAGGGTACAGGATTCACTGAGCAAGGTGTTACATCCACAAGAGGACAGGATCCCCCTTTCAAGGGGTCTGAAATCTCTGGGCACTTGTGGGACTAAAACCACCTCAGGGAAAGCATTTAGTGGGTAGCTGGAAGATGCTTTATTGGGGTAGTTCTCCATTCATCTCTTTCAGGGTTAAATCTCCCAGCTTCATGGAACCTCAGTGGTCAGTTTCTCGAGGGGTGAGATAACCATGGAGCTGCAGCATTGGCTGCCCACCCTACACTCCTCTAGCCTGCTTAGAAGTAGAAAGAACGCTTCACCAGTGACAACAGGAAATGCAACTATGGATACCAATATCATACAGTCAGTACATTCTCTTCCCAAGATGTGGAGAGAGGTGAGATAGCAGATAGAACAACCATGGTTCTAATACAATAAAAATAATAACTCCTATTTTGTAGCATTTCACAATTCCCATGTGCTTTGCATAGTCCCTCTTATTTCATCTTCGCACAGGGATTATTCTCCCCATTTTGCAAAAAAAGAGTCAGAGAAGGAAATAATAAATTTCAGATCTTGAACATGAACTCAGGAGTCTTTTGATTCTCAGGTACAGAATGTTAGGACAAAGACTGTCTGAGCTAGGAGGGCCTTTAGAACAGAAAGTAACAGCTGGAGGGGACCTTAGAATGGCAACAACAACAAAAGCTATGTCAGAACTGGGGCCTTAATAGAAAAGAAAGGCTGATGGCTTTGGGGGCAGAGGACTTAGGTTCAGATCCCAACTCTGACATCAACCATGTGACCATAGGTCTAATTTTGATTTCTTTGAGCCTCAGTTTCTTCATCTATAAAATGAGAGGTTCAGTTAAATGGTCTTTGAGGTTGCTTACAGCTTTCTATCTTTGACTTTATCACCTTCCTTCAAGCTCATACTGGTCTGATCAGCCAAAATCAGACACACTATATCTTAATTCCAATATAATGATGATATTTTGGTCTTCTTTGAGAATGAAGGGCAATAACAAACCAATTATTTATAACCTTAGAACACAGATTACAGATTTAGAATTGGAGTAAACCTTATAGATGGAGTCCAATGTTCTATCTGCAATAGAAGTCAAGATTCCTAGGCCCCTGACCTGCTAAGAGATCCACCAAGATGCCTAGGGCTACAAATGATTGTTTAAGGGGTGAGGAGCAATGGTGGGAAGGAGGTATCTCTGAGATAGCAGCTTAGGAAGAGAAGGTTGGTACTGTTGAGAATCAAGTCCAGCCAAACCGTCTCCCATTACCATGACTGCTTGCAATGGAAACCTATGGAAGTACATGAATAATTATTGAATATTTGATAGAAGGCTGCTTAACCAAGACACTAGTGCAAAAAATAAACTTGACTTGTGACTGGTGGGAGACTTAGTATGTGTGAAAGCTTTCATTGTTCAAATAGTTGATCAAAAGATTTCATATTTACATATTCATTTTTGTTAGTTAGCTTTTATTAGAAATGGGTCCTATCAGCCTTGCTCCTACTTCTGCTGTCAGGGCACCAGAGTTGTCAACCCTGGGGGTAAAAACAATCTCTGAGTTAATTGAACAGCATGAGAAAGGGACAGGATGGGTAGTAGAAACAGTCCTGGTCTCCCAGAAGACCTGAATGCCCATCCCAGCTCTGCCACTAAGTCTATGACCTAAGGCAAATCATTTGTCTCTCTATGCCTTAAATATTCTTTTTTAATTTTTTTTTATTCTTTTTTTTTAGGTATTCACAAGGCAATGGTGTTAAGTGGCTTGCCCAAGGCCACACAGCTAGGTAATTATTAAGTGTCTTGCTGGACTTAAACTCAGGTCCCCCTGACTCCAGGACCAGTGCTCTATCCACTGCGCCACCTAGCTGCCCCTGCCTCAATATTCTTAATCTATAAATGATATTCTTAATCTATAAAATGAAGCAATCTGGGTACTCTCAGAAATCTTTCCAGGTTCCTATTTTCCCTGGTTCTGGCTCAGCATAGGAAGAAGATTTAACCTTCATCCTCTAATTAAAGCTAAAAGGCCCCTTGATTTTCCCTCCATTGGAAAAGGAATCTGATCTTACATGACACGGGTGAGAATCATGAAATACTTCAGGTTAGAAAGAGCATAGGTCATAAAACAGACTTCAGAGAATGGGAAATGCAACTCCCATGTTTTATAAATGAGAAAATTGAGTCTAAAAGAGGTCGTTTGACAGAAAGGGACTAGGACTTAATTCTTCTCTCTTCTAGTATAGGGACCTTTCTGTTGCATCACATTGTCTACCTAGCTGACAAAGAAGCAGGATGGGAGGAAAACAGAATAATACATGCCTAAGACCTGTGATTGGGGGAGAATTCTTAACTAAGCCAGAGTCAAAAGTGATCATAAAAGATAAATTTGACTACATAAAATTAAACTGCTTTTGTGTAAACAATACAAATATACCTAGGATAGGAAAGAAAAATGCTCATGAAGAGAGGGAGAGGTGGCCCTGGATTCAGGAGTACCTGGGTTCAAATCCGGTCTCAGACACTTAATAATTACCTAGCTGTGTGGCCTTGGGCAAGCCACTTAACCCCAGTGCCTTGAAAAATCTAAAAAAAAAGGACAAAGAAGAGAGGGAGAGGAAAGGGAAAATCTTTGGATCAGGTATCTCCGATGAAAATAGTCTTTTGACTCTGAGTCAAGAGAATTGATAGAAGTATATGACAAAACCCATTTCTCTACAAATAAATGGTACAAGGATATGCAAATTTCAGAAGAAATAAAAATGATCAAGAACCATATGAAAAAATGTCCCAAATTCACTAATAATGAGGGAAATGTAAAGTAAAACAACTGTGAAGCTTAGCTTCACATTTACAAAATGAATAAAGATGATAAATGGAAATAGATAATGCAGAAGAGGTCGTGGGAAGGCAGGCACATTAATATACTGCTGGTAGAGATGTGAATGGATCAGGTAGTCCTGGAAAACAATTTCAAATTGTTCTAGAAAAGTCACTAAACCATTCAGACCCTTTCACTCAGCAATTCCACAACTGGGCACATGTCCCCAAGGAAATCAATGAAAGAAAGGTCTCATATATAATAAAATATTCATAGCAAGACTTTGTGCTGGGGAAAAAATTAGAAGTATAAGGGGTACTCATCAGCTTGGGGATGTCTATACAAAATTGTGGTATTTTTAATGTAATAGAATATTATTGAATCATAATATGAGGAATTCCTATTTATTATCTGATAACCTTTTTCTCAGTCCTCTTCCTTCTTGATCTTTCTGACACTGACACTCTCATCCAAATTCTTTTCCTGTATGTTTTGTTGTTCAGTCATTTCAGTCGTGTTTGATTCTTTGTGACCCCATTTGGGATTTTCTTATAAAAGTCCTAGTGTGCTTGGCCATTTCCTTCTCCTGCTCATTTGACAGATGAGGAAACTGAGGCAAACATGGTTAAGTGATTTGCTCAGAGTCATGCAGCTGGTAAGTATCTGAGATCACATTTGAACTCAAATCTTCCTGACTCCAGGACTGGTGCCCTATTCACTGTGCCAATTTGCTGCCCTTCTCCCATATACTCAAAGGGGTTTTGTGGTGCTGCTTTCTCATGGCTTTCATCTGACTTGTTTGGTCACTACTTCTGAGTCTCCTTTGCTAGAGAATTATATATTTTGTACCCATTAACTCTGGTTGTATCTCAAGATTTTGTCCTGGGTCCTCTTTTCTTTTCTCTCTACATATTTTTTTAGTGACATCATCTCAAAGCAGATGACTTCCAAATTTATATATCTTATTTTAGTCTCTTTGCTGAAGTCTAGTCAAATATCACCAAAGGCATCTCAAACTCAACATGTCACTCCCTTTTCCCAAACTTCTCTATTTTAGTCAAGGACATTGCCATCCCTGCAGCCACTTAGGTTTTCAACGTTACAATCAATCTTCTTCACTTTCACTCACCCTTTATATCCAATCAGCTGTCAAATTTTGTTGATCTTAACTCCAGAACATCTGTAATATTCATCCCCTTCTCTCCATTAATGTAGCCACCATCATAGTACTGGCCCTTATAAGAACTGACCTGCACTATTACAATAGCCTCTTAAGTGGTCTCCCTGCCTCGGGTCTCTCCCTTCTCCAATCCAATCTTCATAGAGTTGCCAAAATGATTTTTCAATTCTAACCAATTATTAAAGGAAGGACTCACTATTCAAACAAAATTTACTGGGAATATTGGAAATCAATCTAGCAGAAAATGGATTTAGATTATATTACATCCTAAACAAATTAGAGGAGAGAAAAGGATATACTTTTTAAATCTATGGATAGAAGAGCCCTTGACCCAACAAGGGATTAAGAGGATCATAGGAGATAAAACAGACAATTGAAACACTTTTGCTCAAATAATATCAAAGCAGCTTAAAATTATAAGAGAAATAGTTGATTGAGGGGAAAAAATTTTGTAGCATTTCTCCAAAGAAGGTTTTATATCTAAGGGAACTGAATGAAATAATAGGAGCAAGAGCTGTTCCCCAATTGATTATGAACAAGAACTTCTTAAAAGAAAAAAAAAACTTGGGGTAGCTAGGTAGCACAGTGAATAGAGCACCAGCCTTGGAGTTAGGAGTACCTGGGTTCAAATCCGATCTCAGACACTTAATAATTACCTAGCTGTGTGGCCTTGGGCAAGCCACTTAACCCCATTTCCTTGAAAAATCTAAAAAAAATAAGTAAAGAAAAAAAGAGAAAAAAGAAAAAACTTAACAGCAACCATAGGAAAATGCTCTGTCACTAATAAGAGAAGTGCAAATTTGAAAATTTCTGAGGTTTGATCTCATACCAATCAGATCAACAAAAATGAAAAATAAGAAAATGACAATTGTTGGAGGGAATAGTTCAGAAAGTAATTTGGAACTGGTTCTCCCCTCCCTAGTCTGGCAGCAAGAAATTATATATACCCTTTGAACTAGTGATATCGCTAGTTCCAAAGAGATAGAAGTGGATATCTAGATATCCAAAGAAGAAAGAAGAAAAGGACTCATATATACAAAAATATTCATAGCATCACTTTTTTGTTGTGGCAAAGAACTGAAATGTCTATAAGTTGGGAATGGTTAAATTAACTATGGCATATGAATAGAATAGAATATTACTGAACTGTAAGATATGGCATAAGGGATAATTTCAAAGAAACTTGGTAGGGCTTACAAGAACTGATTCAGGGTGACATAAACAGACCCATAAGCACAATTTATAAGGTGATGCTAACATTGTAAATATAAGAAGGCATTGTTGGAATCATTTTATAAATTGTGCTCATAGTTCTATTCATTTTATTCTGCATCACTCTATACAAGCGCCACCATTTCTTGTGCATGCTCCAGTCATCTAACATGGAGTGTCCTACTTCTGGGAAAAGACATTTTGGGTTCCTCTACTATATAGGGGAAGCTGCCTCTTTCCATTATCTGTGCACAGAACTAGTTTAAGCTATGAGAAAGGGACAGCCAGTCTCTCTCTCTCTCTCTCTCTCTCTCTCTCTCTCTCTCTCTCTCTCTCTCTCTCTCTCTCTCTTTCTCTCTCTCCAGTCCCTGACAATCTGATTCTGTCTTTCTCTGTTACTCTGTTTCTTTCTCTGTTTCTCTCTTTCTGTCTGTCTCTCTCCTCCTCCAGCTATGTACAGAGAGTTGAAGGTCTTGTTCACATACAACATTAGCACCATGAACTGAGTTTGGTAAGGATAAGAACAACCTCTTCCTCCTTTTAGAGCCTCTGACTCTAAGAAAGAGGCTTGGGAGTTTTGGTCTGTTCTGTTCTGTTGTCCTTTTAAACGTTTGAGGTGCAGGTGACAAGATCTTAGGCCAGATATTATTACTTGCCTAGCAGGGAAATCCTGAAAAACCAGAATATCTAAGTCTCAAACCCAATGGAAGCTTTGGATTTTAAATGTGTGAGAACTATGCTATTTTAAGCCATCCTTTGAAAGTAATTCTACTCTCTTAGTTCTAGTTCTAAGAGAATGAGGTGGTATAGGGGGAGAGATTATATTCCCCCACACACACAGTTTTGAGGAAGGAGTGAATTTTTTTTTGTTCTTACTATATTTTTTGAAATAAATATTTCTTTGTGAAAGCTAATCCCACTTTTAAGTAATTACATAGAACTGGGGAGATGGAGATCCCCTCATTAATTGGAGTCAATGGTACAGAGACTGGACACCTCCAAAAGCCCTTAAGGTATTAGAGAACTCTGAGGGGGAAGTGAAACATAGTATATATGGCCTTCAGGCTGCAAGAGCCAAAGTAAGCACTGTCACATAAAGAAAACACATTTGAAAGACTTAAGAACCCTAATCAAGGTAAAGACCAACCACAAATCTAAGGAATGATGATGAAGCATGGTACCCGCCTCCTGACAGAGGGGTGATGGATTAGAGGTGCTGAATGAAACATGTATTCTCAGACAAGGCCAAAGTGGGAATTTATCTTGCTTGACTACACATATTGATTACAAAGATTTTTTTTTAAGGAGAGGGGACAAATGGCAGGGGAAGAAGGTATTGTGACAGCAAAGCAAAAAAAAAAAAGGAAAGAAAAAAAGCAAAAAAGGAATAAGAGTAGCAATGTGAAGTATTTTTAAATAAGATTCAGAAGAGGAGGTTTGGAGTGAAACAGAGACAAGTAGGAAAGCTTTGGAATCAGTACACTAATGGTACTGTATTCTTTAAAGGAAAAAAGAGAGAGTCAAATTATCTATGATGGAATTTGTGGTTTCATGTATATCCTTTTTTGATGTTTTTCTCTATATGTGTAAGTGCTCATGTCTACTGATATTTGGCAGTTTCTAAATATTTAAAATAAATTTTTAAGTGCAAATCTGTCTCCCCACCCCTGTACCTCTACTCAGCAAAACAAGCCTGGCTTGTTACTTCAAGAATTGAATATAAATTTATCATTGTGGCTAGTAAAGACTTTTTTAACCCAGCTTCCTTTCAATTTTATTACAAGTTAATTCCCTTCCCATACTCTATGGTCCAGACAAATTGGTTTTCTTTCTATTCCTTACCCATATCTTCCATCTCATCTCCCATCTCCTTGCCTTTGCCTTGTCTGTCCCTCATGCCTGATATGTCCTTTCTCTTTACCTTTGCCTCTTAGAATCCCTCGTTTCTTTCAAGGCTAATTATGAGCACCACTTTCTATATGAAACTGTCCTTGATCCCCTATATCTGCTAGAACCCTCTTTGCAAAATTAAATTTTATTTATTTTTAATATATATGCATGTCACTCCAGCTTGATTATAAATTTCTTGACAGAAGGGAAATTTTCACTTTTGCTTTTACATTCCTAGAACCAACACACTTCCCTATACATAGTAATGTGCTTAATAAATGGTGACTTGTAACAGGACAGCTAGGTGGTACAGTGAATTGAGCACTGACTCTAGAGTCAGAAGGACCTGAGTTCAAATCCAGTCTCAGACACTTGATATTTACTAGCTGTGTGACTATGACCATGGGAAAGTTACTTAACTCTGATTGCTGCACAACTCACCCCTGTCCCCCCAACAAAGAAATTATTGGTTCAGTTGAATCCAGAGATTGTGTATGCATGCACTGCATGACTGTATAGTGAAGAAACTAGAACTAATTGCTTAATGTGCTTAATACTAATTGGAATGAACAATTTTGATTCCAGAGAGGAGAGGATATAACACTTATCCCTCTTCTTGATAGAACTCTTGATTTGGAATATAGCAGATAATGCCTGATTCAGGTTGCTTTGTTGGGTTATATGTAGCTCTTTTTCTTTGCTGTAAGAGAGATCTCATTTGGATGAGATGGAATGGGAAGCTACTTGAAGAGGGAAAAAAAGCATGGATAAGAAAAGGAGAAGAGAGTAGGAACTTTAGGAGAAAGAGCATTTAACTTGGAACAAAGGATTTGAATCTCAACTCCAGTTCTGCCCCCTACTAGTTAGAGCAACATGAGCTGTTTGAACTTCCAGCTTCACTTTCCTTCTCTGCAACTCAGGAAGAGCACTACTTGCACCCCCTATCTCAAAGGGCTGTTCAGAGGAAAATACACTATAAACAGCAAAGCTTTGTATCCATGGGAGCTTTTATTATTATTTTTTAGAATCTAGTCATGGTTGCTTTGGTGCTTCTTCTTTCCAAAAGGCTTGGAATTTTCCAAGACGCAAAAAACATTTCCTCAATGTCAAAGAAGTCCAGCCTATACACAGAGAAAGGCTGCCAACTTTTCAGAACTAACCACAGGCCTTTGATAAAGAAAAAGGTTTCCAGGAAACTTATTTGCTGCTACTTGAGAGTAGATGGCCTGTAATCAATCAATCACTTAATCTTTAGCTCTTATGATAGCTAGGTGACTCAGTGGCCAGAGCACTGGCCCTAAGGCAAGAGGACCTCAATACAAGAGGCAAATCACTTTATCCTGATTGTCTCAAGCAAACAGTAATAAAAGATCTTACTATGTCCCAGATATTGGACTTTGAATCAAGTACAAAGAATGAAATAATCTCCACTCACCATGAGGTCAGATTCTAATGGGGGATACTAAGGGGTAGAAATGGCTGGACCTAGTCTGGATCTGTCTTTCATCTGGGAAGCTGGTGGTAGAGAGCTGGACATTGGGAGTGGGGTGGTAAATGGTGGGCCTTGGTAAACATCTGGACCTATGTCCAGAGTTGGTCAGGACCTTCAGGGTCCAGGTGCCTCTGTTCTACTGCTCAAGGATAGCATTGGGAAGATTAGTATCTTTGATCTTTCACTTGCATTTAGATCTTTCATAAGCCATCCCTGGTGTTAAGGTCAGCAGTTGGGGGGGGGGTGACCAAATGTCTTAAGAGTTCAAGAATTAATGAGGAGGCTTTATACCTTTAGCCTGGTACACTGTGGTGGATATATATTATAGATACACATGTACATATATGAGTGTTTATATTTATATCTATCTATCTATCTATATGTGTGTGTGTGTGTGTGTGTGTGTGTGTGTGTGTGTGTGTGTGTGTGTCTATGTAAGGGCAACTGGATGACATGGTGGATGAATCACCAGGCCTGGAGTTAAGAAGACTCATCTTCTTGAGTTCTAATCTGGTCTCAGATATGTACTAGCTGTGTGACCCTTGGCAAATCACTTCACCCTGTTTGCCTTAGTTTCCTCATCTATAAAATGAGTTGGAGAAGGAAATGGCAAATCATTCCAGTATCTTTGCCAAGAAAATCCCAAATGGGGTCATGAAGAGTTGGACCTGACCCTTAACTGAATGACTGAACAAATATATTTGTATATACTTTATATATACATAGAGATAACTACATTATTTATGTAAATACCTACATATATGCATATATGTATATATTTGTGTAGTGTGTGCATGTGTGTGTAGTTGAATTTGATTGCCATGACTGGCAAGACAGATGCTGTGTCAGAAGTGAAGTGACTTGCCTATAGTCACATAACAAATCTATGGAAAGGTCTGTATTCAAATAGCTTTAAACTCTCCACTATATTAGTTTTATGTATTTTTATAAATAAAAGTGATAGAACTTAGCACTCATTTTTCCCTGAGACTCAGGATAATTTTCTGAAATGAAGTATGCCATCTTCATTGAGGAAAAAGAGTACACCAAGTAGACTCAGGACTCAATATAGATTCTTTGAAATGCAAGAACTAATTTTCCCCAGCTGAGGATAGCTTGATGTAGGAGAAAAGATGGCTTGCTCTATAATAAGAGAGCTTGAGTTCCAAATTCCCCTCTGAGACATATTACCTAGGTGATCTTGGGCAAAAATTTTAACTTCCCAGGCCCTCAGTTTTGTCATCTGTTAATTGAAGGGGTTGGAGCAGAAAGCTTCTGAATTCATTATCCCTCTGGATTTATGTCCCAGGATGCTGCTACCTCCAGCCTCCTCTCCATCACATCCCTCAGATGACATCTGCCTATGGTCAGATGTTGAGTCATAGTCAACGACCCTTTCCTGGCTTAAAGTGGGTGCTGGAGAAGAGGCTGGCAGACTTCAAAATGTTTATCTTTTCTATAAATACTCAGCATATGATTCAGGAGTGTGTGAGAGGGTAAGGGAGAAGGTGGGAGTGAGAAAGGGTCAGGCAATACAGGAATGAGACTGCCTCAGGATAGTGTGGAACTCAGTGACTAGACCTGAGCTCTGAAATGAAATGAGCTCCTTCTGGGGACAGGCTCTGCATTGCCTAGTGCCTTCCCTTCGCTTAGCAATTAATTTACCAATTATGTTCAGATTGGAATTTTCCCGAGAAAGAGGGACATTTTTATTATCATCTGCAATTGCTGGCAGGATTTTTAAAGCCTCCAGCTAGAAAGTCTTCATGGAAGGTTTGTGCACAAAGTGACCTGGTTTTTGAAGTTGAAATGAGCTCTCCTGAAAATAGGAGAGAATGGTGGCTAGACTTGTGATTTCTTTATAGGGATCTCCAAGATGAAGCAACTCCAAAGCAGATCAACACTTTCTCTGCATTTTATAATCTTAGAGAGTTAACTAAAACATTGAGGGGTTAAGTGACTTGCCCAGAAACATGCAATCAGTAGACAAGACTTGAATCTAGGTCTCCCTAGTTCCGAAATAGTCTCTTTCTCCACTATGTCTCTCTATCTCTTGGAAAAGGGGCTAAATACGACAGGAAAATAGTAATAGAGAACAGGGAGGTAATATATCAACTTAATTCCTTGGGGTGTGGGGAAGGTCTTGAGATAGAAGGATTGGGAGGACTAGACACCAAGCAATCTGTTTGGACTAGAAAACACTAAAGGCATCCTTCACCTTCTTCATCACTGTGGGGTGGATAGGTGGGGAAGAATCAAAAACTGCTTGATTATGAGGACAGAGAAGAGTGTCTGGGTCTATGTGAAAGGAGTGTGGGAGAAGGTCTCTGGGTCTATGAGAAATAACACTCAAAGTGTATCTCAATTTCCTTAGGTATACCCAAGTCTTCTAAAGGAGATTCAAGCCGTTCACATTTCCTGGGCCTCTAACCTCCTCAGAAATACCCCCTCCTTTATCCCTAAAAATAGCCCTGCAAACTCTTAGGGAAACCCCCAGCTTCTTTACATTCCTCTGGGGGAAGGCTGAATCCCTCAAATCCTCTAAGAAAGGGATTTTCATTGTTTTTTTGTGTAAGTGTTATGGCAGCTTTTGATAGTCTGGTGAGACCTATGGATACTGCTCAGAAAAAAAATGTAATGCTTAAAATAAAATACATAGTTTTACAAAGGAAATCCACTGTATTGAAAGAATTATCAATGTATTGTTTCCAGATCAAGAACCCCCACTCTAGGCATGTGCTGGGTTCCTCACCCTCTCTAAGGGGCGTTTAGTACCCTAAGAAAAATTATCTAAGGCTGTCCCTGCCCTTGGCCCTTGGAAGTTGGGTTTCAGACTATCTTGGTCTGCCCTCATTTGCCTTTAATGTAAGTCATTCTGCTTCCTTTCTTGACCTTTGAGTCCTTGCAGACAGAGATATGCTGGCTCTTGAAAGTCCAATTGTTTCATTTTCAGTCTAAGCTTTTATACCTCCAGAAGGCAAATGCTCCAAATCTGTATTGATTTATTGTTTTGTTGATTGTCTAGATTTAAACAAGTAAGGGATAAAGTGTTAATAATGCATATTAAACTTAAAAGTGTGTCCTGCTTACATTTTTCCCCCTAGAGAGCCAGTTGCTAAATATTTACCAGCACAACCCTTCTTGGGGGTAAGGGGTGGAGGCTATAAAATCATCTGAACATGGAAATGCATTCAGATCATTCAGCTGGAGATGTTCCCGGATTAGAGGGAAATTTATCCCCTCCCTGCTCCACCGTGGCATGATTTAAAGGCCTCTGAGTGTGCGATAAAAGACTGGAGCAGGTTTCAGCCATTTAAATATAATTATATGGCGTCTCAATCCAGATTTCTCAGATAGATCATTAATATGAGCAGGACCCAGAAAGTGCCTGGCTGTTGGAAAGATGGGCATGACTGCTACTCAAGGGACCAGCCCACCTCAGGAGATAGGACCACCTAGGCTCAGGATGTACCTTCTGTCTAAGCAGAGTGAGCAATCACTTGGAAGTGGGGAACAGGAGAATGCTGCTCCCTAAATGAATAAATGCAAAAACATCATGCTAAGGACTGGGGACTTAATGCTTTCCTCAAGAGGTTTACAATCTTAGATTATAAGAAGATACCATTATAGATGATAGGAAAGAGGGTTTGAGATTGGAGATTCATAGGAATGGAAAGACAATTCATGGTGTAGTCAATTGACACACACTGGAAACAATAACGCTGATTTGACAACTACTTCTAGAACAACAGGAGTGGAGAGGATTGGGCAGATGACAAGAGAGCCAGAGTGTATGGCTCAATGGGATGTAAAACATGGTCTAGTTTGGGGCCAGTTAGATTGTAAAATTCCTCGAAGGTCACATTCCTAGGGAGGTAACTTGAGTGTGTGGCAGAGCCAATGGGCTGGGTAAGTTGACCTCCCTCAGTGTACAATCAAGATGGTCAGAACCCAGGGTAAGAGCACTAAAACTGAGTGAAATTACTTCCCCAAGAAGTCATAGGACTAGTGAGTGACAGAATGTATTGCCCACATGGCTGTTGCTTCTTAAACTGCAGCAACCTTTGGGAAGGGAAACATAGTCTTTTCAGGCAGTAGGGGAATAGACTTAGTTCAGTTGTATCTGACTCTTTCTGGTCTCATGGACTATATCTCTCCAGGGCCTTCTATCTATCTATCTATCTATCTATCTATCTATCTATCTATCTATCTATCTATCTATCTATCTTCCAAAGTCTGTCCAAATTTATATCTGTTGTTTCTATAACACTATCCATCCTTCTCATCCTTTGCCATTCCCTTCTCTTGCCTTTAATCTTTCCCAGCATCAGAGTCTTTTCCAGTGAGTCCTGTCTTCTCATTAAGTTGTTTAAGAATTTAAACTTCAGCTTCAATATTTGTCCTTCCAAAGAATAGTCTGAGTTAATTTCTGTAACTATTGACTGATTTGATCTCCTTGAAAGTCCAAGGGACTTTCAAAACTCTTCTCCAGCACCACAATTCAAAGTCATTAATTCTATGGCTATCATTTTTCCTTATAATTCAACTCTCACAGCCATATCTTGCTGCTGGAAAAACCATAACTTTGATTATACAGACATTTGTCCAGAAGGTGATGTCTCTGCTTTTTAGTATGCTGTTCAGATTTGCCATTGTTTTCCTTCCAAGGAGCATGTGTCCTTTGATTTCATAGCTGCAATCACTGTCTGCAGTGATCTTTGAAGCCAAGAACATAAAATTTGAAACTGCTTCCATTTCTTCTCCCTCTATGTGCCAGGAAATGATGAGACCAGTTCCTGTGATCCATTATGATCATGTAACTTTGCCATATAAAAATCTTCAGGAGCTCCCCTAGGCTTATATTGTCATTCACAGCCTTCTATAATCTGATTCTGATTTATTTCATACAACTCCCCTATAGTTTTAGGCAAGTGGTCTTCTTGTCTCCAATCTTTATTTTGCCTTTTTTTCTATCTCTGAACCTTCACTCATAATGCCCTTCATCCCTAGAATGGAATCATTTCTCCTCCCCATTTCTATCTGTTGAAAACCCTCCTTTTCCAAGTCCTAGTTCATATGCTTTTTCCTTCATGAAGCTTTCTCTAACACATCTCTCTGCCCCATTCCTTTCAAATGAATGTGATCTTTAATTTTTTTCCCCTTCAAATTTCTAATAATGCTCTGCCTGCATCTCTTATTTCACTTATCTCACTGTCTTTTGTCATGGTCATTTGCTTATTTTTCCTTTTACCATAGTACATGAGATCTTCGAGAGCATGACCTGTTTCCTATCTACTTTTGTTTCCCCAGCCTGGAACACAAAGTCTGGCATATAGGAAGGGCTTAATAAATATTTGTTGAATTGAACTGAATTTTAATTAAGTGTAAAAGGACAACTCTTTCCCTGAACAAAAGTTTGGAGAGGGTACTGAAGAAGTCCCAACACCTCCTGGCCAGGGAAGAGACATGTGAAAATATAGATGCCAAAAACATTTATTCAAGATTACAGAATGTTAGCTCAGAAAGGGTCCTTGGGAGATCATCTAATCCAAGCACTAATTTTACAGATAAAGAAACTGATCCTGAGGGCTTATGTAACTTATCGGGGTCACACAGCCATTAATGGTGACTCTGGAACTCATATTCAGGTCTCCTAACTCCAAGTCTGGCATGATTTCCTCTTTATTGTGAATATGGGTTATATATCCCTCCTAGTCAGTAAACTCAATGAGGACAGATATCATGCCTGAGTATCTCCAAAGTTAGGACAATGCTCGGGAAGACTGAGTTCAAATCTATCCTCAGACACATACTAGTTATGACTTCACCACAGTTTTCTCAACTGTAAAATGGGGATAATAAGAACACCTAACTCCCAGATTGTTGTGAGGCTCAAATCAAATTATATTATATTTGTAAAGTATTTAGCATAGTACTTAACATATAAGAGACATTTAATAAATGCTTATTCTCTTTCTTTCCTCCTTCCCTCTGTACACAGTTGGCACTTAACAAATACTGGTTGAATTGAATCAAATTGACCTTGACACTGGCTCCTTCCCCATCTAGTCATGTGAATAGAGAAAATGTGAACGATCCCTTGAACATGTAGAACACTTCATCTCAAAATACTTTCATACCCACTATATAATAGGGCCCACAATATAGCACTATAAATCTATCATGGCAGCTTTATCATTTCCTTCCTTTTATGGGTGGAAAAATTGAGGGCAAAAAAAGGTTAAGTGAGTTGCTCATTGTTCCATGGGTACTTAGGAGCACAGCTCAGATTCAAAGCAAGGATTCAAACCAGTATGTGTCAGTCAGGTAAAATTAGTTCTTGAACCTCTGGATTTAGAATCAAAAGTTCTGGGTTTGAACCTCAGTTTTGCTGAGAGGTGTTCATATCATGTCAAACCCGACTTAATTAATGGGAATGCTATCTGCTTCATTTTTTCTACTCATATGTTGATGAAAAGACCTGGAGAAAAATCTCAAAACCAAGGTGACAGGATTTACTATAAAGGTGTGTTCTATAAAGTAGCTTGGGCCCTCACTGCAGCAAAGCAATCCTTTTATACTTCTCTAATTGATTTAAGAATTTATTTTATTTTTTCCAACTGCATGTAAAATAACATTCATTTTAAAAAATTTTGAATTCTGAATTTCCTCCCTCCCCCATCCCAGCCCATTCCTTGAGAAGGCAAGCAATTTGATCTAGATTATACATTTGCATTCATATAAAACATATTTCCATACCTAAATGATTTTCTACCCCATTCATCATAGTTCCAAAACTTTTCATACTTCTTCAATCTGCCTTATCATTTCAATTGAGGACCTTGACTTAATTCACTAAAATGGTGAGACCAATTTTAAAGATATTCTTTTTCTCCCTTCATCCTTGGCTCACATTGCTCAGCTATCTTTCCTCACTATCCCCTGCAATTTGGTTTCCTTCTTGCTAAGGCAAATTCTAATACATGTACCCCTTTATTCTATTCCATCCCATCTTTTTGAGCAAATTGCTTCTATAATCCCTAATCTTTCTGATCTTTAATTGCCCCCTCTACTGATTCCTTCCCTGTTGTCTACAAACATGTCCATGTTTCTAATCCTCAAAAACAAACAAAAAAGCCCTCATTTGATATTACTATTACTGTTAGCTATCATTCTATATCTCTCTTCTCCTTATCTCATCTAAAATATTTGAGAAAATTACCATTCCTCTTCGCTAAATGACTTATAAACCCTTTGTAATCTGTCTTCTTACTACATAATTCAACTGATACTACATTCTCTAGTTTCCAATGTTCTCTTTATTGTGAAATCTAATGAATTTTTCTCCATCCTGATCACTCCTTTACCTTTGCAGTCTTTGACATTGTCTATTCCTGTTACTTCTGGAATATTCTCCTCTTTCTAGATCTGTGTGACACTCTTCTTCCTGATTCTCCTCCTTCTCTGACTGCTGCTCCTCAGTCTTTTTGACCAGATTTTCATGCAGATCATACTTGCATGAAGGTGAGAGGCCCCCAAGGCTTGGTCTAGGCCCTTTATCTCTTCTCCCTCTGTAGTTTCTCATCGGATGATCTCATCAGCTCCCAGAAATTCAATTAGCACTTCAATGCACATAGCTCCAAATTTATAAAGGGGGTACCAAAAGACTGAGGTGCAATTTTAAGCTCTTAACAGTTTAAGATTGTACTAAGACTTTGGGTACATCCTATATATATTGAACCTCAATTTATCTCCTGATCTCTAGTACTGCATTGCCAACTAATTACCTTCTCATCTTGAATTGGATGTCCTGCAGGCATCTCAAATTCAATATATCTTAAATAGAATTCATTGTCTTTCTCCCCAAACACTCTTCTCTTTTTAACTTTTTTTTGTTAATGTCAAGGGCATCATCATCTTTTCAGTCACCCAAATCTATAACCTTGATGTTATTCTTTATTCCTTGCTTACTCTCATCCCACATGAACAAATTTTGTCATTCCTACAGTTCCAATATTTTTTGTTACATTTCTTTATCTCCATTCATATCATCAGCACCAAGTATTCAGACTCTCATTACCTCTTACCTGAACTATTACATTAGCTTTCTAATTGGTCTGCTTTTTCAAGTCTCTTCTTCCTTCAGGTCTCCACTCAATTGTCAAAATGATTTTCCTTAAGCACAGCATCATGCCACTCTCCTCCTCAACAAACTCCGTTGATTCCCTATTATTTCTAGGATCAAAAATAAAATCCTCTAGTTGACTTTTAAAGTTCTTCATAACTTGACTCCATATCTATCCGTCTTCTTATAATTTTTGTGGCTTTTTTTGGTTATGTCCAACTCTTTGTAACCCCATTTGGGACTTTCTTGGCAAAAATATTAGAATAATTTGACATTTTATTTTTTTTTCTCTTTTCTTGATTTAATATTTATTCTCATTTTGTACAAATAATGTTTTTTTACATTAATAAAATATTCTTGTTTAAGAGAAAATGAAATAGCCCCTCCCCCATAAATATAGACTTGCTTGAGCGATAAAGTAAAGGGGAGAGAAAAAATTAAAATTAAAAAATTAATAATAGTAATAATTGTAGGTATGGCCAGGTGGCACAATGGATGGAGCACCAGCCCTGGAGCTATGAGCACCCGAGCCCACATCCGGCCCGTACACCCAACAATCACCCAGCTGTGTGACACGCAAGCCACCTGAACCCCACTGCCCTGCAAAAAGAAAAAGAAAAAGAAAAAAAAGACCCAAAATAAAATAAAATAGTAATAATAGTAGGGGTGGCTGGGTGGTGGACAGAGCACTGGCCCTTGAGCCAGGAGCACCCGGGTTCAAATCTGGCCTCAGACAACCAATGATCACCCTGCTATGCGGCCCCAGGCAGGCCACCCAGCCCCATTTGCCCTGTATCCCGCCAAAAAAATAATAATAATAATAAAAAATGTGCTTCAGTCTTTGTTCCAACACCAACAACTCTGTTGTGGGTGGATCACATTCTTTATAAGTCCATGGCCAAAGTTACTTCCATATTTTTCCACCATTGCCATTGCTGATCTCAACTCCCTCTTTTCTTATTTCTCCACTACCATGTATTATATTTTCTCTCTCCTTGCACTGACTCTGCTGTAGGGTAGCTGAGTGGCACAGCAGACAGATCACTGGCCCTGGGGCCAAGAGGCCCCAAGCCCCCCTATCACCCCTTAGGCCCAGCATCCACCTGGCCCTATGGTCCCAGACAGGCCTTCCAATCCTAGCCCTTTGCAAGAAGTAAAAAAGAAAATGTGTTATATCTGACCAGTCTCCCCCCATGGTCCATCCTCTCCTCCATCACTCACATCCCCACCCCTTCCCCCTGTCTGTCCCCACTCTCCTTCTTACTCCAGATGCCTATACCCCATTGAGTATATATATGCTATATATATGCTGTTTCCTCTCCTAACCACCTCTGATGAGAGCGAAGATTCCCTCATCCCCCCTTGCCTTTTCCCCTTCTATATCATTGCAATAGCTCATTGTAATAAAGAAAAATCTTATTATATGAAATATCTTGGCCTATTCCCCCTCTCCTTTTTCTTTCTCCCATTACATTTCCCTTTTTTCTATTGACTCCATTTTTACACCATATTTTATCTTCAAATTCAGCTTTCTCTTGTGCTTCAAATATAAAAGCTCCTTCTACCTGCTCTATTGACTGAGAAGGTTCATATGAGTATTATCAGTGTCATTTTTCTATGCAGTTCATCATCATTAAGTCCCTCATATTTTCCCCTTCTCCTCCAATCTCTATGCTTCACCTGAGTCCTATATTTGAAGATCAAACCTTCTGTTCAGCTCTGGACATTCCAACAGGAACATTTGAAATTCCCCTGGTTCACTGAAAGTCCATCTTTTTCCCTGGAAGAGGACATTCAGCCTTGCTGGGTAGTTGATTCTTGGCTGCATTCTAAGCTCTTTTGCCTTCTGGTATATTATATTCCAAGCCCTATGAGCTTCCAATGCAGTTGCTGCTAAGTCCTGTGTGATCCTGACTGCAGCTCCACGATATTCAAACTGTGTCCTTCTGGCTGCTTGTAATATTTTTCTCTTTGACTTGGGTTCTGGAATTTGGCTATAATATTCCTAGGGGTTGGTTTTTTGAGATCTCTTTCTCAGGGGGATCGTTGGATTCTCTCCATTTCTATTTTGCCCTCTGCTTCTAGAACATCAGGGCAATTTTCCTGTAGTAATTCTTTGAAAATGTTGTCAAGGCTCTTTTCATGATCATGACTTTCAGATATCCCAATAATTTTTAAATTATCTTTCCTAAGTCTGTTTTCCATACCAGTTGTTTTTTCAATGAGATATTTCATATTTTCTTCTAATTTTTCATTTTTTTGGTTTTGAAGTATTGATTCCTGATTTCTGGTAAATTCATCAATCTCCCTGAATTCTGTTCTTTGTCTGAAGGATTTGTTCTCCTCAGAGAGTTTTCTTATCTCTTTTTCCATCTGGCCAATTTTGCTTTTTAAAGCATTCTTCTCCTCAATAACTTTTTGAACTGTTTTATCCATTTGACTTAAGCTGGTTTTTAGCATGCTATTTTCTTCAGCCTTTTTTTTGGATTTCCTTGACTAAGCCGCTGACTTCATTTTCATGTTTTTCCTGCATCTCTCTCTCATTTCTTTTCCCAGTTTTTCTTCTAACTCCTTCATTTGATTTTCAAAGTCTTTTTTTGAGTTCTGTCATAGCCTGATCCCAGTTTCTGTTTTTCTGGGAGTCTTTAGATGCAGGAGCTTGTGTTTCCTCATCTTCAGACTGAGTATATTCATCCTTCTTGGGATCATAGATAATATATTTCTCAATGGTGTTCCTCTTTTTTCTCTGCTTGCTCATTTTCCCAGCCTAAGCCCGTTTTGGGGGGTGCTTCCTGAGCTTTTGGGACACTTTCCCCAAATTTGTGCCCAGTGCTCCCCGGGACATAGCTCAGAAAACTCCCCCGCTGCTGTGAGCTGGGCTCCCAGCGCCCTGGGGCTGCCTCCGAGAGACTGAAGTTCTTTCATTCTGGTGGGCCACCCCTCTGGTGGGCCGCCTCTCCAACCCCAGGGAGCAGGGCCCTTCTGCTCTTTTCCAGGTTACCTTGAGTAGGAGAACTGCCTTACTGGGTCTGTCTCTCAAAAATTTAGTTAGAGTCCTTAACTTATAGTTTTTATGAGAGAGCGCCTAAGACAGGATCCGTTCTTGTAGCCATCTTGGTTCCACCCCTAATTTGACATTTTCTTCTCTAGCTCATTTTACAGATGAAGAAACCAAGGCAGAATTAAATTACTTGCCCCAAAGTCACACAGCTAGCTAGTAAGTGTCTGAGCTTGGATTTGAACTTAGGAAAATAAATCTTCCTGACTCCCATGCCACCTAGTTGTCCCTGTCTTACATTTCACTTCACTATAAAAATCTATGATCCAAGCAGACTGGTCTATTTTGTCAAATATGACACTCTTTGAACTGGCTACCTCCCATGCCTGGGATGCTCTTCCAGCTTCTTAGGAACAACTCAAATCCCACATTGCATAAGTGGCCTTTCCCCATCTTCCTGTTATTATTGCTTTCTCTCTAAGATGTTTGTTGTTCAGTCGTTTTCAGTTAAGTTCAACTCTTCATGACCCTATTTGAAGTTTTCTTAGTAAAGACAATGAAGTGGTTTGCCATTTCATGCTCTAGCTCTAGATGAAGAAGCTGAGGCAAAAAGGGTTAAGTGACTTGCCCAGGATCATACAACTAGGAAGTATCTGGAACCTGTTTTGAACTTAGGTCTTCTTTTTTGTTCTTGTTCTTTGCAAGGCAATGGCATTAAGCCACTTGCCTAAGGTCACACAGCTAGATAATTATTAAATGTCTGAGTCTGAATTTGAACTCAAGTCCTCCTCCAGGGTCAGCACTCTATCCACTGTACCACCTAGCTGCCCCTGAATTTAAGTCTTCTTGACTCTATGCCTGGTCCCTAAATGGGATCACATGTCTTAACATGACTAGAACGACTGAACAAACAAAACAAATAATAATTTACTGCCCCTCCTGCTATGATTATCTTCCAATAACACTGCATAGATTTGCATGTACATAGTTATTTGCTTGTTTTCTCCTATTTGAGTAGAAGCTCCTTAAAGGGGAGAGACCTAGTGGAGTGCCAGTAAATATTTAACAATCAGTTCTGGGGGCAAGGGTGTTGTACAGGTTGGGGGGCAGGCAGGAAAAGTGTACCCAATACTTTTTTTAGGTTTTTGTAAGGCAAATGGGGTTAAGTGCCTTGCCCAAGGCCACACAGCTAGGTAATTATTAAGTGTCTGAGACCGGATTTGAACCCAGGTACTCCTGACTCCAAGGCCAGTGCTTTATCCACTATGCCACTACGCCACCCCTACCCAATACATTTTTTTTTAGGTTTTTGCAAGGCAAATGGGGTTAAGTGGCTTGCCCAAGGCCACACAGCTAGGTAATTATTAAGTGTCTGAGACCGGATTTGAACCCAGGTACTCCTGACTCCAGGGCCGGTGCTTTATCTACTGTGCCACCTAGCCCCCCCAGATCCTCCAATACATTTTTAAGGTTAATTTGCATTATTAACATTTTCTCCATCACTTTCTCAAAGTCAGAAATCAACAAAACAATAAATCAAGGACTAATTTGTAAGATTTCTGAGGTATAGATGCTTACACTAAAAATTAACATTCATTGGTGTTATATCACGGACTGACTTCACCAAACCCTCAGCAGAGATTGTCTTGCTCTTGAATCAACCTCTCTGGACCTTGTCTATAAAAAAGAGACTAGAATGAATGACTTCCAAGATTTTTCAGTTCTATATTATGTGATCAATATGAAGATAGGGATGCAGCTTTTTCCCCTTCAACTTTGTTGGGCAAAGATCTCATCTTTCCTGGAGGGGGAGCCAAATCCCGTTGTGATTCCCCATTGACACTTTGCTGGCTCCCATTTCCAAATTTGCTGTGTGTCCCAGTTGTATCCTTTCCCTTCATTCCTTTGAAGTTGCTCTTCTCTGTGTAAATATCCAAGGAGGCAGACCCCAAGCTGGTAAGTGTGATCCATTATTAAACTTCCTCTTTTTTTACTCCCTTTAACTCTAGGGGGAGCAATGAACCTCAGAAGAGATCAGTGCTAACTGGAATAGTCTTCTGTGAACTTTATTTGGACATGAGAGGAACACTTTGGAACATAGAAAATCCTTAAACCTCCCGATCCAGGACCCTAGAATGGTAGTGTTACATGGAACACAACATATACTATTCTTTCTATTCTGAGAATATCTACGAGGTCATGGAAAATACTTGAAGATTTCTGTCAAAGGAGGGAACTCTAGGAAGTTTGGAAGTTTAAGTATTTCCTCTCCAACCCCTTCATCAGTTTCCAAGTTTCATCTTCCTCAAATAACTCTCTCATTGTATCACTGTCCTCCCTAGTTTTATGTTGTTTTCCCCTAGATGGTATGGGAACATTTAGGGTATGGGGAACATTTTATCATTTTATTCTATGCCTGATATGTTAGCTGCCTGCTATGTTTGTGGAATGGAATCAGTAGAGAAGCATTATTAATAATAATGTTTGTCCTTCATTTGTTAAGAAGACCATGACCTCAGGTCATGGTATGCACTTGAATTGGATTTGAGTGAAAGGGTGCTGTGCTAAATCACCAGCCTCACTTTCTCCTCCAGAGTTATCTGGGTCCAGTGGCCAGATAGGAATCAGGACAACTGGAGACTGTCCTGAATTTGAGTTAATCAGGGTTAACTCACTTGCCCAAGGTCACACAGCTAGTAACAGTCAAGAGTCTGAGGCTGGATTCAAACTCCTGTCCTCCTGACTCCAAGGTCAGTGCTTTATCCACTGTGGCACCTAGGTACCTATTATGTCAGGAACTATATTAGACATAACGATTGAACTACATTTTACAATGTCTATAAATATATATATATATATATATATATATATATATATGAACTATGCTAGTACAAAGATTGAAACAATCTAACAAGTACATATATAAGTAATTACAACTTGAATACAAAGTAAAGGAATACAAATATCACTAAAATATCACTACCAGAGGCAGCTAGATGGATCAGAAATAGAGATTGTGACTTGGAGTTAAAAAAACCCGAGTTCAAGTGTGACCTCAAACACTTACTAGCTGTGTGACTTTGGGCAAATCACTCAAATACACTATGCCTCAGTTTCCTCATCCATAAAATGGGGCTAATAATAACACCTACTTCCAAGGGTAATTGTGAGGTTAAAATGAGATAATATATGTAAAGTACATGTAAAGCATAAATATTAGCTACTAAACACAAAGTCATTAGAGGGAGGGCACTTATAGGAAAGGCTTCATGCAGAAGATGGTACTTGAGCAGCATCTTAAAGGAAGTGAGAGACTCTATGACATAGAAGTAGGAATAGATAGTGCAAAAGCATGGGAAGGAAGAAAGCCAGTTTAATTGAACTGCTGAGTTCAGGAGTAGCACTATATTCAATGAGACTGGAAAGATAAATTGGGGGCAAGTTGCAAATGGCTCTAAAAACTAATCAAGAAGCAGGGATCCCCATTATCTATGGAATAAAGAATAAACTCTCTTTTTCTAGAGTCTATTACCAACTTACCTTTTATTGTTAGTAATAATAAAGTAAATGACAACCAGATGGTGCAGTAGATAGAATAACAAATTTGGAATTAAGAAGACTTGAGTCCAGATTGGACCTCAGACATTTAGTAGCTGTGTGACCCTAGGCAAATCACTGAACTCTGTCTTAGTATCCTTATCTTTCAAATGAGGAGGAGAAGGAAATGGCAGGACCACTCCAGTATCTTTGCCAAGAAAATACCAAATAGGTTCACATGTATGCAGTCACATGCAATAATAAAATAATAGCAAAAGTAATAATAATTCTGATATAATAACACTTATAAAGCACTTTTTTCCACAACTCTATGAGGTATGTAGTGTAGAATTTATTTCCTCCATTTTTCAGACATAAAATTGAGATTCAGAGTCTTATCCTTAAGTCAGACCTAGAATTTGAGCCTCAGTCCTACTCCCTTTTCAAGCTTATATTCCCAAACACTTGTTAAATTTTAAGGCAAATCTGCATGATTGCTGGGTGGGATTTTAAAACAAATACCATAATTTTGTAATCAAAGGATGAACAACAACAATTACAACAAATATGGACCATGATGCACTGCTTCCATTTGGGTCTATTTATGTTTGGGACTATCTTTTTTAGCTATGATAACCATTAAAACCAAGTGTCAATTAAAATAACCAAATCCTTGAATTTCTATATCACAAAGTTTTTGGTTTTTGTTGTTTTGAAGTAATTAAGTTTAAGTGATTTACCCAGGGTCACACAGCTAATACACATTTAAATCAAATTTGAACTCAGATCCCCCCCCCCAGGGCACTAGAGTCTATCCACTGTACCACCTAACTGCTCCTTAAACTTTTAAACCAACCATTTCAAAAAAGTATGACACATATTAAATTACATTGCCTTCACTATAAATATTTTGAACATATAATAAGACTGAAGAGATGAGTTGGAATCAGTTTGTGAGGGACTTGAAAGGTCAAACCTTATAGGTAGTAGGAGTTTATTGAGAAGGGGTATGACATTGCCCTACCTGAAAAATCATTTTGGCAGCTGAGTGGAATATAGATTAGAGAGGGAAGCTACTTGATTACTTGACTTAGGGATTCTAATTAGAATGGCATTAAGTAGATGATAAAGATGATAAAGTCTACATTCTTGGTGGAGCAAAAACTGGAAAACAACATAGGTGCTCAGTTGGGCAGCAGTAACCAAAGGTTTTGATCATACATCCTTATCAGCAAAATGGTTTGGCCATGCATCCTTGATATATATATATTTAAATAGGTGGCACAAGAGATAGAACACAGGGCTTAGACTCACCTAAGTTCAAATCTTGTCTCAGGGACTTGCCAACTGTATGACCTTGAGTAAATCACTTAACTTCTGTTTCAGTTCCCTCATCTGAAAAATGGAAATAAAAGTTATACATATGCAGTCATGCAAAACCTATTTCCCCATTAGTCATGTTGTGAAAGAAAACACAACCCCCCCCAAAAAAAACCCACAAGAAAAATAAAGTTAAAAAATAAGCTTTATTCTGCCTTTAGACTCCATTAGTTCTTTCTCTGGAAGTGGATAACACCTTTTATCACTGCATTGCTTTGATCTTGTATCATTGCATTGTTAAGGATAGCTAAGTCATTCACAGTTGATTAATGTTACTGTTATTGCCATGTACTCCAGGTTCTGCTCACTTCACTTTGCATCTGTTCATGTAAGTTTTTTCAAGTTTTTTCTGAAAGTATCCTGCCTGGCATTTCTTACAGCACAATAATATTCCATAACAATCATATACTTATTTAGCCATTCCCCAATTGATAGGAATCTCCTTAGTTTTCAGTTCTTTGTACAAAAAGATGCTATAAATATTTTTATACATTTTCCTTTTCCTTTTAAAAAATGTTTGGGATATAGACCTAGTAATGATATTACTGGATCAAAGAGTATGCATAGTTTTATAGCCTTTTGGGCATAGTTCTAAATTGAAAGTAAGAAAAGTACTGAACTAATAAATAGAACCAAGAGTTGGTTTTATGAGAAAATCAATAAAATAAATAAACCTTTGGTTAATCTGATTTTAAAAAAAGGAAGAAGAAAACCAAATTACCAGTATCAAAAATGAAAGGGGTGAATTCACTACCAATGAGGAGGAAATTAAAGAAATAATTTGGAACTTTTTTACCCAACTGTATGTCAGTAAATCTGACAATCTAAGTGAAACAGATGAATATCTGCAAAAATACAAATTGCCCAGATTTAAAAGTAGAGGAAATAAAATACTTGAATAATCCCATTTCAGAAAAAGAAATTGAACAAGCCATCAATGAACTAACTCCCTAAGAAAAAAAAGCCTCTAGAATCAAATGGATTTACAAGTGAATTCTACCAAACATTTCAAGAACAATTAACTCCAATTCTATATAAACTATTTGAAAAAAAAAAACAGTTGAAGAAGGAGTCCTGCCAAATTCCTTTTATGACAGCAACATAGTGCTGAGACTTAAATTAGGGTCAAAACAGACAAATTACAGAAAGAGTTTCCTAATGAATATTGATGCAAGAATTTTAAATAAAATTTTAGCAGGGATTCCAGTAAGTTATCACTAGGATAATACAATATGATCAGATAGAATTTATACCAAGTATGCAGGGATGGTATCAATATTAGGAATATAATAATCACAAATGACTATAGCAATAAAAAAAATTAGCAGAATACATATGTTTATCTCTATAGATGCTGAAAAAAACCTTTGACAAAATATATCACTCATTCCTATTAAAACATGAGAGTATAGGAATAAATGGAGTTTTGCTTACAATGATAAGAAAAATCTATCTAAAACTATCAACAAGCAATGTAATTAGAATAAATTAGAGGCATTCCCAATAAGATCAGGGATGAAACAAGGATGGCCATCATCACTACTATTAGTCAATATTGTATTAGAAATGCTAACTTTAGTGATAAGAAAATAAAAGAAATTGAAGGAATTAGAATAGGCAATGAGGAAACAAAACTGTCACTCTTCACAAATGAAATGATGGTATACTTAGAGAACCCTAGAAAATCAACTAAAAACTACTTGAAACAATTAGCAGCTTTAGCAAAGGAGCAGGATACTATATAAATCTATATAAATCATCAGCATTTCTATTTATTACCGACAAAGTCCAACAGCAAGAGTTAGAAAGAGAAATTCCATTTAAAGTAACTGTAGAAAACATAAACTACTTGGGAATCTACCTCCCAAGACAAAGCAGAAACTATATGAACAAAATTATAAAACACTTTTCACACAAATAAAATCAAACCTAAACAATTGGGAAAATGTCAAATGTTCATGAATGGACTGAGCTAATATAATAAAAATGACAATTCTACCTAAATTATATTACTTAATAATGTCATATCAATCAAACTACCAAAAACTATTTTAAAAATTCATCTGGAGAACAAAAGGTCAAGAACATCAAGGGAATTAAATGGGAAAAAATACAAAGAAAGCTTGCCTAGTTGTTCCAGATCTATATTATAAAGTAGCTATCATCAATGTTGTCTCATACTGGCTAAGAAATACAGAAGAGGATTACTGGAATAGATTAGGGACAAAAGAAATAGTAAATGATTACTATTTAATGCTATTTAATGAACCCAAAGACTCTAGCTTCTGAGATAACAATTCACTATTTGACAAAAACTGGTGGGAAAACTGGAAAATAGTATGCACAAACTAGGCTTAGACTAACTTCTCACACCCTCTACCAAGATAAGGTCAAAAAGTATACAGGATTTAGATGTAAAGAGTGATGTCATAAAGCAATAAGAAAAACAAGAGTCTCTCAGTCAGATCAATGGAATGGGGAGAAGTTTATGACCAAAGAAGAGATAGAGAACATAAAATGAATCATTTTGACTAAATTAAATTAAAAAGGTTTTACACTAATAAAGCTAAACCAGCTAAGATTAGAAGGAATGCAGAAAGATGGGAAACAATTTTCACGGCTAGTATTTCTGATAAAGGACGCATTCCTAAAATATAGAGAGAATTGAGTTAAATTTATAAGACTATAAGTCATTCCCAATTGATAAAATGATCAAAGGTTATGAACAGGCAATTTTCAGATGAAGAAATTAAGATTATTTATAGTCATTAAAAAACTCTCTAAATCATTATTGATTATTGAAATACAAATTAAAACAATTCTGAGATACCACTTCATACCTATCATTTTAACTAAAATGATTAAAAAGGAAAATGATCAATGTTGGAGAGGATGTGACAAAACTGGATGCACCAGTTTTGTCACATCCTCTCCAACATTGATCATTTTCCTTTTTTAGTTTTTAGTTTTTGCAAGGCAACAAGGTTAAGTGACTTGCCCGAGGTCACACAGCTAGGCAATTATTTAGTGTCTGAGGCCAGATTTGCACTCAGGTACTCCTGTCTCCAGGGCCAGTGCTCTATCCACTGTGCCATGAACTGCCTCCTTGTCTTTCATTTTTGAAGACCATGATATCAGGGAGATGATATCATGATAAGCACATGAATTAGATTTGAGTGAGGGGGTGCTATGCTAAATCACCAGTTTTACTTTTTCCTCCAAAACCATTTGGGTTTAGTGACCAGATATGAATCAGGACAACTGGAAATGGCCCTGAATGTGGGGCAATCAGAGTTAAGTGACTTGCCCAGTGTCACACATCTAGTAAGTGGCAAGTGTCTGAGGAGGGATTCAAACTCCCATCCTCTTGAATCCAAGGCCAATGATCTATCTATTATACCACCTATACACATGTTGGTGAAATTGTGAACTGATCCATCCATTCTGGAGAGCAATTTGGAACTTTATTCAAAGGGAATAAAACTGTATATACCCTTTGATTCAGCAATGCCACTACTAGATCTATATCCCAAAGAGATCATAAAAAAACCAGGAAAGGATCATAAGTACAAAAATATTTGTGGTAGCTCTTTTTGAGGGGCAAAGAATTGGAAATTTAGGGAATGCCCATCAATTGGAGAATGGCTGAACAAGCTATGGAATATGAAAGCTATGGAGTACTACTGTTCTGTAAGATATCATAGAGGCATTCTTTAGAAGAGCATGAAAGACTTGGACAAACTGATACTGAGTGAAGTGAGCAGAACCAGGAGAACATTATACATACTAACAGCAATTTTGTGAGATGATCATCTATTAAAAACACAGCTCCTCTCAGCAATTCCAATGATCAGGGACAATCCTGAGAGACCTGTTAAGGAAAATAGCATCCACACCTGAATGCAGAGTAAAGCATACTACTGTATTTCCCCATGTATAAGACACACCTTAATTTTGGGGCTGAAATTTGAAAAAAAAGTAATACATAAAGTTATTGAATTCAAGTTTTATTAATTATAAAATTCATACAACTCCTCATCACTGTCTAAACTCCCTTCCATTAGCTCATCCTCATTTGTGTTTGATGATGAATCACTGTCTTAGGAGAAGCTCTGATTGTTCTCCTGCCTGTACTCTGGTCTGGTGTTTACCACAGGTTCTCCCTGGGCAAGTCTGGTGCATGTTCATATGCTTAATCCATTCTGTTTCATGAACCTGAAGCACCATTTGTGTCCTCCTTTGAAATCAGTCACTTCTTTTCCATCAGCAATTCTTCCTGCCTCATACTTAACCATCTTTGTGGACATAGGAATTTCACTGGCCCTTTGCTCTCCAATCCATCTCTTCAATTTCCTCTCTGAGGCCATTTTTGCTTATTTGCCTCTCATGGCCTTCTTCTGCCATGGTGTTTTCAGGAGAGTTTCTTCTTCCCTTGTCCAGTCTTGGATTGTTTTCTCAGTTGGAGGAGGACCAAACTTATATTCAGTAGCACAATTTCCATTCACTTTTGCAAACTGGATTACTTTGTAATTGAATTCAGCACTGAAAGAAACCTTTTCTGAATCATTTCTGGGCATAACTTAATATAATGGTAACAAATGTAAAACAATGAGCTCAGAAAACAAGTGGGAAATACAAATAGAAAAATTTGCAACCACTGTATAAGATGCTCCCAGTTTTTAGACCCCAAATTTTATGAAAATGGTACATCTTATACATGGTGAAATATGGTATATTCAATTTTTAAAACTTCCCTTATGTTTTTTCTTTCTTTCTCATGTTTTCCCCCTTAGTTCTAATTTTTTTCCATAGTGTGACTAAGATAGAAACATATTAAACATGATTTTATATGTACATCCTATATATATATCAAATTGTTTGCTACCATGAGGAGAGGGATGGGAAGGAAGTTTGATGAGAAAATTTGCAATTCAAAAGCTTACAAATGGAAGAAAGTTTAAAACTATCTTTGTATGTAATTGGAATATATATATATATATATATATATATATATGTATGTATGTAAAGAGAGATGATGCTCCATTTCTCTTTTCTAATCAGGGTTTTCAGGTAATATAATAATTCTTATATCATCTCTCCTCAATTTATTTCCAGGTCAGTTTTTTGTCCAATAAACTATTTCACATTTTCTTCTAGTTTTCATTCTTTTTATTTGATTTCTTATGGAGTCATTAGCTTCCACTTGCCCAATTATAATGCTTAAAGAATTATTTTCTCCAGTTGGCTTTTGTACTTCCTTTTCCATTTGGCCAATTCCATTTTTTAAGGAAATCTTTTCTTCAATGAAGTTTTGTTTATTTTAATCCAGGTAGTTAATTCTGCTTTTTTAAGGAATTCTTCTCTTCAATGTATTTTTGTACCTCTTTTCTCATTTTGCTTATTCTATTTTTAATGTCTTTTTATTTTAAAGTATTTTTTTATGCCTCCTTTACCAAGCTATTGACATTTTTTTCATGATTTTCTTACATTGCTCACATTTCTTTCTCCAGTTTTTCCTTTACTTCTCTTATTTAATCTTTCAAATCATTTTTAAGTTGTTCCAGGAATTCTTTTTTTGGAATTGAGATCAATTTGTAATTTTTTTTCAGGATTTGCATATAAATGTTTTGACATTGTTATCTTCTTTAGAGTTTGTATTTTGACCTTTTTTTGTCAACAAAAGAACTCTCTGCGTTCAGGTTCTTTTGTCGTTGTTGTCATTTGCTCATTTTTCCAGCCTATTTCTCCATTTTTAACTATATGTTAAAGTTGGGTTCTGCTTCTGGGGTGAAGAGGGCATTGAACCAAACTTATGATTTTTGTGCTGTTGTTTTTAATAGGGATCTAGAAGTTTTTAGTTTTTCCAAGGTGATATGATCTAAGAAAAGGTGCAGTCACTGTTTCTCTGACCTGTGAGCTGGTTTGTGAATGATTTCAAGAATACTATTCCACCCTGAAACTGGGATCAGGCTCCCTGCTTTCCTGTAGCTACATGTTTTAGTGTGCTAATGTTCCTCCTCACCCAGAAACTGAGACCCAGAACTATGTATGGGCAATACAACAGAGTCCCTCACTCAGTATCAGCAAAGGGACTCCTGTGTCTTCTTCCAACCAATTGTCCAACCCCACTATTATCTATGGGCTGGAAGTCACAGCTGCTGATTCAGTTGCTTCCAAAGTCTACTGCTTGCTTGCTGGCATGGGGTGGACTACACTCCACTTTTACCCAGTGAGACAATCCTTTTATGCTGACCTTCTAAGTTGTCTTGGCCTGGAAAATTGTTTCACCCTGTCCTTTGGTTGTTTCTGCTTCTCCAAAATTCATTTGAGAAGTTATTTTAAATTTGTTTGGAGGGGAAATTTGGGAGAGTTTAAGAGAGTTTCTGTCTTTACTCTACCATCTTGGTTCTATATTCATTTTTTATTAATTATTAAATATTACTAATAAGAAACAAAATATTCATAAGATTTGGCACTACCAATGTACATAATTTTAAAATATTTTAATTTAATATTTAACTCATCTTTTTAAAATGTTTGAGTCTTTGTATGTCTTGCCAGTATTAATATTTTAGAGTAAAATTTATTATTAATAAACCATTTTAAAATAATTTCATAATCTTTTCCACATAAAATATCTATTTTCACATGTTTTACAATAAACTATATTATTATTATTAATACAGTAGTATATGTATGTGATTTATAAAAATGTTGAGGATTGCATGGAGAAACATTTTTTACTGATTCAGGAATATGTGATCAAACAGTTTGAAGATCACTGTCTCACCTAACTAGCCCCCCTCTTTTTTTGAGTCTTTCCTGTGATGGAGAATGTTGCTGTTGTGGTTGTCCAAGATTGGACAAGGGAAGAAGAAACTCCTGAAAATACCATGGCAGAAGAACGCCATGAGAGGCAAGTCAGCAAAAATGGCCTCAGAGAGGAAACTGAAGAGATGGATTGAAGAGCAAAGGGCCAGTGGAATTCCTTTGTCCACAAAGATGGCTCAACATGAGGCAAGAAGACTATGACATCATGGAGGAGATGTCATGATAAGTGCATGAATTAGATATGGGGGGGGGGGGGGGGTCTGGGAGGCTATGCTAAGTCACCAGCCTCACTTTCTCCTCCAGAGCCATCTGGGTCCAGTGGCCTGATACCAATCTGGCTGCGAGGCATCCAGGGTTGTGACTTGCTCAAGATCACACAGCTAGTAAGTATTAAATGTCTGAGTCTGGATTCGAACTCCTGTCCTCCTGACTCCAAGGCCAGTGCACTATCCACTTCATCACCCAGCTGCTGGAATGTTGCTTTAAGCATTTTTAAAAATACTGGACTTTTCTGTCTGTTGTTGATTTCCCTGGGACACATACCTAGCCCTGGGAAGTGGGTAAAATGGTTTTGAACAGTTTGTGAATTTTTTCAAATAGTTTCAAATAGTTTTCCAGAACAACTGGACCAGTTAACTACTGCACCAACAATATACTAAAAGAATTTATATTCCCATAGCACCTCCATCCTTGTTTCCACTCCCTCCCAGGGCAATCTTTATCATTGTGCACATCTTCATTTTATAGCTGAGAAAACTGCTGCCTCTGTTTAGTGCCCAAGGTCACACAGTGGTAAATGGCAGAGCTAGAAATAGATTTATAGATTCTAACAATCCTGTGAGGTAGCTAGCATGAGCATTCTTATCCTCATTTTATGATGGATAAATTGAGGCTCAGGGGCCTCCCCAAGGTCGCACAGCTAATAAGTATTTTAGAGGTAGGATTTGAACTCAGGTCTCTTGACTTTGGGACCAAAGTTCTTTCCATGCACTAGGATATTTCTACTAAGCATAATTTTTCCCGTAGAGGCATCTAGCTAATTACTCACAAAGCATTAGGTATTTAGACTGACATTAACCATGCCATTAAAGTCATCTCAGGATTAAAAAAAAAAAACTGCTGCTGACTAGCAGAGCCCCATAATTGGTATAGATCACACCATCCCATTGTGTTTAATAACTGCCCTGCACAGAGGGTGAAGGTCTCACCATTATGCATTTGCTAAAGTCGGAGATGTCCCGCCTCTTGAATGCAATTAATTGCCTCTGACGGAAATTTTCATTATGTTTCTTGCTGCTACAATAGGGGGAAAACATGCCCAAGTCTCAATTTGTTTGCAGAGCTTGATCCAGGGGTTTCCATCTGAATCAGGAGAGCAGCTGCCTGGAACAGTTTTCTTCTGAACTGAAGAAGCTGAAGTCATCCAAACGAGGATAGAGAATTGTCTCCTTTCCCACTGACACATTCAGTTGCTGACTTTGGGCCTAGCAAGACTAGAAATCATCAATTCAGTTCATCCTAGTAAACATTTACCAACTTCCTATAAAATGCAACGCCCAGGGTTTGGGGCTGGAATACCAAAATAGAGGAGATCTGGATCCTGCTCTTAGGGGAACTTATAGCCTGAATGGAAAATGCAGATGTTCAATCAATGGCCAAGTCTTGATGATTCCACTTCCACATGTTCCACATCTGTCCCCTTCTCCCCCCTCACACAATCTCTACCCAATTCAGGCCCTCATTTCCTCCCTCCTGGACTATTTCCTGGGTGTAAGAGAGCTGGGGGTACTGTGAATAAAATGCTGGGTCTGGAGTCAGGAAGGCTTGAGTTCAAATCCAACCTCAGGTACTTATTAGCCATGTGACCCTGGGCAAGTCATTTAATTGCCTCTCTGCCTCAGTTTCCTCATCTGCAAAATGAGGATAATAATAGCACCCATCTCCCAGTGTTGTTTTGCAACTCAAATAAGATAATATTTTAAAGTGCTTAGTAGAGAGCCTGGTCCATAATATATACAATAGTCTTCCAATTTGTTTTCCTGCTTCCAGTGTGCCCTCTCTCTAACCCATCCTCCACACAGCTGACAAATTAATATTAGTAAAACACAAATCTGACCATATCATTCCCCTTCCCCCAAACTTCCAGTGATTCCTCATTGCCTTGGGAGAAAATACAAATCCCTACCCTGACATTTAAAGTCCTCCATAGTCTGTTTCTCACCTCCTTTTTTCAGTCTTATTTTCACAGTGTACTCTCCATTCTAATAAAGATGGCCTACTATCTAGTTCCTCCTGTCCACACTCTGAAATGCACTTCTTTCCCACCTCCACAGAATATTATCATTTATGCCAATAGATGATAAAGCCAATATGTCAATATACCAATATATCAAAATCTACTTGTGCCATGTGATTCCCAGTTTCATATTCCCAGCCCTAGTCTTGATTTTAAGTTCTATAACTGCATCATTAACTGCTGATTGATCATTTCTAACAAAATGTTCTGTAGCCAGAACAAACTCAATATCTCTAAAATAAAACTAATTATCTTTTCTCCCAAATCCACCAATCTTCTAAACTTCCTTATTTCTGTTGAAGGTACAATCACCTTTCTAGTTATCCATGCTGCAAACACTGGCATAATCCTCATTCTCCCTTTTCCTACAAAGTTAATTAGTTCCCAGGTCTTGGTCAATTCAACTTCATAATATTCTCCCTTTCACTCTGTTCACATAGTCACCACCCTTAGTTCAAGCACCTCTAGTCTGGATTATGACAATTGCATTCTAATTGGTCTCCCTAATTCAAATCTTTCCTCTTCAAATCTTCCTCCAGACAGCTGCCAAAAGGATATTCCTAAAGCACAGTCTTATCACATCATCCCCTGATTCAATAAACTCCAGTGGTTCCCTATTACTTCTGGGGTCAAAAACAAAATCCTTTCTATGGCACTTTAAACTTTGATTCCTACTTGTCTTTCCAGTAATATTATATATTAATCCCTTTCATACACTCTGTGGTGCAGCTGATCTGGCTTTCTTGCTGTTCCTCACATATAATATTCCACATCCCATCCCTATGGCTTTGCACAAGTTATCCCCACCCCTGCCTTTCAAGCCTGGAGACCCCCTCCCCCACCTCCTTCTTAGACCCTTCCTTCAAATTTTAGCTCAAACGCTACTTCTCACTTAAAATTTTTACCCTAATCTCTCAGCTGCAGATACCTCCTCCCCAATTACCATGCACTTAATTTAGTACATGCTTTTACATATACATTTTCTCTCTCTTGCTCTGTAGAATATAAGTTTATTGAGGTCAGGGACTTTTTCATTTATGTATTCCAAATGCATAGTGGAGTGTCTGGCATATTATAGGTGGTTAATAACTGTTTGTAGATTGATTAGTAGAATCCCAAGCTTCCCTTTAAAACACAGTTTCAGGTGCTTATTTCTGATGTGGCTGCACTATTTGGGACTTCTCTGACTGCCTTATCCATCCTTCCTCCCTCCAATCACAAATTCTCGCTTCCTTTTTGTTTTGTTTTCACCCATTAGACTGGAAACTCCTTGAAGGCTGTGTATTTTTCTTTCTTTTTTTTATATTTGAATCCCCAGACCTTAACACAGGGTCTGGGACATAGTAGGCACTTAATTAATGATTATTGACAATTCACTATTATAGAAGTACCTTTTCCTATATAAGGCCTTTCCTAGAATTATTTTCATTTTGAAATTACTTTAGAATTTTGGATATATTTTCTATTCATCTATTTCTGTGTATGTTGTGTCTTCTCAGTTGGATGTAAGTTCCAGTAGGACAGGGATTAATTTGTTTTTATCTTCATATTTCTAGAGCCTGCTACAGCAATATATGCATAGTTGGGTCCTCATACATGTTTATCTAATTGACTCGATTATAAGGGACAGTTTGACAAGTGTAAAGGAGAATTCTTATCAAAGTGATAAGAGTGATAAGAGAACTATAAGGAATAAGAGATTATTTCTTTTGTGTTTTTTATTTATAATTTTTACTTTTTACATTTGTGTTCTGCCTCTTTATATATAACTTTCAGCAAGGTAACTCTCCAAATCTCAGTTCCTCACCTCTAAAATAAAATAACTTCTATCTTCAAATTTAGGACCTTTTAAAATCTAGGACCTAGATGTTCAGATCTATCTCCCATCCCTTATAACACTCCTAGGATAGGGTGTTGGATACAGTCAATAAGTTTTGAGTTCATATCCTGCCTTACTTGCTGTGTGACCCAACTAATTGGCAAAGTGATTAAAATATTCATATCCTTTTACCCAGAGATCTTGATTTTAAATCATACCAAGTTTCTTTCCAGAATAGCTGAACCAATTCAAAGAATCAGTAAAAAAAATTGCATTCTTCTAGCAGTTTTTCTAACATAGACCATTTTCCTCTTCTTTCATTTTTAGCAATTTGCTGTTTATGGGGTGAAACTACAATGTTTGTTTAGATTTGGATTTAATGATCTAAAACAAATTTTCATGTGGCTAACAATAGTCTGCAATTATTCTTTTGAGAACTGTTTGAAACTTTATCTAGATACTTGATGAAATTTTTTAAATCAATAATTCCTCTTCTCATCCTAGTCACATTGATTTTATTTATGAAAAGCATTTCAATTTCACATAATTTAAATGATTGATTTTTATCTTTTGTGATCACCTCTATTGCAGCTTATTTGACTATTCCTTGTTTGATTAAAAAACAAGGAGAGAGATCAGTTTCATCTGGAAAAGATTTCAGGGAAGACTTCATAGATGTGGCATTTGAAAGATGCCTATAGGTCTTGAATGAACAGAGGAACTTTCAAAGATAATGTTAGTGATGCAGGGAAATTTACTCCTAATATGTGGGGAGAACTTGTACAAAGAAATAGAGTTAGTAGAGGACAGGACAAGAATAGGATGAAGAGAAGTTCATATTATCCACACTGCAGCAGCATGGGTGCCATGTGAAGACAAAGCCAGGGTTAGAACTTAGTCCATGTCTTGTTTCACTGTAGCACATAGATGGTTTCCTCAACCTGAATTTCTAACCAGAGTTGATTTTTTTTTCCCCTGGGGATTTTTCAACATAGGGTAGTGTTTAATGGCATTAGGGAGTCCATGTCCAGAGCAGAAGTAGTGATTAGAGATAGCTGTAAGTCCTTCATTTTATCCAAATGCTGGGTGATAATTTACAAAATTTAATTAAAGGGGAAAATGGGGATTCTCAAACACCATGTCTCCTGTTACAATGAATGAAATACATTGAGGCTGTAAAAGCCAGTACTGTGGGAGAGTCAGCCAGCATGTTTTATTGCTAAGTTTTATTTACTGATGTAAACCTAATCGCTGGGAACTGACATGTTATTAGCACACATGTTTTCCCACATCTGGTGCCCAGAGATTCCAGTTCCCCCAGTTCCTCTCTCCCAAGTTCTTTTTGGTGGAATGCCTCCTGAAACCAGATATCAAGTGATCTGGTGTTTCCCACCCCAACCTGAGTCTCTGAAGAGGAGGTCTGTGTGCCAGACCACAATGTCTACACAGTCTCTTTAGGCTTTTCCAACAGCAGCTTAATATCCTTATAGTGCAGATAAGACTTTAATAGAATTCCATAGCTCAGCCCAGACTGGGTAATGCATTTCCTGAAATTAGATGACTACATGCTAAAGCAATTGTTTCCACTTATGAATAGTCTCTGTTTCGGCTAGTGACCCCTCCGTCTCCATCTGCGATAAGCTGTTAGGGAGCAGTTGCTCCACATGTTATTGGTGTGTTAAAAGGTCTATCTATAGGCTTACATTGCTCATTGTTAGAAGCTGATACATTTAAGTAGTTTTCCCATGAATCAGCCTGCTTGGTTTTTTTTCCCTCTCTTGGCATTGATAGATGAGGGAAAGGAAGCCGTTTAGACTGTTCTATATAGGGCCCCAGCCCACACAGTGAATGATTTCCAATGCCTAGTTTAATTTATTTTTAAATGAAATTTGTTATTGATTCTGGATTAAAAGAACAAATCTTCGGGCTGTTACCACTGACAGAGCCACGGCAGCAAAAGTGACACTCCTCCTGTGATAGGGAGGCAGGATGGGCTTCCCTGGGGACCTGGAACCAGGGGCATGAGGACAAGGCTGAGACAGCAGCCAGGAATGACTCTACATACTTTCATTTTTCCCTCCCCACCAGCACTGATATGACTTCCTACAGCTCTTAGTATCACAGTTGCACAGATTAGATTTAATATGATACCCTCTTATTTGGCTCTTTAATTAGAATCATGGGACCTTGGATTTCAGGGCTGGAAGGGTCATTAGAACACAGAGCACTGAATGTCAGAGTTAGAAGCGACTTTAGAATACAGAATATTGGAATTGGAAAGAACAAGAGAACAAAGGACACAGAATGTCAGGGAGAAGGGATCTTAGGAACAGAATTTCAAAGCCAGAAGGGCCCAAAGGACATGGAACTAAAAGAGACCTTAAAAATAAGAATTTCATAGATGGAAGGAAAAATAAGATGTAGAAGATAGAATATATATGTGTGTGTGTGTGTGTGTGTGTGTGTGTGTGTGTGTGTGTGTGTGTGTGTGTGTATGTATGCTGGAAAATATCTTAGTTATGATCTAGCCCAGCATCTTCATTTTGCAGATGTTTCAGACTTCTGAGTCTTGTGTCCCCAGCTGAACTATGAATTCCTTAAGGAATTGAGGGATATTTTACTTTAGTAAATAAATAAATATTTATTTATTAAGAGCCTAATCCATACAGAATCTTGTGTTCTTGCCTGTGAGGGACAGAAAGATGAATAAGAGCTATCCTTGCCTTTGAGGAGTGTACAGTTTAGTTGCGGAGACAGGACACAGATGAAAAGATCATTAATAATGCCACCTAGCATCCTTGTGAGGAAAGTGCTTTAAAACTATAAAATGCCACAAAAATCCAAGATATTAATATGAGCGTTGAATGAGTGGTTAAAAGTGCTATGGGAGTCAGTGGAGGGAGAAATCATTTTGAGATGGGGTGATCAGAGGATTCTTAGAGGAAGTGACTGAAGCTAGACTTTGTAGAATTTGTAGGGTTCAGGAAGGTAGAAAGAAGAGGCAAGGGCACATTAAATGGGGGGGGGGAATGGCATGAAAAAGATAGGGAAAATCCCAAAGGGACATTCAGGGCTCAGTGAGAAAATGATTCTATAGTAGGAGGGGAACTTTCAGAAATAAGGACAATAGAAAATAAATCTAGAAAGATCCTTTGGGAATACATAATATAAAGTCTTGAACTCAATACCAAAAAAATTGTACTTTTTCATTTATACTAAGATATAAATGACTGATAATAAATTAAAGCATGATGCTTCCCAATAGCATTTTAAATTTTAATAGGAATTAATCAGAAACTTAAAAAATGAATGGTTTGAATGATTGAGTTAGAAAGGTGTTTTCAGTATCTATCAGTAACTTAAGAAGGGTTTGTTTTTGAATTTTCTTTTTGATGGAGGGAAGTGTCTTTCTAGTGTTCTTAAAATTACACCAATAGCTAGGGCCTCTCACACAATGAGCACACAATAAGTAGGAAACTAATAAATATCCACTTAGCCTTCGAAATTTCTGACTTAAGAAGGACTAAAGTACATTGTTAGAACTGGAAAGGATCAGAAAGAGTCAATGACTTGTCCACAGTCACCCAGTGTTTTGAGTGGGCAGTGACTGGCAGATTGGCAGACCAAGCCAGGAGTAGAATTCAGGTCTCCTGACTCCCAAATCTAAAGGTCTTTCATTTGTTCTATGAACATTTGTTAAATGTGTTCTTTGTATATTCTGTGTGCCAGTTACACCAAAGATGCCAATCACAAAGAATGCAAGTCTAGAAGGAGTTCCAGTTTTTCAGTTACTCTCTCTTATCTGCCTTCTAATTCTTGTTTTCTCTCTGAGGTCAGCCTATAGGGATTTTCTTGTCCTTTGGAGTGAGAAAGATGACTGAGCAAGGAAGAAGGAGGCTAAGGATGGTTTTCAGGTGGGTATGATCAGTGGGTAAGGGGAAAATCCAGTCCAATCAAACTTCAGTTTTCTGTGTTCTTTTGTAGACTGTTCCCTCCTCTAGCCTTTTTTTTTTTGCTGAATTGTCCCCTTAAACCAATAAGGATTGAAGAATATATGAACTAAAAGAGATCTTAAAAACAAGGAATTGTGTAGCTGGAAGGGGAAATAAGATGTAAAGACAGCCTAAGAGCTAGAAAATATCTTAGTTGTGATCTAGTTCAGTTTCTTCACTTTGCAGATGTTTCATACATGTGAGTCTACATACAGGGGAATCAGAGGTTAGTGAGATATAGTGGATAGAGTGTTGGACTTGAAATCAGGAAGACTTAGTTTGAATCCTGCCTCAGAAGCTAATTAGCCATGACATTGGACAAGTTTCTTAATTTCTCTAAGCACTGGTTTCCTCATCTGTGAATGTGGACAATAACACTCAGCTCACAGACTTCTATGACACTCAAATGAGGCAATAGATGTAAAGTGTTCTGAGAAACTTACAGAATTATATAACTATAAGCTGTTCATCATAGAGATTCTGGTCTGGGGAGAGGATGGACAATGAAAAGAGAACTGTACTAGGAGTTGGGCTACTCTGCCATCCATTCATTATGTCCCCTTGGGCTTCTCTGAGCCTAAAGTTCCATCTCCTTTGTGAGTCACAACCATATTTTTTCTTTTATGAACTATCAGGGCTGACCTCAGATGTATTCCCTCAAGAGAAAAAAGCACTATTCCAATCCCAATTTCACCTCAACAGGAAAGAAGAGATTTCTAATGAGGATAGTTACTGAAGAGGAAACATCATGTGATGGAAAAACCCTGAGACTAAGAGTTAGGAAACCTAATTTTGGTATTGGCTTAATGGAGGAGTTACTGTGTTAACTGAGGTCAAAAAATTCATCATCCTGGTCCAAGCCTCAATTTCCTTAATTGTAAAATGTGTACAACAAATCCTACTCTGCCTTTCTTTTGAGGTTACTGTAAAGTTCAACAGAAACTGAATATGAGAAATTCGTGTAACCTAGGGGGTTTTTGGTAACAGTTATAATGCCATCAAAATATATTAGAACCTCATTAGATAAGGTATAGGACCCTATCTTAGTAATATCTGTATCCCTTATAACACCTAGCAGATGGTTAGTGATAAGTCACAATGTATCAGAGCTAAAAGGGACCTTAGAAATCACCATGTCTAACTCCCTCACTTACAGAGAAGGAAATTGAGGCCCTTAGAGGTGAAGCTGAAAGAACACTCAACATGGAGCTTAAAAATCTGAGTTTTAATGCTGATTCTGCCACTTTTAGCCTATGTCAGTCAATCAACAAGCATTTCTTAAGTATTCCTTATGTGTCAAACATGATACTCAGTGCTGGGTATAGTAAAAAAAAAGCAATTAGTTCTTGTCCTCAAGGAGCATACATTCTAATTGGAGAAATAGCATACAAATAAACAAATACATACAAGATATATAGCAAGTACATAAAAGGTAATGTGCCCCTAAGCAACTGGAGGAAAAAAAGAACCAAAAAGGGTCTCCATAAGATGACTGCATTTGAATTGAATATTGAAGAAAGTCAGGAAAGATAAGGGTCACATAAGAGGGGGAATAGCATCCCAGATATGGGCATATAGTCCAAAGGCATATAATTGGGAACTGGAATATTGTCTAAGAAATTGCAAATTCCAGTGTAGCTGGAACATAAAGGTCAGAGAGGGAAGCAGAATGTACAAGATTGGAAAGGAAGAAGGGGGTCAGGTTGTGAAGGACTTTAAATGAGAGAGGATTTTATGTTTGATATTGAAAGTAGCAGGGAGCAGCTGAAACTCAGAGGGATGATAGATCTGTGCTTTGGGAAGATCACCTTGACAAATGAATGGAGAATGGATCAGAGTAAAAAGATTTAAAAGACAAATACCAATTAGAAGGGTATAACAATAGTCTAGGTTAGAAGTGATATGGGACTGACCTAGAGTAGTTGGGTTATTAGAGAGAAGGGTACATATATGAGATGTTGTTAAAATGAAATTTAGCAAACCTCAACTAGAGTGGTTCAGTTAAGAGGAGGAGAGATTATTATGAGAGAGATAATTAGCCTTATTTTGGACATAGTGAGTTTGAGCTGTCTATAAGATATCCAGTTTAAGATATCCAACAAGCTAACATATATATATATATATATATATATATATATGTATATATACGTATATATGTATACATATATGTATATATGGAAACTCAACAGAGAGACTAGGTCTGGATGTATGGATCTGGGAATCTTTTGAATACATATGATAGTGGAATTCATGAGCTGGTGAGATCATCAAATCAGAAGGAATAAAGTGAAAAGAGAAAGACTAAGACAGAGAACCTTGCCAGATGCCCAAGAATAACCAGCAAAGGAGATTGAATATTCAGAAAAATAGGATCAGAAGCAAGAAAGAGACCACTATCATGAAAACCTAGAGAGGAAAGTATGTGGAAAAGGAAAAAAGTAAACAATGGTGTCAAATGCTACAGAGAGAGATTGAGAATTATCATGATCTAGAAAAGAAATCATTTGATTTCACAATAAAGAGATCATTGGTAACTTTGGAGAGGGGTGGTCTCAGATTAGTGATGAGCCATATCTCAGTTGTCCAAGTCATTTAACCACTGTTGATAAATTTCTTATCCATCTAAAAGGAAAGAGTTGAACTAGATGGCCTTTAAGGTCCCTCACATTTCTGTACACGTGTAAAGCAAGGTTACACCGCTGATAATTGTTAAACAGGAATTCAAATCTTGGATCTCAAGTCTGGGTTTAGGGAAAAAAAAAAGCAAACAACAATCCCTGTCCTCAGGGAGCATAATTCTATTTGTAGTTTTTACCACGTCATATTGTTGATTTATCTAAGATAAAATTTAAAGTTCTATGGCTGCCTGTGTAGACTCATTCTTCTCCTCCAGACACAATCTGAATTGTCTTTGTAGGGCAGGGCAGAAAAGTAGGAGGAAGGTGAAACTCTGCCCTGTAATGCTTAAGCGGAATCTTGAGAAATTGGCCGGTTGCTGTCTCTGGTGCTGAAACGGCGCGGACTCTGGCAGTTCAGCCGGACTGCCCAGAGTTTGCGCCTCCTTCTCTTCTGCACATCCCCCCTCCCCCACCATACTCAGGTGAGGGGAGCGGTCAGTGAAAACCCCCTCCCCTCTCCTGCTTCTCTTTGCCCTCCTCTTGGGGTTCGCTTCTTATCATACTGTTTCGCCTTTGTGAGGCCTGGGAAGGGGATGACTGGCGGAAAGAATAGAGATCTAGAAGCTGTGAAGACTCCTTCCACCATCAACTCAGTATGAACTTGGGGGCAGGGGGACTATATCTTGACCTTTCTGAGTTTCAATGATTCCATTTATAAAAGGCAAAGAGGAAACAATGCCTGCCTTTGGCTACCTATAGAGAAACTAGTTGAGGTGGAGGCATGTTGGAGGCATTCTGGACAAAGTAAGGTAAAAATTTTGAAGGTGTAATAATAATAATACCTGTGTTTAAGTATAGAGTCTGACACCCAAGAGCTCTGTGACTTTGGCTAACTCGCATCACCTTTTAAAACCCGAGTTTCCTTTGTAAAATGACATCTGCCCCATTGTAAAATGACATTCGCCTACCTCGCTGAGTTGTGAGCTCAGAGCAACAGAGATCCAAGCAAGAAAGGGATTTTTTTTTTACCCAGATAACGAAGGTTCAAGTCAGCATTAGAACCCAGGCCCCCAGCCTCTCAGAAGACCGCTCTTCCCACTCCCTCAGGAGTTTCTGCTCAGCTGGCAGAGCTGCCAGGCTGGAGACAGTTCCAGCACCCTGGCCTCAGGCCGGGAGACCCCGGTTGGGGGGATATGGGGGCGCCCTCGCTTCGAGGCTCGCTGTCTGAGGTCGGGGGCTCCCCGCGCCCCAGGAGCCGGCAGGGCGTGCTGCCCGCCCGGGCCAGCGCCGGGCCCGATGCCGCCGAGCCCGTAAGCGGCGATCCGAGCCCCTGGGTGGCCCGGGAGCGGCATGAGAGAAGGGGCGGGCCCGGGCCGGCCCGGGCGGGGGGGTGCTCGCTCTGGCCGCGGGGCGCGGGGAGCCGCCCGGCGCCCCTCGCGCCGCCCGAGGCCGCGGGCACCAAAGTTGTGGGTACCGCTTTAAAAATTACAGCCTCGGACAAACTTTGATGATAAATCAAGCCCCGGATCCCTCCGCCGCCGCCTCTCGGAGCTCTGGGCGTGACGCGGCCGCCAGGCGGGAGCGTGGCCTTCCGCCGGAGGGAAGAGTTCCGCAGTCTGCGGGCGGCGGGCGGGCGGCGCGCGCCTCCCGGAGCTGCTCGGGCTGCGGCGGGCGGGGCGGCCGGGCTGGCGGGGCCAGGGGGAGCCCTCTCCGGGCTCCGCGGGTAGCTCTCGCCCCCCCTCCCTCCCTCCCCCCTCGCGGCCGCCGTGTCCGCGGGAGGCTCGGCTCCACGCGCGCCCGGAGCTCCCGCGCCCCATGTGAGACGCCCGGGGCCGCCCCCGCCCCCTCCCGCCCCGGGAGCCAAGATGGGGGCCTTCGTCGTGACCCTGGGAATCTTCCACTCCCTGGGACTTTACCTCCAACTCGGCGGCGCCACGAGGCCCGGGGGGCCGGCTCCGTGGGACAACCACATCGCGGGGAGCGGTGAGTAGGTCTGCGCCCCCCCCCCCCGGGCTGCCCCCGCCCCAGCCCGGCTGCCCCTCAGGTCTCCCCTCCCGGTGCCCTGCCGAGCCCCGGGATCCCAGCCCTGGGCGGTGTCAAAGCTGGGCTGGGGGGGGCGGGGAGCCCCAGGGCCGGGGCTGCTTGAGCCCCCGTCCCCAGCCCCCGGCTGCGCTGGCCGGATGCCCGAGTCCCGGGCCGGGCGCTCCTGCCCCGGGGCCGGGACCGGGGGGGGGGGGGACGGGATCGGGGGGACAGGACCGGGGGCACAGGACCGGGGCACCGGGACTTCCCCGCCCCTCCCCCAGCTCAGAAACCGCCCCTTCGCGCCCCGCGACGCTCGAGAGACCCCGGGAGTGCTGGCCAAGCCTGCCCACCCCACCTTCTGCTGCTACTCCCGTGCCCCGAAGAGTTAAGTGGGGGGGGGGCAGGGTCCCCTTCCGAGCTCCCTCCCGCGTGCAGAGAAAGGCCAGCCGGAGCCATCGGGGGTGGGGGAGTCCCAGCTGGACCCACTTCTCCTGTGCCTCCTGGAACAGAGAGAGGGAGCCACCAGGGTCTCTTCCTTCTCCAGCCTTCAGCTCTCTGGAATGGGCAGCTCGACTGGGTGGGGGACCAGGCTCGGGGGAGAGTGTCTGCTTTACTTGTACCTCGGAGAGGGAGAAGAACTAGGATTCTCACTCCTTTCCCTCTGCCCCCCCCCGCCCCATCTCCATATAGCACGAGAAGCCGAAATGCCCCCCATCTCCGTATGGCATGAGAAGCCGAAATGCCCCCCCACCTTTGTGTTTTAAACTCAGTCCACAGGGGAGAGAGTGAGAGGCCAGAGCATTCCCATCCACATCCTCCTATCCTATCGAAGAAGCCTAGAACCCAAACTTGCCCTGGCCGGGAGCTACTCCAAGACCCAGCTTTCCTTGGGCTTTGGCTCTTTAGGAAGCAGAGTAGCAGTTGGGGCCTCTCCAGCACCTTAGCCCCGAGTCGGGTTTACTCTCCCACAAGTTAGAACTCCCCTGGGCTTTCCCTGCGGGGACTGGGGTTGCTCGAATCTCACCCCAGTCCTTCCTGATTTTGGTCTCCCATACTATAAGGCAACCAGAGGGAGGAAAAGCTGCAGCTTAAAGATTGGAGGGGCTTCTTCTTGTGATGCTCTCTTCACCCATCTTTTGCCTGATCCCTTTGTATATTGGGGAAGTATGATTCCCCACTCTTGACCAGAATTTCTTCTGGTCTGGGGGCTTTGCATAGGAGCTGGGACAAGAATAGAGAGGGTGTAAACCTTAGAGCCCCTGTCAGAGTTAGGGGAAGAGACTGCCCCAGGCACTGCAGCCAACTGGAGGCTGATAAAGAGAGTGTCTGCCCAGTGTCTTTGTTTGCTGGAGGAGGACCCCAGGGATAAAGTGGATTTTTTTTTTCTCAATTTCTTCTCTCACCTCCAAGTGTAGCCTGAAAGAACCCTGCCTTAAAGCTGAGGGCAGATGATGCTACTCATGTGATTCTGAAGACCCCTGAGGACTTGAGTCTGGAAACCCTCAATTCTTGGCTGTCAGAATGAATGTTTAGTGGCAAATGGATGTCACAGTGTTAGATGGTTTTATCCTGGCAGAAAAGAAACCCAAGTTAGCAACTGGAGTTAACCTATCTAGAGCAAGTTGATGAGACTGGATAGGACAAGACTTTAGGGATCCTTGCACTGACACATCCCCTCTAAACCTGTGATCTCCCCACAGCCCCTTCTCGAACTCCACTGTATTTTTGATTACTCTCCCTTCATCCAGAGACCCTATGAATGCAAACCTCTATTCCCTGTTGCCTAGTTAGCACTTTCACTTGAGGGCACTCCATAGAAGGCTTATCCTTCTAGTCCCAAGTCCCCGGGAGGCATATGGAATGTTCCTTCTGACATTTACTACCACTCCAGCACTGGCAGATCCCCTGGAGAGGAAAGTGAAGAGATGAAGGGAGCAAGAGAACTAAACCATTATGGGACTATGCTAGGCATTTCGCTGTTGTTCTTCATGATTGTTTTTTTAATAAAGATCCAGAGCTGCAACTGTTATGACAGCCTTGAAGAAGAGTTGAATTGAGTTCAGAGCCTACATTTTGGAACAAAGTAGTTTTTATATAAATTACCTTATGGCCAGGAAGAAAAGTAGACTTTTCTCTCTGTTGGGTACTAGTAGATGAAAAGGGCAAATATCTGCAAATGCTAAAAGAAATTTGCCCCACCCCCAAATCTAAAGAAAGCTAATGTTGGTAAGTCAAGTAATGAAATAGTTGTTGCAAAGGAGTGTCCGTAACCTACCTGTACTAGGACCGGGAGTGCCCAGAGAGCCTTATGCCAGAGGAAGGGTTTGCAGCCACTCACTTAATCACAAAAGAAACTGTTATTAATGGTACTGAGACGCTGCGAATAAGTGGGTCATGTCTAATAAGCCATTTGTGTTCAGGAGGAGAATACCAATTTGATAAAAGCTGTGTGTGCTGAAAAAGACCCAGAAATTGCTGTTTAGCAGATTGGAGCCTGATCATTTCATTATTCCTCTGCTCTGCTTGTCCTTAGCTGAATCAGGGAATGTGAAATAGCTGGTAGAGGGAAAGTGGCTTTAAAAAGCCATCCCAAGTTCCTAAAGCAATGTCAAATGGGGGCTCCTGGCAGGCCTAAAAGTATATACTTTGTATCCTGAAGTCTGATAGAACTCTGAGCCCAGTCAAAAGGCCAGAAAACCAACTTTTCCTTCCCCATAGTGGAGGCTTGTAAGAAGAGAAGCACTTCAGAGAAATCTCATCTGTTCTTGGTGAAGTGCTTAGCCCTTCCCATAATAAGGGGAAAAGTCTATCATGACTGCCTTATTTGATTAACTTTAAGAAAGGCTCTTTTCATGGGCTGGGAAGAATGAATAAAAAAGCATTTATTAAGTGCTTACTATGTACCAATTCAGAAGCAGCTGGGACCTGATGTTCTTGCACTTGGATGACTGAACCCACCAATTTGGTTAAAGTCAGTCCTGCTTGGAGGGAAAATATAGTTTTAAAATCATCTTCAAGAAACAGGGTGGGGAGGAGATGAAAGGGTAATTCACAATCTCTTGCCTTTGAGCCAAGATTTGCCTCTAGGTACTTTAAGTCATAAAATATTAGAGCTAGAAGAGACCTTTGAGATCACCTAGCACAAAACTGTCATTTGACGGAGGAGGGAGTGATCCAGCTGTCTTGATTTGGATGGTGAAATTTTCCTTCAGAGGCACCCCATGAGCCACTGAAGTGCCTCCATTGCAGCAAACATCTTTCTTCCACCTCGCCCTTTTGTCCATCCCCCCCCCCTTTCCTTAGGCCAGCACTTTCAATTATTCATGGACCCCTCTGCAGGCAGAATGGGAGCATCATTTGGCCAGGGCCCGATCTCTTCTCAACCTGTATCCTCTTAACTTGAAAATCCAGTCACTGATTCACAGCTCTCTCTCTCTCTCTCTCTCTCTCTCTCTCTCTCTCTCTCTCTCTCTCTCTGTGTGTGTGTGTGTGTGTGTGTGTGTGTGCGTGTGTGTGTGTATACGTGTATGCTTGTGTGCTTGCATCTTGTCGGGAGGGACCCCAAACAATTTGGTAAATAGCTTTTGCTGAAAGATGACTATCCAGTTTTCTTGTTTTCATTTGCAAAAAATTTTGTATCTTACCATCAATAAACCAGTTAGTTTGGTAGCTCTGAGATGAAGAAAATTGAGTTCTGTTTCCCTAAGGTTATGATGTTAAAATCTGTTCTCCTTTGTCTCGCACACTGATGATTATTCTATCAATTACATTCATAAACACTTTGCACTGGGCTGGATTTTTTCTAACCCTCTGTAGGGAATTGGCCATCGGATGTGTTTTTCCTTAAGTCATTCACTGCAATTGTTTCTGACACCTTTCCCATCGTATAGCTCCACGGGCCTTTCCCCTAAAGAAGGTGGAGCGGCAGCTAGCAACACTTGGGGAATTATCACATTTCCAAAATGACAGTGAATTTTTATTTGAAAAGTCTTGCTGTGGCAGGCAGCAAGCCAGAGGGAGAGACCAGCAGGTTTCTAATTCATCAGTCAGGTGGGGGCTGGTTGCTTGTACTGGCCCATGCTTGGCCTCAAAGCAGGCAAAAACAAACTTTCAAGGGACACAATGAGCCTGGCAAGGTAGCAGTGTCATTTTGAAAGCTGCTGCCTTTAAGGTAGGGAGAATGAAAAGATGACTTGATGACTTTAGGGGCTGAATTCTTCACAGAGTCCCTGTCTTCTAGAGAGATTTCTCTTCATTTTGGTTCTAGGAGTTTGACTTAATTTATGCTGATTCACCCAATGCTAAGGCCCCTGGGCACATTTTTAAGTTTGCAAACAACCAAAGAGGAGCGGGAAGGGATTGTGAATAATTGTTATGAATAATATACTGTTTGTTCTCCTGTTAAAAGAAGGATACATTAGCTAGCTTGCCTTCTTCCACCCACCTTATGGTGACTGCTTTGTACTGTCTCCTGATAGTGGAGAGAGGGTCTCAGATGCAAGAGCAGGTTAGTGGGGTCTCTTTTCATCAATAGGGCTGAAGTTGAGAGAGATAGTTTCAGGAGAACCTTTTTGTTGGGACAAGAATAATAGACTTTGATTTTAGTGTTTCTAAAAGTCAACAAATGTCTGGCTAATTTAGGAGAAGATTTATTTCCTTTTTAGTGAAAATTTGTGTTTCATCCTTTGTATTTTGTTCAGAAGCTTAGTATATTGTGTTTATGAGATCCATCTTATATGTTTGAGCCCCATACAAGTGATTGGTTTTCTGTTCCTTGACTCCTAATTTGTCTAGAAGAAAGTGTCTGTTCACAAGGATGACTGAATAGGTATAGATGGATCTTTGTAGCTCAACCTCAATGCTGGGGAAGCAAAAATGTTTGCCCTCTTATGGGTATTTCAGTAGAATTGCTGCATTTTAAAATTTATTATTATTATCATCATCATCATTATTATTATTAATCTTGTTTTTTCACTGCTCCCTGCCCCCATTTTTCCTATGATTTCAAGTTGAAATCATAGGAAAAATCTTAACTCTGATCTCTGTAAATTCTCTGGACTAACTTTTTGAAATAGCAAAGGTCTACTGACCAAGCTAGGTTAGAAGGCTAATTTGAAATTTTCTGAAGAGGAATTCTAGTTTTTAACTAGGTTTTGGTACTTTGCTGTAATGATAAAAGTTAGAGGAGTTAAACGAACTGGATTTGAATGCCAAAATTAGTGTTCATGAGCAGTGTGACCTTTCACCTCCTGTGAGTCTTCTTCATTTGTAACAAATGATAGCTTTAAACTTTTTAAAGTAATTTCTGTATATTATCTCATTTTATCCACTTGCCAACCTTTGAGAGAAGTGCCATTATGTTCTTCTTTTATAGATGAGGAAACTGAGATTGAGAGACATTAAGAGACTTGCCCAGGATCAGACAATAAATATCTGAGTGCAATCTGAATCCAGGCATAGTGTGATAGTTAAATGAGATAGTGTAGATAAAAAAATATTTTGTATTTATAAGACACAATAGAAATAAAATCTTCTATCACTCTTGGGATTGTCAGGGGAAAGAGGACACTTTTATATTCCCTACTCACTTCAATACTTGAGAGCTAGTTTGAAAGGGAATCTTTTCTCTTCCTCAGAGACTATTAGATTAAGCCAAAAAGACACCTTTCTTTGAAGGCATTAGCTTCTAAATCCCATACAAATCTTGTCTTCCTTGTTTCATCATGGGAGGGACTCCCACGAAAGAATCTCAGAGGATAGATTCTGCGTCAGCATTCTACCCTTGCCACTTGCCCAGTCCTTGTTCACTAACAATATTTCTGAGGAGAGAGATGGGAAAGAGAACCTGACCAGCCTATTTCCCCTCTTCCTTGAGTTGTTCCTACATGATAAAGTGGGAACTGGAACCAGAAATGAATTTCTGATTTCATTTCTACCACAATGACCTTAGGGAAGTTATGATCCCTCTCTGGGCCTCAGTTTCACCATCTGTAAAATGAAGGGATTGGATTAGGTGGTCACTAAGATCCCTTTCAACTCTAAGAGTCAGTGATTCAGACAAAGAAATACCCTCAGCAAAGATGCTAATCCAGGAGTCCGAATCCATAAGCATTTTATAGATTTCACGGTTAATTTTGGCTCCCCAATGAGCTGAGACCCAGTTCCTCTCACATTTTATGAATTAGTTGGTTTGGACTGGTAATTTACAGGGCAAATTTGAACTGATTCTGCCACTAATATGACAGTAACGAGGGTCAGAAGAATTGTGTGCTCCAATTCGTTTTCAAAAAGCAGTCATCGGCAGCTCTGCCTGTCAGTTCTGCATTCAGATGCACTTCAGGCATGGTACTTTCATTGGGAAAAGGGCAATTGCATAATTATGGGAAGAAGTCGACTCATCGGCCAGAACCCTGTCCAATATCCAAAAGCCAAGCCGGGTGTGGGCCAGATGGTTTCTAGGTATTCATTCGCAGCCCGCTCAGACAGCCAGCTTTTCATGCTGTTGGCAAAGAGTGTTTTGGAGATGAAATGTTAAACCAAGGAGAAGCTAAGAATCATCGTAGCTGGGATGTGGAGAACTGGGTTCAGAGGAGAGAAGCGATGAAGATGAAAAACTCTTGAGAAGATGTTTAGGGAGGTGGGAGAAATGGAGGGTGGAGAAGAAAGGACTAGAGAAGGCAAAGCAGAGCTATCTTCAAGAATTGGAAAGACTTGAATATAGAAGAGGTTTTTTCTCTTTGATTCCAGAAGGTGGAACAGGGTCCAAGGGATGGAAGTTAGAGGGGGGCAGGTTTTAGCTCAACAAAAAAGAACTATCAGTCAGATATGTCCATCAGTGGAAGAGATATTTTATAATATACTGTATTCTTCATTCCTGAAAGTGATGAAAAGAAACTTTATGACAGTGAGACTATGAGGGGATTTTTGTATGGGTGAGTGATGAACCAGAATACCCATCCTTTATGCCCTTTCCAACTTTGAGATTTTGTAAGAGAAGGAGGCACGAAAACCAAAAGGCAGCATAGAAGAGAAGGTTGGGTAGGCAAGGGAGGCAAGCAGCAGAGGGCGACCATGATGGTTGCTAACAAGAAATTATTCTTTGAACGTATTGAGATACCTGGTGGGTGCCTAAACCATCTTATCCTTATTAGTGTGATTAATTAATACTAGCAATTTAATTATTAATGATACCTCTGTTTGCTGTTGACAGTACTTAACTAGACTCAGTAAAGCCATATTAATAATAATCCTATGCATTTGCCTCAGTGCTTGCTTTCTCAAATACTTTCTGTTTTCTATTTTTCTGACAACAGTTCAACAGGGAGGCAATGCAAGGGAGGCAGAGCAGGTATGAATCTTGCCATTTTATAGATGGAGGAACTGAGATACAGTTTGATGGGGTGCCTTATCCAAGGTCATATAAGTGGATTTGTGTATTCAACCTGAAGCCTGATTCACCAAGGATCTAGGTAGTAATACACCTCCGAAGTTACTAATTCCTTTGGTAAAAATGTTTAGGGACTAGGGACCCAAATTTCCTTCAGGGAACTCTGGGAGGCCTAGAGAGGAATCATAACTTCCCTAAGGTCATTGTGGTAGAAATGAAATCAGAAATTCACTTCTGGTTCCGGTTCCCTCTCTATCATGTAGGAACAACTCAAGGAAGAGGGGAAGTATGGACATATGGACTGTCTATGTGGACATAGGTATGCATGTGCACATGTATGCAAAATGTTTGAATGCTTGATGTTTGTCTTTTTGGCTAGGTATTCATGCCTAGGAAAGGGAAGCAAGACTATCTGGGTGTTATTGGGTTTGTATGGTTGAGTTTTCATATATGTCTTTTGTATCATGGTTTGCTTGCTTGTGAGTTTGGATTTGTGTGGCAATATGTCTCAATTCAAGCTTATTTCAAGTATTATGTTATACAAGGTACCATGTTAGCAGATAGAAGTTCAAAAATGAAAAACATTCCCCCCACCTCAAGTAACTTACATTTTATCTGGGAATACAAAATGATTGTAAACAGTTAAGAAAATATGAGATAATTTGAGGAGAGATAGAGTGAATAGTAAATAACTGATATTCACATAGTACTTTATGTTCTCATTTGAACCTCAAAACAGGTAGGAGTGCTGTGTTCAATATGCAGGAAAGGAAGCTGACACTTAAGAATTTATAGCCTAAGCTAGCCCAGGAGATAACAGTGATCCAGGTGGAGAGAAGTTTTTTGAAGAAGTTTGGGGTTCAGGCTTTCATAGTCAAAACTCCTGGCCCTTTATCAGAGCCCTATCCTTCCCTTCTAGGGCCTGATCCTACTAGATTCCCTTTCAGGAGTCACTGAAATGTGACACAACTTTGAGAAGACTATCCTCTTTACAATCTGCACTTCTTAAATGACCTTTCCCATGCTTTTTATTTTTAATTTTTCCCTAGTCCAAAAAGCTACCCTCTTTCCTTTCCAACCTTCCTTCCTTTCCTTTCTCCTTCCTTCTTTCCTTTCTTCCCATTCTCTTTCCTTCCTTCCTTCCTTTTTTCCTTTTAAGTAAAGCCTTTCCCTCCAAATTAACAAACAATTTTCTCTCCTTCCTGGTTCTCCCCTGCCTAGATTGAGGAGAAAAATCTCCTTATAACAATAGTGAAACAAAACAAACTCTTGCATCATCAGCTAGATCCAAAAATGTATGTCACATTCTGTCCCCTGAAAGCTATCCCCTCTCGGTAATGAGGTGGGTAGCACACTTTATCATCATTCTTTTCTGTAAACCATGGTGGAGCATTGCATTGATCAGAGTTCTTAAGTCTTTCAAAATTGTTTGTCACCTACTATGTATTGGCTGTTGAGAATATAAAAGCAATCTTTGCTCTCAAGGAATGTCAACTCCCCTGAAGGTGGGGATCTAACATGTAACAATTGTTTTTATTTGGGTACATGCATATACAGATATACATTTTATATACAATGATTTGAAGGAAAGAACTGTAACTACTTGGGGGATCAAGAGCAGCTTCTGTTAAGAGGTAGCACATGAGCCCTTGAAGAACATTAAAGAATCTAAGAGTTGGAAGGAATTTATTCTAGTCACATTGCTCATGCTCTTTAGAATCTGGGAATGCACTAGCTAGAAGGAAACAGGATGGGAGAACATCAGAGCAGAACAAGACCTTAGATACTTCTAAATTTTTCATTTTACAGATGAAGAACTGAAGCCAAAATAGGGGGGAGGGGGGAATGACTTGACTAAGGTCATATAGACCATTAACTAGATTAGAATTTTAGCCACACATCTTCTGTTCCATCTGAGATTTCTATCAAGGAACCCACAACTTCAACCTCACCAGAATCCTGTCTCCTTCCCACTTGCTGGTCCAAAGACAGGCCTGAACCACATAGCTCTAAATTAATTATCAGAACCCTAAACAACAGATCCACAAATCTGTTTTTAGTTCCTTCATGTTACCATAAACATATAATCAAGGACTATCCAAACAGCCGCCTTCCTATCTCTGCCCCCATGTAAGCACAAATTCACGCAAAACCCAATAACTAACAGATACATGATGTAGTTAATAGAGGTAGAAAAACCTGTACTTGCTTGCTATGTGACCATGAGCAAATAACTCAGTTTCTTCATTTGTAAAATGGAGATAATGATAATAATAATAATAATAATACTTATTTTACAGAGTTATGAAAATTTAATGAGAGAATCTATATAAAGAGCTTTGTAAATATTAAAGTGTTATATCAATAATAGTAATGAGGACAATGATGATGATGAAGGCAACGGGTTATGAATCCTTTTGGCATCTGATCAAAGCCCATTAAATATTTCTCAAAAAGATGTTTTAAAAGTATAAAATAAAATATAAGCTCACAAAGGAAATCAATTATGTTGAAATGCCATTTTCAAAATATTAAAAAAGAAACAAAAACTGTTAAGTGACTTATCCAGGGTCCTATTGCTAGTTAAATATATAAGGTAGGATTTGAGCCCAGATTTTCCTGATACCAAGACAGCTTTATCCCCTAAGCAATGTTGCTTTTTTGAGTCAGTGTTCAATACTATTTCTATTGTACTTCCCATGGCTACCTGATTATACCCTGGGGGAGGTGGGTAGAATAAGATAACACTGTATTTTGCTTGAGATTTTATGAAAGGAAGGGATATCACCTTTCCCCAAAATTGTTTCCTTTTGTTTGGGAAGAGAGTGCATTTCCCTATCTTCCAGCATCCTTGAAGGGAACAGTTACTTTCCTCATGTGCCTGCCCTTAACACCTCCCACAGCTCCTTCCCAGAGCCTGGGGAGTATGAAGAGGGTGTGTGTATCTGTTCTCTGGCTCATGTAATTGTGTGTATGTGTCTAGGGGTGGGTGACCAGGTAGGCATGGCAACAGGGGTGGGAGTGTGGGAGTTTGTATCATGTGTGGGTGTCTGCCTGTGCCTATGTATCTGGGTATATGAGTTTTTCTGGGTGTGTGTATATAGAGGTGTGAGTATATATGTGTGTGTGTATGTGTGTGTGTGTGTGTATGACCAGAAGTGTGTGACTTTGGTGCCTAAATTTGTGTGATGAGAGAGTGGTGTGAGTGACTCAGGTATGTGTTTGATGGGTATGTGTGACTATGTGGACATTCTTTTGATGAATTGTATACTCACTGGATCTCAGTGACTGTGTTTGGGGAGTATTCCTGGGTCCATATATTTAGGGTGTGAGTGCTCCTGAGTACACAGGTCACAGCTGATTTTCATCCTTTCTGCCAGCCTTTTTCACTACTGGCTTTCCCTGGGTACACTTGGCTTGAGCTTCATCACTGAGAGTGCACGAGGGGAGCAGCTGTGAGGTCAGTGCTTAGAGCGGAAGGGAACAGGCATTTTTCAAAGCTGTCAATTAGTGGAACTGGGGAGGCATCCAATCCTCAGGCAAGTCATCAGTGTAGTCTGTATCCATGTATGTATTTATGTCTGCCATGTTGTATATGCATATATCTTATGTGTTGAACATGTATTTATATTTCTAAATGTATATATATAGATGCATGTATATATGTATATATAAAAACACATTCTGTTTATTCATTTATTCATTCATTTGAAAAGTCTTTATCAAATACCTGCTCTGTGACTATTGTGTTTGGTTACAATGTGGGAGAGACAAGATAGAAAGAAATGCTGTCAATTCATGATCCATTAAGAGCCCATCCAGGAAAAATCTCCAAATATCAAACAAAAATCTTAAATTTGAGAGGGAACACACAATAACATCTAGTATAACCCATGCCTGAATGAAAATGCCCTCTACTATACCCTGATCAATGGTTGTTTAGAATTTGGTGAGAGACCCTTAGTGAAAGGGAACTCATTACCTTCTAAAGCAGCATGTTTTAGTTACCTTTTTGTGCACCAAGAAAACATGAACTTGTTCTGGAAAAGATTCCTGTGTTGGGTTTGGTCCATATGAAACATTTAGAAATCTGTTACTTGGATTGAAAATATTAATTTCCCAAGTATAGCACAAAGAATCTTTTTTTATTGGATTGCAAGCTCCAAATGATTCAACAGTGTGATGTAGCAGTCTCAAAAGCTAATTTGATCTTAACACTGCATTAATAGAAGCTTAGTGTCCAGAACCAAGAGGATATGTGCCATGCTCTGACTTGATCAAGTCTGTGTTTAGAATATTGGATCCAGTTGTGGATAACACATTTTAACAAGAGCTTGTACCTGAGAAAAACAGAGTTTGAAACCATACTATGTAAAAATTATTTGAAAAATAAACTGAAATTATTTAACCTTGGAGAAATGAGGGTGGGAGATAAAAATGGGGGTGGGGAAAAGAAACATGAGTGATTTCTTCACATACATAAAGGGTTATTATTTGAAAGAGAATAGAATTGTTCTACTTGGTTCTAGAAGGCAGAACTAGGATCAAAGGATGGAAGTTACAGGAACATTAATTTTAGCTTAATATAAAAGAGAAATTTCCCAACAATTTGAACTGCCCCCAAAAGGACTGGGCAGTTAAATCATAAGCTTGACAAAGTCAGTGTGTGTCATCCATAGCTTTGTGACTCTAGCACCAGGGACAGAACCTTACATGATAGAGTTTTAATGAATATCCATATGTTGCAGTTGTGGAGTCATTTCAGTTGTGTTTGACTGTTTATGACCCCTTTTGGCATTTTCTTGGCAAAAATGCTAGAGTGATTTGCCATTTCCTTCTCTAGGTCATTTTGCAGATGAGGAACTGAGGCAAATAGAATGAAGTGACTTGCCCTTGGTCACATAGCTAGTAATGATCTGAGGTTGAATTTGAACTTATGATGAGTCTTCCTGATTCCAAGTCCAGTACTCTATCCAGTGCCAAAAATATTCATAGTCCTAGTACCAATCCCTCCCCTGCCTGGTATACCTCTTCTTTGTGAATGTCCTGCAAGTGCTTCAAACTCAACACATCCTAAAAGAAATACATTATCTTTCCCACTAAACTACTGTATGGCCTCAACTTTATCCTCCCCAGAACCAGAGTCTTTCCTTCCTCCAACCTCCCACATCTAGTTGGATGACAAATTCCATCAATTCTACCTCCAGAACATTTTTCTCATCTAAGACCTCCTTTCTACCCTAATTAATGCCCTAATGACTTCTCACCTGGACCATTTAATAACCTTTATACTGGTCTCTCTACTTATCTCTCCCTACTAGGATTTACCTTACACACAGATACTGAAATAATCTTCCTGTAGTTCAAATATGATCATGTCACTCTCCTGTTTAAAAACCTTCCTTGGCTCCTCATTACCTCTGGAATAAAATATAAATTCCTTGGCCTGACAATTAAACTCCCCACTAACTGATTCCAGTCTTGTTTCATAATACTCCCCTTAATACTCTCTACAATCCAGTCAAACTATACTAATAGCTCTCACCATACTTGATGTGCCGCCATCTTTTGCCTGCATAAATTAATGCTTGTCTCCATGCCTGGAATATGTTTCCCTTCCCCTCAGCGATGCTTTTCAGAATCTGTTTCTCCTTCAAGGACTAGCTTAAATTGGACCTTTTCCATAGAACCTTCTCTGGTCCCCATGATGGCAAGTGTTCTTTCCTCAAGTTTTTCTTTGACTTTTCATCAGAATCTCCTTTGACTGTAGCACTGCCTACTCCATTATTTATGCATGAACCATAGTTTTCTTTCTCTTCCAAATAAACTCCTTGAAAGCAGAGACTGTCATTTAAAATATATGCATTTTTTGATATACTTAGGAATGTGATAGGTACAATTCATATTAATAGATAGACTTTTAGATTAGATGATGTCTGGGATATCTTCCAACTCCTATATTCTAAGATTTTACAGTCTAAAGAGCTGTTTGAATAGAATTGGTTGAACTCAATGAATATAATGGTACCAGGGACTATAATAGGAAGAGTACTAGAACCTTATAGTGGCAGATTCAGGAGACTAGGCACCTGGGAGATTGATGGTGTTGCCAACAGAGGAGGAGATCAAAAGGAGAAGGAGGTTTGGGGAGGAAGATAGCAAGTTAAGTATTAGACATGTTGAATTGGAGGTGCCCTTTGGACATAAGTGGAGATATCACAGAAACGACTGGAGGTGGAGTTGTCCGTGCAGAGGTGACAGTGTAAATTATGGACTGGATGAAATAGACTAAAATAGAAGAGGGAGAGAACAGTCATAGTTTGGGTTCCTTCCCCCCACCTCTGGCCAAATACTTGTATTTATTTCCATGTATTCTCTTTGTATTTATCTTGTACATCTTATATTCCTTTAGAATCTTATATTCCTTTAGAATATAAGTTCCTGGCAAATAGGTATTATTACCCCTGTAGCCCCAATCTCTAGTGCCTGGCAACATAATAGGTTGTGAAAATAAATGCTTGTTGATGATTAGTGTTTGAGAAGGTGTGGCTGAGACAGAAATGTATGTGAATACATATGTAGATATATAAAAATTAGAATATTTCTCTGTCATTTTAATGGCATATTCCAAAACCTTTGACACCGCCCCCCCCAGGTTGATAATCCAGTGAGATTCTGCTTTGCACAGTTTCTGTTGTTGGGAGTTGAAAGATGGAGTGTCTCGTTTGAGGAACAGATTGGGGGCCAGTAATAATGGGTCACTGAACACATGGTGAGTTATAAAGTATAAGAAGACTGGAAAGGTAGCGGGGATGATTTGCCCAGGGTCACATAGAAAGTAACAAGAAGACTAAGAGCTCTTAGGTCTTCTGATTCCCTCTGTGGGAGATATCTATCTTTTTGTGGCAAATAGACATGAATATGCCCCCCTGCTCACAAACTAATTTCCCAACAAACATCAATGTTTCAAACAGCTTGGTTGTTATGGTGCCTGATTCACAATTAGAACTTCAGATGGGAGCTGATGTAGGGCAGTGAAAAGCATGCTAGTGTCTAGTAGGAGGCCCTGGGTTAAAATTTTGACTTTGCTGTTTTCTCCTTCTGTAACCTTACGGAGAGAAATAATGTTTACCAAAAAAAATATATATATATATCTCTGGGTCTCAGTTTCCCCATCTGCAAATTGAGGAGGTTGTTCTAGAATCTAGAATCTGGATGACCTATAAGGTCCTTTACAACTTTAAATCTATAATCCTACAGACTAGCTAATTTGAGATTAAATTGGGTCTGGAATCTGCTGTGGGATTTTTGTTTTCTTTCTTGTTTTCTTTTTTAAAATTCATTTCCAGCCTTTGCAGAGCAATTACTGACTGCACGAGCTGTTTGTTCAGACCCTGCCATCAGCTCCAGGAAAGGGTCTCTAATGGAAACCCTGACAGACCTTTAAATGGGAGCCGCCAGGCCCACGCGGCTGAAATAATGTTTATAATAAAGCTGAAAGCCAATCTCCCATCCTCCAGGGAGCCCCAGAGAGCTTTCTTCGAGTCTGATTCCTGTCTGGTGGTCAGAGGAGAGGGGGCAGAGGGCCCAGAGAAAAAGGTGGGAGGGAGAGTGATGACTTAAGGAGGGCCTGGAGGAGATAGTGGGACTGCATGGAGGAAGGGGACACTGAAGTCGATATGACTGTCTCTTCTCTCCCAAGAAAGGGGGCTTTATGTTAGCACAGAAATACCCTCCTTGTCACTGGCCACACAGGGCAGTGTGGAAATTCAGTTTGGCACAGTTGAAAGAACCCTAGATAGTCTGTCTCTCAGCCTGTCTGTCTGTCTCTGTCTTTTGTTTCTCTCTGTCTCTTTGTCTTTCCCCTTCATCTCTCTCCCTTTCTCTCCCTCCCTCCCTCCTACACAGCATAGATAGCTATAGGAAATAGATACATAGTCAATGACATCAGAAAACTCTTGGATTGAATCTCCGCTTGACCTTGAGCAGCTCATTTTCTCTTGGAGCCTCAGTTTCCTCATCTATAAAATTAGGGGGATTGGACAAATGACCCACAAGGTCCCTTCCAGCTCTATGATTCTATGCCAGCAGCTGATCTCACTTGTAGGTTAGCTTTGGAAGACAGGGACTCAGGGGACCACCACTCCTCAAAGCCCTCTTTTACCCATCCCTTTAAAAGGGAAGAAAAAAAATCATATTGCTCTGTTATATAAGAAGCTGAGAATGTAAATCCTGCTCAGAGAGGAAACCCAGGGACATCCCCTAAAGATGTAGATGATGAATCACAGAGGCCTTCCTCTGAGTAGGTTTAGATAGAGAGAGGAGGGAAAATAGCAAGAGATTCATCACAGGATAGTGAAAGCAGAGTATTTGATTTGAAGTCAGAGGACCTAGATTCAAATTCTACCTTTCCCAGTTGGGAAAGTTACTTAACCATTCTAAGATTCAAGATCCTTTAATCCCTAGATACTCACAGCTAGAGGATGGTGGGGTTTGGGAAGGACCCACAATAGGGAGATCTAAAGTAATGACTATGCCTTATTGTTGTCTTTTATTTCTGTCTGATTCTTTGTGACCCCATTTGAGAGTTTTCTTGGCAAAGACACTGGAGTGGTTTGTCATTTCCTTTTACTGCTCATTACTCAGATGAGGAAACTGAGGCAGACAAAGTAAAGTAGTAAATGTCTGAGGCTGGATTGGAACTGAGAAGGTGAATCTTCCTACTTCCAGACCTGGCATTATGCACTATGGTGCCATCTAGCTGCCCTTAAAAATACATGTACATGCATACACTTTTGTAGTAAGCTTTCAGAATACTTATTTTTCCTTCTCATTCTTGCCTGACTGGACTTCTTCATTTCCTGGTGGTAGGTCCCTTTAAACTGAGATCTGGGTAGAGCAGGAGTAGGGGAGTTACTGCTCCAGATTGAGGACTGATGGACAGATTTCTTCTCCACATCATTTCTCCTCCTTTGGACAAGAAGGTTGCCCCTGGAGATGGAGTGCTAGCTGAGCCTTCTGGTCTACAGTTCTCTTTCTTACACTAATAGAACCCAACATCTGTGGCTAGCTAGACCCTTGTATTTGCCTGACTGTTCAGGCTCCTAGGTGATGCAGGGGATAGAGCACCAGGACTGGAGCCAGAAAAACTCACCTTCCTCAGTTCAAATTTGGCCTCAGACACTTATTAGCTATGTGATTCTGAGCAAGTCACTTAATCCTGTTTGCCTCAGTTTCTTCATCTATAAAATGAACAGAATAAAGAATTGGCAAAGCACTCCCATATCTTTGCCAAGAAAACCCTCCAAAGGGGTCATGAAGAGTCAAAAAAGACTGAAAAAAAAAACTAAACAATAACTATATAAACTAGGCAGTTACCTAGAATGGTAGAGTTGGAAGGTCCTTTAGAGATCTTACATATATTCTAACTCCTTTATTTTGTAGTGTAGAAAACTGAAACCCAATTTTACTAGAGAGGGAAAGAAAGACCTGAGTTCAAATTTGACCTCAGACATTTACTGAGTTAAATGATCCTTGACTTAACTCCTCAGTTTCCTCATCTGTAAAAATTAGGATAATAATAATGGTGCCTACCTCCTAGAGTTGTGAAGATAAAATGAAATAATAATTGTAAAGCATTTAGCACATTGCCTGGCTAAGCACCATATAAATGCTATTATTATTATCCTCCTCCTCATCATCATCATTATTACCCATGAAGTCCATGATAGAGACAGTATTAGGACCTGAGCCTCATTCAGATTACTTCCAGCTTAAGGTTCTTTTTATATCCATCTGGTCATGTATCTCCTTTGTTCAAAAATCTTCAGGGGGCTCAATAAGTTTCAAACTCTTTTGCCTGGTATTGAAGACTTTCCCTGCTCTGGTGCCTTCCTGTCCTCCTAGTCTGTCCACTGTCTGTTGAACTTCCAATCCAGGAACAGTTCAAGACACAGTTCCCTCTGTTTTGAATTTCTCCTTTTCCCCTCCTTAACTGTTGAATTTTTTTTCCTATTTTTAACTTAACTTTTGTTTTCTTTGCAAAACTGAGAGTAAGGAATCTCATTCAAGATCTGGTCTCTGCCCCTTACTAGACATATGAATAACTAAATGAATGAATGACAAAGGATTTTCTAATCATGTGCTAAATATTGTGTAAAGAGCTAAAGATTCAAGTAGGAAAAAATAAAAGACAATCTCTGCTCTCACTTGTGCTCTAATTGAGAGAGAAAACATATAAAGAAAATTCAGTTTCAGGAAGGCAGGAATAGTCTGGAAACCCTAAGGATTGTATCATGTGGGCAGGTGCTGATGCCCAAGGATCAATCCCTAGGTTATAGCAGTAGGTCAGATGGCAGTGCAGAGATGGAGGAGGAGACCATCCAGGAATATGAAGGCAGGGTAGATGAAAAGGCTTGGAGGATCCTAGGAGGCAGTGGCAGGGTCCATGGCAAGGGGTGATAGTCCTGTATCTCTCCAGGAAGAACCAAGTTGGTGAGACTCATCTTATCCAAGCTTTGTGAGCCATCAAGATGCCTGGATGGGATCCATGTAGCCTAGGATTAGGTAAAGGGACAAAGGCGGAAGACAGAAGGGTCAGAGAGGGAAAGAAAGGGACCCCCTAATGATGCAGGTTTCTGCCTCTCAGCCATTCTAGATATTAAGTGACTATACCAAGGTAACCCAGGTAATAAGTAGCAGTGCTGGGAGAAAAAACAAAACCAAACCAAGACCAGATCCTCTGATTCCAAATTTTGTGCTCTTTCCATTATGCCCCCATCTTTGTATGTCTTTCAGTACTCAGCATATAGTACACACCCAATAAATATTGTTGACAGATTTACTGTCCCATTGAGATGGTACACAAACCTTCCCATTTCCCTATTTCTCCCACTGAAATGAGACACAAAGCATCCTTCCTTTTCCTTGATCTCCCTTCTGCTCTCTACCTGTGCCAGCCTTTCTCTCACCTTCTCAATGTCACCTTCCAGCTCTCTTCCCATCCCTCCTGCACCCTTTGCTTTGTCTTCTACTGGTTTAACCTCCCCCTTCCCCCACTCAACTGGCCTTCATTCTTCTCTGAGTCTCAGCAAAAAAAAAAATCTCATCTTTCTTCCTCAATCGCCCTCTTCCTTTCCCCTAGGCAAGTGAGACTTGAGCTGCCTGAGAGATTTCCTTTGTAGCTATGCCCTGCCAGAATCCTGGGTCTGTTTTCCCCCCTGTGTTTGCAGTGGGCTTTTGAGATATTTATTTCTCCTCATTTTTGCTTAGCTTTGAGCCTCAATCTCTCTCTCTCTCTCTCTCTCTCTCTCTCTCTCTCTCTCTCTCTCTCTCTCTCTCTCTCTCTCTCTCACCCCCCCCCCTCCATTTTTGTTCCTGGTTTAAGTTCTCTATTCATAATTTTTTGGTGTATTTTCTCAGGTTTTGTATCTCCAGTCCTATCTTTTTCTATGTATTTTTTTCTCTCTCATTGTGGTCTTTTCTGTCTCTGAGATCCATTTCCTCTCTTTTTACCTTGGTTTCTCTCTGTCTCTGTGCTCCAGTTTTTCTCTGTATCTCTCCATCACCCAACTTTCCTTTTGTGTCTTCTTTCTCTTTCCCTGTCTCTCTTATATTGTGGCTCTTACTCTATACTTCCTTGCACTTTTTGTTCCCCCTTTCCATCTGTTCCTTTCTCTTTCCCCTTTTCTCCTCTTCCATCTTTCTTTGAGTAGGGCCCCATTATATCACTTTCTACTTCTCTCATCCATCTCTCTTGTTCCTGTGCCCCCCCCGTTGCTGTCTCTCCATGTTTCTCTCATTTTTTCTTCTCTTCATCTCTCTTTGTCTCTCCTCTGATTTCTCTGTGTGTGTCTTTCTGTGTCCCCCTTTCTTCATCTCTGTTTCTTTATGTCTCCACTGTATCTCCTACTTTTCCCTCTGTGAATATCTTCATCATCCACAACCCCCATCTCTGTATGTCCTTCTGCCTTCCATCCTTTCCTCTCCCCCCCTCTTTCCTTCCCTCTCTTTATATACATTTTTCTTTCTGTGTGCCTTTCTTTGTATGTCTTTTTAACTCTTCTTATGACCCTTTCTCTTTGTTTCTCCTTCTGGTTCCTTTCTCCTTGTTTCTTTTTTCAATTTATCCATCTATGTGTTTCTTTGTTCCTCTGTCACCCTTTTTCTTTCAATGTCTACCTTTCTTTGTATTTCTTGTATTCTGTGTATCTGCCTTTTGTCCCTCTTTCTGTCTCCTATATTCCATCCCAATCAATGTATCATCAACACTGGATATTCCCCCATTCTCTGTGTATGCTCTTCCCTGACTTTCAGTGTTTCTGTTTCTCTCCCTGTTTTCCTCTGTCTCCTCTTTCCGTTCTCCATACCTCTATCTCTCTGTCCCTCTCTTTCAATCCCTCCCACTCTCTCACTGTGTCTTCCTCTCTGTGTATAACACATATACATTCATACATTTCACTCCTACTAGTCTCTCCCTAGAGCCAAGTCCATTCAGTAAGAAGGTGGGAAATTCTACAGGGAAAAACCAGTTCAACTCCCTAAACCCTGCATATGCCAGAAAATTTTCTTTCTCCTTAAATCTCCCTAGATTTGTAATTCCACTGCTGTCTTCCTCAATGTGCCTGCAGCCATAGTGAGGGCCCCTCCTCCTCACCTCCCCACCTGTTCCTGGTAACAGACGCTGGCTGGTGCTCACAGGGATCAAGAGAACTATGGCATCTTCAGGAGGGAGATACAGGGTCCCCTCAGATGTAGGACAATTAAGGTGTGAATAGGATAATAGCTGCCCCAGCATACATGGGAAAATGAAGCTCATAGCCCAGTTTGGAGGTATAGATATCTTAATTAGTTCTAGAGAACTAGCCCTGTTAGCAAAATTTGTCTTCCTTTTCCTCTCCTTCCCTTATCCTGGGTATTTGTCCCTTTCCTATCTTGTCATATTCGGAAATATTTCTGGTGGTGAGAAGTGAAAAGTAGAAAGGAATGGTGTTTTAGTGGAAAGAGCCCTGGTTTGAGTATCAGGAGACTTGTCTTTAACCTCTCTGAGTTGGTTTCCTCATCTGTAAAATGGATATAAAAATACATGGACTGGCCATAGAGCTTCATGACAATGTTGGGCCATGAGAGTTAATCTCTTATTATATAATCTATAATCTCTTAGATTTGGGTTTTCTTCCAATGCTGCAGATCCCAGCCTACCCTCTTGTACTTGACTGCCATAAATTCTCAGTGGATTAGGCTTAAGGGAAGAGGTACCCAACATGTTGGGGGTGGGGGAGGGTTTCCACTAGATTTCTTGATATTGTATAGATAACAGTGGAGTACATCGTCTATCCATCCATTTTTCCTAGCTCTTGCACCATGGCAGTCTTACCTCCTTCACACATCTCCCTTATAACATCCTTGACACTATTTCTTCTTGTTGATAACATGCTTCAGTCTTCTTGTGCCCATCATGGGCCTTTCTATTCCCTTTGCAACTTCAATCATTCAGAGATTGTGGGACTTCATGACTTATACTCATGCAGTGTCCCCAAAAGAATATTAATGTTAAAAAGTTTGAGTTTTATTTCAGGGACAAGTTAGAGGTCATTAAAGGCATTACATAATTTCCCAAAGGCAGTTTGACCTGTTTATTCCTCCATTCCTACTCATTTCTGAGTCAATTCATTTCCCACCCATTATAATTATCCAACTTATGGGATGTACTTCCAATTGTATATTTTAGTCTTCACAACAGATATTCTTCATCCACTATATCCTATAATTTGACTGTAGGGTAGCTTGACAATTCTTTTTAAATGATTATGGATTTTTTTCAGAAGTGTTTCCAGACCTGATGCAATCAGCATGGTGCCTGTCATCTTCAAACAGGAGCACCTGATCAACTTTACCATCTACAGGGAATGTATATTGAATCTGAACTCTACATTGGAAATCCTCCATGACAATAATAAACCTCTTTAGCTATCTTGTACCTCCCTGTTTGATGCCTCATTTGATGTTAATATTCAGAGGATTGTTGAACAAAATTTCTTCCTTCAGGAAACCTCATGTGAATTTAACCTATATATGGGAGCCAACCTGTTGGAGAAGAATCTTTAAAGTAGCATTTTTCTCCAGAGCATCAAATTCCTCTTTATGGTTAATGAACAGTAAGAAGGAAGGGGTTTTGTATTTTTTGCACCTTTTGGTCAGGTACATGACTGCAGAGGTGAGATTTATGATGGATATTGTTTGTAGAAGGTTGCCTATTCCTCTTGCCTTCATCAAAGATGTCCTTCTTATGTATCCTTCTTATGTATGGTTATAAGGATTGCATAGAGATGTAAAAATATTTCCATTGGAATACCTTCACATAATTCCTTTACAATTGAGATGGGGCTGTGAAAATTATCAAGCTGTAAAAGGAACTCTTGTCTTTAATCCAAGATCACTGGATATCCTTGGAATCAAAAGACCTGGGTTACATTGCATATTAACTATGTAATATTGATGGCATCATTTCTCTTGGAGCCCCAGTTTCCTTGGTGGTTCACTGGAGAATAATGATACTTGCACTGAGATGTAAAGTACTTTTGCAAGAAAAGTATTTTGTAGTCCTTATAATTTCATAAAATATACACTAGGATGAATATTATTGATGGAATCACAATCATAGTGGGAAGGAATCTCAGAGATAATTTAATTCATTTCATGCCTTAATAGAAATTTCCTTTATAACATCCCCAGCTAGTAGTCATTCAGCTTCCTTTTAAAAACAGTCTTGTGGAGGGACCCCATCTCCCAAGGACTTTTCCATCTTTGGAAAGGTCTAATTGTTAAGAATTTTTTCTTTAAATTAAGCCAAAATCTGCTTCTCTGTAATGTCTATTTATTGTCCCTAGTTCTTTTTTTTTTTTTTTTGAAACCAACTAGAATAAGTCCAGGCTCTCTCCTGGGTGGGGGGGGATTCAAATACTTGAAGAAAGTTGTCACACTCCCTTAGTTTTCTCCTATGCAAACTATTCCCAGACTCTTAGGTTGATCTATGTGTATCTAGAGTTATGTTAAATATGTTAAAATTTGTTTCTGCTAACAAATATAGCTCATATTTATGTGGCAGTTGAGAGAAAAAAGTATTAATAAGCAATGATTTGGGGAACTTCAGAGCTTCTCCCTTTTTCAAGTTCATTCTCTTGAAGGACATTGCTGATAATGAGATTGTACTAACTTTCTTAATCAGACTCCCCACAGGTAGGGTAACTATTGTGTTCTGATCAGGCTCCAGTGGGGCACAAATTCTTTAAACAGATTGTCCTAGGTTGAGGGTAAGGAGAAATAAATGACTTAATCAAAGTTCTGGTCCAGTCCCTCATTATAATAATCATTCTCAATTAATTAATAGGGGTTGATCCCCATCCCGAGGAATACCTATTCTTCTGAAGGGTATATAGGTGGTACAATGGATAGAGCACTGGGCCTGGAGTCAAGGGGACCCATGTTCATATCCAGTCTTGGACATTTGACACTTACTAGCTGTATGACCTTGGACAAGTCACTTAACTCTGGGTACCTTGCTTCCAGAGCCATCTCCAGTTGTCCTGGATTCATATCTGGCCACTGGACTCAAATGTCTCTGGAGGAAAAATCAAGACTGGTGACTTAGTATAGCCCCCCTCACTCAAATCCAATTCCCATTATGTTAATGGAGTCATTTCCCTGATGTCATGATCTTTGAGAATGAAGGACAAACAGCAACAACAAACAACAATATAAACTGTGAACCCACCATAATTGTCTTTGATCTAAGAGAGAGACTGCCAAATGACCATCCTTTTATTAAATTGTTGGCATCATTAATAAAATGATTAAAGTGTCCCGAAATTTTGTCCCTTGAGCCTTTTTAATGCTGCATATTTTTATAAAACACCTATACAGTATCTCATATCTCCTTTGAAGACAAGACAAGTAAAGGAACCATGTTGGGTAAGGGACTACTTTCTAACTACCTAAAAGAAGAAGTTGGGTCTGAGGACACAGATTGAAAAATAATTTATGTAAAATGTTTTGCAAACTTTAAAACACTATATAAATGTTAGCTATTATTATTATCATCTCTATTTTATTTTTTATTATTATTACCTTGAATTTATCTGAATTATACCCTTGGGGCACCTAGGAATTGATGCCAAGATCACAGTGATAATATGAGTTTTATAATGGCATGATGCCAGTCAGTGCCCTTTCAACCATATCTCAACACCACCTTATTGAGGCTGCCCAGGGCACCAAAATTTTCCTTTTGTAGTTAGTCATCCACACTTCCTAATCTAGACTGGGCTGCTTTCCCACCCCAGCCCATTCTTTTCTCTCATTAATTCTGGAATCAGATGATCTTGGTTTGAATTCTAGCTTGGTTTCTTATGACCTTAGGCAAGTAATTTAACCTCTCTGATCCTGTCTTTTCATTTGCTAAATGAGAATATTGAACTAGACAATCTCTCTAAGGTCCATTTCAGCTCTAAATTCTAGGATTCAGCCATGGTACCCCATAATGCTTCTGTGCCCAGAGCTCTTTTACTTTTCCTAAAAGAGGAAGCAGGATACAAGGGCCCCAGAAATCATATCCATAGGTACTTTGATACCCTCAGAAAAACCCTTAGACATTGTCTTATCAAACCCCCTCATTTTTTATATTTAATTTTCTCAATAACAAAAATATTTTTACTCTTTCTTCTATTCTTATTAAAAAAAGATAAACAAAATCCTTGTAACAAGTATGCTGTCAATTAAAGAATTTTAAAAACCAATATTGAAATGATGATAATAGAAAATATTTCTACAGTATTTGCTATGTATCAGGTATTATGCTAAACACTTTAAAATTATTATCTCATTTGATTCTCACTACACCCTGGTGGAGTGGTGGTGGTATGTATTGCTATTATTAACCTTATTTTACAGATGAGGAAACTGAGGCAAACAGAGGTTAACTATTCACTCAGAATCGCATAGCAAGTTAGTGACAAAGCCAGGGTTGGATAAAATAATACCTCTTTGTGGAGTCGTCTTTTCATTAGCCTACTTCTGCCATATATCATAGTGATGTCTGTATTCATCTTACCACACCCTCCTTGGCTATGGGCTGCTTTTGAGCAGAGACCAGGTCTTATTCATTCTGTCTCCTCTGTACCCCATCCCCCCACCTTCTGGAGCTCAGTAAGGGTTTGTTTAAGGGGTGAGTGACAGCTTCAGGATAGCCTCTGAGCCAATCCATTCAAGGAATGTTTAACCTCTCTCGTAGCAGGTGGGAACCTTGTTGTCCATGCCTGTTAGAGTTGAGCTAACCCCTAAACAGCCCATCTCTTTTTAATGCTTCATGGTATGGATCCTCCCATCATCCATCCATACCCTCTTATCCTGGACATGTCTTGCCCATATGTTTCCATAATTTCTCCATAAAGGATCCTCCCAAATGTGCTGCAGGCTTATTGTTGGTTCTTTGAATATTTCATGGATACCAGTGCAGCAGACAGGCTGTTCATCTCTCTCTTCCTACATGGCCAACCTGCCTCCTTTTCCCCATCATATGCGTCCTTGATGTCTCTTAGAACACTTTTCACGCACCAGCCATCCTTGGTAATGGGGCTGCAGTCGACTTACACCCACCCCGGGGTCTTTCCATTGCCCTGTAGGTCACCTGAAGTTGTGATTCTTCTGAGATCGTGGCGTTTCATGATTCACAGCTATATAGCATCGCCAGGAGAATATTGGTGTTAAAAAAGATGGACTTCAGCAGCAGTGAACAACATTACACCTGGAGATGTCTTAATGGTCTTTTCTGTGCTTTCTCTTTTTTTTCTTCCATTATCAGACCCTGCCTCATAGGTCACTGTCCTTTCTTATTTGTTCATTCTAATTCTATCTCTACACTCAGGAGGAATCCTTTCTGAGCTTTTAGTTCTCTGGTGAGATGGGTAACCTTCTGCTCAAGGTTCCAGCTATACTTCTCTCAAGTTCAAACTAAAAATACTTTCCTTCCAGCTCCTGACCTCCTGACCATAGTGGTCCTTTGACTGGCATTCTTCCTAGTTCTGGCTATTTAAGCCCTTACTTCATTCTTCCAAATTAAACTGCCAAAATGAGCTAGGGAGTCCTTAAAAGAAATCTTTGCTTATGTCTAATAGCAAGAGAACTAGATTAGGAGTAAAAAGACCTGGGTTCAAATCCAGGCTCATGTATGAAAACCCTGTTTAATTTTGGTGGCAAGGGAATTCTATTTGGAACCATAGGACCTGGTTGCAATTCTAGGTTTAGCTCTTAAAAGCCCTGATTAATCACAATGACAAGAGAATTGCATTTGGAGTCAAAGGATCTGGGTTTGAAACCAGATTGAGTTATTTGTTACCTGTATGACTTTGACAAATCATATTCTCCAAACTTCAGTTTCCTCTTTTGTAAAATGAATTGAACTAGGTATTTTTCAATCATTTTTCAGGGAAGTTCAACTCTTCATGACCCCATTTGGAGTTTTCTTGGCAAAGATACTAGAATGTTTTGTCAGTTCTTGCTTTAGCTCATTTTATAGATGAGGAAACCTAGACAAACAGGAGTAAGTGACTTACCCAGGGACACACAACTATTAAGTATCTGAAGTCCTATTTGAACTTAGGAAGATAAGGTTTCCTGATCCCAAACCCGCTGCTCACCTAGCTGTACTTAATTGGATTAGAGCAAGGGTTTTAACCTGGGGTTTGTGAACTAGGTTATGTTTTTTTATTTTAAATATTTAATTGATTTTCATTGTAATCTTATATATTTTATCTTAGGCAATTAAAAAAACAGTATTCTGAGAAATGATCCATAGGCTTATCCTGGGATAGGCTCATGGATACCAGTGCAGCAGACAGACTTTTTCCAGAGATAATTAGTAGAATATCATTGAGAAGTCCTAACAAGGGGATTCATGACATAAAAAAGTAGAGAATGGCTACATTAGAGGATTGGTAAAGTAGGTCCCTTTCATCTCTAACTATTTAAATATTTCTCCCATACATTATAGGTCATGGCTCCCTCTGACTTAGTAGACAGTGAATTCAGCATCCTGCCTAGCTAAGCCAATTAGCCTCTCTGCACTTAGCTAGGCTGCTTCTTGGCTAACACAAAGTCAGTCTGTCATTGAACTCAGCCTGTACTTGAAGTCTTCCCAGATTGATAAGCCCTGCCAGAGCTTCTCTTCTGCTGGCAAGAGTGTTCAAGAGCCCATGGTCAACACCGTGACATAGTGAGGCATTGGAGGATGATTATTAGGGGATGTTCAGCCTCAAATTCAATGACTCAAGATGATAATAGCAGATGGAGGTCCATGCCAAGGGCCCAAAGTTGCTTCTTTTCAGGACCACCTTGAACATTCATATCTCTGTAGGCTTGGTCTTGGAGGGTACCAGCTGCCCTCTCTCCTCTTGACCTGACTTAACCAGAACTACTCTGTTCCAGCATTCTCCAGGCCTCTGGGTTTCTAGGTCAGCCTGACTTCCAGTCTTTGATCCTTTTCTGCCCCAAGCCTGGTGCTGGCTCCTAACCTCCAAATCTGAGAAAAGCTATATAAAAGTTAGCCCTATCCCATTCCACCTCTCCTGGATCGTAAGCAGTGGGACTCTACTTTGTCTTTCCACTTCTTCTTTCCTGCTTGTTGGCATGTGATTCTGTCCAGAAGCTTCTTCAGCCTCTCCTCACCTCTATTTCCATTTCCTTTTGTGCCTTCAAACGTTTATGTTATGAATTAGCCGACAGCTTACCCCAGTTACTACCCTTGCCATGAGCACATCCCAGGTTCTCTACCTTTTAGGGTCTTATTCAGCACTTTGCAAACTTATTGGTCTCAGAAGTCCTTTATAACTTTTAAAATTACTGAGAACCTTACTTCTGCAAAAGGACTTTTGTTTATATGCATATATCTGTGGATTTTTGCCAGGATAGAAATTATTATTGTGAAAATAATTTTGTATTGTTGTAAAAATAGTTTTGATTTTTAAGATCCCCTGAAAGGATCTAGGGAATTTCCAGGGATTTTATAGACCATATGGAAAAATTCTGGTCTAATTTTCTTCATTTTGCAGATAAGAAAGGACTCAAAGGCCCCAAGAAGTGAAGTGACTTGTCCAAAGATATAGAGGCAATCTATGGGCCACCCAGGAGACAGTGTGGTTTAAAGAAAAGAGCATTCCAAATCTGGAGGCCAAATATCCAGATTCAAATTCTGATTTAGTCATTTGTGATCTTGTTAACCTCAGACAAATCATTTTACCTTTATGAGCCTTAGTTTTCTCATATTTACAATGAAGACAGGAATATTTCCACTCTCTTCCTTATAAGATTGTGTTAGGAATGCACCCACATGTTTGGAAACTTCTTTTAAATAAGTGACCTTGTTATCTTCATATGGTCCAGGGCCTCTGACTCTAAATCTTTTTTTTTTTTTAGATTTTTCAAGGCAATGGGGTTAAGTGGCTTGCCCAAGGCCACACGGCTAGGTAATTATTAAATGTCTGAGGTCGGATTTGAACCAGGTACTCCTGACTCCAGGGTCAGTGCTTTATCCACTGTGCCACCTAGCTGCTCCTCTGACTCTAAATCTTGTGCTCCTCCCACACCCTCGTGTCACCATCCCTCCAGACCTTTCCTTCTCCAGTAACCCCTTCTCCTATTTTTGACTCCATGATTTCCCAGGTCAGCACCAAAGGTCACTAGAGCATAAGGATAATTTTCTCTTTTGATCCCTGTAGAAAAAGTCAGAGGTTAGGATAGGCTCCAGGGCACCTGTGCTTTTTCTGCCTGGAGACAATTTCTAGGACATACTTGAAAGTCCATTTCTTTACTTCTCACCCTGCTTCACCAGATTAGAGGAAAATTAGCCTCTCTCCAGATACAGCTGCCAGCTGACTAGGTGAAACAGGATGGAGACATGACTATGGATTGGAGCAGATGGTCTCTGATTTGAGAAGGTTCAGAGAGGTCATTTAGTCTATTCCTCTGCCTCTAGGCAGGATGAATTCTGAACCAGAAGGGGGATCTATAATATTCTCAATATTCCTTTTTGGGGGGGAGGTCCAGGCATAGGTGGGAGATCAGAGTTTATAGTCTTCTTAGGGAAATCACAGCCCTTTTCCATCTCCCTAACTTCATACTTTAGATCCTTCAGAAAGAAATTGTACTCTAGGATTTTATTTTACTGTCTTTCCCTCCTTACTTCATCGATCCAATAAAGAGGGAAGACCTTGCTTGACCTTTCTTGACTTCCAAAAGTGATACTACTCACACATCTATAACTTTTTATAGTTTACAAGGTCCTTTCTCTACAGCAACCCTGTGAAGTATGTAATATAAAGATTATTATCCCCATTTTACAGATAAGGAAACTGGGGCTCAGAGGAGGGAAGGTAGTAGAGTAGAATAGAAGCAGTGCTGCATTTAGAATTCAAAGGAGCTAGATTTAAATTTGGATGATGCTATATTCTAACTATATGACCTTGGGTAAGCCACTGTCTAAGCCTCATTTTTCTTCTCTGTAAAATGAACATGGATTAGATCAGGGATCTTCAATCTTTTCTGTGTGTCATGGACCACAATCTGGAAAAACTAGTACACCTCCTTCTCCAAGAATGTTTTTAAATAAGAAAAGGAAATAATAAATTTCAGTTAAAGGTCAGTGAAAATAAAGATGTAATTTTTTTTTCTGATCCAAGTTTTTGGACCTCCTGAAACCTGTGTACCTGTGGATTCATGGCTTAGATGATGAAAGCAGGTTCCTTTCAACTTAGAATCATAAGGGATCCCATGATCTGTCTGTGGTTACTCAGGCAGGAAACCTCAATTGGGATCAGAATCCCAGTCTGATACTTTTTTCCCCACAAGATCTTGTTCCTCTAAAAGGTAATGATTCTCACTACTGGAAAATCCTTTCTTAGTTCTAACAATATTCTTTCTTACTGTAGGAAAACACATCTCTACCTATTGCCTTAGAAGGATGAAAGATTCATCTTGAGTTTAGAGGGGGTAGGATTGAATTCAGTTTGGCCATTGGTTGCAAAGGAACATGGGTAAGTGGGGGGGATACTAGTCACTTGGAAAAATTTCAGCTCTACAGACTAATCAAGAAAAGAGTTCTCTGCACCTCCCCTGCATCTCAAGTCATAGCAAGTGCTAGAAGTATCTGAAGTACATTTAGAGAAGTGTAGCTAGACACTTGATATCTTGTTATCTCCTGGGTACAATCTCAACATTCCCTGGGTATGAGGGGAAAGAGTTCATGTGTGGAAGCAGGTGAATGGATTTTCAGGATCCTTATATGTCTATATGTATACCATCTAGTCCAACCCCTTTCCTTTTTGGAGGTGAAAAATTTGCCCAGGGTCACACAGATGGTAAGCATCACAGTTGGGATTTGATCCCAGATCTTCTGACTTCAGATGTAGTGCCCTTTCCCAATGTACTACATTGCCTTGTCCATAGTAGATACTTATTAACTGCATACTGAATTTATTTGAAGAGGACTCAACTTTGGGGGAATGGAATTTTTCAACCAAAAAGGCCTATTTCTACCCTGCTGTTCAAGAGATTTTGATCTTGGTTTTTCTTCTCTATTGCCTTCTCTCCCACCCCCTGCCCCCAATTGTTCCCTCCTTCTGTATGAGGAGAGAGACAGGATGACTTAGTGGAAAGAAGACAAGATTTAGAGCTAAAGACCTGACTCCAAACCCCAGCTCAACCCCTTGCCAGTGCATGCTTTTGAGTAAGTTAGTTAACCTAGGACCTTCAGTTTCTGTCAAATGGGCATAATAATCCCTGCTTTATCTACCTCTTGGGACTGCAGAGAGGATCAAAGAAATAATGTCTAAAAGCTAAAATGTGCTTTATAAATGTCAGCTGCCAAATCTCATCTACATGGGGCCCATGCCTATCATTGCCTCAGTTTCCTCCTTTGCAAAATAAAGAGATGTAACTGGATGATTGCTCAGGTCTCTCAGACATTCTGTTATTCATGCATTTGGTGAATTGGGATGCCTATGTGTTTGGTACTCTGCTTTTGTGCTGCCAGGGATGAAATGAGAAAAAAAAAGAAAGAGACCCTTTGGATCTGCCTTGGGGGGAATATACAGTCTGGCAAGGAAGTCAAGACTGACATTGACTCACTGGTGAGATAAAAGTAGACTCTCCAGTGTCTTGGGGTATAAGAATGGGGAGGAAGAGATGGATGAGGGTGATTTGGAAATCTTTTCTGGAGGAGGTGAGATTGGGGATAGGTTTCTGGAAGCCAGATCCTTAGTGGATGCTTTGGGATCCTTGTTATGAAGGTCCTGGGATCAGTCTTGGGGGAGTTGGACCCAGGAGGCCATTATACCTCCTCTGGATTTAAGAAAGAAGCAGCCCCCACTTCTCCTGACTGCCAGACAAGCCCCACATCCTCTCCCCTTCCCCTTGTCCCCAAGTCCACAGCTGCCTCACCTTTCCTCTCCTGGCACGTCAGCAGCCAGGGCTGCAGCCCCAGATAGTGAGACAAGCCCGTATATCTCCAGTTTACGAGGGCCCCGGGCGGTCCCAACGGGCGCTTTCCATTCCGTTTATCTGTGTTTTCCCCCATTGAGCTGGTTTTATTTCCCCTGATTTTTGTTTCCCGGCAAGATTTACTGTGCCTGGTTTGCTCGCTTTATGACAGGCACAATGCCGTAAAACACTCCCCTCCCCCAGTGGAGCGGAGCCAATGCCCGCCTGGCGCCTCACTCCCTGCTCTTCTCTTTGCCTTAGAGCCAGGCAGCAGTGGGGAGGATATGGGGGTATGACAAACCCAGACTTCTTCCTGCTCTTTAGGAGATGACCCTTTCCATCCCAATATTGCCAGTATTTACTGAGAGCCTACCTATCTAGCCCAGTAGCATAATAAAAATCACAACAAGAACCTCTTCCTTCCTCCCTCCCTGCTCCCCCATCTAATGTGTTTTGCAGTTGCTTTCAGCAATAAAATTTTATGATTCTAACTCTCTTCAATCTACAGAAGAGGAAACTGAGGCCTGGAATAGTGATTGACTTGCCCAAGGTCACAGAATGAGTCACTAATAGAGCCAGACCTAGACACTAATTCTCAAACCATTGGTCTCTCCATCATGCCACCAGTCTATACCTTCAAGCAATGGTTTATCAGGAAGACAAGACTCTGACCTGTGAAGCCAGAAAGTAAACAGTACAGGGACACTCTAGAATTAAGTGTGAAAATTTGGTGACTATAACTTTCCTGGAGAAGTCTAATGAGGAAAGACAACAATGGGACAATGACCTCCCTTGGTAATAGAATAATTGAATTCTATTAAGGCAGTCTTATTTTGCCTGCTGATATATTGTACTGACAATTCCACTTTCTTATTTAGAATCATAAGATCTGGAATACCAGAGCTAGAAGGGAGCTTAGATTTAGTCAACATGCTTTTATTGAACACTTACTATATGACAAGTGTTGTGTTAGGTCCTGAGAAAAAAGACAAAAGTGAAACAATAGCTTTGCTCAATGGGTTTATTATATTCTAGTCACTAGAAACAACCTAGAAAGGTAGGTAGGTAGCTAAATTGATGGATGGATGGATGGATGCATGGATTCATGTATTGTAGGTATGTATGGATGAATAGATAGATAGAGGGATAGATGGATGGATGGATGGGTAGGTAGATGTATGGCTGGATGAACGACTGGATGAATGGATGAACAGATAGGTAGATAGATGGAGAGATAGATGATGGATGGATAGATAGATGGGAATGGATATAGAAAGCTATATAGATATATAGGTATATGTAGATATATGTATACACACACACATATATGGAGAGAGAGAGAGGAGAGAGAGAGAGAGAGATCTAACATATATATAGAATAAGGAGAGGTATTAGAACTATGATTTTCTTGGAATAGATATTTTCATTGTTATATTCTCAACAGAGGAAATTCCATTTACCAATGCAATTTGATACCTTCTCTGCAATTTAGAATCTAAAAGTATTTACCTAGAGCAGAGATGTCAGACAAGGGTGTTAGGCTGTATTAAGATCTTTAATACTTCCAAGTGGGACCCAAATCAGATTAAAAATGTAATTGGGAAATACTTAACAAAGTAAATAAAGTACAATAGAACATAGATGATATTAATATGTGACTTTTGAAGTCAATATGTGGTCCTCAGGAATCTTTAGGTGTGTTTTAATGGACCCATTTCTATTTTAGTTTGCTGCCACTGGCCTAGAGTGCTGAATGGTTTGCCCAGGGCCAAATAGCCTCTTCTGAATTTCCCTATTATTGTTAAGGAAAGACTGTAGTCTTTCAGGTTTGCAACCTCACTGTCATGCAAAATTCCTCTTACCTCACATCAAATCCATCAAATCTATTTCCAAATTTTTCTCTATAACATCTTTTAAATATATTCTCTTCACTCCATCCACACAATCACTACCTTAGTTCAGGCCCTAATGACTACTTGCCTGGACTATTGCATTAGCTTTCTAATTGTTCTCTCTGCCTCAAGTTTTTTTTTTTCCTAATTTCAATCTTTCTTCCACTTGAGTTTCAAAGTGGTTTTTCTAAAATGTTCATCTGACCATCATACATCCCTGCTCAACAAACTTCAGTGGCTCCCTTTTATATCCAGAATCAAATGTAAAATCCTTTCGGTGGCATTTAAGACTCTTCACTACATGACCACCTGCTATCTTTCTAATATTTTAAAATTCTACTGCCTTCCTTGTACTTTGTTATTTGACCATACTGATCTATTTGCTGTTTCTTGATGCATCCCTCATCCCAGAGTCTTTGCACTGGTTGTTTCCCATGCCTAGAATGCTGTGCAGCCCTGACCTCTGATTCTTAGAATTTCTGGATTCCTTAAGATCCAGTTCAAATGCAACTTCTTCCTCAAGGGAACTTTCCTGGTCCCCCTGAGCTCCTATTGCCATCCCCTTAAACTTACCTTTTCACCTTCTATTTGTTTTGTATGGTCTGATTTTTACATTGACTTCCTCATTAGGGTGTAAGCTCCTTGAGTTTAGGGACTTTTTTCCTTTTCTTTTTTTTTTCTTCATCTCCTCAGAACTTAGCCTAGTTCCTCTTACACAGTCAGCATTTAGCAAAAATTTTTAGTTGATTGCTTTGTAGACATGTCAGAAGTAGGACTTGAACCCAGGTTTTCCTGGCTCCAAGGCCAGCTCTCTACCCACTATGAAAAAAATTGTCTCTTCAAAATACATTCAAAGCAATTTGAGGGGAAGGCACTAGCAGCTGGGAGATCAGGAAAGGCTTCATGTAGGTGATGGTATTTGAACTAAGCTTTGAAGTAAATAAAGAAATCTTAGAATAAGAGGTGAAGAAGATGTGCATTCAGGACATGGGAGACAAGCCAGTACAAAGGCAAGGAGATCGGAGATGGAGGGCTGTGTGGGAGGAAAAGAAATAAGACCAGCTTAGATGGACAATAGAGTTCAGGAGAAAGAGGGGGGTCAGGTAATGTAGCTTAATGGGAAGCTAGGTTGGAACCTGGTTGTAAAGGGCAAAAATAGAGAAGCTATTCTGAGCTAGAATGGATTTCAGAACATAATATTAGGAGGGAAGAAGAGAGAGAAAGAGAGATAGAGAAAGACAGAAACAGACCTATCAAACAGAAAATGAAAGACCAGGGTTAGAGTGACAGATTCAGACAGAGAGAGAGACAGAGTGACAGAGAAGCAGAGAGAAAGACAGAGTGACAGAGACACAGAGAGAAAGAGACAGACAGAATGACAGAGAGAAAAACATGAACAGAGAGATTGTCAGGGACAGAGAGAAAAAGACAGAGTGACATAGAGACAGATAACATAAAGAGGAACAGCATGACAGAGACAGAGACTGAGAGATAGTGAAGGACAGAGAAAGACAGAGGGACAGTGAGAGAAAGACAGAGAGACACAGAGAGATTGACAAGGAGGGACAGTGAGGGACAAAGTGCCAGAGATACAGAAAGAGAGGGAGGGAGGGAGGGAGGGAGGGAGAGAGAGAGAGAGAGAGAGAGAGAGAGAGAGAGAGAGAGAGAGAGAGAGAGAGAGCCCGAGAGCACATTTCTTAATTGCTTACTTTGTAGCAGGCTCTGGGCTATTAAGGGGATACAAAGACAACATTCTTTAACTTCAAGTAGCTTACATTCTAAAGGAGGAAAGCAACACAAAGGGGAACAGAGGGGTGGGAAGGTAATGGAAACTCTAGGCTGTCCAGAGCCTAAGAGCAGGTGTGAATGAAGGGGCTCCTGCCTAGGAATACTGGTGGAGGGGATGGAGCCACCTCTCAGGAGAGGAGGGCCTCCAGACACTTCTTGAAGGGTGTAAGTAGTAAAGCAACAGACTGAGGGAGAGGAAGGAAGTCCAGGTAGTCAGCCTGGGTGAGAGAAGGCTGCCTGGAGAAGGTGCATTTTTTCAAAGGAATGGGTTGGATTGGGATAGATACAGGGTTGGGCTTGCAATGTTTCTCCAAAGGACAGAGCCAAGTCTGTTCCTTTGGTGTTAGGAACTCTGCTCTAGCTCATGCTCTTAGAGCAACATAGCCTGAAACTCATGCCCCAGGATGGGGGAAGAAGGCATATGAAGCAGAACTGGTGAGAGAATGCAGGTGGCTGTCTGTTATGTACAGCATCCCCTTGACCAATGAAGCACCTCACCATGCATGTTCTAATGAAAGTGCAGACAAAGATTGTATTTTTTTGTGGTGAGGTGGGTTGGGGAAGAGATGGAGGATGGGGGAAGAGTTAGTTTCTCTAAGTTTTAAAAGGCATTAAAGGAGGTATGAGGGTCAGTGTGCTGGATTTTGAGGCAAGGAGACCTGGGTTTAAGTCCTGGCTCTGTGAAATTACCTCCCCTTTTGAATATCATTTTTTTATCATTAAAGTTTATTACTACATAGTCTAGATATTATCATTATTAATAGATATTATAATTTTTAAAATAACATTTTCTTTTCCCCAACTACATGTTCAGATATTTTTAAACATTCATTAAAAATTGAGTTCAAATTTTTTTCCTCTTTTCTTCCCCTCTCCCCTCCCTGAGATAGTAAGCAATCTGATATAGGTTGTACATGTTCAATCATGTAAAACATTTCCATTTAGTCACTTGATATTATAATTAATAATAATCTGGGAATATAATCATCATTGTTGTCTTTTGCCATCTACCTCTCAGGATTGTTTTAAGGAATGCACTGTGTAAAGCATTCTAGAAATGTGAGGCTCTAAGGCAAATAGCCACTCTCTTAGGATGGGGACAGTAGTGATTTACCAGTGTTCATTTTCTCCCTGTGTCCCCCCAAGGGATGGTGGGTCAGTGTCTCATCCTGATGGCTGAAAATGAGGAAGATTATCTCAGCCTGTGTGGGTTTGTGATTGAACTGCCCTATGCCTGGAATCCTAGCATGGGGGGCCAGGGCCTCTGGGACCCCATTCTCTGTGGTCATAGTCACTGTTGCCCTCTCAGCTGGAGTTTCTTCCATTGTCTGTCAATTCATTCCTTAATCTATCATCAGCAGCCCTCAGTCTCACTTTCATTACTAATCTATCAGCGGCAGCCCGAGGTCTTCATCAATCACTAATCCCTCAGGTATGGTATTGCCCGTTGTCTGTCAACCTTAGCCCTCTGAGATTGGCGGAAGGGAAGGGGGTGCTGAGGGAAGGCAATTCAGACCTTGTCAGCCTTAGCCTGAACATTCATGATGTTGAAGGCTATCTGCATTCCTAGTTCCAGTGGGCATGTACTGGAGACTGAAGCTTCCTGAAGGCATCCAGGCAGCTGAGGAGTTCTATCAAAGACTGAGTTCCCGCTCACTTCAGCTAAACCTGCAGAGGATGCCCTTTGCCTGAGGTTTAGCTCACTATAGATGATGAGATTGGGGTCTACGTTTTTAAAAATCAAGGGGGAGCTAGGGGTTAGCGCCACTCAGTTCTTGTCTTATTTTTTCTCTCAATTTGAATGTAAAATAAGGTTTTTCATCATAAAAGAGGAGGGAAGGGGGAAAATTGCTACCATACCTGTGGCAGAATATTGCAGGTAAGGCTAATTTACAAATGTTATCTCATCTGATCAATCCTGAGGTAAGTGTTGTTATTATCCCCATTTTATAGTTGAGGAAACTGAGAGAAATGGAGGTGAAGTGATTTGCCCAGGGTTACACAGCCAGGAAGTGTTTGAGATCTGATTTGAATTCAGGTTTTCCTGACTCCAGGCCCTATGATCATCACCACTTATCCCCAGTCATGGATCACAAGATTTAGAGGTGGAACGTACCTTATGGGCCATCCAATTTATAGAATGAGGTCATCTACTCCAACCTGTAATTGATCAACAATGTGCTCTCCAAAATAATAGAGCCTTGCATCATATCTTAGGCATTTAATAAGTGCATATTGAATTGAATTGCGTTAAACCCTCTGCTTAAAAATCACCAGTTGGAGTTGGGGGGAAGCCCCATTGGTGGCCCATTCCATTTTGAGATAGCTTTAATTGTCAGGAAGATTTTCCATATATTAAGTAAAAATCTGTCTCTAGCTTCCACCTATTGCTTCTAGTTCTGCCACAGTGGGGTAGGTAAATACTTAATAAATTTTTATTGAATTGATTGCCTCTCTTAATGAAGTCTTGGATAACATTAACTGCCATTGTGGCTGCCATATATATCACACTGTTGCTTCTTATTGAACGTGAAATTCACTTAGACCCTCAAATCTTTTTCAGTTTGTCTAGCCCTTTCTTTTCCATCCTGTGCTTGTGAAATTGAACCCTTAACAAGTTAAAGGAATATAATTATAGAAAGAATAATAGGTAGAGTTGAGAACCCCCTTCTTTTTACAAAGAGGATACTGGGGCCCAGAGAGAAGAAATAATTACCATCATCATAAATGTGAGCAACAAGTTTCAAACCCAGATCCAAGTTCATATGCAATACTCTGGCCAGGGGATGCACTGAAAATGGACCATATTTCAAGGAAAACCCAGTGTCATAAATATTCCTCTTTCATCTCATTGTGTCTGAAGTTCCTTTAATAGAGCACCCCCCTTCTTCATCTCTCTCTTCTATCCCTCTCCCTCTCCTGTCCCTTTTGCCTCCTTCACCCCCACACCCCACCCCTGTTTGATCCTAGATTTACTGAAAATCTCAGAGTAGTTTTTGATAGCAGAGGTCACCCCAAACCTGATAGTATCAAAGTAATAAAGGAGAACTAGGCCATAGACAGGCTGAGGGTAGAGAAGGCAAATCTCATTAGTAGGCTAGTCCTGATTGGCAGTATGGTCTACACATGCTAAGATACTTGCCCTTCTCCTTTCTTTACTCTGGACCTTCACTATGTCCCCTCCACTCCACACCCCACTCCCAATCTGTCCTTTTACCCTCAGGCTTTAGTCTAGAAATCTAAGTGGTACTCAGTATCTACCCCTATTCCTATTCCTAGCATATAAAAAAGCATAAGTGCAAGTCTTTAAAAGTTGATATGATCTTTTCTTTATTAATCTGGATTTCTCCTAGAATCTTTCCAATTTTTAAAAAAAAAAATTTATTGGGGTTCAATGGATAGAGCACCGGCCCTGGAGTCAGGAGTTCAAATCCGACCTCGGACACTGTCTGTGTGGCCTTGGGCAAACCACTTAACCCCATTTGCCTTGCAAAAACCTAAAAAACAAAACAAAACAAAATAAAAAAGTTCTATTGCTGTCTTTTGTTTTAATACCACAGTTATTTCCCCTTAAATCTATTCTTGCTTTTTACTTTGAATTTTCCCCTATTCAAAAAGATATTTAAACTCAACCAACCAATACAGCAATTGTCTCTAATAGTGTATACCACATTCTACACCCATAGCTCCCCACCCCTGTCCTGGGAGAAGGAAAGTGTGTTTGATCTTCTCTCCTTTTGTCTTTCTGAAAGTAACAATCTTTCTGAAGTCTTGGAGTCAGGAAATCTAAGTCCCTGATCCCTAGTGCCCTTCCTTAATCAGCATTGAACATAAATCCCCTGCTCTCTGACCAAGGACTTGGACTTGACTCTACTTGACCTAGACCCCAGACTTTGGATGAGAGGAGCAATAGCTTGAGTGGTAGTCTTCTTCCTGCATCTGTCACTAACTTGCTGCCTCACTGAACCTCAGTTTTCCCCTCTGTAAAATGGAAGAGTTGGGGTATAAGATCTCTGAGGTTCCTTTTCATGCTCAAATTCTATGATTAATGCAGCTGCAGATTCCATTAGCATTTTTGGCTACCCACATCAGTGTTGACTCATATTGACGAGCGGCTCAGACTTAATAATGAGATTAAAACTTGGATTTAATCTCATAGTCCCTGCCCAGGGGAACTCACAGACTGGCAGAATGCACACAGAAAAGCTTACAGTCCAGTGGGGGACAGGAACACCACACACACACACACACACACACACACACACACACACACACACACACAATATACATGAAGTTGAGTTGCAGGGACCAAAGAAAAGAAAGACTTTCACAATGCAGGCTGAGTTTACTGGTGCCAAGGGAACCCAAAACACAAAACGGCTTAGAGCTGAGCAGAGCTAATCCAAAGAGTCTTCCGGGAGGAAATTCTAACAGAATTCTGAAGGAACAGAAGACTATGGTTTGGTCGGGGGCGGGGGTAAAAAGGCACAGAACCATAGATGACAAAAATAGACTTTCTTTTCTACCTTTGCAAGACTAAGGGAGAAATAGAACAGTCTATTATGGCTCACCTTTGAAAAGTTGGAGCCATGTTGGAGCTGAAAGTCTGGGGTACAGAGGAGAGAGGAGACTGATTGGTGGGAGACAGCATTGGGGGAGGTGGAGGTGGTGGTGGTGAATGGGAGGAATGGCTTTGAAAGCCAGAATGAAGAAAATCTCAAAAAAAATGAGTTCTTTTTCAGAAAGGCTTTATAAGGCATTGTATCACTTTATCTTCTTGAAGGACAGTGTCCCTTGAACCAAATCTCTCGATGTCATTTTACAGATGAAGAACCTGGAAGGATTAATTGATTTGCCCAAGGCCACACAGGGGCAGCTAGGTAATGTAAATCCAGCCTCAGAAACTTACCTAGCTATGTAACCCTAAACAAATCACTTGTTTGCCTCAATTTCCTCATTTGTAAAATGCACTGGAGAAGGAAACCACTATAATATCTTTGACAAGGAAAACCTAAATGGGGCCATGAAGAATCAGACAACTCAGAAAAACAACTGAAACAGCAATGTGGAGGATGTCAGGAAATTGTGGGAGAACCCTGAATGACTGACCAAAGAATTTAGTTACTACTTTATTATTATAAATGCTATTTGTAAAAGGATCTATGTAATCCAAGAGATTCAAAAGTCAGATTGTGACTTGCCCATTGATAGATCAGCAAGAGCATCATCATTGTATGACAAGACTGGATGGAGGGAAAGAAGAAAGGATGGATCATTAGGAAAAGATGAGGAAGAGGAAGGGGTGGGGTCTTGCTAATACACACAGTACTACAAGTCTGAGCCTTTGTGTTAGCTTCTGTACCCCCTCTCCTGTACCCCTTGGAATTCCAAGCTTCCTTTAAGCTCCAATTTAATTGTCTCCTACTACATGAGACTTTACCAGGTCCCTCAATCACTGATGCCATTTTCTGAAAGGTTTCCTTGTATCTGCCCTCTGTGTGGTTTTGTAGATATCTATGTAGGTACATCATGTTCTTTGAGGTCAGGGGCTGTTTCAATTTGTTTTTGTATTCCCAGCACCTAGTACACAGTCTCCAGCACAATGTAATTACTTAATAAATATTCAATTGATTAAGTGATTCATAGAGGGTAAACTATGGGACCCAGATTCAATGGGGAGGAAAATTCAAATGCAGAGTATCTGAGAAATCTTTTCTGGTCCCAATCTAAGCTAACTGGCATTGAAACCTTAGAAAATAAACAGGACCACATTTTATAAGAGTCCCACAGTGTTTCTTCTGTCCTGGTGATATTAGAATCATTGAGTGTCAGAATCAAAAGGAATCTTGGAGACTAATCCCCTCATTTTGCAGAGAAGGAACCTGAAGCTCAGAATGAATGAACCCACCAAACTTACACCTAAAATTAGTGACAGAGCCAGACCTAGTCATCAGATCTACTGACTCCCTGATTTGTCTGTCTTTGCTACTTGTCTATACAGAGGACTCCATAGTCTTTGTTAAGTCTAAATAGCTTAAAACTATACAAAGACTTTGGGGACACTCTGTATTTTTAGAATTATAGGACTTTTACAGATAAAAGGGACCTTGGAGATCATTCAATGTAATATTCACTGTTCAGATAAGGAAACTGAGACCCAAGAGAGGTTCAGCAATTTTCTCAAGACCACACAAGTAATAGTAGCAGAGTTAGAATCTAAGTCCAGGTTTTCTGTCTTTAAATTCAATTTCTTTCTACAATTCCATTTTATCTACTGCACCAGAAAAGAACAAGGAGGTAGTGATTGTGAGATTGGAAAAGGAAGACAAGAGGTTACATTGAAAACTGGGGATCCAGTCCCCAAAAGACACAAGTACATCCCTTTGCTTATCAGTAGAGCCAGTCTCCTCTTTTAAAGACCCAAATTAAATGGAGGTTGGGGTTCATTCAAAGAGCAAGCTCCTGTGGCTGACCATTGCAATGGCTAAGCTCTGAGGTTAATTAATACATCGCTCCCTCAATTAAAAGCTGAAAGGAAGAAGATGTTTGATTCAATCAAGTCTCTCTCTGATTCCTCTGCAGAATCCTAATTTGTGGGAGCAGATTTTAATTGTGTTCCCAGCAATTTAGATACAAACCTATACCCTTTGGCTAGAGAACACAATTGTATCTTTCTCAAAAAATCGATAATTACATGAGTCTCTTGGGGGAAGACTACAAGGAATATCACCTAGGAAATTCAGGATGAAGCTTTGGGGGATAGGGAAGGGGGAGACAGAGGAATGCCAAAGAAGTGGTCATATTTATATTCAGAACTCAGTTCCCATGATGTGTCTCAGACAGGGATGGAGGTGAGGAAGTGGTTTACAGTTAGGTCAAAAGTTCTTAGTCTAGATAAGAAATCCTTCCTCTAGTCTTTCCACCTCCGATTGTTTTCAAACTCTAATCCTAACTTCATAAAGCTTCCAGAGAAATCTTTCTTTTGTGCAACTTTAATTCTGTTGCTTTTCAAAAATCTTCCCTGGCACTCTATTGTCTACTATGTAAATTTCAAAATCCTTTGGTATTCTAGACCTTTCCTAATCTGGCACCACCCTATCTTTCCTGCTCTATTTTCTATTACTCCCTTTTAAGTTCTGTGTTTGCTTAATTGAATCTCTACCTGAATGATCCTGGGTAAGTCATTTAAACTCATTGGGCCTCTGTTGTCCCACTTTTTTTGGAGTTACATTTCCTTGTAGAATATCTAATACCTTTTCTTTCAAATTCAGGGTGAGAACTATATGTCTGAGGTTATTCCTAGTCTAAATCACAACCCTGGTTTTATCTCTTCTGTCCTCCAAACATGTTTTTCCTCATGCTATTCCTTGCGCTAGAAATGCCCTCCCCCTACCCCACCCCTCCACACTTCTTGAATTCCTTGTTGTTCTTTAAAGTTCATTCTTTAGGCTATGTGACCTCTGAACATTTTTCAGTCAGTCATCTGAGTGAGTTGCCCAAGAACACGTTTTCATTCCTCCAAGTATTTCCTTATGTCTTTTTTTTCCTAATCTCTCCTTCCCAAATTCTACTCATCCTTCTGCTACTAGGTCAAATGTAATCTTGGAGCTTTTGCCAATTCTTCCTATCTGGAAATGATCTCTGTCCTCCAGATCTCCGTAGCATTAATCTAATTTGTATCTTTCTTATGATATTAATCTTAGCCTACTTTGTTTAATAGTTATTTCATTCATTCATTTAACAAATATTTTCTGTGTAACTGAAGTCAATGTTCTGTTTGGCCTTGAAGAACATTAAAAAAAAAAGTAAGATAAGGTCTTTGCCCCTAGAAAGTGTATAACTTAAAATTTTGAGGCTGCTAGGTGGTTCAGTGGATAGACCACTGGACTGGAATCAAGATTGGAGTTCGAATTTGACCTGGACCTTACTAGTCATGTGGGCAAATCACTTAACTTCTGCCTTAATCCTCTGGAGAAGGAAATGTAAACTATTCCAGGATCTTTGCCGATAAAACCCCCTATGAGGACACAACTGAACAACATTTGTGTCCGTGTTTATTTTACCTTAAAAACTGTAACCTTCCTAAGGAGATAATCCTTAGGAGACATCTGTTTTCCAGGCCTGTCCTGCCTCTTACTAGCTGTGCTGCTTGGAACAAATCATTTCTCAAGTCCTTGTTTCTTCTCCAAAATGAGAGATTTTACACCATGAGATCTCTAAAATGCCCTCAGTTTTAATATTCTATGACCAAGAATTGATGTATAGATAACTTTGGTTGAACTGGCTCATGCCCAGGTCTCAATTTTCTTCTTTGTGAAATGGAAATAAAAATACTTGCCCTAACTTGAGGAGTGCTGTTGCTGTTGTTTGTCTTTAGTTCTCCAAGAAGACATCAGGGAGGCAATGCTCTAACAAGCAAATAAGTTGCATTTGAGTGAGGGGGTGCTGTGCTGAGTCACCAGCCTCACTTTTCTCCTCCAGAATCAACTGGGTCCAGTGGCCAGAAATGGATCAGGACAACTGGAGATGGTGCTGGTTTGGCCAGCTAGGTGGCAAAGTGGATAGAGCATTGGTCTTGGAATCAGGAAGACTCATCTTCTTGAGTTCAAAACTAGCCTTAGACACTAGTTGTGATGATTCTGGGCAAGTAACTTAATAATGAGCTATACTGTACACAGAAGCACTCAAATTCTCTTTGCTGCTGTCTTATCTTGGGCACACTATTAAACTCTTACCCCCAACCCTGGCACCTCAGTTTTTTCATTTGTTAAACAAAAGTGCTGGACTAGTAACATACTTCTGAAACCTCTGAATTCATATTAAGTAAACCCTCTGAATGCAAGAGATGAATAATAAAGAATTTCACCCCTTCTTGGGTAAAATATTGCCCTCATCTTCCTCCCATTCTAGCTGATTCGTTGCAGTGGGGAGGAGACCTATGGCTTCAGACTTGGAGGATAAGGAATCTCTTGGGTAATTGATTTATGACTCTTCCAGGGCAGGACTGGAGCCCAGAGACTGGGCATGGGGAAGCTGGTAGTCAGCCTGGCAGGTAATTAGACAAGCAGGGACTGTCTCCAGGGACTGTCAATCAGCATTGTTCATTGCCCCAGAATTCACATTTTTTGACAAAAGAGAGAGGGATGAGGAGGCCTGAGTGAGCCAGATTCCCTCATTAAAAAGTCAGAGTTAAGCACTTCATTTTATGGACCCAGGTAGGAGTGATTTTTTTTCCTCTTAAATTATACATTCCTTTCAGCTCCCCCTCAACCTTTCTCCTTTCTTTCTCCCCAAAATGTGAACTCAGGGACTTCCCTTCACTACTTCAGGGTGGGTAGGAGGCCAGGAATGGGTTTTCAGGATTTAGAACTGCAAGAGACCTTGGAGATCATGGGAAAACAAAAACCCTCATTTTGCAAGTACAGCAACTGAGGCTGAGAGGAAAACAATGACTTGTGTGGAAGTAGATAGCCAAACTAGTTCCAAATTCAGGGCTATTTCCATTACATCATACTTCCCTTACTCTCCCCAGATAGTTCTTATAGCTAGAGAACCTGGGTCCACAGCTTGAAAAAGGGAGCTCCAGGCAAGAGTGGGAGGGAGTCCCAAGGGACTTGGATTAGCAAGATCCTCCTCCTTTCCTTCCTCCCCCTCCCCTTCCCCCAAGTCTTTTTTTCTATTCTTTTCTATATCTGTCTTCTGCTTATCTTTCTTCTCTTCCTGATCTGTTACCTTCTCCTATCTTTTCTTCTTCCTTTTCCTCCTTCCCATGTTCACTCTTCCCCTTCCTTTCCACTTTCGCACCTAATTTCCTTCCTATTTTGATTCTGCTCCCCCAGATCTTCCTTTTTTAAAGAAAATTCCTGTTGCCATTGCATTTGTCTAAGCCCCTAGCACCTCACACCTATCCTTCAGGAAGGAGGACACAAGACCTTTCAGGAGATACAGGCATGTTTCCTTGTCCCTCTTTTGGTTGGCCATGATCCTGCAGTGAACAACAGGACAACCAGTGATGTAAGCAGGTTTTCTGGTTAAGAAAACATCAGTGTCTGACTTTGGCCTGAGATGGAAATTTGTGTCGGCGATTGGCAAGCTAAATAGGATCCAGGTAATTACAGAATGTAGTTAGGAGCAGGTGTGTGACAAATATTGGCCCAAATGTAAGAAACAGCACTAATTGAATCCATTTATTCAACAAATATTTATTGAATGCTGACTGTAATAATCCCTTACATGTTCACAGTGCTTCACACTTTCTTAAGTGCTTTCAAATCTGTTATTTTGTTTGATAGTCAGGACAACTCAGAGAGAGAGAGGAAGGAAAGGCAAAGGTTTATTATCTCTCAATTTATAGATTAGGAGGATGAGACCCAGAACCTAAGTGACTTGTCCAAGGTCACACAGCTAGTAAGCTTAAGGACTTGAGTTGATTAATTGGGGGAGGGGAGGGGAGGGAGAGAAAGGAATCAGACATGTGATAGGTGAATGTGACAGGCTGGGTTAAGTCTCCAAAAGGCAACTGTTAATTGCCTTCACAGCATAGCTGACACTCAGGAGGTGACATTGTAAATCTGTTACTTTGAACAGTCAGAGGCAAAACTAAAAGACCTGAGGCTGTTAACCTCAGCTGTGGGGTTGCAGGATGTGAAATGTTCCATCTGGGGACCCTGGGTGCCATCTCTAGTTAGGCTACAGACCAGGGAGCATCTTCTCAAAGACCATCCCTCTTCTCCTATTCCTCACCCAGCTATTTTTGTGAATCACTATCTAGGCACCATTTTGTTGGGCATTAAAGATGCCCCATGGCCACTGATGAACAGTTTTCCTACTAAATTTAATTCACAAACCATACAACAACAAATCTGGAAGATACCTTAGAATTTCAAGGATGGGAGGGACTTTAGAACAAGGATTGTTGGAACTGGGAGAGACCTTAGAACATGAAATGTCAGAGCTGGGAGGGACCTTAGAACATGAAATATCAGAGCTGGAAAGAACGTTAGAACATGGAATGTGAGAACTGGGAGGGGACCTTAGAATAGAGAACACAGCACAGAAGAACTGGAAGGGATTTTTTTTATGAGATTTGACTACAGACAAATTATCTGATTTTCTTCTCCCTTGTCTCCACTCAAACTAGACAAACCATGTGACATTCTTATTTCTGAAATGTTATAGATTGTCACGCTTCCATGTTCCTTCCACTCAGATAAGACTCATATCTCCCCTTCATTAACAGTGAGACCCCCTGATTTCTCAGAGACCCTTTCTGTCCTATAGTCTCCCAGTTCCAGACATTAGAACTGATTTAAGGCTCCTTTTTATGGAAATGAGAGGGTTAACTCAGAGTCTAAGGAGCTCTGCTCAGATAAATGGGGAAGTTGAGGCGTCTCCTTTTTTCCTCCTGTGTTTGAAAAGGGTTTTTCCTCTGCCGCCAGCTTCAGTTACTAATCTTAATTAGGTTTTCTTTGTGCTGGAAGGTTATGGAAAGGCAGAAAGCATGAAGAGAAACCAAATACCTCTGTGAGAGGAAGGATGGAGTATCTCTGATTAATCCTGGGCCCTTCCTGGGGGATCAGGTTTCAGGTTTTTACCATTAGCTACTGTGTGGGTTTGTAACAGTTTCTGAGCTGGGCAAATGGAGGCATTATTTGTGCTATCGGCTAGATAGTATTTTGAGATAGGGGACCAGCAGGGGATGGAGACCTAAGAAGGGCATAATACAGCTCACGAAATTTATTATGGGTCCCAAATGAATCAAGCTGCCTGCCTTTAATGGTATCTTTTCTGACTTGTCCCTGCTTAGAAGGACATCTCTCCTAGGAGGCTTCCAGGTAGAACAATGGAGCGGACCTTAGAGCCTTGCTCATTCCCTTGCTAGCTGTATGACTTTAGGCAAGTCACAAGCCACTTGTGAAGCTGTGAACCTTGACTAGATTCCTTCTGGCTTTCACATTCAATGAGTCTGTAATTTTATTTCCCAAACAACCAAGTCCAAACAACATCAAAAAGAGATTTGTCGAAGGGGTAAGGTTAGTTTGGGGTTAGTGACAGATTGCCATACTTTACCTGGAAAGAAGAAAGTTCCTTTGTTTTACTCCTTGTATTTCTTGTGCATTGGTGTGGGGTGGGGGTGGAGGGGAACTGTTTTTATTTTTTATTTTATTTCCCCAGTAATGAGAATGAGACTGTACTGAACCACTTGTCCCTTTTCAATTGCTCATAGGAAACTAAGTGTAGAGTTGGTTTTAGAGACCATTGAGTCCAACCCCTTCATTTTACAGATGAGGAAACTGAGGCTTAGGTTGAATAATTTAACTAGGATCAAAAAGGATTTGAAACAGGATTCAGACTTTGGTCTTCCTGCCTCCAAGTCCAGTGCTCTATCTCCTGTACCACCCACTCGCCTCAAGAGGAACACACATTTTCACGGGCAGACCAGTGTTAACAACTCCCAGGATATATCTGGGGAAAAATGGGGGAAATGATAAAGTAAGGTTAGAGAAGCCACATGATAAAGTGGATTAGGTACCAGGACATCTGAGTTCTAGTTGTCTTTCCAACACTTGATTACTAACCCATGTTGAGGATTGATAGAGGTGTTCTCAATATTCTTCCATCTCCCTTTTAATAATACGCCTCAAGAAACAGGCCCCTTATATACCAAAGGTCCTCTTAGGTTGCCAGTTACTCTTCCCTGAGAGATCAGCATTCTTGGAGAAGGTCCAGTGGTAATACTTGTCCCAAGAGGAACCTACACATGCAACACAACTGGCTATACCTGAATCCATCTATCTTCCCACTTTCCTCCATCTCTCCATCATTATCATCCCTCATATTTATCCCTCACTTTACAGTTCAATTCAACCAACACTTATTAAGCACAATGTAAAAATATTTACTACCCATTATCTCCTTTTACAGAATTATAGAAGGTTCAAGATGAAAGGGACCTAAGAGATCTAATCTGCTTCCCTAATTTGGCAGTGGGAGTAGGAGACCAGAGAAGTTAGGCAACTTGCCCCAAATCACACTGCTAATTAGAAGGCAGTAAAATGTAAGCTTCGAAAAGGCAGCAAAGATTTGTTTTAGTTTCTGTATCCTCAGTGCCTGGGAAAAGGCCTTGAGCAGAGCAAATATTTAATTGGTGAGAATTGAATTGGATTGAGCTAAGCAAGGACTAGAACCTGGGTCTTCTTGATCCTTTATCTCTAGTTTTAGGTAGTAGAAATGTAGGCAGGGCAGATATTATCTCAATTTCATAGGAGAGGAAACTGAAGCTGAGAGAGGTTCATTCCCTTAGCAAACCTGCATGGTGTTCCCACTGTGCACAAGCTCTTCTGCTTCTTACTATGAGAGAAATAAAGATGAATAAGACAGAAACCTTGCACTCAGGGCTGCCTCTCTGGTTAGACCACAAACAGAAAGTGCTATATGCAATCCAGAGGCAGTTTGATACAATAGGAAGAACATCAGTTTTGTAGGCAGAGGGCCTTACCCTATTGCTTCCTAGTTTATCTGTGTGACCTTAGTCAAAATGATTTGCTTTTCTCAGCTTCAGTTTTCCCTTTTTGTAAAATGAGGAGTTTGGACCAGATGATCTCAAAGATGCTTTCTGGCTCTTGCTCTTGTCATCATTTAAGAGTGACTTTCCAAAGGGCAGGTGGGAGCTGGTACAAGGGGAGTCCTGGTGGGGGGTGGGGGAATGCATCTGCTTGCTGGCTGTCACTTTTCCTTGGGACCCACATGTCCCCAGCCATCTTTCCAGAGTGAGATAATCTCTCTGGAGAAGATGAAAAGAATTCTAATTACATCTTTGAACAATATTTGTTTTGAGAGAAGAAAAATAAACCATATGGTGTGGAAGGAGGTTTTGGGGGCTGCATTAAATGGGGATTTGTTTTTCATTTATATATCCAGGCAGGAGGTGATCTAAATAGGGGGAGAGGATTATTTTGTGTTGGGGTTGGATATGGGAAAATGTGGAAAGGGATCGACAATACCTACTTCATTCTGTGCAAATTTCAGGCCACCATTGTTTCCATGTTTGAGCAGAAGCAGGAGAGAACTCTGGTGAGGATGTAGGTCCCCAGGACTAGAAGGGACCAGAAGGAATGAGCAGTTCACTTCTGGGTGATGATAAAGGGAATCCAGCCCTGAGGGAGACCACCATAGGCTAAAATCTAGCTGAATGGAGGAAGAGGAGATCCACCCACAAAGCAAGAATAAGAAGACTTGGGCCCCAGAACCCACCTCTCATTCTAGGGAAAGTTTTTGTATTATTCTTTACTATGTAGGCCAGAATCTTGGCAGGCCACTATTTCTTGACAGGTAGTTATTTCCCGCACTATTTCATGATAGGCAGTTCTGTTAAGAACTGACTGGGGACGGTGCCTTGATGGGCAGTTGTTTTCTCCCTGTTGACTGTTCTGGACAGGCAGCTGTTTCCCAGACTCTTCCCTAGCCAGCCATCATTCCTGAACAGGGAACTGAATATTCCTGACAGGTGTGACTATTTCCCTACCTAGTAACTGTTCTTGGACAGAAAGCTGTGCTGTGACTGGAGTATCTATTCGCTCACTGGTGACTGTCTACTAACAGATGGCTGGTCTCTGATTGATTCCTTTCTCTCTGCAGCCTTATTCACAGAGACTCCCCATGACATGACTGCCCGGAGTGGTGAGGATGTGGAGATGGCTTGCTCCTTCCGGGGCAGTGGCTCCCCCTCTTATTCCCTGGAGATCCAGTGGTGGTACGTGCGCAACCACAAGGACTGGACAGACAAACAGACTTGGGCATCTAATCAGGTAATCTTTTCCAATGCCCAACAACATCCTCCCTCTCATCCTTCCCTGAGGATGTTCCTGGTCCTCCTTAGTTTGGCCTTGTCCCTTAGAAATCAACTTCTACTACTCAATTGTGTCATCAGATAATAGGATGTGGAGCTGAAAAGGATACCAGAGATAATCCCCAAAGTGTCAAATTCAAACAGAAACAAAGTACATAGGGATCCCTGGCGGGGGGGGGGGGTCATATATTAACTTAGAAACTATATATTAAAATTATCCATGTTCTATTATGTTTTAATTTACTTTGTTAAATATTTTCCATTATATTTTAATGTGGTTGGTCTGTAAGGATTGTTGTGATCTGCAATGTGGCCTTCTCCCCATGCATCAGTACAACCCCCTTATTTTACAATTGAGGAATCTAAGGCTAAAGAAGGGAGAAAGGATTTGCTGGAGGTAGCATAGGCAATAAGTAACAGAAGAACCCAGGTTCTCTGTTTCCAAATCCATAGCTTTTCCACATTTTTCTTTTGTGGAGGTTTAACTTCCAAAGGGGCTGAGCTGGGAGGCATGTCAAAGATTCTCTCTGACCACCTCCCTAAGGATCAATCTCTCTACTCTGTGGTCCTAATTATTTTCCACTTTAGAATCAGGAATTTTGGGGGGGACCATCACTAGCCTGGTGGTTCAGAGATAAAATTTATGAGGTATTTTCTGAGCAGCATTGGGGGAAATAAGAGTAAGTTCCTGGGGGCAGCTAGGTGGCTCAGTGGATAAAGCACCGGCCCTGGAGTAAGGAGTACCTTAGTTCAAATCCTTGGGCAAGCCACTTAACCCCATTTGCCTTGCAAAAACCTAAAAACCTAAAAACCTTCTCTCAAGGAACTATTGGGAGTGCAAGATATGAAACAATTATAAGATAGTAGAGAATAAGGTGCTAAATTGAATATAAGCAGCCACAAAATATCTGAAACTATTCTGATACTCAGGAAGCAGAGGGATCAGTGTGCTTTGTATACAGAAAGACTTCTTGGAGGAGGTGAGATGAACTGAATCCTGATAGATGACTTGGAGGGATATAGGTGGAGAAGTGAGGGAATGCATTCCAGGCCATTCCTGTTCTGATCAGAGTGGATTTGGGTAGGTGAGTGGCCCCTATTCTTCCAACCTGGGTCAATCTATTTGAAAAAAACACCCCAAAACCCTAAAACAAAACATTAGGTCCTTCTGACTTCAAATCCTGTTTTCTACCCTGTGAACAGAGGCATGGAGGAAGGTGTGAGCTTGGGATATTCAAAGAATAGTGACTACTAGTGACAGAACAGTTATGGAAAAATTTTGATAAATTCATTCAGTAAATATGAAGTGCTTATTATGTATATTTTGGTAGGTGTTGGACAAAGCAGGGAATGAGTTCTATTATTTTCTAGTATAGAGGACTTCCAGATGAGGAAAACCTTCCTACCCAAACTGATAGAGTTACCAAAGTTGAACCACTTGCCCAGAGTTATGCTACCAGTATGTCAGAGGCAAGACTTGAATCTAGGACTGCCCAGCCTGAGGTGGGGGTGGGGGGTGGTTAACTTGCTTCTCAGTCTCCTAGGTGGGGAAAACCTACAAAACAAATAACTAATTCACAGTAATATGTGGTTAATGGCAGAAGTTACTGAACAAAAGCTTATATGAAGGCCAAGGGAAAAGGAGATGAGGGGGGTCTTAACAGGTAATCACAACTTCATGAAACTTAGGTGTTAGCTTTATAAAAGAAATGAACTTGCATTTGGAACCCAAAAGTTCACAATCCTTACGGAAGTTTGCATATTCATGTTAGTACAACAAAGGAAGAAGGGAAGAATAAATCTTCATCTAAATAAAGGGCCATGGTAAGGGAGGGGGAAAGGTACAGTAAAGGTGGGAAAAGGACCAAACCCTTCATGAAGGGAAGGAGCAAGGCAAAGGAAAAACAGCATTCCTTTCCATTGGGAACTGCTAGATCATGAATATATGATGGCCTATTTATCTACAAGGGACCTAGCTACACAAGCAATTACTTAGCCTAGTGTAGATTGACTGACACCTGTCTTGATTCCCAAGGACAACACAGGGAGTCCAACTTGCCATGCAAACATCAGATAATGTCAGCTGACTGGAGTGAGGGTGGGGGAAGAGTTGGGGTTCATCCTTGCAATTTTGGACCTCCTACATACTGTGTGTCCACTTTTTTTGGAAAATATGGCAACTCAAAAAGTCAAGTTCAGGAGACCTCTTTACAACCCTTTACAGTTTCCTGTCAGAGATAATATTTAAAATGGGCTTTAAACAATGGGTTGGAATTCAAAAGCGAAGCGGGAGCAACACAAGGAAAGGCACAAAATTGGAAAGAATAAAGGGAATATTAAAGGGACAAAGATGCATTCAGATTGGCTGAATAATAATAGCACCTTACATTTATATCCCCCTTAAGGTTTATAAAGTGCCTTAGATTTATTATCTCATTTGATCTTTGCAATTAATTTTTCCATTTTATATACAAGAAGATAGATGGAGAGAGAGGGGACCTGCCTCTGTAGTAGGTATAAAATCAGGATTCAAACACCAAATCTTCTCGCTGGGTGTGATAGGCCAATCCTGGAATTCCTGCCACTCTGGGGGCCGAGACTGGTGGCTTTCTTGAACTCAGTTCTGAGCTGTGGTGGGCTAAGCCAATCAGGTGTCTGCACAAAGTATAATACTGATATGAAGAGCTCCCACTCCAGGTGGAAAGGGCAACATCACTGAGGGTGGAAACAGAACAGGTGAAAGTTCCTGTTCTGATCAGAGTAGATTTGGGTGGGTGAGTGGCTCCTATTCTTCCAACCTGGGTCAATCTGTTTAAAAATAAAGCCCCAAACCCTAAAACAAACCATTAGATGGTTCTGACTTAAATCCTGTGTTCTGCCCACCATATCATCTAGCCACCTATAGGAAAGAAACAAGTACTAATTAAGTGTCTGCTTTCTAATAGGCAATGGACTTAGCTTTACAAATTTTATCTTATTTGATTCTCACAGCAACCCTGGAAAGTAGGTGTTTTTCTGAATTTGAACTCAGGGCCCAATGTAGTTATTTTGTCACCTAAGCTGTTTCCAGTTATCTGACCTTTGGCTGGCTAACTGTAGGACAGTATGGAAGGGGGTCATAAAAAAAAGAGGCCAGGAAGGAAGATTAGTGATCTCATCCTCATGGATATACTCTCCATTGATTCAGATAATAAAATCCTCCATGCTTTATGAAAAGAACATACAGGGAGTCCTTCTTGCCAGTAAAATCCATAACAAAATCTCCATCCAGTACACTTATGTCTTTTCCTAAGTACTTAAAGTAGCTCTGGGTTATGAGGTTAATACTTGAATTCTCAATGAAACAGATACTTAATAAACATTGACTTCTGAGTTTCATGATGCAGCTACAGCCAAAGAGGGGAAGTAGACCCTGCTCTCAGGGAACTTACAATCTGATGGGTGATGGGAGAGTATAAGAGCATAAATGTTGTGAAATGGTAGCATGGAAAAATTGAAAGGGAGTTAGCAAACAGTGGCCTGGGCCAAATCTAGCTGACTACCACATTTTGTAAAAGCTGTTCTTTCTTTTGGGTCATACAAAAACAAGTAGTGGACTGGATTTAGTCCATGGACCATAGTTTATTTGAACTCTGTAATCCAATTCCCTCATTTTACAAGCCTAAGAGAGGAGGAAATGACCTCCTTAAGATCACACAGGAAATAGATAGCAGAAGTTCAGATTAAGTGTCCTGGATGATGCTGTGAAGAAAGTGTTTTGTGGGTGTAAAATGTTGGGATAATAAATTTAAGGCATTTTACAAAACTTAAAGGGAGATATACATGTTAGTCATTATTATTCAGCTAATCTGAATGCATCTTTGTCCCCTGAAGATCCTCTGAAATCTAGGTACTGCAAGGATAGAGAATTCAGTCCCTTCTTCCACCTCTGGGACTCTACATCCCACAACCCCTAATTGGGGCTTGGGAGCAAGGCAGGAAATGTTGGTCACTCATGCACTAGAAACCTGACTTTGAGATTCCACTGGACTTGAGGGACAGAAAATGAGTGATGTAAGGAACCAGTTGGCCCAACTTTGCCTAGACAGTACCCTTTTTCAGCACTGGGCGCCAGAGCTTTTAGGCATCCTTAGGACAAGAGGTAGCTGAAAGTAATATGGCTACTGGTGACATCAGTGTGGCTCAGTGGATAGAATGTAGGACTTGTGAGTCAGGAAGACCCAAGTTCAAATTCTGCTTCAGATGCTTGACTATGTGACCCTGTACAAGGCACTTAATCTTTCTATGCCTTAGTTTCCTTTTCTGTATTAAAGGAATCAACAAGCCTTATAAATATAAATCCTAGCTATTCTTATTATTAGTGTAGGAACAGTAATCCTTGACTTGGAGTCAAAGGGCCAGAAATAATAATAACCTGCATTTCTTTAATACTCTAAGGTTTGTGGGTGTTTTTCCTGGCAACAGCCCTGTGAGGTAGGAAGTACCAATGTTACAACCTTCTCATGAGGCTTAGAGATGTTAGCTGACCTACCTAGCATCATGAGGCTAGAATCAGAGTTGGTATTCAATCAGGGGAAGCTCTTATAATTTTTTTGTATTATGTAATTGCTCTCCTAATTGCCAAGAGTGGAACAACATCCTCCCCATCTCATCTCTTTCAGTTTTCCCTCTTTTAATTATTTCCTATGTATCCTATGTTCAACTTTCTTTTTTTATATTTGCCTGCATTTTATCTTTCCCAGTAAATTGTAAACTCTTTGAGGGTAGAGGCTGCCTTTTGTCAATCTTTGTATCCCTAATGCTTAGCATAGTGACCGGCACTCAGTAGTTGCTTAATAAATGCTTAATAAATTGAATTGAACTCTTCCAGAGTCAATCAACATCATTGATTGAGGGAAGAGGGGGCCCTCAGAGACATTTGTGAGGTAGAAGGAGCTACCTTGGTTTGCTGGTCTTGAGATTCAGATGCAAGGGTTACCTGCATGGAACAGAGTCCTAGATTTGGAATCAGAGGACCTGGACCTTTGTCTGTGACCTTGATGAAATTGTTTAACCTTTATCATTCAAGTAAATGAGTACTTGGGTCCCTTCTAGCTCTAAATTTTCAAAGTCTGTGAGAAGTCTCTGTGGTCTGGGTTTGCAATTTTTCCATCTTTCTACCCATTTCTACTCTACTGGATGTTGATTTGGGAATGTTTTCAACTAGATCTCTTTACTCTCTTTATCGCCCCACATCTTCTCATGGGGAATTTTGATAACATCAGCAACAGTATTTGTTGCCCTATCCATATGTTCCTCTAAGTAATCTAGGACTTATCTTCCTTGTTATCCCCCCCCCCTCCCATCTTCCTTCTCCCTTTCCCTTGACCCTGTCCCTCTTAGCTCTCAGCCTCCCTCCCCCTACGTTGGATAAAGAGTCAAGGTTTTTCCTCTTCTTTTCTGTTTCTGCTCACGTAGCAATAAGGCCTCTGCAATAGTAAGCAGGAAGCTTTGGCATTTTCATGTAGATTTTATTTTTGTGATTTTAGTTGACCATACATGGAAAGATGATTGTATATGGACTGAACTTTATGCTAGTGGGCGGAATGTTTTCAATACTAACCTCCCCATGAAAGTCTGAAGTGACAAAATTGGAGGGGTTTTCCAAGGCGGTCATGGATCTTTACATTTCTGAGTAGCATGGTGTCAAGGAATAAGACCGTAATATTAAGCCAGAAGAGCCTACTTCAAATCCAAGCTCTCCAAATCCCAGCTGTCCTACTTCCTATTTCTGTAACCCTGGACATGTCACTTCCCTTGTCTGTGATCTCTGTTTCTTCCTCTGTAAAATGGGGGGGGGGGGTTGGATTAAACAACCTCCAGGCCCCTTTCCATCTCCAAATCCCATAATCTTATAATAATAATAATAATTAGTAACAGTAATCCTTTATGTTTGTATAGTACTTTCAGCTTCTCAAAGTGCTTTCCCATGAATTATCTCTTTTGATCCTTGAAATAGCTATGTAAGCCAGGCAATGCAGATGCTACCTCTCCTTCCCTACTCTCTCACCCTACCTCACTCCAATTTTGCAGGCAGAGAAAATGAGGCTCAGGTGATTTGTCTAAGAGACTCTCTCCCATTCCTAATCCAATAGTCCTTGGAGGAGTTACAAAAATAACTAAGATATGGTCCTTGCCTTTTAGGAGGTCTTAGTCTCATGATGGAAAAGAGATATGATTGTGGGCAAGTTTCTTAAGATCATATAATTTTTTTTTTTAGGTTTTTACAGGGCAAATGGGGTTAAGCGGCTTACCCAAGGCCACACAGCTAGGTAATTATTAAGTGTCTGAGACCAGATTTGAACCCAGGTACTCCTGACTTCAAGGCTGGTGCTTTATCCACCACACCACCTAGCCACCCCCATATATTATAATTTTAGTGCTAGAGAGAATATTAGAGATTGTCCCAGCCCAGTTCCTTCAATTTATTCATAAGAGGAAACTGAGGCACAAAAATGATTTGCCTATTTTCCCATAAATAGTAGCAGAGCCAAGATTTGAACCTGGGTCTTCTGACCTTCATTCCAGACCTTTAACTCATACTACTTCCTCCCTTTCTCTGAGCCTGCTTCCTCATCTGTAAAATCCAGGTAATGATACTTGCACTACTTACCTCCCAGGATGGTTGTGCTACAGAAATGTGTGCCATTAAGCAGATAATGGAATACAAATTAGAATATAAATTTGTAAGAGGAACATAAATGGCCATGTAATCAGAGGTGGGAGAAATTGCCTCCACCTGGGAGAATCAGGGGAAGCTTCACAGAGGGGATGGCATTCAAGTTGGACATTTCCAAAAGCCCATCCCTGGCTAGCCTTGTTTTAAATGTTTTGTTATGGAGCTTTCTTGCCGAGCCAGGCCCTTGACTGGGGGGAGTCACAGTGATTGTCCCACCTCTTCTCCCATTTCCCATCAAGCTCATCCAACTGTCTGAAACACATTGCCCACCCAGCCTGACTTTTGTATTCAGACAGAGACACATCCATACTCAGATAAGTGCATAGATATGCACAAATACAAGCATAGACATAAATATATCTTTATGTTCAAAAGAGTCATAATTTCATTTAAATGAGCAGGATTGTAGAGCAGAGGAAAGAATGGTGACTATGGAGTCCAAAAACTTGAATTCAAATCCTCTCTCTCACATGTATTAACTGCGTGAATATATGTATACATTCTGGGGTAGGGGAAGGAGGGAAGCAATGTGGTATGGTAGAAAAGATATTGAATTTAGAAAAGATGTGATTTCAAAGCTCTGCTCCAATGCTGATCAGTCATGTTCCCTTGGGCAAGCCATTTTAATTCCCTTGACCTCAGTTTACTAATTTGTAAAATGAGGGGTTTGGGCTGGATGGACTCTGAGGTCCCTCTCATCTCTAGATCTATGATCCTGTCATCTTCCTTTGGCAGGGCACCACCACCCACGCTTTAATTCTGACAGTTTCATAAATTACTGTGACCCAAAATATTCATCCTTGGGGGCCAGTCCTCTGCTGGTGAGCCTCTCCATGCTTAGATGGACTAGTTCTTTGATCACAAATGCACACACACACACACATACACACACACACACACACACACACTGTACTCAAAGCCTTTCCAGCTGGGTGAAACCTGCCAGCTGCTGGCAGAGCTTCCAAGAACCCAGGGTCACCTCTATGCCCCAATGAAACACCCACTGGCAGGGGACTAGCGTGGAAGAATCATCTATATGTTCACAGAAGGTCTGCAGGTATACAACACACATAAAACAAAGGCAGCAGCTCCCATTTCTTCAACACTTAGCATTTTCTGACAGTTTTCTTTGTTACCACCCTCTGAGGTAGATACTGAAAAGGATGCTTTCTCCTGTTTTGTAGATGAGAAATCAGACTCAGAGAGTGTAAACTGATTGATTGATCGATTGTAGGAATAAGAGATGGAAAGGATATCGAATATCATTTAGTCTAGGGGTTCCTCATTGGTGTCCTGGACCCCTTTGGAGGTCTGGTGAAGTTTATGGACCCCATTATACATAAAATATAATACATAGGAGTAAAAAAGAAAACCTATTATAATAAATATGGTTATCAAATTATTCTTTTAAAAATCTTTTCATGGGATGTAGGTTATGAACCCTAGTACTTGTTGGACTCCTTCATTTGACAGGAATTGAAACCCTGAATACTAGACACAAAGTCACTGTGTGTCAGAGCTGGCATTCAAACTCTATCCAGTTTGAGTATATTGTTCGGCATATGAATCACATACTTACAAGTGTAAATATGCACATTCATAGATGTTTGTATGGGTATACATGGACATAAACAGATATATTCATGTGCATATACACACACATACACACACACATACACACAAGATTATAATTATTTTAAAATTGGAAGAGACCTTAGAGATCACTTACTTTCCCCTTTGTCCCCCTCCTCCAACCATTTTATAGCCAAGGAAGCTAAAGGTAAAATAACTTGCTCAAGGTTACAGAGGTACACACAAAAACATGTGTGTGTGTGTGTGTGTGTGTATAGATATATGTATTTTTACACATACATCCTATTATTCTTACTATGCCACCCACCCTTTCCTAGGTCAATTCATGATGCACCATGGTTACCTTTAAGGTATTGGTCCCCAGTCTGGAAAATTTGACCACTAGCCCCACCCCACAGTGATGTCTGTACAGTTGATCATTCACATTTTTCTAGCATTATCTTCTCCTACCCTCTACTCTGTTCCACCCATGACCTCTCCTCCATTTCATTCATTTCATTCCCATTGTGAAATGGCCTTTCTCATTGTCTCTACCTTTTGTTTGAATTTCTTCCTATCCATCCTTTGAAGCCTAACTCAGGTCACCTCCCCGAAGGGTGTGGGCACATAACACCCCCCCCCACTCAAACGCACACAGCCACCACCCCCATACACATACCCCTTAGTAGTACTCTGATTCCTCCTTAAATATTACTTGATCGTTTCCCCTACATCTCTCTAATACACCCATCATGCAGTATGTATTATGTATTATGTATTCTAGTGTTCTAGAATACATTGTTTCTCCCCCGCCCCGAACTTCTAGACTTTGAACTTCACAAGGGCAGGCACCATGTCTTACCATAATTTTCTCTCTCAGCTCCCACCCCATCCCTCTAGATAGTAGGCACCTAAGAAATGTTTTCTGAGTAAATGGATGATTGAATGAATGAATGAATATTTTCTCTGAAGCTCACAGTACAAATTGAAATCTGTGAGTTAATGTGACAGGTGTCAATTCTCCCTCCTCTTCCCCCTCCTCTCCCCTTCCCACCCTCTATTAGATCAATCCAGAATATTCAGGATGCACCACTGCTATCTTTGAGGTATTGGTCCCCAGTCTGGAAAATTTGATCACTAGCCCCACCCCACAGTGATGTCTCTACAGTTGGGCATTCATATTTTTCTAGCATTATTTTCTTCAGCCAAACTAATGTTCTCTCTCTTTTTCTTTCCTCAGCTAAAGGCATCTCAGCAGGAGGAAGCTGGAAAGGAGGCCACAAAAATAAGCGTGAGTTCTGATCCTCTTTTGCACCTGGGCTATTGCCTTGAACCCAACTGTAAACTTTGTTTTCCTCAGCTCAGCAGGGAGCTTGGGGGGGGGGAGGAGCAGAAGAAGAAAATATTGTATCACTATGATTTTAAATGCTGAAGATTTTTCAACCCTGTTGAATGACAACAACAAATGATAGAGGGAAGGAGAAGGAGGAGGAACTGGGGGAGAAAATCTATTCTCCATGTAAGGGCCAAGGTTGTGTGAGGCCTGACGTTTTTCACTGGGTTTCCCAGTGGCATTTTTATTTGGGGGAATGAGGAATCTAATGGAGCAGAATCTCTTCTATATATATTTTTTCTATGACAATTGTGTACCAAGCTTCTTAAACTGACCAGGTGATGTGATTGGTGGTGGTAGCCTTTTTTTACTAGAAAAAAGAATAAAGAGCTGGCATCAAAGAATTCTAGACTGTCAGAGCTAAAAAGAGTTTTAGGAACATGGAATGTCAGAACTAGAAAGGGATCTTAAACATAGAATGCCAAGCCTAAGAGGGTCCTTAAAACATGGAGAGCTGGAAGGCATCAAAGGATATAAAATGTCAGAACTGGGAGCAATCATTAAATCTAGTATACCAGATCCAGGAGGGCCCTAAGAACATATAATGTTAGACCTATAAAATAAGGGATAATTGAGTATAGAATGTTTAGGTTGGAAAGACCCTTAGAACATGGAATGTCAGAGTTGGAATGGGTCATACAATATAGAATGGTAGACCTGGAAGAGTCCTTAGAACATGGAATGTCAGAGCTGGAATGGGCCAAAGAAACTAGATTGCCAGGAGGATAGCACATAGAATGTCAAAGTTGTAAGGAACTTAAAAATTGTAATAGAATCTAATGTCTGTTTTAGAAATGAAAAAACTGAGGGCCAGAGAGGCAGGGAACTTGTTTATATCAGAACTGGAGGGCAGTTAAGTTTATATCAGAACTGGAGGGCAGGACTTCAGATTTTCAGTTGATTCCATGAAAACAATAGCATTCATTCAACAGATATTTATCATCTGCTATGGGGCTAGCCCTATGCTTGGAGATGTAGAGAAATTTGGACCATAGTCTCTTCTTTCTAGGAAAGAAGATTGATTGATTGAATGAATGAATGAACAAATGATAGAATGAATGCATGAATGAATGAATGAATATTTCAATCCTCCATGCCTAGTTGAAGAGAAAGTATAATTGGCAGAGAACACAGGTATCTAAAATGTTGGATGGCAACAGAAGAGTAATGATACAATGATAATCATTGTCATTATCATAAATGATAGCAGTCCATAGACATAGCTACTTAAGGCTTTCAAATGTTTTCCTCACAACAATCTTATGATGTTGGTTGGGCAAGTGTCTTCTTCCTCAGTTTTACAGATGAGGAAACTAAGACTCCAAGCTGAGAAGTGACTTGCCTAGCTTCACACGGAAGGGTTGAGGTTCCAACAGAAATGTTCTTCTTGTCCCTTGGCAGGATTTCCATTTCTGCCCAGCTTGGCCTTTATTGCCTTCAAACTTATGGAACCATCCAGAGTGTCATTGACCTTCTCTGAAGTAACATTTAGAAACCAAAAATGTTTTTAGTTCAGCAAATACCTTCCCTTCCCACTCCCCAAGGAGGAGGAGGAAATGACCTATTTGCTGCCTGAGCACAGATCACTTAAGCCCAAGCAGGTGGCTGTATTCTTTTTGTAAAAACTGAGGATCCTTCCCTTTTGATTCTGTTTGGGGTTTAAGGAAGAGGGAGTGCAGGCCAAGGAGAGACTAATCTAATTGACTTAGCAGATTAGAATTCCAAGGCTGCTTAGCCCCACGTGAGCAGAATGTGAAGATGCTAATTAGTTAAATATAATAAATGTACTTAGCCCTGATTGCTTCTGCCTGCCGTCTTTGCCCACCCCTCTATTTGTCCCCTTTCATCCTGGGCTCCCACTGAGAGACTGATACCTGTATAAAGTTTTTCTTTTGTATAGTAGGATTGGGATCTCTGGGAAAATCCCCAATATTAAATAGACAAATGCACACGTATTAGACAGGAAACCAGGAATGATGGAAAAAGTTCTGGGGTGGGAATGCTGCCATGAACTCTCAATCAATCTATTAATCATTCAGTAAGTAAATATTTATTAAAACTCTATCCCCTACACTGTGTTAAGAAATGGGGATTCAACAGTGAAAGGGAAATGCTTCTGCCCGTAAGGAACTTACATTCTCTTAGAGAAGCTAATTTGTGAGTTGTGTCAGACTCATGATCCCAAATGTGATTTTCTTAGCAAAGATCTTGGATTGGTATGTCCAATCCTTCTCCAGCTCATTTCCCAAATGAGGATATTAAGATAAACAGGGCTAAGTGGCTTGCCCAGGGTCTCCCAGCTAGTAAGTATCTGAAGTCAGACTTGAATTCAAGTCTTCCTGATTCCAAGCCTGGTGTTCTATCTACTGCATTGCCTAGTTGCCCAAAGAGAAGCTAATAATCATGTTTTTATGAATCTTGAATTAAGTCTTATTGCTGGGAAGCAATTCTCCCACTTATACAATGAAGGGTTTTGATTAGATCAACTGAATTTATTGATCAACTATATTTATTGATTTTATATACATAATGTCCCTGATAGAATCAGGAAGACCTGGGTTCCTGTCTTGCCTCTAACACATACTAGATGTAGGAACCATGGCAAAATCCCATAATCTATTAGTGCTCTGGGCCAAAATGAAAACAAGCATTTAGTTCATGTCCTTGTCCCTGTAATGTAAAGATGCATACAGGATAGCCCCAACTTAATGACAAGTCTAGGTGATACAGTGGCATCTAGGAGATGCTGTAAATAAGAGAATCATCCTGAGTTCAAATTCACCCTCAAACCCTTCCTAGCAATGGGATCCTAGACAAGCCATTTAACATCAATTTCCTCATCTATAAAATGATGATAATAATACCGCTTACCTCCCAGGGTTGTTGTGAGGATCTTATGAGATATAATATGTATTTTGCGTTACCTGAAGTTTTATGTGAATGTTATCTATTGTTAATAATTTTTTCCTAGAAATTAATTTGTAAGTGTATTGTTTAGAATTCAGAACACTGAGAACAAACTTCCTCACCTGTGGTGTTTGGGATCCCTGAAGAACCTTTGAAAGCTTATTTCTTCATTAAAGTAGCTGAATACTTTTTTCTTTCTCCTTTCACCCAGCCCCGATGTATAAGTACAGGAACATTGTGGAAGTAAGATTATTTTTATAGGAACTCGCTTCCCAAGTTCCAACTCGAGAGACCAGGTACACACCATTTGCTTGGCAAGATTCTCTACTGCCTCTGCCTTCCTTTGCCACCTGTTTGTGCCTACAGGTCATTTGTAGATGAATGAAGTCAGTGTAGGATGGTAGAAAAAAAATACTAGCTTTGATATCAGAGGACTTGAGTACAAATTCACTACTTGAGATCTGGGCAAATTGTTTATAATCTCTCTGGGTCTCAGTTTCCTCATCTGTAAAATGGGTGGTTTGGACAAGATGGTCCCTTTAACATCATTTCTAGATCTAAATCCATGATCCTATAATTAAAACGTTCCTAAATCTGGGACTGCTTACACATACAGAGATATTCATACATGTGTACCAGATGGGTCCAAGTGTAGGCTGCCTACAATGCATTTTGTACCCCTAAAATGAAATGAAATCTTTGAAAGGAAAACATAGGTATCCACTGAAAAATGACACTGGTTAGAATCAGTTCAGTTCAGTTCAACAAGGATTTGTTATGTACCTATTATGGGCTAGGCTCAAAGGCAAATAAACAAACAATGTTTCCCCTCGAAGAGTTCACATTGACATTTTGTTTTCTACAAACTAGCATTGGGGAAGAGTTTGCCTTCTTTTTGGACCCAACCGCATGTGGGCATGTATATACAAGTATAGACCTGAACTCTGAGGTTCACAGTCTGCCCCACCCCCAGGCAGGAGATCAGTTGAGCCAGGATGGGGCAATAAGCTAGAGAATAGAGAGGAACAGGAATTGCTGTGGAGATAGGGAGGACTGTAATACATGGGGAGTGGGGAAGGGGTGTGGGACTACTCCTCACCCAGCTGCCCAGGTCCAGCCTACTCAGATGCCGACATTGTCACAACAGAAATCCATCCATATGGAGACCAAATATAGCATAAGAAGGTGTGTGTATGCAAAGATGTATATTTGTACCTGTACATAGGCACAGATATGTGTCTTCACTCTGACCCAAGAGAATACATCTACACACATGACTGTATATAAACACAGAGACATGCATACCAATGTTCACATACCAAAGCACAAATGCAGTTATTTTTGTACACAGTACATTTGTTCTATACACATATAGCATCAAAAATAGATTCAAGGTCTTCATCTTATGGGACCTGATTGTTCTTTCCCCAGGTATAACTCCCCTCTCAAAGAATATCAGATTCTGGGATCTGTAGTTAGTATTGGTGCCAGTTAGAGCTGATGCCAGAATTTCTGCTCTTTGGTGACAAAAGAGCCCAGGGTTAAGGTTGGGGAGGGTAAGAAAAACTCTGTTCCAGGTCCCATAGAACTCTGGGTCCTAGATGACAGGAGCCAAGTTAGATGTACATGGCTATTGTTGCTGTGTACAGGATGAGTTCAGAGTCAGCCGACTTGCAGTTTGAATCCTGGCTCACCTACAAGGTAGCATGACCTTGGGTAAATCTGTGGCCTCAGTTTCCTCAGTTTTGACTAGGTGATTGGTATCTAAGGATACTTCCAGCTCTCAACCCTTTGGCTACCTGCCATAAGAGAAGCAGCAAATCTGAGCTGAGAGCCTTCAGAATTGACCATAGGACTTTGTAGAGAGAGAGAGGGGTTTCAGTCAATGTTCATTGATTTAAATTGGCTCTGATGAGTTCATACAGTGATGGAGGATTGGTTGGCAAAATCTGCAGACCAGACTTGTTGAGACAGGGGAAAAAAAGCAGACAAGTCTTCCAGGCTGCCTGTGTCCTGGTCAATTCGATCATCTCTTTAGTCCAGGTCTCAGCAGGGGCTGGAGCAGCCTCACATAGCTGTGACTACATGACTTCTATAAACTAGCCGCAGCAGTACATCTCCTGCCCACTTCCCCAGCATTACCATCAATAATTAAGAGCAGCTGCATTTGTCAAAGAAAATGCTCAAAGGGGGCTTATGACTCTGAGGCCCTGCCTGCACAGCCTGGTTATCTGCATACTAGCTAATCTCCCTGAGGCTGGCTGCCTGCAGCATTACCACCATTGCAGAGAGAGAACTGGTCCCATTAGGTATGAGAGACTGTAGGAGTAAGTAGCAGGAGGGTGATGGCACTCATAATCACTAATTATCAAAGCTATAAGGGACCTCTGAGATTGTCCAATCCAATCCCATCATTTTGTAGCCAGTGATGAGATCCAGAGAAATTGTGACTTTTCCAAAGTTAATCAGCAAATAATCAAGCCTGAACTCAAACTCAAGTCTTCTAACTACAGATTCAATGCTTATTTCACACACGTACACACACATGTATTCATGATACAATATACATGTATCAATACAGTATATATGTACATGTATTTACATATATATATCACATGTTTTTTATCTGTTTGTAGTACAAAAATGCCAGACAGAAAATCCATAATTGGGAATATTAGTCCTTACTCATTCCCAAAACAATGTAATAAAACATAGAATCGAATCATAGAACATTATTGCTTTAAACAACTTTTCCAGAGAAGGAGCCCAAGCTTTAGCTAGAAAAATGATTCATGTAACATCATGGAGCTAGGAAATGGCAGCTGAGACTTGAGACCAAGTCCCCTTAATCCAAGTCTGTATTCTTTGCATTATATTGTATTTCCTTCCCTTCACTCTGATTTTTGGTCATTTTTAGTTATGTCCAACTTTTTGTGATCCAATTTGGGGTTTTCATGGCAAAAATAGTGAAATGGTTTGCCCTTTCTCCCTCCACATCATTTTAAAGATGAGGAAACTGAGGCAAGTAGGGTTAAATATCTTGCCCAGGTCTTATAGCCAATGAGTGTCCAAGGCTGGATTTGACATCTTTACAACTCCAGGATTGGTACTCTATCCATCATACCCTGTTTAGGCTTTTTAGTTCTTAAAGACTTATCTCACTGTTATCTCCCCACATCTCCATCTCTTCCTAGAAGGAGACAGTGGGGCAGAGATCCTACCTTCACTTTGCAGAAACTGGTTCTCCTGAGACCCTCCTCTGATTTCTCACCATGACCAGAAGGTGTCCCTGGTCTCTTTAAGGTTTTGATGACACATGGAAACTTCTGGCAGTTCCTTTCAAACTAGAGTGACTCTGACCTGGATTCCTTTTTGAAATTGTTTCCCTAGGACCTAGCACCATCCCTTAAACAAAGTAGGCCCCCATTAAAAACTTGCTGATTGGGGCGGCTAGGTTGAACAGTGTATAGAGCACCAGCCCTGGAGGCAGGAGGACCTGAGTTCAAATCCCATCTCAGACATTTAATAATTGCCTAGCTGTGTTACCTTGGGCAAGTCACTCAAATCCCATTGCCTTAAATAAATAAATAAATAAAGAATTTGAAGAGATTGCTGATTGCTAACAGTCCTGATGAATGGCTGCTACCTGAGTACTAGCCTAGCTAAATGCTGAGAGGCTCATTACCTGAAAGTTAGTTCCCAGAGTTGGATTCTTTTTCTTCCCAGAAACTCTTCAAACCATCTGTCAAAGGTACAGACACACTGTCATCTACACTGGTGAAGAAAGCTCCCAAATGGCTGATCATGGGAATATATACTTAGAACTAAAAGAGACCTCAGAAGTTACTTAGTTCAACCTAAACATTTGACAGATGAGGAAATTGAGACCTAGAGGTTAAGAGATTTGGCTTGAGAATGAAGTAGAAGTAAGAAGTGCACTCTGGGCCAAGGGAAGAGATGAACAGAGAGGCATGGATATGGGAAAGCACTGGATATAGACAGGAAACAAGAAGTCCTGTTTGATTAGGTCAGGGAGTCTGTGGCAAGTTGGAGGAAATTAGGGAGGGGTTTCAATAATAGGCTAAGGAGTTTGGACTTTGGACTCTAGGCAATGGAGAGTCACTGAAGGATTTTTGATTAAGAGAGTGATTGTGGTCCAAGTGGGCCATTGGGAAAGTCTGCTCTCAACCACATAATTAAAAAGCATGGTGAAAAGTAAACTAACAAATACTGAGTATCTATCATGTGCCAGGGCAGTTTCAGTGATGAGACTTAGTCCCAGATCTGAAGAATAAAGTTCTGGGGAGAGGAGTGACAAAATGAAGATGGGCAGGGGATCATAGGAATAGAGTCCTGGAAACATCCATACTTAGATTGGAAGGGAGACTCTGGCTCCTTTAATTTGGAGTCAGAAGGCCTGCATTTGGGTCTCAGCTCTACTACTAATTTGTATTGCAATCTTTGATGAGAATAATTAATCTCTCCTTCCACCAATGTGCCCTATTGCCAGCTGCCTCCAATGTGATCTCCTTGTGCCCCTACAATCATGCCTCCCCTCTATTAAAGCAACAACAAAACCCAAACCTTCAGTGACACCCTATTTCCTACTGAATAAAATATAAACTCCTGAATGATTTTCAACATCCTCCATAGCCTGGTTGTATTCTTCCTTTCTTAGCTTCTCTCACAGCTGTCCCCCTGAGTTCTGTGTGCACTGAATTGCTCTCTAAGCCACAGTCTTGGCCTGCCCCCCTCCCTGTCTTTGAGCTTTTATCTACATTGGTCTCTATGCATGAATAGCTTCCACTCCTCCTCCCTTCCTTCAGATTTAAATTCAGGAGTCAAAGCCATGAATTCTTTTCTGAACTTTGACCCCCCACTCCCCATACTCCTACCTCCCAAAATGATTTTCTCCCTTTCATTTTTCATGATGATTATCCTGGATCTTTCCTTTTTTGTTTTTCTCATTTTCAATTGTATCAATTATTTATGTACTCTTCGCTTCCTGGCCCATTAGATTATAGACTTATTGAGAGTAGTGCCTCTGTTGTATGTAACTTTATATGCCTAACACATTAAGATTATAGGAAATGGTTTTAGGGATTAATAATTATTTGTGGTTCACTGAATCAAATATTAAGGACCAGTCAAGTACTGACTGACCTCTCCAAGACAGGTCCACTGAGGCCCTCAGAGAGATTACTGAATACAGTCCCCTATGCTGGACCCAAAGCCCCTTTATATAGAGAGTTCTCCATGAAGAAGTACCAACAAGAGCACAGTACCCAACAGTGGGTCAGCATTAGTATAGACATATTTTAAAGCAAGGGTTGGGTCCCTTCTAGTCTTAAGATCGTATATTCCAAAGGATGAGCCTGAGTTTTCTGTCCTGAGGTAACCACCAAATGTTTTTGTTTTCCTGACAAAGGTTTTTAGCAACACTGCCCTAGTTTTTCCCCAAAACTAGAGGAAGGTGAATGCATGGAAAAGTCTTTCTTAAAAGGAAGAAGCCCCAGGCTTGGTCATGCCATAATTGGGCTTTGTGTCTTTCAGCATAATTAGGTGCCTAATTGCACAGCTAAACCATGTCAATGCATTTGCACGAAGAAGTCATTATGATTTACGGGCGAACTTCTGTTTGTTAACATTCTCTTCTCCATTTGCCACCAGTTAGATTCCTGTTGGAATCAATTTTTGGAAGCAGTTTGGAATCAGAGGGTTTGTCAGCAGGGTCTTAAGTGAGATTTGCTTTAAATTTCAGAAGCTTTAAAATTAATTAAATAGGAAACTAAAAATTCAGACAGCTCTGTTTGGGGATATGCCATTCCTTCTGCAAAGGCAGGAAGTCTAACCAAAGGTTCAGTCCCTAGCTCACTCTTTGTGTGATTTTAAGCCCTCTCTGGGCCCTCTTGGTTTGCCCATTTGTAAAATGAGAGAATTGAATTTAGGTAGCTTTCAGACAAGATATTCTATGATATTTTGTGATGAAGTATGAGAACTGGTTTCAAATTCTTTCTAACTGTGTGACCCTGGTTGAGTCACCAAGTTTCTTCAGGGATGTCCTCAGGGATGTAATGGTGTTGTGAGGAAAGTGGGCTATCAACCTTAAAGTGCTAGAAATAGGAGCCATTATAATTAGCCTTAGCACATCTACTTCCTCTCAGCTCAGTTACTTGTACACCGCCCCCCCTTTCCATTCCCCTGGAGGATAAGTACCATGTTCACTGTGCACACATTTATGTAGGGGGCTGTCTCTCCTGTTGAACAAATACAGAGAACCTGCCAGCCCTGTGGCAATGAATCCTAATTACCTCATCAAAGGCGCAGACCCTGCTGGGTAGAATAAGGAAGGAGCACTGCTCCTTGGAAGCCTTTTGCAAAGGCTAGGAGGGTAAGGGCTTCAAGAAGCCAGAGATGTAGGGGAGTGGGTGGTGGGAAGGAGGGAAGAATGGAGTTTGTATCAGGATACAAGGTGGGATATTCTCCTAGAGCTGCCCAAAGTTATAGTGCAGATGGGTTGAAACAAATCCTAGACAAGGAATGAAAAGGCCTGGTTCCAGCTCTACCCCCACTTACTTATTCAGTGTATGACCTTGGGCAAATCATTTTAAACTTTTTCTAAACTCATTTTCCCCCATCTTCTTCCCCTGGTCACTGTGACACAGTGAATTAGAGTATTAGATGTGAACTCAGGAAAACCTGAGATCAGATCTTATTTCACACCTTTATTACCTTTGTGACCTGGGGCAAGTTATAAAATTTTTGTCTCAGTTTCCTCTTCTGCAAAGTAAGGATAATAATACCACCTGCCTTGAAGGATTATAAGGATAAAAGCTTCAGAAGAACCTTCATATATTGTATTATTAGTACCTATCTATTTATTAGAGGGGAAGCTGGGTGGTAGAGTAAATAGACTACCAGGCCTAGAGTCAGAAAGACTCATGAAAATTTATCAAACTTATCAGCTGGGTGACCCTGGCCAAGTCACTTCATCCTATTTACCTAGAACTAAAGAAACTGGCAAATCACTTTAGCATTTTTGCCAAGAAAACCTTGAATGAGGTCAAGAAGAATCAGACACAATTGAATAAATACAACAAAAGTTTATTTGTCACCATCATCATCATCATATTGTAAGAGAATAGGTGGAAAAATGTTTTGACAATTATAATGTGTAAGTGGGATTGTTTAACCATTGGAAATGAGTGCAATCCAAGAAGTAATTGAGTAAGGTTGGTGTCTTTAAAGTTGACCTTCCAAGGTCTTTGTTCCTAGCCAACAGGGTGAAGGGGGAATAGGGAAAGTGGCACAACCTACATGGATATCATCTTTACCCTTTTCAATTAATCAGCTAATTAATAATGTGTCTACAGAGTGCCAGGCACTTAAATACTTGACACTTCCTCCTTCCTTTATTTCTTTACCTTTAACCTACTGAAACATGAAGCAGAGAAACCAGTTTGTCATGGGGAAGAAGTCACTAGCCAATACCATCTGGTAACCTCTGGCCAGTGTTGTCAGTGAAGCTGTCTTTTTACTCTGGCCGCACTTCTTTATCTTCACTAAACAGAGGACAAAAGCAATGATGCAGATAATCGTTGATAGTTCCTAGATAGTCCCCCACCCCCCACCCCCGGCAAAGTGCCTAGGATTTAGTAGCTGATGTTCTATAGCATTTTAAGTTTTACAAAGCTTTGTACACATCTCTCTCAACAACCCTGAGAGGTAGTTGCTGCAGGTGTTATTACCCATCGTGCTCATCTAATACAACATGCTACCTGCTGTTTTGGTGCTAATGGCCTGCTAGAACAGGCATCATGTTGTCAGAGAAGGACCATTAGACCATCTTGCACAATCTCACCATTTTGCCAGTGAGGAAACCATGTACCCAAAGAGGGAAAGGGACTTTGCCTAAGGTCACTCAGAAAATTAGTGGCAGTGCAGCATTCTTGTTTCCCAGTTAGGCCATTTTCTGATACACCAGATGATGTTTCTGATGGTAAGATAATTTGGATTCCTGAGGCATAGGGAGCCTGCTTGGCTGGCAAGAGAGACAGTTGGGGAATTAGGGAGGTGGCACTGATCTGGGGGTGGGGTGCTCTCCAAAGCTTTCAAGGGGGAGTTAAATTAAGGTGACAGAATGATTGTTAATAATACTGACATTTCAAGGTTTTGGGTAAACCAGGAGGAATTTGACTAGACTTTTGTTAATTTTCTAAGAAATTGGAGTGTAAATATATATATTTTCTTCCTCCCAGTACAACTGAGATCAGGAGGAGGAGGAGGGCGATATGCAAAGCACATGGCACTCCGGAGGAGCAGGTCCTCTCTGAGCTCAAAGCATTATTACTCCATTAGTGGCTCGTAGGGTTGACAAATGAAGGATAATTAATATCCGTGAGGGAAACAGATGTTGAGGTAATTCACTCCCCGCTGTGCATCTGAAAAAGCATTTCCTTGGATTCCTCTAAGGTCGGGACGTCGGGTGAGAGACTAGACCCAAGAGCTTGGCAAGACTCTACAGTCTCTCATTTAGAGGGAATGGAGGGGTCAGTAAGCCAATCTAGTTCATCTGACTGTCTGGGTCTCCAGCCGATTCTAGGTCCTGGTGCTTCAGGGGAAACCTATCACCCTGTGCCTCCAAACTAAGACAAGCATGGTATCTTCAGATGGAAGGGTAACCTAGCAGTCTTCTCATCCACCCCTGTTTCCTGGTGGGATGGCAGTTCACTTCTAAGGGGAAATGATTATTTCTCATCTGTAAAACAAGGATAATAACATATTCTTTATCTTGCAGGGTTCTTGTAAGGACAATGACTTAAACAACTGTATAGCACCATAGAACTGTTTATTATACTGACACTGAAATCTGATGGCACATTATAGGATGGACCCATAATCACGGATTTTCCAAGACTGTGGTAATAGATTGTGAACTCTCTCAGGTACTACCACGTTGAAAAGCCTTAGAGTACACCTCCTGAAATGAGTTATATATGTCAGTCAAGGACAAGCCTTGCTAAGTGTGGAGAGGCTCAGAACCCAGAAGGGTGGCTGCTAGGTCAATGCTTTTGACCACAGCACCTCACAAAATCATCTATAAAGTCAGAGAGGGGCTGCAATCTATTTTGGTGGACCAAGCATCCACCCCAAGGAAATTGTGGGACCTTAATGCATAATCACTATCTCTATCATCATTGCTATTATGTTCTCATCATTTTTGTCCTTATTTTTTTTCAATAGGATTCAGCTAAAAATGATTTAAGGACAAGTGGCTATCTTGCTGTTATTCATTTATATTTAATGTCCTATAGACTATTGTAAGGGTGGATAAAAATGACTGCTTTTGAGGAATTTAATAGAAGTATTAGGATTTAATATCTTCCTCATAGACTAGTGCTGGAAAGGAGTTTGACAGGTTTTGTCCCATTGTCTTATTTTATATCTGAGGAAATTGACAGGGAAGTCTTAGCATGATTAAGTAGTGATCAAGGTCTTATGTATATGTAATAATTAGCAGAGGTAAGATTCAAACCCAAGTCTTCTGTCCCTAAATTCAGTGAAATCTTTCATCTATATCACAGTGCTTTTCAGATACAAGTTCCTTTACAATGGATTTCTTAATTTCTTTTTTGTCTTAAACCAATTTAATAGCCTGCTGAAATTTTAAAATAATGTTTTTAAATACTAAAAAATAAAATATGTAGGATTGCAAAACAAAATAATTATATTAAAATATAACTATCAAAACATTAAAAAACAAAAAAGAAGTTCTCAGCCTATTGGATTGTTATTCCAACTCTTAGACCTCTTCTTAGTACATCCATCTTTTTTACTAGAAAAGAGCTCCAAGGCTTAAAGACAGCTCAAGGACAAAGATTTCTTTCTTTTCTTCAAGGGATAAGGTGTTGGCAACTCTTCTAGGATGCTCTTTCTGAACCAGTCCTCTTCAAAACCAAAGGGATCCTAAAGTTGTATCTCCAAGGAGATAGCCTTGGATACCAGCCAGTTCTTGCCCACACCTATCCACTCACCTCATCAACTTCCTTATACTCTAACCAGATTAACTCTTTGGATGTTATAAAAATAGGACCTGCTTTAGTCTCTAATCCTCTTGTTTCATGGAATTTCTTACCTTTAGCTAATTCAGGTCGAACCTATTGCACTATAAATTCAGTTCTTTTCATGTAAACAGTCTTGCTAGTACATTCACTCATTATAGGTTGTGTCAATATACATGAAGTTTAGCATAGAGACCCAGGCACATGACTCAAAAATAATGGTATCAATCTATGCTCAAAATTGAGGAAGAAGGAGAAAATCAGTGGCTTCTAGTCCACTTCTCTTTAAGACCACAAGAAGCTGGCCTACTGCCCTGCATTGGTCCAAGTAGCTTAAGGGTTAAGACATGGAGTTTTTGAGGACAAGCCCATGGGATGTGACTTCATTGTTGGCTAGTTGGTTAGCTTTGTTCTATTCTGTTGGTTAGAACCATACCCCAAATCAACACTTATCTCCTCCTCTCAGAGTCCTTGTCTCCTTCAGGACTCCAGTTAGGTTTCACTTCTTCCATGAAGCCATGAAGCTTCTTTATTTGGTATTATTTTTATTTATTTTATTGATTACTCCCAGTAGGATGTATGCTTCTTGAGAGCAAGGACTATTTTTTTCTTTTATCCCCAGACCTGGAACAATACCTAGCACATATAGGATACTTAATTCATGTTTGCTGAATTTAATTGAGTTGTATGCAAATACAGCTGTGTGTCTTTGTTACAAGGAGACTGCAGAATTATGGAAGAGACAAAAAATCTTCAGGTCATCCTTATTGATAGAAGGAAAAAACCAACTGGGCATGGTAGTGCATTACCAAAATTTTTGCTGCTGGGGAGGCTGAGGCTGGTAGATCACATGAGTTTGGAAATTGTGAGTTGTCATCAGTTTGAGTGTTTATACCAAGTCTGACATCAATATGGTGAGCCCTGGGAATGGGGCTGTCTTAGGAGGTATAAAGGACCAAGGCTGGAACTAGAACAGGTCAATGCTTTAATTCTGATCAGTAGTGGGATTGAGGTCATTAGTGACCACTATACTTCTAGCATAAGAAAGATAGAGGGACCTTGTAATAGAAAGAAAGGAAGGAAGGAAGAGAAAGAGAGAAGGAAAAAAGGAAAGAAAGAAAAAGAAAGAGAGAAAAAGAAAGAAATAAGGAAACAAGAAAGGAAGAGAAAAAAAACAACCCATAGTGCGTGACCTAACATGTAAGATATTTTGTAAATTGGAAATCACTATTTTGTTATGATTTTGGATGATGGTTGAGTATTATTATCAATAATACAGAATGTTAGAGATGAAAAAGACCTTAGAGACCACCAATTTCAAACTTCTCACTTTACAGAAGAGAAAACCCAGAGTGAAGTGAATTGCCCAAGGACACAGAATTAATGGCAGAACCAAGACAAGAATGTAGGTCTTCTAAGCTAATATCTGTTCTATATTTCACTAGACTATGACTATCATACCATAAATACAATACATGTTGGAGTGCATCTCTGAAAAGTTCAAATTAAAATACATGTTACCTAAAAATGTTAAATGTTAAAATGTTATCTGGAAGTTTCCTCCCTAACCCTTTCCTAAGTAGCAACAAGGTCTGGATGAACAGATTATCTGTCAAGGAACAAGACCTGGAATAGGGCAACCTCAGTAGAGACAAACCTTTACAGTTATGATGATGATGATGATGATGATGATAGTAAACTGACATTTACATAACTCTTTAAGCTTTTCAAAGTAAATTTCAAATAGATAATATATTTGAGCCACAGAAGCCCTGTGAAGTAGCTAAATTAACTTGTCCATGGCCAGTAAAAAGAGAAAAGATTTGAACTCAGATTCTTCCTTATTTTAGGGGCAGTTAGATGATAAAGTAGATGGAGTACAGACCCAGGAGTCAGGAGAATCTAAATTTAAATCTGGCCTCAGGTACTTACTGACTTCGTGATTCTGGGCAAGTCATTTAACCCTGTTTGCCTCAGTTTCCTCATTTGTAAAATTAACTGGAGAAGGAAATAGCAAAAGAAGACACTCCAGTATCTTCACAAAGAAAACCCTAAATAAAGTCATAAGCAGCCTGACATGATTGAAAAATTATTGAACTGCAAAATCTTCCTTATTTCAAGCCAGTACTTTTGCCACTATACTGTATTACCTTTGATAGATGAATCTATGGCAATGCACAAACTCTGGACAAGAAGGGCAAACCCAAGATACTGAAAGCTATCTTCACTGCCCCTTTCTCTTTTGGAAAGGCATCATAGGATAGGAGAAAGGGCACTGTAGTTTGGAGTGTCAGAAGTCCTGGTTTCTAGCTCTTTATTAGCTGTGTCATTATGGAGATAACTTAGCTTCTAGGAAACTCAGTTTCTTCATCTATAAGATGGAGGAAAAAATGTGGTTAACTGGAAAGATAATTGGATTTGGAATTGAGACCTGGGTTCAAATCTTGCCTCTGCTACATTTCTGTGTAACTTTGATCAAATAATTTCCCATTTCTGAGACTTGATTTCCTCATGTATACATTGTTGTTGTTTTTCAGTTATTTTTAGTCATATCTGACTGTTTTTGATGGCATTTGGGGTTTTCTTGGCAAAGATACTGAAGTCATTTCCATTTCCTTCTCCAGATCATTTTTACAGATGAAGAATCGAGACAGCCAGGGTTAAGTGACTTGCCCAGGGTCACATAGCTAGTTACTAAGACCAGATTTGAACTCAGAATTTCCTGACTTCAAACCTGGCACTCTATCCACTGTGCCACATAGTTGCCCATTTATAAAATGAAGATGTTACATTAGATGATCTTTAAAGTCTCTTCCGATTCTAAATTCTATGATTGTATACCTTATAGAGTCATTGAGTCATTGAGAGGAAATGCTATGTAAAGCTTAAAATACTCTAGAAAAAGAAGTCATTTTTCTCTTTATTCCTCATGACCAAATGGTAATATTCATGAGGGTCATGAACAGAATCCCCCCCCCCACCAACTATAGGCAAACCCAGGTAGCCAGGTTCATTAGAGGGTGAACGGTAGCAGCTGTTCCCTGCTGGGTCCTCATCTTTCCCTTCCCCTCTGGCACAGAGCCAGGGACCCAGGGCGAGCTATAAATCGGATTTATTGACCCAACCTGAAAGCTGCACCCACTCGGGCCGTGAGTAAGTCTTAAATTTCATCGGGTGATAAATACCAAGAGAGAATCAATTTGGTATGAAAGCTAATTAGCTGGCGAGCTGTGGCATCGATCTTAGCCTGATGCTTCTTAGAGGGGACTAGGTCGTTCAGCTATGAAGAAAGGGGGAAGCCAGGGATTAATGGGTCAGTCATCGGGCCTTTTCCATAAAGCAGAGAGGGAAAAAGGAAAGGGCCTCAGGAAGAATTCTGAATTCCTTATCTGTACTTTCTCAAAGAAGGGAGGGATTAAAGGAGAAACCTGGTTATGGGAAGATGTTTGAAGCTAAAGGAACATAGAAGTTGAATGACTTCAGCATAATTTCATTTATAGAAATAAGGAAATGGGATAGGTTGCATTGTTTCAATAGGAAAAATAGGTTTGCTTCCTCTTCTGTAGAGGAGTGGATTAGATTGATTCTAAAGTCTTATCCACTAATAAACCCTACAAAATAAGGAAGGAATGTAGAGTTATGTTGTATTTTTGGAGGGAAAAAAAAAAGATGCAGATTAGTCTTTTATTCTCACAAGTCCTCTCCTAGTCAAGCCTTGGGGAAAATGGAAAACTTGAAAATGTACTATCTCCTTCTATCTACTTCAGTATTCTTACCTAGTATTTCTCTGAAGAAGAGATTGGGTGAGGTGCTCCACCAGGCACTTGTCCAGAATATCTGAGTGACCCCAGGTTGGTCTCTTCTCTACTAATTTATTGCAGTAAGCCAACCTGGGAAATTTAGCATGTTAACATTGAAAAATGGTAAAGATATAGTGGAATCAAAAATAAGATGTTAATTGATATTTGGATATAGGATCTCAAGTCTCTTTTCACTATTCTTAATCCTCAGAAAGATTTTTGTTCCTTCTGCTCCTGCTCCTACTTCTCGTCCTCTTCCTTCTTCATTTAATTAAACTTAAGCAAGCATTTTTAGACACCTACTATATGCAAAAACCCTGGAAATACAAAGACAAAAATTAAAAATAGCCTTCAGGTTGCCTATATTACCCTGGAAGATAAAGCATGTGGAAATGTAAATAAATAACAGACAATTTGAGAAGGGAAAAATAACTACAACCAGGAGGTTCAAGGAAAGTTTTCCCTAGGAGATGGGACTTGATTTGAGGTCTGAAGAAATGACTGATTGTGTGAGGTGAAAGTGAGGATGGAATGCATCATAAATTTATAATAATGATGATTTAGTCAGTTAATTAGATATACTTATTAGGCACCTTACTTCAAGGACTCATGATTTCATAGTTGAAGCCTCTTTCTCCACTGTTGAATATCATAGCCCTTCTATGGCTTATGACTTATTAAGATACAAGTGGAAAAGGGAGTCAATCTGGACTTAGAAGACCTGGCTTCAAATCTCAGTTCTTTCACTTACTATCTTTGTGATTTGGGGCAAGTCATTTAGTTTCTCTGAGTCTCAGTTTCCTCATTTTAAAATGGGGGGCTAGACTAGATAACCTCTGAATTCTTACTATTCTAAATATAATGTGCTTAAATCACAGTGATTCATTATTCAGTGGTCATCCTTCTAATGATAAAGTTTCTCTACACTTAGCTTAGCTGCCCTTCAGATAACAGAGACACAGATGGCCCCACATTAGGTCCACATTGAAGCTTTCCCAGCTTAGTATGTTGCAGTTCACTAATGTAGATTTTATGACCCTACAGTCATTGTTTCTAGGCCACAGTGAGACATCATATGACAAAATATTTCCCATCATCTAACTCTGCAAAATATAGCACTGTGAGGTTGTTAGTTTAAGAATTATTATCTCCATTCTATATATTGAGAAAATGTGACTTAAAATCAAGTGTCTTGTCCATGATTACAAGGCTACTCTCAGAATTGTGATGTAAACTCAGATTTTTCCAAATTCGAGTCCAATATTTTTTTCAATATACCATGCTGCCTTCTTACACAAACACACTTCTACTTATATAGTACTTGAAGATTTATAATTGCTTGCATTTCAACAGTTATTTATATAACAGTTTAGGCTTTTTGAGTCTAAAAGAGGAATCTAAACATATTCTTTAAAGGAAGATCAAAGGGAGTTAACATTCAAATCAGAAGTGTGTATTTCCTAGACCTGCTTTTGGGTCTCTTCGTGTGACAGCTCAAGTGGTCACTCAGGCTACATTGGACTGGTCAAAGTATAGCATGAGGCTATGTAGTAGCAGCAGGCTGACCTGATCTGAACATGACTGTTCACATAGTAACATCTCAATTCACAAGGGACAAGAAATAGGAGGGTTTTTCAGAGGGAAAAGTGTTCAATTATCATAGTAGCTTGCATGATAGTTCAAGAATATAGGAAACAAAGGGAGGAGACAAGTCTGTAGTCCAGAAGAATAGATCAGGAACATGGAAATGATGAGATCCAAGGAGCCACCCGGAAAACATAGTGTGAGGTCAGGTAGGTTCAAGAAACCATGTGTTTAAACAGGCTTGATGTTGTACTAGGAGTTCAATACAATTTGATTCAACATGGGGAATTACCAGGGTCCTTTTCTCTTGTGGTACAAACTCTGCCCTCCAGTATTAGCTTCAAATGTGGATGGCTTCCAGAACTGTGGACAGCTCCCAGGATGCAGGCTAGATCTCAGTACTGCGGACAGTTCCCAGAGGCTACTGTTTCCTACATGGAAAATAGCTCCATCTGAGCTTACTGACAGTGGAAAGATTTGACCCAGTCTTTTCCCCAGAGGCTACTAGGGGGAAGGCTGCAGCCTGAGGGTACCTCATAGTCATCAAATGCCTGTTATCATCAATCAGTCAACAAATATTTGGACAGCAGCCTTCTCCATGCTATGATAAAATAGAAAGAACTCTGGTCTGGAACTTAGAAAGCTATCCTATGTGGCATTAAGCAATTCTCTTCCCCTCTCTGGGGCTCAGCTTTCTCTGTAAAATAAGGAGACTAAGTGATTCCTCCAAGATCTCCTCAAGAATGCCATTTTGTTGAACAAAGACCAAAGACTATTACCTCTAATTTTTTTTAAAAGTTATTATGTAATTTTACTATCTCTTATAATTTACTTTTTCCTTAAGGATATAATTTTTCTTTCAACATATTCAATTTAGATCAATATATAGCATGGAAAAAATGTAAAGACTACTAGACTGCCTTCTGTGGTGGGGGGAGGGAAGCAAGATTGGGGGAAAATTTATAAAATTCAAAAATGAATAAATTTTTTTTTAAAAAAAGAATACCATTTTGTGTTTTAAGTTTGACGGGCCTTTCCAACTCTTACATTCTGTGTTCTGTTACAAAGATCCCTCCACATTCAATATCCCAGCTTTAGGCTTAAAGATTATTCCAACTTCTGTATTTAGAACTCCTTCATCTCAGTCTATATTCCTAGGACCCTCCCAATTTTGGCATTTTATGATCTGGGTTCTTTCAGAGCTCTGAGAGTCTCCATTTTGTGCTTTTTAAAAAAATTTCAAGCAATATATGCTTAGTACTATATGAGTAGTGCAAACAAGTAAATCCCATTGGATTTTAAATACTTTTTAGCTCCAGATCTTGATCGTGGGGTGTAGGCATAGATTTTGTGGAAATATAATGTTTACCCTAAATTTTTGAAGAAAACTATGACATCAGAAAAGTGATGCCATGACAAGCATGTGAATTGGATTTGAGTGAGGGATACTGTGCTAAGTCACCAGCCTCATTTTCTCCTCCAGAGTCATCTGAGTCCAGTGGCCATATATGAATCAGGATGACTGAATTAGAGGCAATGAGGGTTATGTAACTTGCCGAAGGTCACACAGCTAGTAACCCTCAAATGATCTGAGGCCGGATTTGAACTCCCAACCTCCTGACTCCAAGACCAGTGATTATTCACTGCACCACCTAGCTTCCCTCTTGTGGAAATATATATTGAGAATGGGAGAATAAGAAATTCTCTTATGAATTCAGGTCTCATTGGGTTGGTACCTGATGCATTTGTTTTGATCCATACTTTATACTTTTTTCAGTCTGTCACTGTGTCTCCCATCCCCTTTCTCTCTTTTTTCTTTAGGTGGTCAAGGTGGTTGGCAGCAACATCTCTCATAAGCTCCGCTTGTCCCGGGTGAAGCCCACAGATGAGGGAACCTACGAGTGCCGAGTGATTGATTTCAGTGATGGCAAGGCCCGGCATCACAAGGTTAAAGCCTACCTTCGGGTAGACCCTGGAGAGAACTCCATCCTTCATCACCATGGTCATGGCCCCTCCCTCCACTTGCAAGATACTCCACTGTTGGGAGGGCAGCCTGCAGCTCCTGCCCCACCTCCACCCCCGCCCAAGCCAGGCAAAGAGCTGAAGAAGCGGTCAGTAGATGCTGCCTGTGCTCTGTAGACTGACACTCCTTCATTTCCCTTACCCACCCACCCCACCCTGGTGGCTTAGAGAAAGTGGGAGGGTCACTCCTTCCCCAGTCCTTCTGCCTTTCTTTCTTCCCTCCCGTCCTCCCTCTATTGTACAGAGTGCATGAGGAGCAGGCCCTGGGCCAGAGGAGTGCCCTGGATCCAGATGCCACTGAATTGATGTTGGCCCAGCTGGGCCCTGTGTGTCCCCCAGCAGTGGCCCTTGTCACTCTCCCCATGCTCAGCATGTGAGCCCCTATACCCTTCCTTCAGCCAATTTCCTCCTCTGTAAAATGAGGCAGTTGGACTAAATGATCTCCAAGGTCCCATTCTGCTCTAAACCCTATTCTCCTATGACCATTGCTTTTTTAGGTTCTACTAGAAGTGGAGAGGGGTAGGTGGGTAGTGTGGGACTGGGACTTTGGATGCTGGCAGGAAAAAGGCATTATAGGGATTCTGAAGCCGTGGCCATCAGAACTCGGGGATGATGTAGGAGTGCTGTTCTATGCCATAGGATCTAATCTCTCCATACCTAGGGGTCCATGCAATGCCTCCTCTCATTGCCAGCCTGGTGAAGACCTGTGATTTGCTTTTCTTGTTGGGTCTAGACCCAAAGATCTAGCTTGCCCTTGCTTTGATTATTGCCCCCTGGGCACACTGCATTCCCTTTTCCATTCAGTTTCATTGCTGTGCCAGGATCTGGCCATGCTAAACAAGCAGCTAGTCCCACTACCCACACTTGTATATTGTAAATAGCAAATAGCCCAAATGAATGTTCTTTCCTTTGATGTATATGTGTGTGTGTAGGAAGGTCAGGGGAGATGGGGCAGTAGAAGAGGGGAGGTTATCATGAGAAGCCTCCCTCTTCAGTGAGGTTAGAACAGGGGACCCAAAACTGGGAATCCTGGCCCCTAAAGAATTGCAGACCCCTCTGAAAATCTGATCCCAGCAAGAAAGATCCCTGCTGCCTGGATGGGTCCAGGACTGAGATGGGTGAGGAGGGGTTGTAAACAGTCTTTATATCTTTATAGTTTGTATTTCTGTGGTTCCTTTCATCCCAAGCCTTCCAAGTAAACTATTGCTCCTTTCCCTATTCTTGGAAGAACCTAGAATTAAACCCAGGAGCCCCCTCATTTTTCAGGGCTCATTTCTGGACCCTCCTCCCTTTGCCACCTTCCTCTCCCCTCCATGCAAAGTTTTGCACCAGCAGGGGCCCCACCTTCCCAACCTCACTTCACTTCAACCTGAGGTTTCTCCCAGAAGGCCCCCCCTTCCTCTTCCTGTCAACCTCACAAACTCCAGGGCCTGTTCTGATCCAATGCAGCTGAGTCCACCTCCCTGAGGGGATCCTCTAGGGCCCAGTGACAACTGCCCAAGGCCCCATCCCTTTCTCTCATCCACATTTACATTGTCTTGTCCTTTTTAACCCTCTGCCCACAAGGATTTGTAAATATTTCTAATGGGTCAAACCCTTCACCCTCACCCAATCCCATATAAATACACAACACACACACACACACACACACACACACACACACACACACACGGGTTCTACTGCTCTGGCCACTGCCTAACTGAAGAGGGAGCATAGTGAGGAGGGAGAGGGCAAAGGGTCCTTGGGCAGAGACCCTTCACAAGTCTTTTGCATCAATACAGAAGGGTGTAACTACAAGTTACAGACTGGGGGCTTAGCACCTGCTGGGCTCTCTTCATATCCACATGATCCAATCTGTGATTATCAGCCTTGCTGAAGTGAATAAAACTGTTTAAATGAACTTCTGATCAAGTGTCTTTCTGTGATGAGTCAAATCATTCAGTCATCCAGTCAATCATCAAGCATTTTAAATGACCATTAAGTGCTTGGTCTTGGCAAAAAAAAAAAAAGTGAATCAGAATGGGAAATCACTCATTTTCCAGTTTGTCACTGGGAATTAAACTTCACTTATTCAACAGATTCTCATTAAACCCCACAAGGCTTGGTGATTGACAAGGAACAATCTCTTTGCTTTGTGAACTCAAGAGCCTGGATAGGGAGAAAGAATGCAATTAAAAAAAAGAACATAGTAGATACTACTACAAACACTTATTTAACACCTCCTGTACACAGAGCATTGTACTCAGTTCTGCAGGAGATAGAAAATTTAGATAAAGACCGGATACCTGCCCTCATGGAGTTCCCAGGAATCTGACATTCACAGATAATTACTTTTCTATTATCTGAAAGGAACTTGAAGCACTGTTAGAGAATAGAGAAGATAAATCATTCTTTTGTGATGTGCAGGACAAGTAAGACTTTGGATGGGAGATAAGAAGTGGAGGCTTAGTGATGGGAACAAGTGAAAATAAGATTAGAAAAGTAAGTTGGGGCCAGGTCACAGAAGATCATGGACCTTTATTCTGCAGGTGGTGGGGAGTCACTGGATTTGGGGTCCTAGGACTTGGCTCTGATAATCATGTTATCTTAAACAAGTCAGAGCTCTATGGTTTTCTCTACGGTTTTCTCATCTGTGAAATAAAGGCATTGGACTAGATAATGTCTAGGAGATAATTCAGGTCTAGAACCTATGTTCTTTAAGGTCTTGAGCGAGAGAGAGAGAGGAATGTGATAAGAGTTGCAGCTCAGGAACTATCTGTTGGATCTGTGCAGGATAGATTGAGGAAGAGATGGGAAATCAGAATGAGTAACAGGTATTGATTGATGGCTTGGTGACTGGAGGCTGCATGGAGCACTTGGGCTGAGTGCTAGCTCATGAGAAACTTTCAGTGGAGGCTGAAGGACCACTTTTCAAAGATGCTTCACAGAAGAGTCCCTGTCATAAGGGCTGGACTAGTTCACCTTGGAGGGTGCCTGTCATGAACGTAACAACAAGGTTTCTGAAAAGCAGGGTATAGACTCTAGGGAGGAAAGAGCAGGGCATTCATATGCACCCTAACCCCATTCACTCTTCCTTAGATTTGGGGTTTTAATTCTGTCTGCAGCTTTTTACCTTTGTGACTTTGGGCATATCATCTCTTTCTTCTGGAATTTAGTTTTCTCATCTGAAACAAAAAAGGGAAAGGAAGCAGTTGAACTAAATTTCCAGGGCCCCAAATCTCCAATTTATAGAGCCCAGGGACCCAATAGTAAAATATCTTCAATCTAGCCATGGTAGGGGTTCCTGAGTTAACCAGTCTGCCTCTTGTGCATGAAGATTAACCAAATCCAACTCCTCCATTACTCACTTTAAAGCTAATGTCATTTCTAGCCTCTTCACTGACTCTCATCTAATTGGCAAGGCTGAGATGCACTGAATGTGTCCAGACTAGAGAATAGGAGATTCAAGGTGAGTATAGATAGTATCTTTGGATTTTAGAGCCTGAAGGAATCTTAAAAACCACCTCATCCAACGATCTTATTGGACAAAGGAGAAAAAAGAGACCAGAAATGAGAAGTGATTGTCCATAGCCACAAAACTATAAGGTGGTGGAGGTAGTATTCAAACTAAAATCTCTTATTCCAAATCTAGTGATGTCACACACCCTATCTGTGACAACACTCCCAAGTGTAATTAGTACCAGATTAAAATGTAATCGGGAAATATTTAATAAAGTAAGTAAAAATCCAATAAAACATAGATAATATTACATTTTAAAACTGTTAATATGCAGCCAACAAGAGACCCATATGTTCATATTTCTGACCCTATTTCTATTTGAGTTTGATGCCACTGATCTGTACCAAAGCACCATTTTCTGACCTAGTGTCTTGCCTTCTGCCTGCTCCCCATCTCTTATGAGCCTTAGGATTGTGAAGGAGACACTATATTAAGCCAGTTCCTATGGTTCAGAGTGCTGTTGCTCAGGATCTAGATGTTAACGGTGGTGGCAATTCATATATCTCTGGTACTGTAGAATGTAAGTTTCTTGAGGTCAGATAATTGTAACTTTGTTATCCCCAGTGCCTGGCAGAGCTCCTGTTCACATAATGAACATTTAATAAATGCTTCATGAATTGATGTGAAAGTTTATGAAACACTTCCCTCACAACTACCTGAGGAAGTGGAAGAAACTGAGGCACAGAGATAAGTTACTTGACTCAAATCACTTCTAAAAAGTTGTTTCCTAAATCTCTTCACACCAACTCCAGAATACTTTCTGCTGCACCCCATGTCTACTTTATTGACCTTATAAGAGTCATTAGCTTGTCTAACCTTAATTTACTGACAAAAAAGTCTGAGGTCCAGAAAAGGAAAAAATTTGCTCAAGGTCACACTATTAATAAATGACCCATCCCTTATCTTCTCTTCCTTCCCCTACTCCTCTCTCTTCCTAGAAATATTCATCAAATCTTAGATAGTTCTACCTTTGTGCCTTTGTTTTAGAAGCAGTTAGTTGTTAAGACTCTGGACTTAAGTCAAAAGATCTGATTCAGATTTGATCCCAAGACAATACACTAGATGTGTGACTAAACAAGTCACTTTACCTCAGTTTCCTCAAATGTAAAATGAAAACAATAATAGCACTGCCTCACAGGATGTTTGTGTAGTTCTAATGAGATAATATTTGTAATACATTTATCACTATGCTAAGCAAATAATAGCTGCTCATTAAATACTTGTTTCCTTTTTTCCTTCCATAATTCACAAAGTTGTGCCCTCCTCCTCTTCCTCCTTCTCCCCTGCCTATTATAATCTTCTGCATCCACCCCTCAAGGCCTAGGTTATTCATCCACAGACTACATGTTTTAAAAGCTTTTGTGATGCTTTTTTTTTTTGATGCCCCTAATGACTGCCCAATAGCCTCCCCTAGCCTTCTCTTATTGCAAAGAGAATCAATAAAGCAAAGCTAATGACACAAGGATTGTATCTGATGGAATGGTCAGTGTTGTTCTCCACATGGTCTCCCATCTCTACATAGAAGATGGAGGAGCATCTTATTATTTATGGTATGGTCTTGGCTTATGATCTGATTTTTCTGTCTTAGTGTGTTTTTCATTTACATTACTATAGTCATGATCCTGGTTCTCTTGACTGCTTTTCAGAAACTAGAGTCAGCAGTAAGGATTTGAGGATTCTGCTTCTGATTCTACTGTGAATTCAGCTATATGACCTTAGGAAAATCATTCCCCTTTTCTGAGCTTATTTTGTCATCTTTAAAATGCAGTCAATAATACTTGATCTCCCTCTCTCACAGGGAAGGTTCTGAGGACATAGGGAAGCATTTATATAGGAGTCTTGATTTAGAGCTAGAAGAGACCTTAGAGAAACCTGAGTCTTAATTCTCCAAACTACCTGTCAATTTTACAAGTAAGGAAACTGAAGCACAGAGAATTTGGTGACTTACCCAGAGTCACAGAGCTAGTAAGGGTTTGAATAAGGATTTGAACCCAAGTCCTCCTGGCTCGAAGTCAGTTGCTCCATTTTCTATGCTAGGAGTCCTAAGGAACTGCTTTCTCTGTCCCTTAGATGTTTTGCTTTTTTCACCTAATCTTCTTGACTGCATCTCCAGTCTCTTAGCCAACTTGCCCTGGTGGAACAGATATTCATCTCCTCAGTCTAAGTTCCTCTCAAGGCCTAGGGATAGTACAATTTTATATAAAGGCAAAGTCTCTCACTAGGATCTTCCAAAGAGCTTATAGCAAGAGAGACAGGCTACTTGCAGCCTTCATGTATTTATCATTTAGTACAAAATAAATAAATAAATGAGCACAGCAGTCTTTGGAGGGGATGGGAGAATTTCAAGGTAACTTTATCTCCTGTCTTTCTACCTCTTCTATCCTAAGTGAACTTCAGATTATGGAGGGTGAAAGAGAGGGTGAAAACTATCTCATAATATTAATGGCTAGATTTTCTCCCAGTTCTGTTCCCCGCCCTCCTTTCTCATCATGTCTCCTACTCAACCTACTCTATTTCCCCCTACTGTTTCCCTCCCTGACTGTCTGCCCTCCACCTGCTCTAATTCCTCTAATGTGGTTACCCATGGAAGCATTGTTTGGACAGTTCCAAATGCAACCTGGGAATCATCCTTGACTCATCCAACTCTGTAACTCTACAGTATCTAAAACAGTTGCTAAGTCTTTTAGATGCAACTTCCACAATACACCTCTCATCTAACCCTTCTTTTCACTTACAGGGATTATGACTTCACCTGAAAAATCACAGCAGCCTCCTAATATGACTCATCTTCTAGGCTTTTTCTTGTCCTATCCATCCACATAACCACCAAATTGATATTCCTAAAGCACAGGTCTGATCATGGTTCCTCCCCTCTCCCCTCAGCTCAAGTTGCTTCTGAGACTCCCTATTATCAATAGGATAAAATATAAACTCATTAGTTTGGCACTTGAGGCCCTTCATAATCTGGCCCTAGCCTACTTTTCCAAACTTTCTGTACACCTCTCCCCCGTACACTCTGTGTTCCAGCCAAACTTCCTTCTTTACTGCTTCTTGAACTCATCACTGCACTTCATCCTCCAGACCTTATCTGCCACAACGGAACAACAATGCCTTTTTCAATTATACCTCTGAGAATCTCTAGCCTCCTGCAAGGCTCAGCTGAGAGAATGGGGAGTTTGGGCTTTATTTTGACATGCTCTGTGGCCTTTGAATCTTTAGAAACATTGAATTTTGTTTGGAGCACTCTTACCCCAGTTTGTCATGTAAAAGAATTTAAAGGATGGAAAGCTGAAAACAGCTGCTTTCACTGTAACCTATATCCCAATTTAATCAACAAAGGCATTGGAAATGATTTTGAAAAGTCTGACACCTTTCTGGTTATGGTGTTTATTTTGTTGATTTTCCACTAGTCTCAGGACAGATAATTTTGTTAAGTAGCCTTAGTTTTTAATCTTTCATCATTCTTAGGCCTCTTTTGTTTTGCTTTGTTTTGTTTTGTTTTTGCATTATAGAAGCAATACAAGGAAGAAGATTTGGTTAATTAGTAATTCATTCTTTCATGAACTTTCCTACAAATATTCTGGATCTAGGTGGACAAAAGACTTCCCAAGGCCAAGATGTGTAAGAAGAAGGTTAGGATTTCTGATTAAGTATTGATTCTTGGAGAGATCAAATCTATAAATTAATCTGCCTCCAGTTTGATGGGTCTCTGCCCTTAGTATATACAGCCTATCCTGGGAAAGCTGACCTTTTGGCTAAGAGGAGGACCATAGAATTTAGAGTGTCAAGGAATCTTTGAGGTTGCCTAGGCCAAGCCCTTCATTTTACAGAGGGTCAGAACTAAGACTTAGGGGGAAAAATGTGATTAACCCAAGGTAACACAGGTAATAAGCAAAAAGGACAGGATTTAAACCCAGGCACTCTAATTTTACATCCAACACTCTTGAATGGCTCAGTCCAAAACTTCAGTGGCCAAGAATCTTGAAGATTTTTACTTTAATTCTAAAATACTGATCTTAGAGGAAATTGAACAGAAATAGTGAAGAGGTATAGTGGCTAGAACTCTGGGCCCGGAGATAGGATAACTTAGTTTAAATCTGGCCTCATGCTTTTGTGTGACCTTGGACATCACTTAATCTCTGCACAAGTTTCCTCAGATATAAAATGGAGTTTAATGATGATATCTCTCCCAGGTTTATTGTGAGACTTAAAGAGGTGATATTTGTAAAGCGCTGATACATAGTAGGCATTATAAAATGCTATTATTGTTGATTTAGAAATATTACTAATTTGTGTGTGTGTGTGTGTGTGTGTGTGTGTATTAAACTATTCAAGATCTGAATTCAAATCCTTGCTCTGAAATTTACTAGCTCTACAATATTGGTCAAAACCCTTCAAGTTTCCTCCTCTATAAAATGAGGATTTTGGATGGGGGTGGGGTGTTATGTTCCTGTTAAACTAGCTGCTCAGGAAATGTTAGGTTCCTGCTGGCTAGCCTATCCTTACCCAGGTGAACATTGAAGGGGCGGGACACATGGATGGAAAGTTCTCCAAGTTCTCTAAGATCTCCTAGTTCTCTAAGTATTCTGTTTATTAAACAAAATACAAATGCTTAAATATTCTACCCAGTCCCTGGTCCACTCCCACTCCTGTGATTCTCTACAATCAACCAGTAAAACAAGGCTCTGGCATTCGAGGACACCAGGTGATGAAAGTTTACAAGTACTCCCACATACAACAGTCCCTTACAAAGTGGGGTAACTTTTTTCTGCCAAAGACCATTTGGATATTTATCACATCATTTGTGGACCATACCAAATTATTAACTTAAAAATTAACCTTTGATCAAACATTTAATTTGTTCGAGCTCCTCACCTGCTGTTACTGTGGCAGTAACAGATCAAATAATTTTGCAGACCATATACAGTCTGCAGGCTAAATGATCCCCACCCCTGGACCAGGGGATCTCTAAGGGTCCTTCTGGCTCACTTTCTATATATGTATGTATGTCTGTGTATCCTAAATGAGAATCTCCATCTATTTTTCCTTTTACAAAACAAAACAGAAAATCATTGTGTTCGTGATTGTGTGTCTGGTAAAGGGTCTCTCTCCCCTCCCTCTAAAAGATGGTTATTTCAAACTGGGATCTATCTCCTTGAGCATTGAATTTGTAGACAGAACATTTTGTTTTAGATTCTGGCTCAGTCATTTATTATCTGTGTGATGCTGGAAAAAATCATTTAAATTCTCTGACCCTTAGTATCTTTTTTCTGTAAAATGAAAGACTTGACCAGGACAACCTCCAAGATTCCCTACCCTTCAAAATCAATGATCCTGAGATTCTAAATGTCATCCATTCATCATAGAAAAAAACATGATAAATATAAATGAGAATATGCTAAGAATGTGAACAAAAATATGATAAATGTAAATAAAAATGAATAAAGCTCTTTGAAAACTATGAGCTACTAGAAAGGTGAAGGATACAATTATTTTCCTTGGCCTTTGGACCATAGATTTCAAGAATTGGACTGAGACTCTAAAATTTTAACTCTAAGCACTTTAGAATGCTGTGTCATAACTGGATAGATCTTATAATACAGTCTTCCTAATTCCAAGTCTACTATTACAGTTTACATCCCAAACTATTTTGTATATTTCCTTGTGAATCATAGGGCTGGAAGGTACCTGAGAAGCCATCCCAACTCCTTTCTTTATACAGATTAGGAAACTGAGGCCCTAATCACTAGCACAATTAAGTTTGAGCTGACCATGATTATCATTAATCCATCCTATCCTGGTTTCCTGATTAAAGAGAATTCTCAATCTCTAGTCTATGCTTAGACCTCAAATGCTGCTCTCCTCTGTATCTCCTCATCTTCATGTGATACACATCCCAAGTATACCTTTTTCCCAACTCCTCAACTCCCTTTCTACTTCGAGTTCTAGGAAGAGTAATCAAATCATAACTAGTATTCCTGGGAAGGACATAGCAGCCAATTGGATCCACTAATCATCCCAGTGACTTCCGAGCTCAACTTCCCCTCCCCCCATCACTCCCTATGTGTATAATTTTCTCTCAGAATGTGAGCTCCTGAAGGGGCTGTAGTTGCATTCCAGTGCTTATCATAGAGTCTAACCTACATTAAGTACTTTTAAAATGGCATTTCATTTATTTATTCACTTCCCCTTCCCCACAAATGGAAGTGAACAATTATAATTGTTCAATTATAATAATATAATTGAACAATTATAAGTGAATAATTAGGAAGGTTTACTGTGTTGGGCTAAATGTCCTGAGTTCTTTAGGCTAACTATATTAATGGTACATTAATAATGTATGTGTAATATGTTAACATTAAGTATAATCAATGTATTATATAATAATAACTAAGAAAAAAGTATTAATTAGAGCTGTTCAAAAATGGAAAGATAGGAATGGATAGTGAGTTCCCTTTCAATGGGTATCTCCAAGCGGAGACTGGGGAAGCATTCTTCAAAGATTTTGTAGAGGGAGTTCCTGCTGAAGTTGGGGAGTAGATGAAGTCTGAGGTCCTTCTAGCTCTGAGATTATGTGATTCAATTCAATTTGGAAAATTCATGTATTCCCTGAGGAAGACTCTGAAATTCATTTTACTGGGGAAAAGCAATACAGCCAGCACTAATTTGGGGGTCAGTAGAGGCTGAGTGAGTTGCTTTCCTCTGCCAGCTGGGGCACATTGTGTGCTTCCCCATTAATGCTCCCTGCCCATGAGCCACCCCCACACTGTGGCCCAACCTCCATCAAAAGAACCAGCAAAGTCAGACTTTTCTATCAAGGGCATGAGCTCATTCAGGCTTGGCTGGCAGTTTGATGGATTGTTGTGCAGCTGCCGAGATATTGCCTCCCCAGACTGGGGAGTTAATGATGTGATCAGTGGAGGGGCATATGACGCTGGTGGGGTAGGAGGGACTCCCCTTTGGATGGGCCCAGGGAGAGGATATTGGGAAGGGACTTTGGCAGAAAACATTGGTGAAACCAATGGAATTTGGATTCAAATTCCAGATCTGCTACCTACTAAATGTGTGACCTTGGACAAGTCAACTTTCCCTCTCTTCATCTCAGTTTTCTCACCTGTAATATGAAGGGGCTGGACAGAATAGCCTTGAAACTTTAAACCCTGTGCTCTAGGCAAGGGTGTCTAAACTTGTAGGCTGCATCTGAACTAGGCTAGTTGGGAATTTGACTAGGTCCTGCAGTAATGTGCAAGTTCAGTCAACTGCAACCTAACTGGACAGAGTCGATCAAGCATTCAGTCAACAAGCATTTATTAAACCTTCCCTATGCACTGGCCCTGGGCTAGATGATGTTGAAAGTTCCCAGGGATGCTGTGAGGAGACTGAAAAAAAGATTTGTGAAGTTCGTTGTAAATGCTAGCTACTATTATTATTGTCTCTGCCCCAAAACTTTTCCTGATTGCCCCCTGTTATTTGCATGCTATCCCTCTTGAAATTAATGTAAGTTGTTTTTCATTATGTTGTACATTTTGTACACTCCTAGAGGACTGGAAGCTTCTTGAGGACGGGGGCTGTTTTTGTCATCCCTGGATCCTATATGGAAGCTGTCAAATCAGCATTTAATAAATTGCACTTGTGCCAACAAGCTGACCTGCTTCTGGAGAAGAGAGAGACAGAATCTGGAGCTGAGAATAGAAAAGACAAGTCAAATGAATTTAGTCAAGAAAACTGAACAAGGGAAGCTCACCAGGATTGCAGAAATGGGGCCATTTTATATAGCTGGGCAGCAAGACATTAATAGAGACCAGTGGTGATGTATAAGGACTAGGGTTTGAATATCGGCTCTATCATTTACTTTCTAGGGGACCTTGGGAAGTCCCTTCCCTTTTCTGGATCTCAGTTTTCTCACCCAAAAAACAAGAGGGAAGAATTAGACTGAAGTAACTGCCAATTCTAGAGCTATGATCTTCAGAAGCAAGTGAGGATGGGGTAGGGGGTCTGAGATGGAGAAGAGGAAAAACAAAGAAAGGTCTCAAGGAAGCAAGGGGACCAACCAATTGAGGATGTTGTGACTGGGTAAAGTCTAGAGCATGCATGGATCTGTTCTACTTGGGTGCATCTGTATCTGGGTCTTAGCCTGGGATAACCAGGGTTAGACACTTTTAATGAGAAAGTCTACTGCTTCTCTGAGCAGGGTTCCAAGAAAGGAAGGGCAATTTATCTCAAATAGAGTCCTGGATTTGGAGTCAGAGACAAGAATCTTGTAGACCATCCAAGTCTAACTGCTTCATTTTATAGGAGAGAAAACTGAGACCCAGAGAGATTAAAGTGACTTATTTGTCTGAGGTTATGAAGGTAGAAAAGAATTGGGCCAGGATTGAAAATCAAGTTCCCTGACTCTGAATCTTGCCCTTGAGTAAGACTGGCTCTGATTTTCTAAGGACTTGAGGAAGCAGAGATCTCTTTCTTACCCACCAGAGCAATGACTGCTGAGAGATGTGAATCAACACTTTCCCACCTGACGAAATTCTAGAGGGCAAGGCTTGGGTCTGATTTCATCTTTGGATCCCCAGTGCCTGCTTAATAAAGGTTTGCTGAATTGAATTGAATTGAATGACTGGGATGAAACCGTGCCCAGGATCCCAAATGACAGATGCTCACCTGGACCTGCAGCAAAGCTGGAGCCAAATGTCAGCTTCACAATAGGCGGACTCAGAAAAGTCATTAGCTTCTGTTTTGGCTTCTTTGTCATTAAAAAAAAAAGATGCTGGCAAATGGTAAGGGAGAGAATGTGCTCTCTGTCTTTTCTCTAGTATTTGTGTTTTGTGGGAGAAATGTCACCAGGATTTTAAAATTGTGTTTTTCAATTGTATCCTCAATCATCAAGCATTTATTGAAGACCTACTATGTGCTAGGACCTGTGCTGAACAATGGAGACACAAAGAGAAAATGAAAGTCCCTGATATGCAGGAGTTTGCATTCATTTAGGAGAAGATATGTATGCATATGAATAATTTGGTAATTTGGCAAAAGGGAGGCACTGACTACAAAGTCAATCACTCAGGTAAACATTTATTAAGCACCAACTATAGGCCAAACACTGCTAAGTGATGGAAATACAAAGATGGGATTGCCCTTCCCTCTAAAAACTCACAATCTCATAGGAGAGACAACATGCAACAACTGTGTATAAACAACATATATGGAATAAATGGGAAAGATCAATAATAAATAATGGGAAATCAATAAATAAATTTAAGAGGGACTGAGAAAAGTATAATTTTAGTTAAAATTTGAAAGAAATCAGGAAGTCAGGAGGCAGAGATAAGGAGGGAGAGTATTCCAGGCATGGGGGAAAGTCAGAGAAAATACTTGGAGCTGAGAGATAGAGGGTCTGGTTCAAAGATCCGAAAGGAGATGAGTATCTCTGGATACTCATGGTGATAGTATAAGGTGTAAGAAGACTGAAAAATGAGGACAGGGAGAGGAGAGACAGGTTATGATGGACTTTGAATGCCAAATAGAATATTTTTATCTCAAAGTGAATAAGGAGCCACTGAAATTTATTCAGTAGGAGGGAGGCTTAACATAGTCAGAGCTATACCTTAGGGAGATCCATTTGACAACTGGTGGGAGTGGATTAGGAATGAGGAAAGACTTGTGGTCAGGAGACCAACCAGAAGGTTCCTTTAATATCCTGAGCATGATGTGATGAGGACCTGCCACCAGGGTGGTGGCAATGTCAAAGGAGAGAAGGTGCTGCATATGAGATTTTATGAATTTTAAATCAAAAGGTTTTGGCAATAGATTGGATGGGGGTGGGAAAGAGAGTGAAAAGTTGAGAATAAGGGGATGAGTTACTTTGTCTCACAAAAGATTGGGTGCTTGAGGTGACTGTTGAAGGATGAATGTTGAAGGTGGAGGTAAGGATAGAGTACATTGTAAGCATTGAGGGACGCAGTCTATGTGGGGAGAGAGGGAGAGAGAGAGAGAGAGAGAGAGAGAGAGAGAGAGAGAGAGAGAGAGAGAGAGAGAGAGAGAGAGAGAGAGAGAGGAAATGGAACATTGTGTGTGGGAACAGAAAGGAAGCCAGTTTTATTGGATCACATGTGAAGCTTAGAAAGACAGGATATGAAGCTAGGTTGTGAAGACAACTTCAAGAAACATTTATTAAGCACTTAAGTGGGTGCTGGGGGACCTAAAAAGTTTAAATAAGACATTATTTCTTTTCTCATGGGGCTCATGTTCTAGAAGGGGAAAAACACAAATACAGACAGACTGTAGTAATAATAATGGAAAGTTTGCTGGACTTAGAACCAGGACATCTAACTTTTCTTGGGTTTTTTTTTGTTTGTTTTTGCTATTTTTTTTGGTATGGCAATGGGGTTAAGTGACTTGCCCAAGGCCACACAGCTAGATAATTATTAAGTGTCTGAGGCTGGGTTTGAACTCAGGTCCTCCTGACCCCAGGGCTCTATCCACTGCACCACCTAGCTGCCTTGAATAAGAATATTCTAAACTTAAAGCTAGAAGGGAGCTCAGAAAACATCTTGTGCAACTCTCTCACTTTATAGGTGGGGAAACTGAGATCCAGAAAGGATATGAAGTGAGATAAGGAAACAAGTCACATAGGAGGTAATAAGAAGTACTGTGTAATCCTTAAAAGAGGACCATGTCTAACATTTTATCATCTTCTGCCTATAGATGCAAAGTCTTATTACTTTACAAAATCATAAATCATAAATGCATCAGAAAGAGGGCAAACCAAGTATGCTGAGTAGTCATGTGAATTTCCAGTGTTGGTGTCCTGATGTCCCCATTTGGGGACTGTTGGGTCTTTTGATAAAAACAAAAAGTTCTTTAGTTCTGATTTAGAAGCAAATCGTAATGACCTGAATCTGAAGATATAGCCTATTTAGTAATAAATTTTTCTTGCTCTTTGGCCTTATAAGAAATAGCTGGCTATCAGAAGGAGCTCCTAACAAAGCATCTGGTCTGGGCTGCTAATTCAGAGGAAGGCTGCTATGGCCTCTGCCTACCTTACCAAGCCAACATATGGTATTACTCTTGTCCAATAATCCCAGGAAATGTGATCCCACTGATCTGGATATTCTCTCTCGGGAAGAATATTACAACCTGTCTTGACTTTTCTTCCTATTCTCATTTGTGTATTCCCTAAAGTTTGCCACAGGAAATCTACTTTATGTGTTGAGGATCCCCTCCAGTTGTCTTGACATTGAAGAAACCAAGGGAGCATTTGTTCATGAGCAACGGATGAACTGATGGAATAATTTTTATGATTCATTTCAAGATAAACTCAAGAGGCTCAGTTTCATCATCTTCAAGCTGGAGACAATATATACACTGCCAGCCTCATGAAGCTATTTACATAAAGCTCTTTATAAACTGCATTTGCCTAAAGAAATGTGAGCTGCTTGTTATTCTCTATGGTCTCGACAATTCTCATATTATTCTATGTGGATTAGAGAAGAACACTAGGTTCATGGTGAAGAGAAAAATTGGAGTCAGAAGACCTAAGTTCAAATTCTAAATTAGTTATTCACTCCCTAGATGATCATTGTCAAATCATTTAGCATCTCTAAGTCTCAGTTTTCTTATCTGTAAAATGAGGGGGTAGCATATAAATGACTTATAAGGTTCTTTCCAACTCTGGCTATGAGCCTATTATCTTAATCTTGATTTTGCTCCTTACTATCTAGAGGACCCTGGGCAACTCTACTCTTTCCAGGACTACTGTTTCCTCTCCTGTAAAGTGAGAATAAAAAACAATAAAAATCAATCAATAAACATTTATTAAGCACCTACTATGTGCTAGACACTCGGGAAATGAATTTAAAAGTGACTGTCCTAGTCTTCAAGTAATTTACATTCCATGGGGGGATGAGAAGTGGGGGTTACTTTTGCCCATTAACATGTTCACATGTTCATAGTTACTTCTATGGCATTTATGTAAAATAATTACAAAATGATTAGGGGGCACTAACAACTGGGGGAAAGTAGAAAAGGTCCTTGAAAGTAGGTACTGCCCAACTTTAGTTTGTGGTTTTTTTGGTCTTTTTATGAAGCAATGGGGTTGAGTGGCTTGCCCAAGGTCACACAGCTAGTATCAAGTGTCTGAGGTCACATTTGAACTGAGGTCCCCCTGTTTTCTATCCCTCTATCCACTGTACTACCTAGCTGCCCCTTGAGTTTAGTCTTGAAAGGTGCTAAGGGACTCCAAGAGGCTAATACAGAGGATCGAAGGTGGTTCAGTGGATATAGTACCAGGTCTGGAGTCAAGGACCTGAGTTCAAATCCAGCCTCAGAGACTTAATAGCTGTGACCCTGAACAAGTCACCTAATCATATTTGTTTCAGTTTCTTCATCTGTCAAATGAGTTGGAGAAGGTAATGACAAACCACTCCAATATTTTTGCCAAGAAAATTCCATATGGAGCTACAAAGAGTTGGAAACAACTGAGCAACAACAATCAAAGTGTTAGTGCAGTTCTAAGCTAAGACTTTAGGGCTATTCTATTCATGAACCTATCTATCTTCCAGAGTTGCTGTTAGGAAAGACCTCTCTGGTTATAAGCATACATTTTAATTATTGCCCCCACTACTACTTCTACTACGAATAATAATAATGATAGATTGGCAAATGGAGTCCATTCATGGATTTGCTAACTGTTCTTCCCTGTTAGACCATGGCTAATTTGATACAAGCCTCAAGCATCCCTGGTCTCATTAACACACATGCTCATCAGACAGCAATTAAAAAATCAGAAATCGGCAGCATTGAATCCCCTCCACCCCGCTCCAACATACAAGCAAAAATTCAGCCTTATTCCTTTTACCTGAGATTGTCACCCACTTTCCCTTTCTGCTCCACTGGGTCCTGAACCCCAGAGCCTAAGGCAGGTTTTATTGGACAATTAGAGTACTCTCTTGCCTGAACTCCTAGCTGGGTGAGAGCTGGCAGCCCCTCCTTCCTTCATGCACAATTCTGTGTTTGGAGCGCCATCTACAGGAGCCCTACAAAGATGAGGTTCAGGCCCAGCAGGGACACATAGGCTGGGGAGGTGAGGGGTGGGGTAGGAGGGGAACCTAATGAGGTTGATGTCAATGGGCACATATGCCCATATAGCTTAGTTACAGCATAATCCCCCCCAAAAAAATTTTCTCTCAATTTCAGTCCTGACACAGGGAAATGGGCATGGGAAATGGATGTTAGGTAAGGTTGACCTGAGCTTCAGTTTCCTCTTCTATAAAATGAGGGGGTTGGAATAAATAATTTTAATATCCCTTTTAAATGCTATGTTCTTAGATCCCTTTCAGCTCAAGAAATTCTTTATGGGAATTAAGATTTAGAGCCAGAAGTGAATTTTGTTGTTATTCAGCCATTTTTCAATTGTGTCTAACTTCATGACCTCATTGGGGGTTTTTCTTGGCAAAGACAGTGGAATGTTTTGCCATAGCCGTCTCCAGATCATTTTACAGATGAAGAAACTGAGGCAAACAGGGTTAAGTAATTAAGATAATGTCTGAGATCAGATTTGAATTCTGAAAGATGAGTCTTCCTGACTCAAGGGCCCACACTCTATCCACTGCTGTTCTAATAATAATATAATGGTTAACATTTATAAAGTACTTACCATGAACCAAACATTATTCTAAGCACTTAAGAATTATTATCTCATCTGATCCTCACAGCCCCCTTATTTTACAAATGAGAAACTAAGATCCAGAGACTGTTACATGTTATATCAGTGGTAGGAATTGAACCTAGGTCCTTTGACACAGAATCAATGAGTGCTCTTTCCTGCCCTTCTGTCTCTGTAGTCTACTTGTCAATCTCCCTGACTGGAATTTGTGGCCCTCTCCCTTCTCCTCACCTAGCTAAATCCTATTTATCTTTCTAGGTCGGCCTCCATTCCACCTCTGAGAATCCTTCCCTGATTGTTCTTGGCCCTGATAACTCTGTTTTCCAAATTCCTAGAGTACACCACACAAACTAACCTTTGAAAATACCATGAATGGTGTTCCCTCTTTGTTTCTTATTTGTTGCTATAAATTTCTTTAGGGACCGTTAAGTGGTATAAGTAGATACAGTTGAAGCTGGAGTCAGGAAAACTTAAGTTCAAATCCAGTCTCAGACACTTACTAGCTGTGTGACCCTAGGCAAATCACTTCACCATGTCTACCTCAGTTTGTTCATATGCAAAATGATTTGAAGAAGGAAATGGCAAACCTCTCCAGTATTCTTGCCAAGAAAACCCATATTGAACAAAATAAATTCCTTTAGGGTAACGCTTATGTTTTCTTCCACTTCCCAACTCAACAACGGTAAATCTATTACTTCAACTCTGCCAAATATGGGGCATCCCAGATGTCATACAGCTAGAAGGGAATTCAGAGAACTTCAATTTCAACAATCTTCTAAAACTGTAGTAAGACTTTGGGGACTATTTATATTCCTTCCTTTCCTCCCTACTCTCTTCCCCACTCCAATCTATTATTTTTATCTGCAGGGATGTTCCCTCTACTCATGAAGGTGACAGCCCCTCCATGCTTTGGTAAATACTTTCATGAGTTGCCGTAGACAAGAGAATTCTTTGGTCCAACCTATGCATCTTACATACAGATGAGAAAACAGACCCACAGAGAAGGAATGACTTGTGTATCATGATTCAGATGAGTAGCAGAACCAGGATTAATGAGCAGGTTCTCTGACATCCAAATCTAATATTTCTTTCATTGAATCTATTTTCTTCTTTCTCTGAATTATTCTCCTCTCTAATACCCCCTCCTCCAATTCCCATCATGTCCCTGAAACCTCTTCATCCTGCACCATCTCACCCATTCTGGAACTTGCATTCCTTCAGTGCCCTCTGCCCAAGGGACTTCTTCCTCCCTCTGATCCTCCTAGCACCTCCATTTAAGGAGGGAGCCTAGGTAAACTATTTCTTCATTTCCCACCCATTTGTAAATTCTCTGAACCTCTCCATTATGTCCCAACACTGGGAACCTTCTTCCCTCCACCTGTTTGTCTTTTTCCTAGACTGTGAGTTCCTTGAGCTCAAGGGAGGCTTTGTTGTTGTTGGTTTGTTTCCTTGCTTAATTTTTTTTTTTTTTTACTTTCTTTGTATCCTTAGTGCTTAGCACAGAGCCTGATAGGTACTTAGTAAATGAGTATTGACAGACTGACTTCAAGTCAAAGGTCAGCTCTGTATTTTTAAGTAACATAATCAGGATTTGGACCCTGGTATTTTAATTCTAATTTTAGTGTTCTGAGAGGCTTGGTCAGGACACATGTGGTTAGTCTTCAATACACTTTATCAGTTTGATTTTCCACTGATCCCTGTCTCATTCTCTGAGATTCAGGCAAATTGCAGACCCCGCCCCTTGAGAATGTAACTCTTTCTCCCCCCTTTCTACTCTACTCCCCTCTCTTCCCCTCTTCCCCCCCTTTCTTCCTCCTTTGTTCAATACCCTTCCCCATACCTTCATTGTTAGATCAAAGATTTAGATCTAGAAAGATCTTAGAGGTCATCAAATCTACTTCCTCCTGCTCCTTTTTTTTTTTTTTGCACAGGAAGAAACTGAGGTCCAGAGAGGTTGTGATTTCACCAGGACCACATGCCTAGTACATATCTGAGGCAGGTCCTCAGGCCCTAACTCCAAGTCCTGAGCTCTACCCTCTTAAACTCCGCTATCAAAATGCCTCCTTTCTTCTGAGATCCAATTCAGATGTGACCTCCAGGAAGATCAGGAAGTCTTCCTGTAAGTTCTAAGCTGCAAGTGAGCCCTTCCTTCATGAATCTTTCCTTCCTCTCTACTGACCTTTTCTATGTGCTAATATTTTGCTTTGTATTAGTTATGTGTATCCATAATTCATTCTCACCTTCACCCCCCCCCAATTAGATTATAAGGCACTTCCCAGGGAGAATAACATTTTTCACCATTCATCAATGCTAAATACAGGGCCCCCGTACATATTTTAGTGTTTGTTGAATTGAAGCAGATAATGGATTTTGGGGGGGGTAGGGAGTAGGGGAGAAGAAGAGATGACTCCCACGTCAAAGAGAAGATATTTTACATCCAATTCTTATTAGGTCCCCTCTTCCTTCTGCGAGGAAGCAGGGTTGAGTTTGGTGTTTGGCACTGAGAGGGCTGGCTGGCTGACACTGGGGCTGGGAAGGAGTCCTGTGTTTATACTGTAGCATCCTCTCTGGCTGAAGCTTAAAGCTTGGCTGAGATGTGACATGGTTACAAGCTGTTACAGCCGGATCAGGCAGCACACCCAGGCTCGAGTGGGAATGAGGGGGCGGATTTTGCTCACTCTTTCTTTGCCAAATGCTGCCTAGTAGAAACAAGGCTGTTCTGTGAAAACCACTTGGGCTGAATGACAGGCCATGTGAACAATGGGACCGCAGGATGAGGTTCTGCTTTGGAAAGCCTGGGAGGGCAAGGCTTTTGCCCTGTCAATCATACACCATGTACTTCCAGATGGGAATCATTCCCTTTGGGCTCCCTCACATCACAGCCCATCTTCCCTCAGAGGCATCATTTCTGAGGAGGCAGCTTAGTAAGGCTGTGCATGGGGGTCCTCATACCCTCAAGCCGTGACCTAGAGGTGATGATGAGGATGATGTTTGTCCTTTGTATTCTAAGAAGACCATGACCTCAGGAAGGTGATGCCATGACAAGCAAGTGAATTGGATTTGGGTGAGGGGGGCTGTGCTAAGTCACTAACCTCCCTTTCTCCTCCAGGGCCAACTGGGTCCAGGGACTAGATATGAATCAGGACCTGGAGACAGTCCTGAATGCCAGGCTATCAGGGTCAATTGACTTGCCCAGGATGTGTCACAGGCCAAATTTGAACTCAGGTCCTCCTCACTCCAGGACACCACCCAGTTGTCCAACCTTGAGGTAGATTGTACATGAAGAGTCAATTCTGGCATCAGAAAGCCAGAAAGGATTGTAGAGACCATTATCTAGTCCAGGGCTGCCCAAAATGTGGGCCACATGCAGTTCTTGGGGTAATTTTATGTAGCCCACTCACTAAATGCTTTAGTTACTAAATGCTTCAGTAAATGAAGCCAAGTTACTGCAGAGCTCCCACTAAAATGGCAAATCAAAATACATTGTCTATTGTTTCAATAAAAACTTTTAAAAGTAAGATTGGATAGCCCTGAGGAAACTGAGGCCCATTTATTTGGTGTTGGAATAGATGACCCCTTCTAGCTCTAAATCTTATCCTCTGATTATTTTCAGTAAAGAGGAAGGAATGTCCTTCACCTTTTACTGAGTGTTGTACTTGATCAGAGGTTGGGTTGTGTCTTCATGTAGTTCCAGAGCTATTCTTTTTTTTTTTTTTTTTTTTTTAGGTTTTTGCAAGGCAAATGGGGTTAAGTGGCTTGCCCAAGGCCACACAGCTAGGTAATTATTAAGTGTCTGAGGCCAAATTTGAAACCAGGTACTTCTGACTCCAGGGCCGGTGCTTTATCCACTACGCCACCTAGCCACCCCTCCCAGAGCTATTCTTAAACATACAGAAGTGGAAGGAATTTGATCAGTCTTGGCAGCCTCTGCACCACACTCTAAATCTGTCCTAAGATAGACCACCCACATCTACTTTACCTGTTAGCTAATTGATCAGTAATCATCTGTTAAATGCCTACTGTGCTGAGTTTCATGCTGGGTGCTAGAGATACAATATAAGGAATGAAACAATTCCTGCCTTTCAGGAGATTACATTCTTTTTACTAATTTTAATTTTTTAATTTTTATTTTTGAGATTACATTCTAGTGGGGGAGAAAGTAAATACACACACATATGTAAATGTAAAAGAATAGTTGAAATAAATCCAGAGTAGTTATCCCTTCAATATTCCAGAAGTTAGGGGCAAGGTACCCCCATGATCTAGAAAATCCACTTAAAATTTCTTTGGTCCTCTTTTCATACCAGAGAAGTCTGAATCATTACGATATCAAAAGATATGTTGATTTCATATATATATTATATATATATAATATACATATTAATATATATTAAATACATGTACATTAAATACACACATTGATATCATACATATGCATATATAAAATATATATTTAATATACATATATTGAATGAATTTCTGAATTTCTAAAGCATCTACAGCTTCCACAAAACTCCCCCCAAACTCCCATTTAATTTCTTATGCCAGCCTTCAAAACCATAATAGGAAAAGCTGCAATGTGGAAGGGATAATTGTAACTTAGAAGGAAGGGGACTAGCAGTTACAGTAAAGGCTTCATGGAGAAGGTGGTGCTTGAACTATATATGGAAGCAGGAGAGGGATTCTAGGATATGCAGGTGAAAAGGAACCATATTGCAGGCATGGAGGATGGCCAATGCAAAAGCAGGAGATATAGTGTCAGGTGTGAGGAAGATAAAGCCAATTTGGCTGGGTTGCAGGATACAAGATGGGAAGAAGTATACAACGAATTTAGAAATATAGACTGAAGTCAAATGATGAAAGGCTTTAAAAGCTAAACAAGGAAAGAATGGACATTGAATCCTAGAGTCAATAGGAAGCCACTGGAGTTATTGAAAATGAGAATGATATGGTCAGATCAGCATTTAAGAAAAATCACTTTGGCAGCCATGTGGAAAAGACTGAAGGAAGAGGTAAGGTAGGGAGACAACTTTAGAGCTGCTGCAACAATCTTGGTGAGAGGTGATGAAGGCTTGGAAATAAAGAAATAGATATGAGAATGGAATCAGATGCAAGAGATGCTATGGAGATTGAAACAATAAAATTTGGTAATTGAATGGATATGTGAGGGGAGGAAGAGTGAGGAGTCCAAGATTACAAACTTGAGATACTGGGAAAAGTAAAGCACTTTAACAGAAATAGGGAGTTTGGGAGAAGGGTAAGTTGGGGTAGCTAGGTGGTACAGTGGGTAGAGTGCTGGCCTGGAGATGGGAAGATTGAGTTCAGATCCAGCCTCAAATGATTACTCACTGTGATCTTGGGGAAGTCATTTAACCCTATTTGCCTCAGTTTCTTCATCTATTAAAATGAGTTGGAGGAGGAAATGGCAAATCACCAGAATCTTTGCCAAGAAATTCAAAATGGGATCATGAAGAGTTGAATATCACTGAAAAAGAAAAATTTGGAAGGGGGGAAGATAATAAGTTTTGTATTAGACATGTTGAGATTAATATACTGTTGGCAATATCCAATAGCCACTTGGTAATATGAGACTGAAACCTAGGGGAGGAGACCAGAATTGCGTCTAAAGATAGATTGTATCAATCTACATAGAAATGATAGATAAAATCATGGGAGTTGATAGAATCACCAAGAGATAGAATGTAAAAAGAGGAAAGAAGAGAAATCAGGATAGAGACTCAGGAAACAATCACAATTCAGGATCATTATTCAGATAATGAGTCAATGAAAAAAACTGTGAAGTAATCAGAAAGGTATAAAGAAAGCAGGATAGAGTATCTAGGAAGAAAGGGTGGTTAGCTGTGTTGAATAATAGCACAGAGGTCAAGAAGCATGAGTTCTGAAAGAAAGCCATCAGATTTGACAATAAAGAAATCACTAGCTGCATTCTTGGTGGAGTTGTGAATTGATTCAACCATTCTGGAGAGCAATTTGGAAATGTGTCCAAAGGTCTAAAAAATTGTGCATATCCTATGATTTATCAATATTAGGTTTGTATCCTAAAGAGATTTTAAAAAAAGGGAAGGGGGGAAAGGACCTATTTGTACAAAATTAGTTATAGCAGTCTTTTTTGTTGTAGCTAAGAGTTTTAATTGAGGGGATACAATCAATTGGGGGAATAGTTAAGCTGCGGTATCTAATTATGAGGGACTATTATTGTGCTACCAGAAATGATGGAAAGGATGATTTCAAAACAACCTGGACAAATTTACATGAACTAGAACAAAGTAAAGGCTGGAAAGATTTACTTGAACTGATACAAGATAAAGGGAACAGAACCAGAAGAAGAACATTATTATATTCAGTAACAGCAATATAGAACTATGAATGACTTAGCTATTCTCAGCAATATAGTGGTGCAAAATAATCCTAAGGATTTATGATGAAAAATGCTATCCACCTCCAGAGGATAAAAACTGATATTGTTTGAATATAGACTATTTCTCTCTCTCCTCTCTCGGTCTCTGTCTCTCCTCTCTCTTCTATATCTGTCTCTCTTTCTTTCTTGTCCTCTTGCACAATATGACTAATACGAAAACATTTTAAATGATTATACATGCATACCAAATATTATATTGCTTTACCCCAATAGGGAGAGTGAGTAGAGAGAAGAGAGAGGGTTAAAATTTGGAAATCAAAACTTAAAAAAAATTAAGAATGGTTTTTACATGTAATTTTTGGGGAAATGAACTATTTTTTGAAAAAGATTATTAGTAATTTTGGAAAGGATGGTTTCAATTAAGTATAAGATGAAAAGTCAGAATTCAACATTGAGTAACAGAAGATGTGGAGGCAAGTATAGAAATTCTTTCCTCCTCCATCTAGTGACCTGAGGAATTTAAGGGGGGAGAAAATAAAGATAAAAGCTTGAGAGGTTGGTAGACTCTAGTGCAAATTTTTTAAGGACAAGAAAGATTTGGACATGATTGAAAGAAGTGGGGAAAGAATAAGAAGACAGGGAGAGTTTGAAGATTAGAAAGTGGAGATGTTTGAGGGGGCAATCTACCAGATAAGAGGAAGGGGATGAAATCAGGGCACAAGCAGAGGGGCTGTAAGACCTGGCAAGGAGGTCAACCTTGTTATCAGAGATTGGGGGAAAGGATTAGAGTGTGAGAGAGGCAATGTGGGATAGTAGATAGAATGCCAGACTTGGAAGTCAGGAGGACTTGGGTTCAAATCTTGACCTCTGATATAGAGAAGCTGTAACAAATAAGCCTTAATTTTGTCATCTATAAAATGAGGAATTAGACTAGAAGGTCTCTGAAGTCTCTTCCAGTTCTAAATTTGTGATTCTATGATGTAAGGAGTGTTGAGATGAAAAAGTAGCCTCGAATTTCTCAGTAAAGTTGTTCATTTTTCGTTTTCAAAGAGGACAAATGACATCACAGGGTAAGGCAGAATTGCCCAGTCATTAGCCTCACTCTCTTTTGAGTCCTTGAAGTCTAGTGATAAGACAAAAGTCAGGGCAACTGGTGCTGGCCCAGGACACCATGGATGACCTTGGTGTCTTTGATACCTGACCAAGCTCTAAGTGCTCCACAGAGCCTACCTGCTTCAGTCACCTTCATGATCATTGGAACAAATTATTCTCATTCATTTATTCCACCAAGGAGAAGTCTTCATATGCTTGGGGTAGACCTCTCCCTGACTCACTGACAGGTTTGAAGCCTTTCAATTGCCCTCAACCTGGTTTAGCCTGTTCACTGATTTGGTTTTTCCAGGGTGTGGCTGCTGTGTATGCTACAGCTATCTGGAACCACAGGGAGCATGTCCTTTGTTCTTGAAGAAGGCCAATAACATCATGAGGGTGATATCTTCTCTTATGAGTGAATTAGATTTAAGTGAGGTGGAGCTGCTCAAAGTCATTAGCCTCACTTACTGTTCCAGAGTTATCAAAGTCCAATGGAAAGACAAAAGTTAAAAAGATGATCCAGGGGTGTCACAGGTGAGAGCTGGGTGAAAGACTTTTAAAGTTAACTACTCTCTGTCAACAAACATTAATATGCTCAGCATATGGCTAGGTGCTGGTGATAGAAATACCAAAAAAAAATTCCTGTGGCTTCTATTTTACCAAGAAAGATAATGTATATTCAATTATAAGTTAATATTATTTATGTACATATTATATATATATATATATGTATGTATAGATGTGTATGTATAGAACATAATCTGGTTCAGTGGCATTAGCAGTCAGAGAAATTAAGAAAGACTGGTGGCAAGGAGTCACTGTCATAACAGTATCTTCTCCTGTCTGTTTTATGGCTCACATAGGCACCTAGGAATCCCATCCTTTTCTGTTCAGTGGAACTCAGGATACTACTTCTTCCTCAGAAGGCTCAAATTTGCCATGCATGGGAAAGATCTTTTATCTGCTGAGTAGTTTCAGTGGTTCAGAATTTCTTTTCTTTTCTGTTCCCTTTTCTGTATGATATTCTGTTTTCCAATGTTTCTTATTGTCTATTTGATCCCACTCTGCCTTTTCAGAATCTTTGACTTCTTGTCTTCCCTCTTGGATTATTTCCTATATGTTTCTATATAGCTTGACCAGCTAGCATTTATTAAACTCTTACTATGTGTCAACTGAATTTATAACAACTAAGAATTATTGTTATATTATTATTATTATGGGACAGTTAGGTGGAGTAGTGAATAGAGTTGTTTTTGTTGTCCAGTCATTTGAGACATGTCCAACTCTTCATAATCCCATTTGGAGTTTTCTTGGAAAAGATCCTGGAGTGGTTTGCCATTTCCTTCTTTAGTTCATTTTTTAGCTAAAGAAACTGAGGCAACCCAGATTAGGGTGACTTTGCCCAGTGTTACAAAACTAATATCTGCAGCCTGATTTGAACTCAAGGAATTGTCTTCTTGATTCCAGGCCCAGTGCTTTATCCACTGTGTCATCTAGCTGACTGTGGCTAGAGTGCAGGGTCTGAAGTCAGGAAGCTCATCTTCTTCAGTCCAAATCTGGCCTCAGATACTTACTAGCTATGTGACTTAACCGTTTGCCTCAGTTTCCTCATCTGTAAAATGACCTAGAGAAGAAATTGTTGAACCACTCCAGTATCTTTGCCAAGAAAACCTCAAATAGAGTCATAAAGAGTTAGACACAAATGAAACAACTGAACAACGAAAAACAATTAATTGGCATCTATTGTATACAGATCAGATAGGTTTGGGAAAGATACAAATTTTAGATAAGATACAATCCCTCTTTTCATGAACCTATAGTCTGAAAGAAGAGAAAAGACACAACATAAGGAACTGTGATACAAGGTAATCTTTATCTTTATGCATTACAGATGTTGCAGATTGTGTGTTTTGTGAGTTCTAAGGTTATTGTCAGCTGCAGGGATCAGGGAAGGCTTCATGGATCCTTCTCTATTATGGGAAGTCTTTCTTTCTCCTATTAAGTTAGATTACAGAGAGGTTTCCTTAAGACCTCTCTGTTTCTCCTGTAGGAGATCATTTTGCATTCCATACACACAGAATTGGCAGCTACCTCTGGCAAGAAGACAAAGGTCACCAGGAGGCTTTCTTTGATTTCCACACTTCCCTATATTGAAAGGGCTGAGATCCAGTCCTTAGTGGCTCCTGCCAAGCACTTGCTACCATGTTGCCTGCTAAGCCTGCCTCTTTGTTTCTATTTTCCTCCAATGGATCACCTGCAGTTTTCTGTTCACTGGCTTTTTGCACCATCTTGATTGACCTTGGCTAAGTGACCCAGGAGTGGGTGATAAAATCAATAGAAGTCCACTATTGGATTCCCTTATTGCCCTAAAGGAAGACATGAGAGTGCTTTCTTGGATTTTGCTGCTGTTGGGCCTGTCATAAAGAAAGTTGGAACAAAATCACAGGACCTTTGACTTATCAGAGACCTTATAAACCATCCAATCTCCTTCCCTTCACTGCTTTACTGAACAGATTTGGAAACTGAGGCAGGGTGATGCCCAGGAAAGAATGTTAGGGTTTTGTTGACATAAAGAAGGCTCTCGGGTCAGCCATCACTTCACTTTCCACCTGGCTAAAAGGGATTCCTTTGGATTCCATTATGTTTTCAGGAACTTCATCATCAGGAAACTCATCATCTTGTGAGATTGTATCAGTCTTGGTATTCCCACTCCATCATCACACTCAGTACTGAGTACTCTGATTGGAGAACTAGAGGGCTGAGCAAAACACTCCAAAAAAACCTCCTTTGAATGAGGGACCAGCTAGTTCTTCATTTCCCACCTGCCTGCACTTCTTTGAGCTCGATTCCATCAAGCTGGGTGCCTTTCCCCTCCCCCCCATCCCAGGCTTTTCAGCTTCCTTTTGTGTACTATCTTTATCCATTAGCTTATGAGCACACTGATGCAGGGAATCTCTCTCTCTCTTCTCTGTGTATGTGTCTGTGTGTCTGTGTGTCTGTCTCTGTCTCTGTGTGTGTCTCTCTGTCTCTCTCCCTCTGTCTGGTATTTGTATCTGCTTAGCACAGTGACTGGCACATAGTAGGTGATAAATAAATGTTTCTTGCCTGACTGCCCTGCAGTTGGAGGACCTGGTTAGAGTCTGGCTCTGCCACTTTTTATCTGCATGACCTTGAATATTCATTTTCCCTATCTGGGCTTCTGCTTCCTCATCTATTAAAGGAAAGAACTGAACTAGCTGACTGCAAAAGTTCTTTCTTAGCCCTAAGACCTAGTATCCCCAGAGTGTGGGTGTGACTCACCAAGGGTCACATAATGAGCAGATAGGACTAAGATAATAGATTTTTAGCTTTCAGGTTGGAAAGGACCTCAGTGGCCATCTAATCCAACCCCTTATTAGTTTTACGGATGGGGAAACTGAGGACCAGAAGGTTTAAGGACTTGCTCAGGGTGACATACTTTGGATCTGAGGTAGGTTTTGAACACAGGTTTCCTGATGACTACTCTAGGGCTTTTTTCTTTATGTCAGGCTGCCTATTGAGTGCCAGAGGCAACAGAGTGAAGGGGGCTCAAGGTGAAGAAAATGACATAGGAAGTAGAGAAGCTGCTGAAGTTAATCCTTCACACTGCTCTCCCAAGAAGCAAATGTGTATTCCTGAAATTCTTCTGTCTCTTTTCCCTCTGTAAGACACATCTGAAATGCTTCAGATACTTAAAATTTTAGAGCTAGGAGGGATGTTGGAGTTCATACAGTAGAACCTATTAATTTTACAGGTGAAGAAACTGAGGCCCAGAGAGGGGAAATCCCATACCCAAGGCCACACATATAATTAGTTGCAGAGCCAGGATTCAGGACCTGCACACAGGGGAGGAAACTCGAAGACAGGAGGCTTTAGATTGAAAGAAGCAGGTTGGGCCCATGAGCTATTGTGAACAAAGAAAGCAAATTATATGTTGGGGGAGTGGGGGTTAAAGGGGGAGCAACTATCTCCCCTGAAGCTCATGAAAGGACAGAGTCCATCAGTGACTCTTTGACATCCCCCCCCCCCCCCCCCCCCCGCTGAAGAATCAGCAAGCTACAGACATGATGGCATTGTGGCAGGAGGAGGCTTTTTTTTTCATAAATGGTTTATGCTGAAAGCCTGATGGAAGCAAGACACTGTTCTCTCTACGAGTCTGCTTTGTACTCTAGGTAAAACTGTCGGAAAAGGTAGAACAGCTCCTAATCTACGAGATGATTCCTGTGGGAAATCAAGCAGCTTTTCAGGCGTAATTTGAAAAGTCACTGCCTCAGAGCTCTCCAAACTTCTGCAGTGGGGGTGAGGGAATGGGGGCGTTGTGGGGAGGGGGAAAGAAAGAAGCCATTTATAAAGCAATCAGCCCTTTGACTGATTCCACCATCGTTCAGAATTATTAACTGAAATTTGGCCTTTATTCCTCCCTCCTGAGGGAAGGCAATGCTGGCACTTTGCTTCCAATCAAGCCCGACAGAGAGGACATAAGGGACACATGGCAGGTGAGAATGGACCCTGTATTGTTTGGCATAGGCGAGGACCTCAGCAGGAATTGTGGGCATTGGTCTTAAAGCATCTCAGTTCTCAGCAACAATCTAAAGAAAGAATCATCAGCACCTTTAGCTTGATGTAATGAAAGGGATGATGGACTTGGGTTTGAAGATTAGCCTTGATTCTCCCTACCTGCATGTTATCTTGGACAAGCTAAGCTGCTAAATTTTTCTGAACCTCAGTCTCTTCATCTATAAAACTGGGATATTAATATTCATATCACCTGCCTATGTGTTATAAAGAAAGCAGTTTATTTTTAAAAAAAGGATAACAGAAATGACCCATAAAAATACTCCCTTTAACAAGCACCAGGCTCTGCCATTTATTGTGAGGTCTGTATTTATATGCATTAAGCATCTACTATGTGCAAGTCCCTCTACTAACTCCTAGGGATATGAAGATAAAAATGAAACAATTCCTGTCCTCAAAAAACTTACACCTACCTGGGGGAAACAGTGCATATACAGAGAAGTCTACATAAAATATTTACAAAGTCATTTGGGGGTGGGGATATCAGGAGAGGTCTCATGTAAAAGGTGGCCCTCGAGTGAGTCTTGAAGAGAACTCAGGATTCCCAGCGGTGAAGGGGAGAGCATTACAGGTGTGGGGAACAGGCCATTTTAAATTTGAAATTCAAAGGGCACATTTTGATGCCTCATGGCATATGTATGTATCATGGGGTAGACATGAAGTGTATTGCACCAGACGAGTTTGGCATGGCAAAAAGTTGGTTTTTGTTAGTCTTGGACTTTTTGGATCTTCCTTCACAATCAAAAGATCTTGGAGCCACAAAGGATGTCATTTAGTTTGATCTGATTCCGAAAATGTGAGCCCCCTCTATGGCATACCCCCAATCTCCAATAACAAATTCCTCTAAAGTCAAGGAATCCCAAGCCTACCAAGGCAGACCATGCCATTTCTGGATAATTCCAGGAGTTAAGAAGTTTTTCCTTATTATTGAATTGAGAACTGATTATCTTTTATTAAAGCTTCTTCTACCTGTTGCTCTTAGGTAGCCAGGTAGAACTTGGGTTTACAAAGGACATGTTCCAGTACAGCTTTGGACACTTATAGCTGTATGACTATGAGCAAGTCAGTTAATTTCTATCGGTCCCAGTTTTCTTATCTGTAAAAGGGGAAAATAGCACCTACCTCCCAGGATTGTTTTGAGGATAAAATGATGTTTGTAAAGCTCTTTGCAAACTCTCAAGTATATAAATTCTATTTATTATATTATTATCTTAGATCTGTCTTATGTGGTCAAGCAGAACAAATCAAATTTCTATTGACAAAGCACTTCTCCAGATACTTGAAGACACTATCACATCTACTGAGTCTTCAATAAAATAAAAGAATCCAAGGATTCCAAATGTTCACCTGGGTGAACATTTCAAATCCTTTTACTGACTGCATTAAAACTTTACCATTTTTGTGGTTCTCATCTATATATTTTCCAGTTTGTCCATATTCTTGGCCCACCAGCTCCTACTGTACCAGGTGGTACCCAAACATTTCTGTTAAGTTTTTTCTTATTATTGGTACTCCCATGTACAAGAAATTCCAGTAACTCTCAGATGCCAGAAACAGATCTACCCTCTTCAACTTGACATGCAAGGTCCCTGACATCTGACCCCATTTTGTCTTTATCCCTACCTCCTATTGAACCCCCACATGAACCTTGCACTTTAGCTGAGCCTTCATAAATACACATACACCACACTCTTTCTCACCTTTGTCACAATCCTTCTGCATTTAGCTCAAGGAAGTCTTCCCTGAAAACACAAGCTTATATTGATCTCTACCTATTTTCTGACCTCTATCACTTGTTAACCTTTCCCATTTATATGCTGAATGGTTCTGTTCTAGAATTCTTTCACTTATGTGACCTTTTATTCCTTGTTTTAGGACCTCAGGCATTATTTCCTACATGAAGCCTTCTTTGAGGTAGCTGAGTGGTGGACTGGATACAGCATCAGGCCTGGAGTCAGAAAGACCTCCCTTGAATCCCTTAACAGAAATGACCCTGGCCAAGTCATTCAGTCTTTTTCTTCATCTATTAAAAAGTGGATAATAAGAGCACCTATCTCACAGAATTGTTGAGTGACTCTGAAATAAAATGAAAAGTGCACTTCTTAAACTTTACAGCTCTATGTAATTGCTAATCATTATTTTTGTTGTTATTCTGATTCCCCTAGGTCAAAGTGATCTTTTCTCAACTTCTTCCTCACTGTAGTCCCTCTGGAAAAGTCTGTTATATGTATCTTCAAAAAAAATTTTTTTAAATGGGTCTTGGCACAGTGACTTATATATGGAAGATTTTTAGGAAATGTTTGTTGAACTGAGATGATAAACACCATAAAGGCATGATGAACCTCCCTAATCTCTGCCCCTTTACTCACATCCTGGTGCAGAGAACATGGCTATACATCTCTAGAATATAACTGAAGTACCAAGAATATAATTGAACAGATAGGTCTTCTGATCCATTTTTATATTACTGAAACTTGTATCATAGGAATACTTCAAATCTGCACCAAAGGAAATGATGGATTTGTTAAGCTTCAATTTGCAAGAATAGATGAGTTAACTGGACAGATTCAAAATTAAACCTGCATGAAAATAATAATCAGAGAAGTATTCTGATTAGATTAAAAAAAAATCAGCTGCAACAATTTACTCCGGGGAATCACAAAGCAACTCAGGCTATTTTAACTCTTTAAGAACAGGACTAATTTTTGCTATCAATTATATGGCCAATTAGGTCTCATTAGGTTTGTGGGACAGGTTATTCATTTGGGAGTTACCTAACGTGAATGTTAGTCTGTATTGGTTTCCCTTGCTTTCCAGGGAATATCTGGCACCCTTCCCATGTTAAAGTATTCTGGGAATGAAAACAAATTTGAATCTCTGGCAAAGAAAAAGAAAGGAAAAAGGCATCTTGTCTTTTCTTTATATTCCTACCCCCATCTCCCCAATCAGCACAGAATAATAGAGTTAGAACCCACCTTAAGGAATAGCCAGGTCCCAAGGTCATAGAGCTAGTGAACAGCAGAGCTGGGATAGAATCTAAGTTTAGGTGCCAAGAATCACAATATATAGCATTTTACAGCTATATACAGCTCTTGGAAGATATCTCATTTAACTAATGGAGCAATAGAGGTCCTTCCAGAACTGATTTGATCAAAGTCACACCTGAGGGGCAAAGCTGGCTAAGAACTAGATTTACAATAGCTCAGTCCAGTGCTTTTCCTATAACATTTTGGGGACAGACAGGAGAGTCAGATCCCTCTTTGTCATTCATCTTGGACCTCTGGATATGCTGTCATGGGTGACCTAGATGCCAATGCAGAAACTACTTCAGGATTAGAGACTTGGAAGGAACTTCTTGAGATGCAAAATTCTTATGGTGGAAATTTCTATAGCCTTGTGCTCAAGTTTTGGGTGGAAGACCCAGGAGGCAGAGAGAAAGGAGTAAGAGAGAAGGGAAATTCATAGCAGCAAGAGCTTAGGCCAGGCCCCTGCAGCAGATGTGACATAAAAACAACAGCTCCTCTCTTCTCTATTTCCCCTAAACTAAGGTGCTGGGAAAATTTTCACCCAGAATTAAATCTCAGTTACATTCTTCAGCAGCATTCCTTAGACAAGCTAGGAATAGGAGAAAGAACCCTAACCCCATTATAGCCAGCCATCTATACCTTGTTTGAATTTTTATCTGTGTTCCTATCTTACCAGATACTGCTAATAGTTTATGTATCCATTAACAATTTTTCTAAACTTACAATTTTGAAGGTGAAGATGGCACTGGATTAAGTAGATCAGAGAAGGAATTAACAGAAAAGAATCAGTATCAGAGAGGGGTGGGATAACTTGTGGGTGGACTGTGAGTGCATTTGAGAAACATGGCAAACACAACCTACATCATACTCCCCTACCCCACACTTCAAAAGCTCAGTATAACAAGACAGGCAGGAGGTGCATGGTGGAAGAAAGCAGGACAAGTCAAAGGATATACAAGGACAATAATGTAGATAAAACACAAAGCAGCTGAACTTATTTTAATTATAATGGCCGATTTTGATTTAGAGGAATGGATAAATGATACCTCCCTTTTCTCTGGATAGATGGGGAACCATGGATACAGGATGTTGCATATGCTCAGACATGTTTGTTTTGTCAGTTTTGCTTAACAATTTTTCTTTGTTATAAGGAAGAGCTCAATGAATGGAAAAAAATTATCATTTATTAAGCACTTACTTGTGCCAAACAGTATGTTAAGCACTGGAGAGGCAAAGACAAGCAACAAGGACAATCTTTGCTTTCGAGATTATCATGTAATATGGGAAGACAACTATCAAGGGAGTAGTGGTCAGAGAGGGCATGTTTTAGTATTTGATTACTGTTTTTTGAGTCAGGGTTGGAAACAGAGTGATGAGTAGGATACATATGCATTGGAGACATGGATATGGCTGGGTAGTAATATGGATGGGCCTGGCTCCAGACTTGAATGCTTGTCAATCAGAAGCCTTGGTTCTTAGGGCAGAAGCTTGGAGTGCTGAGTCAGAAGAAGTGGGCTAGAGCAGGTGGTGGCATACTGGAAAATGAATGTGGTGGTTTTTTTTTTTAAACAGGCAGCAATAAAATATTTTAAAATATTTAAAAATACCAAATGCTACTAACTTTTTTTCTGCTCTTCACTGTTAGGTAATAATTTTTTTCCTTTGTATCACCTTCCTCTGTGGCGGACATATTCAGTATATATTCATATTCAAGAACCCATATAACAAAGTAAAAAAAGCTTTATTTCCAATACTCCTGAAATATTCATAAAGTATTTACTGTATTTTTAAAAGTAGCTTGGTTAAAAAACAGGCTTCAAAGTTTCAATGATTAACATTTTTATTATGTATCCAAAATTCTGAAAAACAAAACCAACAGGTTCAATATCATTATTTAGGTGGAGAGAAGAAATAATGCTTTTCACATCTATGTAGTAGAAAGTCATTTTCATGGATTCAATACCTGAACAAAGCATTCAAGAACACAAAAGTGCAGAGGGGAGAAAGCAGGTCATTTTGTCCATGCCAGATGTTTAAAAACCAAAACATTTGAAGTGGGGCAGCCTGGTCTGCAGTGAGGCTTAGCCCAATGATTAGGGTATCAAGGAGTTAAATTAAGAGTTGCTTGACAATGTCATTTGAAAACACAAGGTGTAAAATATAAATAACAGTCAGCTATTTTGCTTCAATCCAATTTCTAAGCAGTTGTGTGATCGATCAATTTATAAATCGATGGGCTGTCTCATCCCTGTCTTCATGTTCTTCTCTCTGAAGGCTACCTCTGGGCTGCTAGTCTCTGGGCCAAGCAGTTCAGGGGCAGAAGAGATGGCTCTAATGACTACTAACTTTGGGAGAACATGTATCCCTTCATGCCCCCAGGGGCCCTGGGGAAATTCAGTCAGCAGCTGGCACAGATGTTTCATCCTGGGAAGTAGAGATGCTTGGCCTCCCAAAGGGAGACCCTCAGCCCTGCAGCTCAGCTAGCAGGAGGAGCACATTGTCAGTGTATTCTGTCCGTGGCTTGGCCATCCCACTCAGGTTCACTGGGTGGAGGCTGGGGTGTGGGGGCTCATATGGAAGAGGGCAGTGTAGTTCATTCAGAATGAACCATATTGTATCTGGATCAACCTTCATTAGGTGGAGGAACACGCTGTGGAGAGAAACACAATGGAGTGAGGGGGAGGGAAGAATGAAGGGGAAGAGAAAGAAGGGACATTTGATTTTTGCCCAAGAGAGTATTTACTGGGCTACTCAAAAGGATTCTGATAACAATGTCAAATTGCTTCTGACAGCATAACAAATACACTGAAGTTCATTAAGCAGGGCCATTAAGATGGTTCCTAAGCCCAATGGAGATTCAACTAAACAGTTTCATGTCTATTGGCAAAGAGGAAAAAAAGTCATTAGTCTAAGCAGAACAATATTGACATCAAACAAGCTCCTGGCAAATAATTGGTTTAGTCCTAGGGTGTAAAGCAGATTTCAGAAAGAAGAAAAATGACAAGGCACACACTTTATTATGGGCACAGAAAAGGCAGCTGAACAGGGAACCCTTAAGAAATAGGCCCAGTCTGTGACAATAAAGGCTTAAAAATAATGTCTTTTAACACAATACACCTGATTCTATCAGGGAGAAAATTGGAATGGCATTAACTCTTTCACATTGGGGTCCAATTTAGTAAATATTTCTTTTCATGAAGAGTTTCCTGTTTGTCTAAAATGCCACCCTTCTTGTTGAAGAACCCCTTCTCTAGAACATCAGACTCATGGCATCTACAAATCCTTCTCAAGGTCACAAAGGGCATCTGAATAACCACTGGGTAGGATTACTGGGGCTACTGCTACATTGTAGTCAGCTTCAGTTGGAGACACGGCAGCTGAGGATCTCCTCAGACTGGACTGGGGCAAGATGTCAAGGTCATTTTGATGAGACAATTGCCAGCTTCTGTCACTGACATTTCTGAGTTAAGTCAGGTCTTGGGGATTCTTCCTGGACTACAGACTCTGAGTCAGTGCCCTTGTTCCTTTCTTCTCTGTCCCTTATTTCATGCTGCTTACTTCTACATCTAGCCAAAGTTCATATCTTACTCTCATCCACCTTTGTTCAATTGCCCCCACTACCTCCCAAGCTTGCAAGAAATTCTTCCCACTAGTTCCAGATCAAAATCTTTCAAGATATGGCTCAGGTGCCTTCTCCTCCAAGAGGCCTTCTTTGATTTCCCTGACTAGATATATATTTTCACTTTCAATTTTTTGTCATCTCTAATACAGTTCAGAATTTTCTAACTTATATTATTATTTGTGAATGTGCATTCTGCCCAGATTACAACATGCAGCTGTATGTGTCACTCAGTAAACCTGTGCATACATTTTAGACAGGCTCAACAGATGGTCAATGAGCTGGGCTCAGAACTGAGAAAGGGACAGAGAGTGAACTAGATTGCATCTGGGAAACTGTACAGTCCTTTTAATGATTCTAAGTTGCTCCCTGCTGCAAAGGCCCTTCTTTCAATACCAGTTTTTTGCAAGTAGTTCTTAAAAGGCAAAAATCCTGATCCACTATGATCTTAGAAAAATCAAACTTACAGGTTACCTAAAGGGTAATGAAAAGACATATGGAGAATCTAAATAAGCTGCAGCAAAAGTTACCAGTGTTGATGTGTGTATAAAAAGGGGCATAAAAACTATCATCAAGGAAATATCCAACAGGCAGAGTAGGTGGTGAGACAGTCATGCATTGAGAATAGGAATAACCAACTGACAGCTTAAATGCTACACTAACATCTATGAAATGTTAAAAGGATCAGAGAAAGTCTCCAGTGCAGTGGATTTTGGAAATCATGGATCCAATGACATGCTTCATCCTCCTTCCCTCTTCTTCCCTCTCAGCCTTGTTCAGATTACATGCTTTTTGAGGGTAAGGACCATATCATTTTTTTTCATTCTTCCATCTCCAATGACAAGAACATTGTTCATAGTCGAGTACTCCATTCAACAAACATATACGAAGTTCAGATAAGACATGGTCCCTAACTTCAAAGACCTCAATACACTGTATATTGAATGAATTATTGTTCCTTACTTTAATACAAGAATCAAAGAAATGGTGTAGTAGAAAAACTCCAAGGCTCCAAACATTCACTATATAGGGGTGGACAACCACAGCCGAAGGTATAATTGTAGAGTTTATCTTTGTCCATTAATCATTCCTCCAATATATACATTTATTAAGAACTTACTTTATACCAGACTCTCCATTAGGTGCTGAAGATACAAACACAAGCAATGAAACAATTCCTATGCTTAAGGAGCTTATATACTATAAGATGTCATTTCCAGTATAAGAGAGAAGTCTTAGAGATGGGATTCTCTGTTCCATCACCTAGGCTCAGCCCTGAACTTCCTGAACCCACTCTGCTGGGCTTCTCAAAAAAGTTTTCCTTCTCCTGAATTATGCTTAGTTTTTATCACCCTCACCTCTACTCCAGGCTGAAATATTGGTGTATGTTGTTTGTCTTAGCTGCCTTAGTTGTTGGGGAGGCAAGTCCCTTTTTTTTGAATCTTCAAGATTGGCTGACTCCAGAGTGCTTCAATCTCTTGGGACTCTAAGACTCAGATTTTTATTTTATTTTATGTTTTAATTCATTTTTTCAATTATATTTAAAGACAGTTTTAACATTCATTTTTGTAATGTTTCTTTCCTTCCACCTTTCCTCGTCCCTAGTAATCTGATATAGGTTATACATATATATATACATATACACACACACACATATGTCACATGTTACACATGTTTCCCCATTAGTCATACTGCGAAAGAAGGATCAGAATAAAGGGGAGAAACTACAAGGACAAAAGCAAAAATCAAATTTAAAAAGATGAGAATATAATGCCAAGTCCTAGATTTAATAGTGATCATCAACCATCTTTGTAACCTCTCTTAGACACTCATTTTCAGATTGTCTTTTTACTCTCCTGATCTTCTGCTCTTTCTCTCAATTTCTTTCTTCCTTTTACCCCTCAAAACCTGGGGGCTCAACCCTGTCTGTTTTACCTGCTGGAAGAGAGCTAAGCCATCTTCTAGCTAAAGGTTTCCTTATCAAGAATGAACATTTACAGCACTTTCATTTACATTAATTAGGTATTAAGTTGGAAGTCTCATCTATGGACTATTGAGGAAAAATATACATAATGGGGGCTTCTTATCTCACTGTTTCTTATCCAAAAAGAAAAATGCTACTTTCTCCATAAAGTTTTCTCTGATCCCTAAGATGAGTAAACACTTTCCCTTTGGAGTCCATAGAACATTTATTGAATGACAACAGTCTGTTTTGCACCCCTCTGGGGCAGATATCTAAGTTTATTATGGTAATCTGAGTTTGTGGCTTCCTCCACTAGACTCAATCTAAGATCTTTGTGGACAGAGACTAATTATATCCCTCTGTAGTTAGTGTATGGTTACTGGTTTGAATATTAGATCAAACTTTCTATTACACAAAGGGTTATTAACTATAATAAAATGCCATGTTATAATGGGGTTTCATATCTTATTCTAATATAGGTATGCTTTGCTTTACACAAAAGATCTATTCCTAAAAAGTTTTGTGAAGTTAAAAAAAAAATCAACCAAAAATAACTTTTTTTTTTAAATGGCAGAGCTTGCTATTTAAAGAAACCCTGCCGTGGATCCTTTTGCAATGCAAATAACCTCTCTCTGACAACTGTTTTGTCACTTCAGATGTTTCCATCCTATTTTTAAAAATAAGACTCAAAAGTGAAGACTCAAAAACCCAAGGTTTGAATCCTGGCTTTGCCATTAACTATATGATCTTAGGTGAGGCCTAACGCCTTTCTGAGATAACCATTAAAAGAAGTAGATATACAAGATGCTTTTTAAAGATGCAATGGATAGAGTGCCAGGTTTAAGACAGAAAGACTCATCTTCCTCAGTTCAAATCCAGCCCAGGGGCTTACTATGTGAGCAACTCTTTTCACCCTAGTTATTTCAGTTCTTTATCTATAAAATGAGCTGGAGAAGAAAATGGCATATCACTTCAGCATTTTTGCTAAGAAATGCCCAAATGGGGTCAAGTAGAGTTGGTCACAACTGAAAAACAACTGAACAACTCTCCCTGTCCCATTTTTCTGAGATGATTGATTCAAATCTTTTTTTTTTAAATTTTCTCCAAAAGGTGATAATTCCTTGCCACTAAATTCATCTATACTTCATGGTGCTTCAAACATAACACCTGCATTTTAAGGAAAGCTCATTCTCTCATTATTGGGCATACTAGGCACTTCAAGATTACCTTCCTGGACAAAACTTTTTTATTTTAATGGTTTCCTGATGAAAATATTTCTGAAACAATCCCAAACTCTTGGTCTTCATGGAAAGGTTGCCGCCCCTCTCCTTTTCTTTGAGATGGGAGAGAGGCAATGGTGTAAGCTTTCTGGTGAGGAAATTCTATCGATGAAGATTAGCAATTTCTAGTTTGAAGGGTTTTCAGGGTCTCTGAGAAGTTAAGGGTCTTGCTTAGGGTCACATAGCCAATGGGAGTTAGAGGTGGAACCTAAACCAGGTCATCCTCACTGCAAGGTTGTCTCTCTATAACTCTTTGTGGATACCACAGATTCATTCCAGGGAACTACAAAGCCTGGGCTAGGGAGCTCCATGACACCCTCAGGAACTAGTGCTGGCTGTAGCCCCAGGTTGCTAGGTTTTAGTTTCTGGGCCTGTTTGTTAGTTTTTCTGCTTCACTGCTCATTTTTCAGCTGATTTCCAATCCTTGCTGCTCACTGCCTCCCTGCCCCACCCCCCTTTCTATTCTGCTGTTTCTAATTTGTCAGTTTAAAAATCAGATAAGCTTAGAGAACTATTTGCAAACTAAAAGTCTGGGAATGCCTTTGACAAAATTGCAGGGGCAAAATTTGCTACCCTTGCCCTCAATTTCCTCTCTATCTGTTATTTACATCTACTAATCTATTCTCTTTATCTATTTATCTCTTTCTGATGGTCCTACTGTTTCTTATCCTAGCATCTGGTATCTGTACAGCACTTTAACATTTCCAAAGCACTGTAATTATCTTATTTTCTCCTCACACAATCCTGGGAAATAGGTGCTGTTACTATCTTTTTTTATAGGTGAGGAAACTGAGGCAAATAGAGGTGAGGTGATTTGCCCAAGGTCACACAGCTGATGTTGGAGATCAGATGCTCAAGTCAGGTCCAGGATGCTATCCCTGTCAGAGTAGAACAGGATTCACAATGCCTGCATATAAGATTCACAGAACTCAAGAGTAGAAGGGTCCATGCAGATCTTGTACTCCAAGCCCCTTGTGGAACAAAAGGAGACTTACAGAGGGAAAGAGGTTTACCCAAGGTTCAAAATTCATCTGAAGGGGAGCCAGGTAGGTAAAAGTGTGGGTCTGATTCCTAGCCTGTGGCTAATTCCACTAGAATAATATAATAGTCCACTCAGGAATATCAGTATTTCAAGACATCAGGGAGGGAGCAGCAATTGGGACCAAGGAATGAATCACATATTAAGTATTGTATACTATAATATTCTAAGATTTAGAGGTAAAAGGACCCTTAGATATCATCTAAAAGAAACTTCTCATTTTGCATATAAGGAAATTGAGGTCTAGAAGAATGATTAGTCCAAATTACTTGCTAATGAAGTAGCAGACTCAGGATACAAACAAAAGTCTAATTACACATCCTGTGTTCTTTCCACATTGGATGAAAGATATTTGGGGAGCAGGAGGGAGAACTTCTAAGACTTCAGATTCATGTGGGCAGCTTCCTAAAAAGTTAATCTTGAGGCTTGCCATGTTTAGAATGCTCTCCTCTACCTTCTTTAAATCCTGCATTTTCTTCAAAGCCCAGTATAAGAACCATCTGTTCTAGAAAGCCTTTCCTGACTAATCCCACCTTACATATGCTATCTCCCTTCTCTGAATCCTAAAGCATTTATGGTCTGTAACAAATCATAGTACCAGGCAACATTTTTTAATGTACCAAGTTCGTTAACTATTTTCTTCCACAAAGAGAGTTAACTTCTGGGGGCTCAGACCATCACTTGTACTTCTTTCTAATGAACCTTAAAAAACAGGACAATTTCAGCAGGCACCAATGGGCAGTGAGGGAGGATGGCCTTTCTAAGAAGAGAGAAGCTGTGAGCAAAGGCAAAATTGCATAGATGACCACAAAACCATGGGCCACCTAAATTTCAGAGGACAGCAAGAAGAGGATGAAGAAGGTGGGCCTGAATTGGGAATGACCTTGAAAGTCAAACTAGAGACTCTGGAACACAGGTAGCAGAGAACAATGAAATGTCTGAATGAAGCTAGCAGATGATCTTTTCTCAATATGAAGGTAGTATAAAAAGCACTTTGGCACCAGGAGAGTGGTGGTAGGGGTGGCGGATCTACTGTCAGTTCTGACATACTCCATAACTGGGGAAATCACTTCACTTTCCTAACCTTCAGTCTCCTTCTCTGTAAAATATAGGGAAGGGGTGTGAGACTTGGTCTTGAGTCTGTTCACACTCAGATAGCTCTGGCATTTTGTGTTCTATGCCCTCTCCAACTGAGTCTCTATTCTAAGGTCCTCCCCAGTTCTGATGTTCCTCATCAGAAGGTCCTATCCAGCTTGGACATTCTATAAACATGCATATGCCAGTGAAGCAATGGAAAGTTATGGGGCTGCTTTGAGGATGTCTTGGTCTGTTTTGTGCTTAAACGATTTAAGCTTTCTTTGCTTGGGATAATCCCATGTTTATAACCTTGGCAGTGGTTGCTGGAGAAGTGATTAGGATATTCTAATTCATCGTTTCCACTTCATCGCAGAAAGAAGGCGGCCCGCGTGGGAGACAATTTTTGTTTAAAAACAAAAATATCTTTGATAATTAGAGTGGCAAGGGAAATGAGGAAACACGCACCCAAAATGGGAAACAGATTTCTATTTACACGTGATGCGCTTGACTGTTTTCCCTAGTGCCAAAGACTCTGAGAATGCAAATGGTTTCATCTGATTTTGTTTCCTTAAAGAAGTGGCACAATTTCTCAGGCTGGAGCACAGAGTACTCCCAGCTGCAATGAACATTTTTATTTGGCCAACAGTGACTTGTGCTTGCACCGGATGAAAGCCAACCTGGTCCTAGTCCCAGTTTAGTCAAAAGCTTTTTCCAGCATGAAGTCGATCAAATCTAATCCAATCCAACAAGCATTTATTAAGCTTCGACTATGTGCAAAGCAAGGTGCTAGGGATACAGAGACAAAACAAAAAATAGTTACTGTCTTCAAGAAGAGGGGATAAAATATATACACAGACAGATGATGGTAGAGGAAGGAGGAGGAGCATTCCCTCCATGGGAACCAGGAAAGCCTTCCTGCAGGTGGTATTGAACTGAATCTTGAAGCTGGGAATCCACCCCTACAAAATTTCAAAACAACCCCTCCCAAACCACAACTGACCTGCTCCTTCATCCTATTTTTTAAATTAAGCAACATCTTTTTTCTCCCCCCCCGCCCCCCACCATCAAAAACCCAAACAAAACCCTGTAACAACTATATACAGTCAAGCAAAACAAATCCCTATCTGGCCAAATCTCATTCTAAACAGTTCATCTGTCAATAGGTAAGTAGAATGGGCAACTAGGGATTCCAAGAGGTGAAAGTAAGGTAGGAGATGACATCTAGGGTTCAGAGAAAGACAAAGAGGCTGGTTTGTCTGAAACACAGCATGTATAAAAGGGACCAAAGAACAAGAACCTGAAAATTTAGGTTGGAGTCAGATGTGATCAGAAATTTGTAATTCTAGTTTACGACAGGTAAAACAGGGAGCCACTGAAGGCACTTGAAGAGGGGAGTGGCATGGTCAGACTTGAGCATTGTGGACAATGGATTAGAGAGAGTAAAGAGTCTGGAAGCCAGAAAGATGAGGAAGTTATGATAATATGAGGGAGAAATGAGTGACTGAAGTGGAAGGTAACTCTGTAAGTGGAGGGAAAGGGACAGAGTAGGTGGAACCACCAGTACCTTAAGAAAGTTGTTTCTTGGGTACTTCTACCATGCTTGATAGGATGATGCTCCCCAGTTAGGATGGTAACAATCTCTGTCACTGAGCTCACATATGGCTTTGATTTCCATCTTGCTGATGCATTTTTTGGATTTATCTATCTGTGGTTATTCTCCTTTGAGGCTTCAAGATCCCCAAGGACAAGGACTGTCTTATTTAGTTTTTGTTCTCCCTTAGCATCTTAAATAGTATTCTGTACTCTATATCCGCTTCAGACATGGCTGCTGGAAAATGGAGTGGAAAAGCCAAGGCAGACACACATCCTATGCTGTCCTGTAACTCCACTCTGCAACTCAAGTCAAAGGTTAGTACAGGGTGAATAAAGTGTTAAGAAAGGTAACCGTGGCCTATTAAGAAAGAGCAACACCAAGCAGGTAATACAATCATCAAGTACTAGATAAAATGATTTTTTAATATATCATCCTTCAAAATTAGTAGCAGTATGAAAATGTTCCAGGCAAGGAAAAAAGGTGACCTAGATCCTAATTTCACCCCTGTCACTGGCTGTGTCCTTCCACTTAATTTGGCTGAGTGTTCCTTCCCTCCTCTTTCAGAAGTAATAATTCTTGTCCTCTCTGCTTCACAGGGTGGTCAGGAGCATAGTGCTTTACACACAGCAGGAACATACGATCAAAGTCTGCTGTATTGTATCTTGTAATAATGCAAGTAAAGGGATAGGGACTTGGTTTGTGATTTCATTGGCTGAAAGTATAAGGGAAATTTCAACCAATGCAAGATGGCCATGTTTTTGCTAAACCTGGAAGTCTTGGAGAGCTGCTTAGAACACCAAGAGACTACTGGACCTGCCCACTGTTATAAAACCAATGAATATATCAGAAGCAGGACTGGATCCTGGGTCTCCCCAATTTCAAAGCCAGTTCCTATTCAGTCTACGATGCCTCTCAAAATGTGAAGGGCACTCTGTAAAAATGTATTGTTCCTTTTCTGAAAAGAAGGAATATTATTACCACCACCCAACACTGTTACTAGCTACCACAGAAAACTTTTGACAACACAGAAGAGAGTAAATATTTATGTTTTGTTTTACTTGCAATTTCCATTGTACTGACTTGGCTAGAGTATCAATGCATGGTCAATGAATACATAATTTCATCTGTTAGTAACAAACACATTCGTGTATGTTTATTTATAAATATGTATGTGTATGTGTATACATGTGCCTGTTTGGAAATGGAAGCTATTTATCTGTGTCTACACATAAACACACTTTATGGAGTCCATACATACATACACACAAATGTTATGAGGTCCATGGCATTCCATTTCTTTTGTATTTTAGGTATGTAGAGGTAAAGGGAGGATAAAGAATATTTTATACCTCCTTCTACTTCCATATACCTAAAAGGCAAAAGGAATGGGACAGACCTATTCACTGTGACAAGCTGGACTCCTGAAAGTAAAACAATGTCAAAATAAAACCATATAGAGGTGATCCCAAAAGTCTTAGCGAAGCCATATTATATATTAGCTATTATACAAGGAAACTTGTATACTTGAATACTCTCCACACTGGTTGTAATGTTAAGAATATGGGCTACATTTTTCCCTACCAGAAACTGGGTTGCACAAATTCAGAGTTCAGTTTATAATTAAATTTTCAGTGTCTAGTTTTCAATAACTTTTGTTTTAAAAATGATTTCATTTTTTCTGGTATGTAGTTTGTATCCAGAATAATATGGTATGTACAGGAGTCATATTATATACTTGATTATGAATGGCTCCAAACTAAAGACTGTCCGTAGGGCAAATTAGAGACCAGCTTCCAAAGCTAAAGTTCTCCTTCTCTGTTTTATTTGTTCTCTTTGGTCAGAAACCTCCCCTGCCCCTTTGTTCCTTTACCTCTATGCTGTACTCTCTAAGCCTCTGTCTCAAGAACATTAAGGAAAAGAAAGAAGTTGTAATCACAAGGGGTAGGTGGTAGTAGTAGTAATAGAAAGCTAAAGAAGGCCAATAAATAGTAATTTACTGAGGTGCAGCCAGGAAAGCCTGAATAAAGGAGGCAAAAATGTTAAAAGAAGGAAGAGCCCCAAGTGGGGTTGGATCGGGGGCAGGGCAGGGACAACTAGCCATCCTTCTGTCTGGAATTATTTCTTCATAGTCCTACTGCTTCTCCTTACTTTTCCCAACTTTCACCAGGAAGAGATGATTTCCAGTGATGAAATATCATAATGCTCTGCTGAGGACCTGCTTTGTCACCAAATGCCTGTTGGTATACTCTGGGTAAGGAGAAGCCCATTCTAAATAACTGTAAGCCAGAAGACAAAGAAGAAAAACCTGCTTTGAAGTAATCAGGTTAATGGCCTGGAAAATGTTTCAAATACATCTCTAGAAACAGAGCAGAAATGGCTTGTTGAACATTGCAAATGGCTAGTCCCATCTTTTTTTCTAGCACCAAAAGAGACACTTTCAGAGATATATATATATATACACACACACATAACATAGACATACACATACATGTACATAGACATAGACATGCATGTACACACACACACACACTTCAACTCCTAAACAAAATTTTTTCTTCTTCCCCCCAGCCCAAATCGGTGGCTTGAGGGAACACAGTTATCAAGATTATCTGGTCCCTGGAGTATCAGGAAGCACTCAGCTGTGTCTTGTGCTGCGTCATGTCCTGAGGCGAGTGATTATCTCTCAATAACCTGTAGGGCCATGTAGCTTAAATGATAACTTGACTTTAAAAAATTTAGAACTCGCTGTTAGGCAGTTTCTAAGCAACCTCTGTTTCCATGGCAAAGAATCCTGGTGTTTATACTGATTTTTCACTTAAAATGTGGTTTTATTGAATTTCACTTCACGCAGGCAGCCATTTCAGCACCCTTCAGCCTGGCCTGCCAATTGACGGGCATCACTAAGTGCCCAATAAACTCCAATGGTCAAAGCAACTGGAGCAGCTGATTCCTTTATAATCAACCCTGATGCTCCCCAAAAGATCAAGTCTCCTTTCTGTGCTTTTGAAGTGGACAAATAAGTTTTTCTTTGCAAGGAAGAGGGTATTTCTTATCTCTGGGTGCCTCCTCATGTCTTGGTGAGGAAAACCCAAAGAGAAGCTAATTGCCACAGGAATAAGTAAGAGAAAAATTCTCATGAGTTTCAAGTCGCCTGTCTAGACAACATCTGTTCAAAGAGGACTCTAGAAAAATGTCAGCCAATTGTAGCTTGGCATAACTAAATCAACAATAACTGAAATGCTTGGCTTCCAGCCTTTTGGGGTGACAGGCTACCCTCTCTGTATCAGTTATCTGCTTTAGAGATTCAACATGCCTTATTTCTTTCTGAAACTATAAAATGCTCCTTTGAATTGTCTAGGTGTTACCAACAGCTAAATGTACATCATTGTGATATTAAAATCATAAGATTGCGAGAGTTGGAAAGATCTCTGAGATACCTAGGCAGAAGATTGTAGTCCAATCCCTCATTTTACAGAGAGAAGGAAGGTCCAAGGTCATTGAGTAAATTTCATACATTGGTATAGAATTTTTAGTGCTGGAAGGGATTTAAGAGATCTAAGTCCAATACATCTACTTGCCCACTTTTACTTAATTCAGTGGTCACAGGATTAAGGGCACAAGTTGCTGATTCTAATCTAAACAATTCTAAGAATTGCCCATAGGGCTTTATTATATGTAAACTAGGCACAGAAATTATAGGCACAGAAATTGAAGTTTCTCCAGAGGAACCACCTCGCCCTCCTCCTTTTCTCTGCTCAGCTCTTTTGCCATTACTCTGCATGCACAGAAGGTACAAATGAGGCAATGTGTTTCCTTCCAAACAAATGGATGCTTGAGGTGTCAGTGTGTCCTATGCAGCAAGCAGTGGCGTGCTATATACTCAGTTTCTATACTCAGTAATTTACTTTAATGAGCTGCGCTTCATTGGTTAACCAGTATTTAAAGCCTGTCCTCATTCACTATTCAATTGAGCTATCTTACCCTGCATGAGGACATTTTTTTCTTGGTTTCTAAAAATGTTGAAAACCGAGGATGATGAGACGAAGCAAAGATTCATTCTTCAAATATACTACCAATTACTTTCATATCTATGCTTACTTGTTTAAAAAATATATGAGATGGGAAAAATCTATTTTCCTTCTTTTGCTGCTCCAAAGACTACAGCTTCCACTATTGCACACTGGGTACTACACTAAGCTGGGATCATCAAATTCATTTCGACTCCAAGGTTTTCAACAGAGACAAACCACAGACCCCACAAAAGTGATTAAATTGCTACCCTATAGCATGCCAGGGCTTTTGATGGATAACTTGAACCTCACTTTGTGCAGTCAGCAGAGCCACTAGGCTCAATCTACCACCACCTCTACCACCACCCTTCTTTCTTCCTCCCTCCCTTGCTGGTCCCCTCTCTCCAACACACAGTAACTTGACTACTCTAATGGCTAATGAAACATTTGATTCTGACAGGTCATCAATCACATGACATAGCAGAGAATGCTAGTGAAAGGACTGGGAACAAAAGATTTGGGAAGAATCCTGTAGACATTGCTTTTAGATTTGAAACCTGGTTACCCAATCTTTTTTTTATCATCATCTACACAGCAGATATCTCTTATCTTTGTTGGTGAGACCACGCCCGAATTTGCCACAGTGAACAATATATATTCTGAACTAACCTTAAAAAAAGTAAAAATGACAGAAAAAAGGCAAGCTAGACCTATTTAAGTTTGGAATTGCCAACTATTAATCAAATGTCAAAGGGGCTAATGTTAGGAAATTGGGGGAGAAGAAAGGAAGCCCCCATGTCCATATGGGCTATATAATCCCTGGCAGAGAATGGGTACAAATTACAAGTAAAACTGGCCAACCCTGTCATGCTAGTTTCCAGTTTGAAAGCATGAACTGCTTAATTTCAAGCTCAATTAATTGATTAACTCTCTCTATGGCCCCTACTGTCTTTTAGACATAGCAGATCCTATGTGTATGGATAATAGGGAAGTTTGTGACTATAGGTATAAAATGAACACTCTTCAAGAAAGAGTGCTTGATGTGTGGTCTTTAGGTGGTTGAAGGCACCTGCCTGGTGTTTGATAGATTATGATGTTACTTTGGCATCCTACTGCTAGAAGGAAGGCAATCAGGAGAAAAGTCAGCATACCACAGAATCTAAAATCAAGGCTCCTTTCATAATAAAAAGAGTGGTAATATAAATGAATGAGACAGATGCACTATGGAGTTGAAACCTACTGTTTAGATTATAACAGATGGAAGGAAGCTCACAATAAGAATCACAGATAAGCAAGTAAATCCCTAAGCTGTGTGACCACAAGTTAAACAGGGCTTTTTTAAAGAGGCTAAGAAGGGCCTCATTTGGGATCTGTACATTCTACAGTCATTCTAAGTAAGCTCTTGCTCTGGGTTTCTCAGATGCATCTTTTAGAGCACAATTTTTTTTATTTTTTTTATTTTTTTAGGTTTTTGCAAGGCAAATGGGGGTAAGTGGCTTGCCCAAGGCCACACAGCTAGGTAATTATTAAGTGTCTGAGACCGGATTTGAACCCAGGTACTCCTGATTCCAAGGCCAGTGCTTTATCCACTACGCCACCTAGCCGCCCCCAGAGCACAATTTCTTTAGAAGGGGATTCACACTGGTTGTGAAGAGCCTAAGGTACAACGATCTTCACCTGACTGTCCCAGACCATCAAGACCAAGGGAAGGAAACACAGAGGCTTTTCTGGTGGATCCAGTAGGACCAACTTTGGCTGCAGCCAATAATGGTGATGGCACCTTAGTCTCAGACTGAGCAGCCCAGAACCACCAGGGGCTTGCTCCCACCATCTTTACTTTCTGGCTCCTTGCCTCTGATGAACTATTGGTTGGACAGAAAATGAAAGGACTGGGATACCTGGTATTCCAGTCCTACAAATTAAAGGGTTTTTTCTATATTATGCTAATCATTGTTACATTTGAATTTCTTTTGCACTAGCAGATACTATTTATTTTACTTCCCTTTATTAGGATTGAAATGCCTCACTGGTATCTAATTTATAATCACAGTGAGAAAAGGTTGGGAGCTACTGTTTTAAAGTATATTAAAAGCTCAGTTTAAAAAGTGTTATTTTAATCTAGTTCACTTCCTATCCACATCTGCATATTGGCTTAAAGGTACAGTTTGGAATTAAAGGAAATTTAGGGCTTGCTTTTTTTTTTTTTTGCCCAATTCCTCTCATTCTCTACCTCTCATGTGCCCGGTAGAAAAAGATTGTCTGCCAGAAAGGCAAAGAACTGTGGAGGCACATTGCATGCTGGGAGATGTCTCAAAGGCTTGGAAAGCCACATGGGGATTCAAATCCGATAAACTTGGCTCTATAATCTGCGGCAATAGGCTTGGATGCTATGACCTGTTATTTTCAATCTAATGCTTACTCTAGGGACCTCAGCTTATTTATGGTCCTATAGTATACCAAGCCCTTCTTCCCTATCTCAAGTCATTCTCTTATTTGCTTATAGTTGAAGTGATTTAGCTAGATAAACTTTTATGAGCTTCAATTGTCTTTTCTTACCAGTTAACAGTGACACCTGGTGGCAAAACAAGGCATTAAATTCCTGTCTTTCCCCATTCCTGGTTACCACTCCCTAATCCTCACCAAGCCATCAGTAGCTATGGACAATACACGGGAATGGCAGCCTCATTCTTAGCATTTACAGTTTCACTTATATAACTAAGCCCTGAACAATTTCCATTTCCCGAGTTTACAGCTAGGATGTAAAAGATGGCAGGCCATGGGTTATATTTAATGCAACGTTGAAAAAAAGCAAACAGTGCTCTGGCCATTTTTTAGACTTTTAAAAGCAAAGCAATAGAAAAGTATTAGAGGATATGATTGCAGGTCAACTAGACTTTGAAGGTGTCCTTTGACCTTTAGTGACTCTACTGCTTAGATCTGGGTTCAGAAAACTATGGCCCACTGGGAACTTTATTTTAAAATTTAAAAAATATTCTTGGCTTGGGAGTCCTAGGTCTTACAAAAGTAGGCAGCCAGGGACCTAGATCTGGCCCTTGGGCTGTAGTTTCCTGGCACAGAGGAGAAACTAAAAATTCTTTAGCATGATATTTAAAAGGCTGTCTACAATCTGATTCTACTTTTCCAGTTTTATTTTATATTATTCCCCTTTACACCCTATGTTCAAGACAAATGAGATTAGCTTTATCTTTCACATCTTGCTATCTCCCAGTTCCAGGCAGTCACAAAGGTTATCTTCCATTCCTGGAAAGCAATCTAACTTCTGCCTGTTGAGATCCTTTCCTTCCTTAAAGACTCAACTGAGGGGTCACTTTCTTCATAAAGTCCTTTCTGACCAGCCCAGACCAAAATGTCCTCACCCACAGGCCTTTACATGGACTTTTATTTGCTCCTATCACATTCTACTCTCGCTGTATACTTGTTTTTCCCACAGCTCTGCTCCTCTGAGTCTCTAAATGAGTTAAAAGGCAGGGAAGATACCTTGAACCCAGTGCAAAGTTTTACTACCCATTTGCCAAGTTTAAATCTGACAGAATTAGGGAGCACATGGAACCTAAAATGCTTAATGGCAAACATTCCAGGACAATATCCAAAAGCAGAGTATATCCAGTAAATATTCATCTTTGTTGATCTCCCATTTACACAACACAAGTGGTGCCAGTAACAATCAACCTTGTGCTCCCAACTGCCTCCCATATCTCAAAAGTAGGTTCATCTGACTCAATTACTCAATTCTAAATGGAAACCTTGCTAATTAAAGGATCAGAGTAACAATATCAGGTGATATTTTTAGTGCTCTCTCAAGAGGGTGGCATGGTAGGATTCTGTGTTCTATTTTACAATTGAGGAAACTGAGGTTCAGGAAGATTAAATCACTTGGGAAGCTCTAAATGGCAAAACCAAGACTTACATCCTGTCTCTGCTCAATCTCTGCACTATCCAGCGAACCCTAAGCCAAGTGGTTGGAATACATTTTTACACTTGTTTCATTCTTGTTTTCCACATGCCTTGAATACTAACTCAAGAACTGCAGGAAACTCAAGTCAGAGTTTAATTGCTTTCCAGTGTCAAAAAAGGAAATTGAAAATGAAATAACAAAATGTAAAAATCAACTTGTCTGATGAGTCTAAGTATGTGTGCTGGGGGTTGGAGGGGAAGGGGGAGTGGGAGGGTGGGGAAGCTATGACTCTTACAAGTAAAAAGTAGGCAGACTAAACATATTAGGAACCATTCATTAAGATCTTAATTTGTGCTTCAAATTAGAGCTCAATGAGCTTCAGGGTCTCTATATATGGGAGGCTTCCTTTCATTCTTAGGAAATGAGGATGTCTAAAGAAAAGTGAGTTTTTTAGAGAATTCCCATTCTCAGGAAGTCAAGATTAATTCTATGTTTTGGGGATGTGACAGGAAAAGGGATGAGTAAAAAAAAAAAATCGGAGAAAACAAGAGAGAAAAATCACCAAGCAGAATAAATCAATTCAAAAAGATACTTCTTCCAGCAGGTATCCCATTACCTCATGTTGCACCCCCCCCCCCCGACCTGGCTCCTCTTCCTGTCTTTTTGGGTACCTGGCTGGTTCTTGCCTTTGCTTCTACATGTGTTGCCCAAGAAGAAGCAGTAAGAGAAGTTTTTTCATTGCTTTTCACAGCACTCTGAGCTGAGCTCTTTGGAGCTGAAATGTAGGGTCAAGATGTGCCCCGCAGAGGCTGAGGCCAGGCAGATCTAGATTTCTCAAGGATCTCGTAGTCTGCCAAGTGAAGGCACTTCTGGGGTAAAGGCTATTATTGACTCTGAAACAAACCTATGAAGGGAGGACCCAAATGCATTTCAGGCATGTTTTCACCTGCCTTTCATGATAATTCCTTTCATCATAATTTTACCTCATGAAAAAAATTGAAGACTGGAGTAACAAGACATTTTTTCCTCTTAAGTCAACAGTTAGAATGGAAAAATACATTCAATGAGCATGACTTGAATTTATGGAAACTGGGACCACAGATGGGATTTATGATTTAGATAGCATTTGAACTAGATCACTTCTAAAGCCTTGCCTCTCCCCCCACCAATTCTGAGATTCTGATTCAAAGGTCCTGAAAACTAATCTAGTGTAGCGGCATCTCTGCCAACAAGGGAGCTCTCAGACAGCAGGGCTTGTTTCTTTGTCTCTGTATTCCCAGCCCCCTCAGCACAGTGTCTGACACAGGGGAGGGGCTTAAGGGGCTTAAGAAATGCTTGTTGATTTCTTGTACAGAGAACAAGACCAAGAGCGTCCAGGAGGCACCTGTTGAGGCCACATCCACACTAGCAAAGCCAAAAGAAGCCAAGTCTTTTGACTTCTAGTCCAGCATTTTTTACTACTTCATTGCCATTCTTTTAAATGACTTCTCAGAATTGCTTTTGTTCTTGGACTGAGTAGACCTGATAACTTAGTATTGGACTTGGACTCAGAAAACCAGGGTCTGACCCTTGACATCATCATTCTTCGATTTGCCTTGGCTAAGTCTCTCAGACTCAGTTTCCTCAACTGTAAAATGGAGAGGCTGGACTAGATAGTTTACCATGATCCTTCCAGCTTTAAAATCTTTTGACTCCTTTGAAAAGGTTTACCTACAGAAAGAGAAAAGTCACTAGGAAAAAACTTCAACTCTACAAATAGCAGAGTTAAATAAATATACCTTAACTTGGCAAGAAGGGAGATATTATTTTAACCCTGTTTGTCATTACTGAGACATCAATAATTTAGCACAAATAGAAAGATATGTATGTGTAGGCATATATTGGAGTGGTGTTACCTCCTGGCCGCCTCTTGTAATTTCATGGGCTGTTTAGCACTCAGGTAAATCAAGCAGGCATCTGCCACTTTATTCAGGTCACCCCCACCTGCCGAGAGAAAACAAAGCAGGCATTGGCCTTCAGAATTCATTCGGGACAAGTAGTAACCAAGTACTGTCTGATGCAATAGGAACACTGAGAAAAGATGCCCTCTATTCCTTCTGCTTTCCCCAGAGTAATTGAAAAATGAGGCCAAAGCAAGCATCTGAAGGTTAGTCAAATGAAGGGAGATGAACAGAGCTATGCAGAGCAGGGCAGGATGTGAGAGTGCTAGGATGGGGTTGAGGTGGTGCCAATTTTTTTTTTTAAATGAGTGGACTGATTAATTGGGTGGGTACATACCCAGGTCCAGTTTCTTGCAAAGTAAACCCAGACCCTGCAACACAGCCAGTTGCAATTTGAAGGCGAGTGTATGGGAGTAGACAGGTCCAGCCCTGGCACTGACAGGAGCCTGGGTGACCAAGGAGCCAGTCAGCTTCGGCAAGATGTCTTTGGAAAACCGATTCCGAAGAAAATCACCACATTTGTTCCCCAAGGTGCATAACACCTGTAAAAAAAGACCCCCAAGTACCATCCAAACTCTAGTGTTTACTTAAGTATATGATCAATATTGTTTAGAAATGTTTCTTAAAAAGATAACCAAAGGATGCTTAATAATTCATTTTGATCTATCTCCTTGCCTCATGAAATACAATTACTGTTAATTCCTGACCCATATTCTGTACTTCCAAAAGCTATGAATTTGGAGGGCTCTGCCCTCCAGGATATGGTTGTTTATATCTGTAAATATATATTACACAGAGAATAATTCAAAGAACAAGTTGATTAATTACTTGATTTGCTAACTACTTATTTCTTTGGGGTAATAATTTTGGTCTGAATTTGTGGTTCCATTGGTGAGGGGAACTTCCAGTAAAGAAAATCCTTCCAGTTCAGAAGTCATTCTTCAAACTACAGTCTTAGAGAATTGCTTGAGTTACTGAAAATTAAAATGACTTGCTGATAAATGTTATAAGTGAATCTTGAACCTAGATCTGCTGACTCTGAGGCCAACTCTCTATCCACTGTGCTGCACTGACTCTCAAGTTTAATGATGATGTTGATATAATTTCAACATCAACAAAATTACTTTTTATACAAAACCCTAATGCTTATTATCTGCAATTTTAAAACATAAGAAACAAAGGATCAGGGAGACTAAATGATTTATCCTGGATCACACAGGTAGCAATTACCAAAAATTCTCCTGACATTAATTCTATAGGTCTTTCCAATATGTCCATTAAGAATGAAAGAAATCAGGGGCGACTAGGTGGCACAGTAGATAAAGCACCCAGCCCTGGAGTCAGGAGTACCTGAGTTCAAATCCAGCCTCAGACATTCAATAATTACCTAGCTGTGTGGCCTTGGGCAAGCCACTTATAACCCCATTGCCTTGCAAAAACCTTTAAAAAAAAAGAATGAAAGAAATCTTGAAACTATTCAAATTTATAGGTTCTCATTCTTGGTAAGAGGAGAATGGGACAGCTTTTCTTCCACTTCTGGAAATAAGGATTGAAACACTTGAGGTACAGTGAGGTGGGTCATTTGTCCAAAATTAATTAGCTGTTTCAAGAACAGAGCAAAAGCTAGGCAGTCATTGCTCAATTAACTGTTTATTTTCTTCAAATTTCTTTAACAAAGGGGGTTGGAGAGAGAGAGAGAGAGAGAGAGAGAGAGAGAGAGAGAGAGAGAGAGAGAGAGAGAGAGAGAGAGAAGGACGAGGGGGACTTGGCCTCGGAATACCTAGGTTTGAATCTTATTTTCATGTGAACATGTTAGTGCCTCAGTTCCTTCATCCATCAAAAGAAGAGGTTAATTTTTATACTCTCTACCTCATAGGACTGCTGGACAGAAAGCCCAGCATACTACACTAACATGAACTTTAATCATTATTATTATTCTCCCCTTCATAACATGCAGTTTCTTTGCATGTCTCCTTTTAACCTCTCTAGAGGAACACACATACATGCATTGCTGTAATGAAGGATTGAATACAAAAGATGTAATAAGTTTTCTTTAAGCCCTCCTGTTTAACAATGAGCACACAGAATGGCTTCTGGGGACAGATCTAGCTTCAGATTTTTTTTTTTTAAGTTTTTGCAAGGCAAATGGGGTTAAGTGGCTTGCCCAAGCCACACAGCTAGGTAATTATTAAGTGTCTGAGACTGGATTTGAACCCAGGTACTCCTGACTCCAGGGCCGCTGCTTTATTCACTGCACCACCTAGCCGCCCTTAGCTTCAAATTTGAAGTACCTCAATACAAAATGTCACAGGTCTACCAGTGTCATTAATATATCTGGGAGAAGGGGGATGAAGCAGTATCAGATATGGAACACAAAGTCACACAATTCTCTGTTTTCCTGAGAGGCAATGAATGTAATGAGTAGAGTATTGGCGTTACAGCCAGGAAGTATCTCACTATGGACACACACTGGCCCAGAGTGAGTCTTGTAACCTCACTGTGCTCTGAGCAGCTCTCTAAGATTACTGAAGAAAAGAATGTGTCCTGATGGTGGAGTTTTCTCCTTCAGGAGTTCACTAAACCAATGAAATCATAGCTCTAGCCCATCCCCTTTTCCCACTTTGCTCTTCTTTTCCATGTCTGCTCTTGAAAATATGGATACTTTTCATAAAGGAAAATAATCTTGAACAATCTCTTAGCAATACCATTTATATTTTATTCTGGCTTTCAGAATTACAGCAATTAAAAAAGAGTTACATTGTGGCTTAGTAAGTAGATGCTGTAAACATATAAAAACAATGCTAAAATGTTTCTGGTAGGCAGCTTCTGGGGCAATGGATAAAAAGAGTGCTGGGCTTGGAGTCAGGAGACTAGGAGTTCAAATATGACCTTGAACATATACTAGCTACTGGACCCCGGGCATGTTTGCCTCAGTTTGCTGAACTGTAAAACATTTACACTAACAGTACCTACCTCTGAGTTGTCCAGAGAATCAAAAGGAAACTAATTGTAAATGCTTAATTCAGTGCCTGATAGGTAGACACTAAATAAATATTTGTGGCCTTCCTTCTTTCTGCTTCAACAAAAAACAAGGAAATGCAGGAAGTTTCCCCCCAAAAATAATGTCACCTTATACTTCTCTATATATTTAACTTTTGAAGGTGCTTTCCATATTATCTCATTTGTTCCAACAATCAACCCTGTGAGGCAGTGAGGTCAGGAAATATTATCCTTATTTAAAATCAATTGAGGAAACAGAAGCCTAGGAACTTGCTTCAGTTCACATGGTGAGTCAATGGCGGAGGAAGACTTTTTCCTTTCCAGGCTGATATTCTTTTCCATTGGACCAGAGTTGTCAACCGAGAGGCCCTCAGAAGGCATGTGACTTATAACATTGTCTGAATAGTCTGAACCAGATGAAATGCAAGTGGGAAATATTCAACAAAATAAAAAATACAACATATTCCTAGGTGGTTTTCTTAGTTGGCATGAAGCCCATCAGGATCCTGATGGTATGGTTTGGTGGCCTGTGTTTTGATGTGAGCTTGACAAGAGTGCATCCCTTAATAAGGCCTCCAAGTTAGAGTAGGGAGGAGGGTAATATCATACCTTAAAGGCTCTCAGAATAGCCAGGGGGTCATCATTGGTAAGTCGGTGCACAAGTGGAAGCCAGGCCTGATGGACCATGGGAAGCAGCTGGTTCTCATGGGACTGAAGAACAGTCACACATAATTCCAACACATCCAGAACCTGAGCAAACAAGACAGGAATCAGCTAATGAAGAGCAAAGGGTCTGAAGATGGAATCTGAGGGACAACCAAATTCACCCTTAATGATTCTGAGAGGGCTGGGGTGAGGGAAAGGGGGTCTGAGAAGACAGTCATGGTGGCAGTGGTAGCTAGCATTCTCTTTCTTTCAGGGCATTATTGCACTACTTTTCAGCCCTAATTCAAATTTAAGATAGATTTAGTGTTTCGGCCAATGACTGCCAAAGATGTGTTTTCATTTTTATCTAGTCAATTCTGTCACTGTATCTGCTACACAGGGAGTTGCTATTCAAAGGGAGACTGAGAGACACAATAGATACTATAGTAGGGGAAAAAAAGATACAGCTATTTAAACCCTCTATAAGAAGGGTCTTGAGTATGGGAGTTGGGAGTGGGTAAGAGAAAAGAAAACAGGTAAGTAAGGACAGTTGTAGGCATGAAAAAATACCACTTTTAAAAACTTGAGAATACTACTAGAACCAAAACTTACATCTTACACTAAAATTAAATTTCAGAAAAATAAGTGTTTTTTGAAGTCTGTCACTTTCTCCTATGGATTCTTTGAATTTCATACGTTTGTTGTTTCCTGATTCAGAGGAGATCAGCTCTTTTTTGGTAATTGAGCTGGCATGGACAGACACAATACCATCATCTCATAGATAAATTCCTCCAGGGCCTTCTCCTGGTCACCACACGTGAACTTAAAGATAAGGGAGGCTGCTCTCTTATCAGTGCAGTCATTCCCAACAAAGTCAACCCCTCTTTGCATCCTGCAGTCTATAAATACAGAGTAGACAAGGCACACTGACCTTCAGGCGTGTCTTTAGATCTTTATCAGACAGTAAGTGAATGCACCTCTCCATTACATCCTTGGCTATCTGGGTCTGCACTGGCAGAGAGGCTTCCACATCTGGACAGACATCATTCATCTCTGTCTTGGGAGGGAGTGGTTGTTCCTCTGAAAAACAGGGCGCAATTGGCAAGTTGTAGAGAGACTTGCATAAATAATTAGGGGAAGAATTCTCTGAAACCAAATTCAAGACTATTTCCTAAGGACTACTTTCCCAAGACTACTTTTCCCCACTCCTAGCCCACAGTGATCATTACTTAAATAGTGAAATTCAAAAGTGATTAATATTTTTCTTTAACATTTCCATACATCTTTCCTCAGTTGTTAAAACAGGTATATATCCCTTATGGCTTGACAAATTGGAGCCCAGAAACTGAATAATGATGGTGATATCTGACATTTCTATAATGCTTTAAAATGTGCAAAGTACTTTATAAACATTGTTTCATTTGAGACTCAGAAAAACTTTGAATTCCATTTTATAGATAAAGAAGTTGAAATTTTAAGAGATTAAATTATTTTTCCATAGTAGCACAAAGAATAAATGTCAGAGACAGAATCTGAAGATTTCTTGACTCCAAGTTTAGCACCCTATAGCTGCACAGTTTGCATTCTATTAAACCCTTAAAATGGTAAAGTGTTTTACATATGTGGATTTATTTGATCTTCTAGGATTTAAAATGTAGAGCAGAAGAGACTTTAGAAATCATCTAGTCTAATCTTATTTTACAGATCAGGAAACTTAAGTTTCCTGAGAAATGCAGCCTTTTGCTCAAGGTATCTTACATAATATATAGCAGAGTTAAGATTTGAACCTAGGTCCTCTCACTTCAAAATAAGATTCAAAATGGTAATGTAAGGCAGGTAGTAGAGATATCATTTCTATTTGACAGATGAGAAAACAGAACCTCAGAGAATTTAAGTTGACTTGCCCAAAGTCCCATAGCTAATGAGAAGCAGAGCCTGCACAATAACCTAGGTCTGATACCCACGATGGTGTTCTGCATACTATACCAGAGATGACAAATGTGTCTATACACAATTTAGATATCTCACAAAAACAATACTTTAAATACTACACAGGTATATAGTATAAGCAACCCTCTTGCCCTACCCTCATTCCCTACCCCACCCTTGGTTGGATGCACATAATCAATGTTTTGTACAATGAATGTCAATGTGTGTGATGAATGAGAACTATGTGGATGTCAAGTTTTTTCCAAGAAGGATTTGCTGTTTAAATTCACCTATCAAAACAGCTTGATGGAGGGCTCTTGGTTTTTCTTACTGGAAGGTTTTATTTATATGGCCTGTTCCTATCCAACATCTTTTCATTTCAATTGATCCACACCAATTGATTCATAACAGTGGACTGCCTAAATGGGTAGCTATTTCAGCAAGGTAGAGCAAATCATGACTATGAGATATCAAGCCATCTTTCCCACTGAAAATGTCCCAGTTGGGGGTGAGAGGTATTCAGGAAAGGGGTAAAGAGGATGGAGGCTAGCCCAAGAAACAAATCTGAGAAGAAATAACCTAATAGATTTCCAATAAGGAAGCTTTGCCTTTGGAGGAAACCATGACTGAGCTCTGAATAAATCACTACTGGGTCCAAATACTATTTGCAATGCTTTCCTACTATTCAGAAAGAATTTGTTGTAGTTAAAGTTAACTACGATGTAATGAGTACAAGTAATGAGTTACTATTCTGTTATCCTAGAATTATTGGATTTGATTCACCCAAGGATTCTAGCATAAAGAATGCCAGAACATATTTTGCCCAGTTCTCTCAGAACAAACTAATTTGAGACTCAGTTCAATTTTAAATAATGCTGAGAACACCAAAATCCTTAATTTTTGACATTTTAAATTTGAAGATGTTCTAATTTATTAATCCTTCAGTGTCTGAAGATCTGGATGGAGGTCAGAGAGAGGGGAGTATGTAGGGCAGGAGTGGACAACAATTAAAAACAGGCTAATGTTAAGCCACCCTGAATTCCCTTTTCCTTTATGCTTTGGAACATTAACAGGAGGTCTCTTATAAATATTACCTTCATTATCAGAATCAGACACATTTCCATCAGCAACATTCTTATTTTTGAGGTAGTCCAACAAAAACTGTTCCATTTCTTCAGCAGGGGTGGTAAATGCAAATCCTTTCTCAAGAGTTGTTGAGTCTTGGTATATATCATATTTCTCCTTTCTGAAATTCTGCTCTGGGAGCTGTTTGTCTTCTTTGGCCTCTGGGAACCACCGGACTAGAGAAAAAGTATCATCATGTTATTTAGCAGCAACATTTACCAAAAAGGGTAATACTGAAGTACTAGCCCTCAACACAATAGGCTAGCCTCATTATTGAAGAGGCAGTGAACAGAGGAGATTCTAGAGATGTGTAAATACTCAAGGAGTTGTTCTTATCAAATGCTTTTTCTCTCTAGATAGGTCACATTTCAGTAGAATATAAGTAACTTAAGGGAAGAGGTTTTGTTTTCTGTGTCCAGTGACCAGCACATTGCCTGATCCATAATAAGTGCTTCAATAATGCTTGAACTGAATTGGTTATATACTTTTCTATCTGAGATTCTCCTCTTTCTTAATACTTTTTCAGTTGGTCTTTCTGATCATCACATCTAGAGCTAAGATAGGATATGATAATCACTTAACCTGTAAAAATTTATTTTTATTGTGTATTTGTCTTATTTTTTATTGATACATCAAGAAAAATCTCAGTAAGGTATTAAAAACTTTGTTTCTTCATTCATAAACTGAGGGCACTGAAGATGACCTCTGAGGCTCCTTCCAATGCTAATAAAACAGGTATATATCCCTGTGGTACTAATCTTTTAAAGCCTACTTATCTCTCTTTTTAATAAGAAAAGAGGGAGCATACCTCAGGTCCGGATTAGACCAGGCACAACAGTGATTTTAATCCATCCCTGACCCTAAAGACACACACAACAAGAGTTATGACAATGATGAACTAGTTCATTGTAACCAAACTCAAAAGAAACTAATTTCTGAATGAGAATATATACTTTGCTCATTTACATTGGTAGGTCTGTCTGGCAATAGAATAAGTCATTGATATAGGATACACTCCCTTCTAGTTACAAGTTGCTCGATAACCAAAATACTTCCTGGTGAGCTTAGGTGTTGTGCATTCTTAAAAAGATTTTCAGTAAAACAGAATAATTTAATAAATTGTCATTCTTTACTTGAGGATATCTCTGTTGAAAGAACTGGTACCACCTACAATCTTTTATAAACACTGCTGATGCTTTAAGAGGTCCTCTTCATGAGAATAATTGCTATTTCCACTTTGTGCATATGGACCATCTCCCTGGTAGACTGGGAGCTCTTTGGACACTATCTCATTTGATCTTCATAACAGTTTAGTGATGAAGTATATTTCCTTGTGGAGGGAACTGAAGCTAGGAAATGTTACATGATTTGCTCAGGGTCACACAACTAACAAGAGATTCACACCAGGGAATCAAATCCAGATCCTTTGATCTGGTGCTTCCTTTACCACAAACAAGTCTGTGTGTGGCAGGTTTGATACATTTTTGTAGAAGTTGAAATAATCATAAAACATGTTTACTATTCTTAATAGATCTTATCAGTAGTATCTCATTATACCTCTTAATTAAAAACAATGGGTCCAGCATATGCTCTCTCTCTTCTTATCAAAAAAGGAGATAAGTAGGCCTTAAAAGATTAGGATCACAGAATTTAAAAGTGGATAATTTGATTAAGATCTTGTTGCTCCCCATCCCCACCCCCAATATATTTGCTTTTCCTAGATTGCTTCAGTATCAATCTTAACTTCTCATAATAGTTCTTAATTTGGTTATAAAACTAAATGTGAATAGCAAAATAGACATGGCTTCACTTCATTAGGTGATGGTCTCTCTCCTCAGAAGCAGTCAGCAGTCTATTTAGTTGGACTAACAAAAGAGTAGGACATCTGATATTAGTCTGGTTTCTGATCTTAGTGTCAAGTCAAGAATTTTTGTTGGTAGAAATTTAGGGGGGAAAGGTGGTGCAACAGAAAGTGCTCTGGAGACCAGGGTTTGGATACATTGGCTCTGTCATTCACTACTAATTTAATTATGACTAAGTCACTTCATCAGGAGGTGAAGTGGATAGAGTACTAGGCCTAGAGTCAGGAAGACTCATCTCCCTGAATTAAAATCTGGCCTGATTTACTTGTTGTGTGACCCTAGACAAGTCACTCAACCCTATTTGCCTCAATTTCCTCATTTGTAAAATGAGATGGAAAAGGAAATGGGATGGAAAAGGAAATGGTAAACCATCTATTTTTGCCAAGAAAACACTAAATGGGGTCCTGAAGAGTCAGACATGACATCTAACAACAAGGTCACTTCCTCTCTATGGGCCAGATTTCCTTCTTGCCAAAATGAAGTTGGGTTAAAGACCCTCTAGGGTTCTTTCCATATCTAAAAAGGTATACAAACTTGCAGTCCCCTGGGAGCATTATTTCTTATTACTGAGGGCTAGAGACTGAGAGTCTTCCTGGGAACTGCCCTATTGGTTTGTTCTCACCAAGATTCTGTGTGAGACAGAGAGGAAGAAGGGGAGGGGAGGTGGGGGGGGGAGGGAGAGAGAGAGGGAGAGAGGGAGAGAGAGGGAGAGAGAGAGAGAGAGAGAGAGAGACAGAGAGAGAGAGAGAGAGAAGAGAGAGGAGAGTGCAGGTTCTCTTGGTCTTGTCTATTGGAAATGAGATGAAACAAAGAATCTGAAATGAGTGTTTACATTGTTTAAGGAGACAGCTGAGGATGAACTATAGTCCCAGATGATACTCTTTAAGCCCTGTATCCAATCTACCTCTCTGGGGTAATGTAGAGGGATCTAGTACTGTATCGAATTAGGACTTTGGTCCAACTCTAGCTCTGATGCTGAGTAAACTATGGATCTTTTGCCAAATTACTGAACTTCTCTGGGCCTCAGTTTCTTCATCTTAAAAATGAGGGGTTTGGATTGGATGATTCTTAAGGTTTGGGACCTATGATAAAGCTTGTCTTGTCGCCAATGGTCAACACCTATTCCTAGGAAGAGAAAACATTTCCAGGTCTTTGTTTCTAATGGTCAAAATGAGATTGATGCAGGATTCCATTATCCATGCTATTCCTTTTATACCATCAGCACTGACATAGTCAATTTTCTGTTATCATTAAATAAAACAGCTAGTATTTATGTAGCAATACTAAGGTTTGCAAAGAACATTTTATAGGTTAATTCATTTGATCATTAAAAATTCAAAATAAACATAAAAAATGAGTCAACATATTCTATTATTTTACAAATTTTGATATATTTCTATTCAAATTATGTCCCTGAAATCATAACCACAAACACTAAAAATCTGATAATATGTAGTTAAGCTATCATTTAGCTATAGGGCTAGTTCCTCAAATTATGTATCAGAAAAGGTTTCTACTCTACCTAAGGCTCCCATTACTGTGTGTAGAACACAGAGGAATGAAGCAGCTCTCTCATCATGAAACTGGTCCAGGCTGAACAGTACATCTTGAATCACATCTTCCACCAAAGGAAGCAAGCTAGTATCTGAGTTCTGGAACATAATTTCCAAGACTATTGGGTTACGAGGGGATAGTGCCATTTGATGCAGATTTAAGGAAATCTCATTCACTAAATAGTCAGCATTATGATTGATTAGATCCTGGGGAGAGTCATAGGCACAGGCATGACAAATATCCATCATGGTGCTAGTAGCCACTTGACTAATAAGTAGAGTTTTGTCTCCAACTTTTTCAAGAACTGGGTAGAGAGCTGACATCAAAAGGAAACGAAATTCTATTCCTAGTGCATGTGCAAAGCAGCCAATCCCTTCTAACTGGATGCATATTTGCCAGATGTTGCTATTCATAGAACAGATAGTGGGACTAAGCTCTGAAGATGATGGAAGTGGTGTGAGATGGCAGGTGTGAACACCAGATGTGATGGCCTGAAGGCCTGAATGCTTCATTGTTAACTCTTCTCTGTTTCCCTCAACTTCGTTAGAGGTGACCAAATACCAATTTTTCTGACTTGTATATTCCTCAAGGATGGATGTAATGATCTTCTTCAGTTCTTCTGCACTTATTCTGCTACTAGTTTCATGAAGAATCTCCACCTCTATCCCAGCAGCCCCTGCAATTAACTCATTAAGGATCATGGCAGCTTGTTTTCTGTAAATGACAGACTCATTGTATAGTTCAGTGAAGTGATCCACAAGTAGATAAAGATCCCCATAATAACCAAGCATCCGACATATCTGCCTCAATATCAAGAAAATCCGCTCATCTGTGAAGAACCGAAAGTATTTCCTCTGACTTTTGCTCCTGTATAAGGGCGGCTCTGACAATGAACTCGAGGATTCAGTCAGTCCATCAGGGCCCCAGCGTCGCTCTTCAACAATTTTCACATCGGCCACATCAAGTTCAAGCACCTGAATGAGTGCTTTGGACAGGCGATAAAGATGTGTCACAGAGTGGAGAACAAAGTTAACTTTGGGGCCCAAGAGTTTCAGATAACCAAGTAACAAAATAAGAGTAGAATATTTGCCTTGATCATCCTGTGAGTTCATCAGGCGAGGAAGAACTGTAGCAAGAGAGTGCAGATTTTCAGACAAGATGTCAGCGAGTGCCCTGCTCTCAACAACTATCCTTTGATCTGCAAAATTCTTTAGAACATTACTGCATCTGCTTTGGACATCAGGATTCTCGTCATTTACCAAACCCACCAAAACCTTCAAAAGGTGGCCAACAGATTTCAACAAGGATTGCCTACACTTCAAAAGAAGATCCTGGACAAGTTCTATCAGTTCCATCCTTACCTTCCAGTGTGGGTGAATCGAAACAAATTCAACTATTTTTTCAATAAGGGCAGTCAATTTATCTCCTGTATTTGCAACCCAATTTGCATCTCTATGGACCATAAGTTCTTCTACTCTATGTTCAACTGAAGGCTTCCCTTTGTCTTTTGGAATTTTTGCTAATTGTTCATCATTCATAATGGAGCCAACTGTTTTGTAAAAGACCTTTAGGGCAGATATGATGATCACATGACCTTGCTTAAAATCTCCAGTGATAATTCTAGTCAATGTAGTTGAGATCCCAGGCAAAAAAGAAGCAAACAAATCCCCAAGTTGTTTTGTCTCAATTTCATCTAATAACTTGGGATGTTCCTGGCAGTCACACTGTAGAAGAAGAACTTGTAAACACTTTAAAGCAGAAGTTTTAATTTGCTTTGATTTTTCCTGTTCCACTAGAGTTAACAATAAAGATATAGCAAATCCTAAGTGTGGAAGAGTGCAAGGTTGATACAAGCTGAGGATTATGTCCCCATAGGCTGAATGCATTAATGTATGAAGTCCTTGGACCACAGCCAATTTTAATTCTTCTGAAACAGGTGCTGGTTGTTGGGAATTGGGAGAAGACAGGCAAAGGCAGAGTTCTGAAAAAAGTTCTTGAAGGAGCTCCTGCTTCTTTATACATGTTGTAGAAAGGACAAATGTAATGCATTCTACTACACTCTGGACCAGACTCTCTCTTTTGGGGCCTGGAGTCTTGAGTGTGAATCTCAAGGGAAAGAGGACATACTCTTGAAGATCTTGAAGAGCAGAATCACTTACAACATGCAGTTTTGACTGAAGGTGTTCTACATTCTCCACTGTCTGTGTCTTTGTGAGCTGAACACAAACTGGGCGTAAAATGCCAAACGCTTCCTGAGGAGAGTCAAAAACCGCCATTGTTCAGAAGTCCTCTTCTTAAAGAAAACTTCCTGTAGTCCAAAACAAGGAAATTCTTCTCAGTGAAACAAACTCAAATCCCCTTGTCTAAAAGGGTAAAGGAGGTGTGATTATGAAATGATCAAACTGATTTTTAAATAAAAAAATACTAGAACTTAAATACAGAGTTGGAAGGGATCTCCTCAAAAGTCATCTACTTCAACTCCAACCCAAAGCATGGATATATCTAAAATATTCCTGATAAGGAATTCAACTTTCAGTGAACACCTCAAGTGATTGGAACACCTTATCTCCTGAGCCAACTTTTCCATTTATTGCTAAGAAGTTGTTCCCTATACTGATCTGAAAGCTGTTTCCCTGTAATGTCTTATGTCTTTCTGTGGCCAAGCAGAACAAGCCTTATGGGTCTTCCACATGACAGCCCTTCAGATACTTGAAGAGAGTCACCATGTCTTCCCAATTCCACCCTCCCCAACATCCCCTAGATTCAAATAAGATTAACAACTGCCAAGTATCCACTATATGCAAGATAAGAAAATGAGACCACATAATCCTTGGCTTCAAGAAGCTTACAATCCAATGTGGAGGTTGGGAGAATTCTTAAATTCTACACAAGGCAAAACAAAAATAAGTACAAAGAAGAGTCCAAGACAAAAGTTCTATAAGAAATATGAGGAGGCTTAAACCACTTTTCACAGCAGGGAATGGGAAAGAAAGGGAGGAAAATCAGGAAAAGTGGTACCTGAGCCTTCAAGATAGAATTTCAACTGATGGAAACATGGGGAATTTCAGGCATAGAGTGACATACATCTCATGCTTGTGCAAATGCACAGAGTTGGGAGAGGGTAGGATCAGGTCAGGGAAAAACTAGTAGTCCAGTTGGATGGGAATATAGAATCCATGAAAGGGAATAGTATGAAATAAGGACAGAAATGCATATCTTCTACTCTCAATTCTGGATATCTTGTATTTACATGGTGTGTTTGTTGTACTTATGCTATTTCTAGAACTTACAGAGTCTGTTTCATTTTTGTCTTTGTTTTCTCAATGTCTAATACATATTAGGTGTTTCATTAAAATTGCTGATTGTTAGAATGTTTCAGTTATCAAAGAAATAATAAAAAATTTTTGAGTAAAAGAATAATGTAAATGGATGTGTGTCTTGGGAAGTTAATATTGGGAGGAGAGGAAGAGCAGTTAGAGGTTGTGGTGATATAAATAAGGTCCAAAGTTCAATTCAATTCAACAAACAATTATTAAGCATCTTTTGTCTGTATAACCCTGTATTAGGCATTTCAAATGTAAAGATAAAAATAGTTCCTGACCTCAAGTGGCTTAAACATGTACCAAAAGCCATCATTAAAAATTTATATATATATATATATATATATATATACACACACACACATATATATGTATATACATGTATATGTATACATATACATATACATGTGTATACACACACACACACACACACACACACTACAAAAAATTTTTTTTGGGGGTAGCACCAACCACTGCAGGAATGAGGGGAAAATCAGTAAAAGTATGCCTGGTGCAACACTTGAGTTAAACCTTGAAAGGAGTTAGGAATTTAGGGAGGTATCAGATAAGAAGGAGTGCATTACAGGCATGAGTCCAGGGACTTTTCCTTCTTCCTTCTATTCCTTATATTCATGCAGTTGCTAAGCTTTATTTTTGCCTTTCTGTATCTTTCATCAATTTCTTTTTTCCTTTCATGCAGTCACCATATTAGTTCAGGATCTTATTACCTCTTACCCATGTCTATAGTTCCTATTCAGAGCCCCTTCTTCAATTTCTCTCTTTCCCCCACCCCCCACCCTACCCTAAACCCCTAATCCATCCTATACACAAATCTGAGCACCGAGGATGACTTCAGGGTTCTGAAATTGGGTGACTGGAAGAATGGTGTAGAAAAAAGGTGGATTATAGACACAATGTGTTTCATATATTGTGGAATAATATCCAGACAAAGCTATCAAGCAAGTAACTGGCACAGTGGGACTGATACTGAGGAGAGGTGAGGGCTGGATCTGTAGATCTGAGAGACTTCTGCAAAGAGATGACCACTGAACTCACTGAACTTAAGAGATCACTGAGAGATGTAGAGAAGGTGGCAGAGAACAAAGTTTTGGGATATATCCAAGTATAGCCTAGGTAGAATATTAAGAATGATCCAAAAAAGGAGACTGAAAAGGAATGGATAAATGGTAAGGAAAGTATTAGGAGAGAGCTTTGTCAAGAAAATCTAGGGAGGAAAAAAAATTCAGGAAGTGAGGAGTAGTCAACATTATCAGTGTAAACAGAAAAGAGGAGATGGATACTAGAGATGCTACCTCCAAAGTAGTCAACTTAGGAAGACTAATAAATACATACTCTAAGGTTGCTGCCATTGCTCAAAACATTTCTGGACTTCCTTTTGGAATCACCTTTCACAAACAGAAGAAAAGCAGTCTTTGTAGTGACTAGAATTATATCTTTCTTTTGACTAAAAATGGAAAAATACACAAGAATTTGTTAAATGACTATGGTAGGTAGAACATCATGTTGGGGCAGGGAACCTATCACCAAGTAAGACGACAACACAGATATAGTAAGATCCATAATAAAAAACATGACATGCTAAGTGCATTAGAAAATTATAAAAAGATGTGATGAGATGTGAGGTTCAAGGAAGTAGATAATGAGGCAGATCATAGAAAGTTTTCTGGAGAGGTGATATGGACTTTAATGGGTAAATAAGAATTCTGCAGAGGAAGGAAAAGGGAAGACCCTAAACTCTACTCTAAACCAGAAGATGTCAAACTTGTTGCCCATAAGGCTCCTAGTGGAGTTTTGCAGAACCAGACTAAAATGGAACTGAAAATATTTAATAAAATAAAAATTCAATTCAACAAACATAAGGTTAATGTGTGATTTCTATGTCAATATGTAGCCTATAGGGACCCATTTCTATATGAGTTTGCCAGCACTGTTTTAAATAAAGGAAAATTCATTTGCCATACACAGGTTTGAATTTTTTTTGGCTATTGCCATAAGCCAAATCTATCCTTAAAATAGAGTGGTAGTGGGACAGCTAAGTGGTGGAGTGGATAGAACATGGGACTGGGAATGACCCTGGAGTCAGGAGAACCTGGGTTCAAATCTAGTCTCAGACCCTTAGTAATTACTTAGCTGTGTGGTCTTGGGCAAGTCACTTAATCCTATTACCTTGCAAAAACAAAACAAAAACAAAAAAGAGAATAGTGACTTTTTTTTCCTATTAAGGGGATCCAAAAGACTGTGCTTCAGACTCATGTGTTTCACTCTATTCAGAAAAATATAAACAAAACTAATAGGTAGAACAGGTTTATAGGGTCCCACTTAGCACCTGCAAAAATACATTTAATTGCTATTGTATCACTTGGGGTTTGAATTATTTGGAGATTAGGAGGTTGTAAATTAGGATTCTTGGAATCTCTTCTGATCTGGCTCCAAATATTCATTGGAACTCAGATGTCACCTATAAAAGGGTTCTAAGAAAACTAAGGTTTATGAGAATGACTGCTGATGGTACAAGTAGGAGGTGAATGTTCTGAGTTAAGAGTTCTGGACTCAGCAGTTGGATGAAGACCCGTCTGGGTCACAACATTAAATGCTAATTCTGTATTCAAAGGAACAAACTAATTCTTGCCTGAAAATATCTGCTGAAATTTAATCCAGTACATCCTGGTCATAAACAATCTAGGAAGCTAACAAGAAGGGAAGGACTCTGGCTGAGATGAAAATGAGAGATCAGGGTAAGAGAATATACTTTTCTATCTCATTATCATCTCTTTCCTCTTCCCTGTAGCATGGCACAGAGAAGTGGGGCCTTGATCCTCAGAGGCATATTTTATAATATGTAGTGCTGCAAAATAAGTTTCATGGAATACTGTGGCTGGGAGAGCATAGAATCTGATAGGATTTAGAAGGGGCCTTGAATTGTTTTATGCAGTAGAAATTGAGGCTGAGAGAGAAAGTGAGATGATCTAGGCTAGTGAATTAATGGTGGGCCAAGGACCTGAACCTAGAATTCTTATCTTTTACTTCAGTCCCCTCAGACTACAGAACATTGTTTATATCTTAGGAATCTGTGAGTATTTTTTCTACACTAAGTATTACATTGCATTTTTTTTCTCTTAAGAGGTCTCATTTTAGGAATCTATTCTGATCCATATTCACATTAACTCAGGTTCCAAAAGTCTGTGGCAAAATGTGGAACTTTATTACAATCTTGGTTGCTAAATGTTTCATGTGTAAGTTTCCTCTACCTATGATCATTTTCTTGTCTGTGGGGCCTGTGTGGAGCCAAACAGAATTTTTTGCCATATATTTAAAGTTTGTAAACTGAATGTAAGCTACTTAAAAAATTTTTGGAACTGGTTTCTTCCCAACTAGTCAGAATTAATTGAATTTATTTGTGCTGTGAGGGTGTATTCCTAGTTCTATATGCATTATCTTTCATTTATGAAGATAATTAGTCCAAGACAGAATCAAAAGGGAACTATCCCAAGGTGGGGGGGTGTGTGATCTCAGGAAGTAGCAGACCAGTAGAAGGTAAATGCCCACTTTTCAGGGATTTCTATTTACATATAAATTTGACTCCATGACCTCAAAGGTCCCTTTCAACTTGAAGATTCTTTGGAGAAATATAATTGAATTAATACGATGAGAAGATATGGAATCAGGAGAAGTGGATTCTAATATCCTACCTGCCCCCCAAATCACAGAATTTTTAGACTAGTAAAGCACATATTTAACTAGTCAAGTAGTATTCAGCAAATTCCTTAGTTTGCCTGGGCCTCTGTTTCCCCATCTATATAAACTAAGATTGGGCAGGGCTTGATTAATATTTGTTGAAAGACAGTACTTTACATAAGTTCCATTCTGAAATGGCTATCTAATTGGGAATGATAAGGTCTAGTACACACAACAATTAAGATGACTTTATGTAACAAAGTGATTGAATATACCATATAGACAGCAAGGCAGTATCATTTTAGTCCAAATTCAGGCTAAACCATATGAGATCCCCTTGAAAAGGAAAAAAAATACATACTGAAAAAGGACTACATAAAATTATTGTACTGTAGCCATATACTAGGAAAGTTTTCTTAAATATTTTTTTCATTTCAAAAAAGATGTGTCATTGCTTTTCTTAATAGTTGCTTTCTTTACTTTGTCATCTTGTTTTTTCCCAAATGTTTTCAAAATATCTTCTCTTTACCATTATTTACTACCACTAATAGTGAAATTATAGGTCATAAAGAATACTGCTCTGGGACTTAAGTCTCCTTAAATCTATTTCAGGGCACTTGTAATGCCATTTAGAATCAATTTGGGGTGGTGGTGGAAATCTTGGTCTAGAAATTTCTTTCATTATTTTCTCAGTCAGGTTGGATTCCCAGTCTTTGAACTGGGATCCATAGATATATTCAGTGGTGTCTTTGAACTCAGGAAAAAAAATTACATCTTTATCTAACTAGCTTCCATTGTAATCTTGTGTATTTTATTTTTATGCCCTTAAAAAATCCTTAGGTTTCACCCCACTGTCCAAGTGATCTATAACACAAAAAAAGTTTAAGCCTGATTTTACCTTCAAATGAACTTCAGACAAGGTTACCTGACCCAGACACAGCCAAACACTGATTATTTGTTCCACTTTTCCTCCTATCTTCCTCTTATCTTATTACTGATTTCTAGCACCTGCTTCCTTTCTACCCCCTTCTACTTCATTTCTTCACACTCTTAAGAATAAGAGTGTGGTTTTTTGGGGTTATTTATTATAGAAAAGAGAAAATGCAAATTAAAAAAATACACCAGGGCAAGGTAGTTAATTAGAAGTAATGGTAAAAAGAAAACTCCCTAGACTCAGAGGGTATTTAACTTCTAATCTAAACTTCTGCCTGAGTTGCAAATTCCCAAGCCTAACTTCACTCAGTCACATTCCCTCTTAGAGGAAGTATCAAGCTCCTCTCATTCCTGCCCTCAGGGAACTTTACTCATAAGGAATATACAACAGATACTATGAAAATGACACCTTCCTTTCCAGAGCACTTCCAGGGCAAATTAGAACTTAATGCAAAGATCCATTTTCCCCTCAGGAATCCCCCAAGTAGGTTTTGGTGTACTGGAAGGAGGGCTTATCTTGATTTAAGACCTGTGTTTCACCACTTAGAATTATAGATTTAGAGCTGAAGGGGACCCTTAGAAGACACTGAGTTTAGAGTTCTTATTTTAAAGAGATGAGAGAACTGAGAAATAGCAAAGTTAGGTAAATTGTTCAGCTTATAAATGTCTGGGTCAGGATTTGATCCCAAGCCTGGTTCCCTATCTATTACATCTGTCTCCTATAAATAAGCTCTGTGAATTCTAGGGAAATCATTTAAGCACCCAGTATCCTTGCTTTCTCAATAATAAAATAGAAAAAAATATTTGCATGACCTACTTTATAAGGATGTTGCGAGGAAAGCATTTTGTAAAATTTAAATGGAGGTTATTATTAATACGACTCCTTACTGTCCTGCCCATAATACTACCTATCACTTGGTAGTCCATCTTTTCCTTCCTTCAACCAAAGAAGTGGGACACTTAAAACTGGAAATAGCATGTTCATCTCATTTCAAAAATTAGAATTCAACTTGTCTCCTAAATCACCCCCAAATTCACAAGACAAACATTTTCTACACTCAGGTTTCATGGAGAGATTTGGGAAGAAGTGCAACTATGTATCCAGACCATTGAAGCAGAGATTAAGGTGCTGATTCTATAGTTTTATAGTACTCTGGTTCTCTCATAGACAATGTGGCATTCTACCTGTTATCAAGGTTGGGGCTGCCACTGCCAGAGGTTAAAGCTACAGCCTAACATTTATGGCTCCATACAACTTGGGCCTCACTTCCCTTTCCAACTCCAGTGAAGCAGGGCTACCAGCTGTTTTCCAAACTCCACGTCCACCTCCAATCGTAGTGCACTCATGCCAAACCAACCCAAAGACCTGGAAGGCCCTCTTTCTGAATTTTTCTCAGTATATCTGCCATTCTTCAAGTCAAAATTCAGAATGGTCACCACCTCTGGGAAACTTTTCTACACCCCCTCCCCCCAACTGTTATTGCTCTTTGACTCCACAATTTCCCTATTATATTTATTTATTTATATTTATGTTGGGCATTTCCTCCCAAAGAAATGGGAGCTCTATGAAGGTAGGGCTTTCCTGTCACCCCAGTACCCATTTTTAGTAGGTACTTAATTTATGTTTGTTGAACTGAATGTTCAAGTATTTCATTATTATTATTATTACCACTCCTATTCATTTGTAAACTTGAGGGCAGAGATTGATGCCTTTCCACTTTTCTCATTTCACCACTGGGCATAAGATCTTGTTTATATTAAATATTTGGTGTTTTTTCCAGAGATTTCAGCACCTACCTTACCATCTCCCTTTTCACCCTACATTCCTCAGTCCTTATTGCTGAGATACCCTAGCCTTCCAATTCATTAAATTTTACAGATCCTATGATCTACAACTTTACTCAGGAATCCATGTCTTGGATCTCACTATTATCCAGAACTACCACTTTGATAACCTCAAATTCCCTTCTGATCATAAGCTCCATTCCTTATCCCTACTTCTATTTATTCCTTCCAACCTATTCTTTTAAAAGATGTTTCCTTTTTTTAAGTTATTATGAAACTTGAGAAGAACTAACATATTTCCTCATGCAAAGAACAAAAATGACTTCATATAAAATTATGAATCTCCCATCATGGAGCTTTTTTTTTTGGGGGGGGCATTTTAAATTTAGTGTAGTAGTCTCAGTACCACCCTGGTTGTCTGTGTCTACTTTTGGACTTCCTTCTGCTCTCTGGTTAGTTTTTAATGAAACTGATTTTTTTTCCCTTTCATGTCTCAGTAACACTATCTACTCTGCCCCTTTCCCCTTTTTGGTTTTACTGTGTTTTTGACAGTGACTGGCATATGATGGGTGCTTAATAAATGTCTGCTGACTATCTTGACCAACACATTAATTGTCCTACACTCTGAAATTTCTTGCTCTTTTGTTTTTGTAATCTTACCCTGCCAAGGTCTCCTCAGGGATCAAAAATTCTCCTATTAGTAGCTAACTATTCCCATTGCCTTTATTTTCTTTTTCCCAACCATTTGAACTGGACTTCTGAACCAATTCCTTAAATGAAACTGTTCTGCCCAAGGGTACCAGCGATCTCAGTATTCATTCTCCTTAGCCTTTCTGCAAACTTCTGACACTGCTGAGATCTCTCTTTTCTTTTGGCTCTCAGGAAACTGCTTTTTCCAGCTTCTCCTTCTGTCCTGACTACTTTTCCGTATCCTTCATCCATCTCACTCCCTCTAAGTATAGATATTCCTTCAAGCTCTGTGTCCTGGTCTCAATTCTATTCTTTCTCTATACTTATCCCTCTGAGACATATTATCAGTTACTATGGGTTCAGTTATCATCTTTCTGTATATAGCCCCCAAATCTATATAGCCATTCTAAATTTTCTTCCTGAACTTAAGTACTCCGTAGCTAACTGGATATCTTTAATGTCCCATGTCCAAAACAGTGCTCATTATCTTTGCTCACTAAACTTTCCTCTCTTCCTCTCTTTCAAGAGTATTTCCATCTAGTTGCATACTTTGGAGACATCCTCTCTCATCTTCTCTTTCCATTCAGGTTCAAAGTCTTACTGAATATATTTTCATAGAATCTCTTGTCTCCACCCCATTTTCTCATTCTCCAATCATATGACCTCTAGTTAAGGCCCTAGTGGGCAGTTTAGACTATTATTAATAACTGATATCCCCATTTCCAGTCTCCTCCCACTTTAATTCATCTTTCACATAGCTACTGACACAATCTTATATGATACAGTTATATTTATCTATCTTGCTCTCAGGGTAAAGTACAAATTCCTCAGCCTGGTTCTTAGGTTCCCTTGCAGTCTTAATCCATAATCTTTTTTTACACCGAGTCAAACTGAACGTGACATTCCCAGTCATGCTTCAATATTCTGGAGTAAGATGTCTACCACTGAATGTGTCTTCTCTCCATTTCTCACAGTTTTTTTGGTTTTTTTTTAGATGTTTTCAAGGCAATGGGGTTAAGTGGATTACCCAAGGCCACACAGCTAGGTAATTATTAAGTGTTTGAGGCTGGATTTGAACTCAGGTACTCCTGACTCCAGGGCTGGTGCTCTATCCACTGCACCACCAAGCTGCCCCTGCCTCACAGTTTTAATTTTATTTTTGTGCCACTACCTACTTGAGGCCTTTTCTGATGCAGGCATGCTTTTTCTCTCTTTTGTTTTCTTCTCAAATTGCCTTATATTTCCTGCCACAAGGTGTGGAAGCACCTAAATGTAATCATTTACACCTGTATAAGTTCTATACCCCAATCCTTGAGGTCATCTGCTCTTTTCCATTTATCTTTTTATCCCCTTCACCTTGTACATAATAGGCAATTAATGAATGCTTGTTGATTTCAATCAATCAACAAACATTTATTAAAAAGCTTCCTATATGCCAAGTACTGGGGATACAAAGAAAAGGGGGAGGGACTGTTTAAATGAATGTAATTTCCAAAAGGCATTAGTAATATGGAAGGGCAAAGGGAAAATGGGGACCTGGAAGGGAGGTAGAACAGGTCGAAAGAGAGTAAAGTTGGGTCTTGATAAAAAAAAAAGATTTGATCCTGGAGGTAATAGGGAGTCACTAGAATTCAGTGGAATGTGGAGAAATTTGGGACAGGAAGATGAATAATAATCCTGCAATAATCCTGGACTGAGGTGATGACAGCCTTCTTGGAGGGAAGGGGGCATAAAAGAGAGATGTTGTGAAGTCAGAAATAATGGAATAGTGACAGATTTGGTATGTGGAGTCATAATGACACTGAGATTGTGAGCCTAGGTCACTGAGAGGAAGATAGTGGTACCCTTGAGAATGAAAGGGTAATTGGAAAGAGGTTAGGGTTTGGGGAAGCAATGAGCTCTGTTTAGATATAATGAGTTTGGGGTGCCTACAGGACAACTAGTTCAAGATCTACATGACATCCAGTTCAAAATGCTGAAGAGGGGGTTAGTGAGGCAAGATGAGTTAAGAAGAGAGATCTGGACTTAAGAATGATTTACATTGAGAAGGATAATTGATTGATCATCAGTTGAGATAGTAGGTTGGGAGAAGTACCCCGAATAATATTGGTAGACACTAAGAATTAGTAGGCCTGACCTATGTGAACAATCAAAAAAGTAGCTTGGAAAAAGAGAGAAAAGGCAAGTAAGAAGACCAGAAGAGAAAATCAAGAGAAGAGGGTGATCAATAGTGTCAGAAGTTGAATCATGGTTAAGAAGGTTGGGAAATGAAAAAAGGCCACTAGATTTGGCCATTAAGATGATCTCTGCACAAACCTAAATTAAGCATAGACACATTTGTGGCCCAAATTTTGTACAAAAAAACAAAGCCATGTAAAATGTAAATTTTAATATGTTTGTTGAACTGAAATGGTTCACAACATTCTTTGGCATAAAGGTATGGTTAGAATTTGGTTAGAATTTCCTTAGGTACATAGGAGGAGCACAAAATGAGAGCTCTTCCATCTGCATAACAAAATAATGTCATATATTTAAAAAGAAAAAAAAAGGTATTGAGGAATAGATTAGATAGGTTGGATCTGAAAACTAAAGCATCTGGTAGGATGGTGGAGCTAGGAGAAGATATACACCACACTCTTAAGTCAGTGTCACAGAATGTTTCATGAAAAAGATAAGGTTTGAGATGGACCCTCAAAACTGATAAAAAGGAAGGGAATTAGAATATTCAAAGATCACAGGACTTAGGACTAGAAAGATTCCTAGAAATCATCCAGATCCAACTTCTTAATTTTATAGATGAGAAAAAAAAGAGCACTAAAAAGATAAAATGAAAGTGTTAATATAAGCAGCAGAGCTGCTAGGTGGAGAAATGGATAGAGTACTTGGTCTGGAGTCAGGAAGACTCATTTTCCTGAGTTCAAATCTAGTAAAGCTGTGTGATCCTAGGTAAGTCAATTCACTCTGCCTGTTTTCTCATCTGTAAAAGGAGCTGGAGAAGTTAATGGTAAATCACTCTAGGAGCTTTGCCAGGAAAACTCCAAATGGGGTCCAAGGATTAAAGGGGCTCAACAAATTTATTAACTCTTAACCCAGTACTCTTTACACTTGTGTAACATTCTCAATAAAGACTCTGGACCAGCAGTGCTTGGGTGCAAGTGTTATCATATGATTGAGGTGCAGAAATGGGAATGGTCCTGGTCTGTGTAGGGAGTCCAGTTGACTGATACAGCCTGGGTAGACTGAAGTGGTTAGTTTTGGATTGGATGGGGTGGGATGTGTGCTACCTGGGAAAGAAGGTTGTATTTAAAGTAATACTAACAGACTCTTGGGCTCTATTTTATTAGCTGTGTGACACTGAATAAGTTGCTTTCCTTTTCTGCCTCTCAGTTTCCCTATTTATAAATTGGGGAAAATATTACCTGTACTACCTTCCTCACAGGGCTGTTTAGAGGTCCAAACAATAACAGAAAAAATAAAGCTGCTGTGAGTAGTGTTTTACTTTGCTATATAATTGTCAGTTATGATATAATGAGATATCACGGGAAGACTGTATAGATGAGGGTAATACATTTCTCATTATGGTATCATCTTAGAAACCCAGAGTTTTCGAGCTGAGTTCAAATCCAACTTCAGACCCTTCCTAGCTGAGTGACTCTGGGCAGTACCTCTGGGTCTGGTATTAAAAGTACTTGGCTCCCCAGGGGTGTGGTAAGGATCAAAAAAAAGGTCTTGAGTAAGGCGATTTGCAAAACTAGCTTTACTTTCCTTACTTTAGTACTGAGCAAGTATCATTACTTCGCGTTTTACATAATTTACTTGTAGGTTATAGCTCTCCAAAGAGGTTTATAAACCCCTCGAGGGCAGTAAGCTTGTTTTTTTTTTCCGCCTCCTTTTGTAAGGTCCTGGGCAAACAGTAAATGCTTAATAAATGTTTACCGATCGGCATTTTAGCTTCTCCATCGGGAGAAGTAGCCCAATTACAGGCTCCGAACAAAGCACTGCCTCCCCTTGGGCCGGCCGGCGATTAGAGGCCTAGTCCGGTCGGGCCCCCCCTACGCGACCCTGCGTTAGGCGGAGGCCAGGAGTCGGGACCCCCGGGGCGGGGCGGCCCGCAGAAGGAACTCCTCTTCTTAGCTCTCACCTCGCACGCCCTCTAACCGCTTTCCTCGGATCCCCCTTCGGGGAGAAACTCCTAGCCTTCACTTTCCTTACCTGGCTCTCTTCTAGCTTTCCCCACCACTCGCGTCCCTTCCCGGAAGTGACGTCGGGCCAGAGCGCCGAAGCACGAGAAAGGTCCCGGGACGCGGGGAAAAAGGGACCACCTGAGACTCAATGAGCTCGCGCGCCGGGCGGGCGGTACCCGCCCCTTCCGGGAGCTCTGCCGCCGGGCCCGGCCTAGCCTCGTCCCACCTCCTCCCGCTCGGTTTCCTCTCTGGGGCCGCCTTACGGGAGGGTGGGTGAAAGTCCGGCCGAGGCGCAGCTCCGCGGCGGGCCGCCCGCCTCCGCTCCGCTCCCTTCCGGCTTTCGCGCCGGCCCTTGCCCTTTGGCCTCCCTCGCGGAGGGGTGAGAGGTCAGGTGGCCATCTTGTGGCGGCGGCGGAGGCGGCTGTTACCGAGGAGACTCGGCCGCCCCTCAGGCCTCGGCCCCTCGGCTCCCGGCCCGGCCCGGCCACGCAGTCCGCCGGTCCGTGTCCGCCCGGACCTCGCCCCGGGGCTCGCGCTCGTCGGCCGCCGCCTCTCCCTGCTCCCGCCCGGAAGCCCGCCAGCCCCCTCCCTCCCGCCACTATGTCCTCCTTCTCGGAGTCCGCGCTGGAGAAGAAACTCTCGGAGCTGAGCAACTCCCAGCAGAGCGTCCAGACCTTGTCTCTGTGGCTGATCCACCACCGCAAGCACGCGGGGCCCATCGTCTCGGTGTGGCACCGGGAGCTGCGCAAAGGTGCGTGTCCCGCGGGGGCCCCCGCCCCGCGCCCCCTCCACGTGCGCCCGCGGCCCCGGCCCCCCGCCTGGCAGCCGAAGCCGGCCTCCCGGGGCCAGCCTCGGGGCGCCCCCGCGCTGTCAGAGCCGAAGGCGGCCTCCCGGGGCCAGCCTCGGGGCGCCCCCGCGCTGTCAGAGCCGAAGGCGGCCTCCCGGGGCCAGCCAAGGGGCGCCCCCCGCCTGGCAGCCGAAGCCGGCCTCCCGGGGCCAGCCTCGGGGCGCCCCCCGCCTGGCAGCCGAAGCCGGCCTCCCGGGGCCAGCCAAGGGGCGCCCCCCGCCTGGCAGCCGAAGCCGGCCTCCCGGGGCCAGCCTCGGGGCGCCCCCCGCCTGGCAGCCGAAGCCGGCCTCCCGGGGCCAGCCAAGGGGCGCCCCCCGCCTGGCAGCCGAAGCCGGCCTCCCGGGGCCAGCCAAGGGGCGCCCCCCACCTGCATCGCGGCCTCCCCCATGGGCTGAGCGCCGTGCGAGCCCCAGGTCCGCGCCCTCGCCCCACCGCCTTTGTCCCTCCACCGATGCCGACCCCTGCTCTTCTGCGCCGCAAATCTCCAGCCACCCTGCCCTCCTCCGGGCCTTCAAGTCCATCCCCATCCCCACGCTCCTGCTGCCTTTGTCTGAATAGTTCCCAGTCCTCCGTGGACCTCCCCCCCCCCCCCCCCCCCGTCTGACTTTCCTCACCAGCCCCCAACTCCCCATGCACACCCCTGTGACTATAGCTTCTAGCCCCCCTCTACTGAATGTCCCTCCAACGACTCTCCCAACCTATTGCCCCCACTCTTCCTCACAACTTTTTCCTTTTTTGCCTTCAAGTATTCTCTCTCCGTTTAGCCCTTTAAAATAACGTCTAATTTCCACTCCTTTATGGCTGTGGATGACTCTCCAGTGGGGAGGAAGGAACCTTATTCTGACCTATTTGCCCTTTTTTGAATATCCAGCATCTTTTTGTTGGGTTGATAAAGGAACTTGCAGGCGTTGAGGTACTCCTGGAAGTAGCTAAAGTTAGATCTTTGGTGCCAGAGACTTCTTTTTGGTTGTAGTTGAGCTAGTTCACATCAGAAAAAATTTTAAAGCTACTACTCCATACAAAATACCGTGCCTTCCCTAAAACTTGAACCATCTGTAGGTGTTCTGTGATGGGTTTTGATGCTGCCTCCCCATGTTCTTCCCCACCTTTTATCATCTAGAAATGTGTGTTTCAGAGATCTCTAAATGCAACTTGCTTCCTTATAAAGTATCCTGGAAATCTTTAAAATTACTTGACCAAATTTATTGTTTTTTTCATTGTCAGAAACATTTCTCTTTATTTAGTACATACTCCTGTTTTTCTCACTTAACATTATTTTTTTCCTTTAGTTTATGCAGTCATTTCTGACCTGTAGTTTAAAATGCTCTTTAACAACTTCTTTAAAAAGTAATTATATGGGGGGCAGCTAGGTGGTGCAGTGGATAGAGCACCAGCCCTGGAGTCAGGAGTACCTGAGTTCAAATCCGGCCTCAGACACTTAATTACCTAGCCCACTTAAACCCATTGCCTTGTAAAAAAAAAATAATTATATTGCCAAAATGGATAACTTTAAGACTGTTCTCAGCATCTCAAAAGAAAGTCAAGTTTTTGTCTGCCCAACAACCAAATGAATTCATTGGGAGAGTGGGATTGGGAAGAGAGAAGAAGGGAAAAGAAAGACAGAAAGCTTAAATGATCAATTTTTTGTCTTTTGAAAAGACCCTTAATTTTTAATATCACAACAGTTGAGGGCTTTGTAGTATGTTCTTCATGTGTGTGGGACATTAAAAAAATTGTGTTACAGTAATTCCCAGGGTCTATATTTTCCTCACACATTACTTTTCTCTATGAAATCACATGGCTCCTTGCTAGGGATAAAGAATGTTGCCTGAGGAAGAGGACTGTTTCATCCAAAGTGCATCATAATAGTTTGACTGGAAGGATGATGAAAATAATTGTTATTGTAGACAGTGAAACTGTTTGATTTCTTATCCTTAGGCCTCTTATGTATCTCATAATTACAAATGTTGGAAAAATTTCATTTCATAGAGTCATAGAGCTTGAAAGGAACTCAAGTGTTCACTTGCTAATAATATCCAAAATTTTCAAAGGAGATAAAGAGAGGTTAAGTGACTTGTTCAAGATTGCAAAGGCAATCATTAAGACTTGAGATTTGAACCCAGATTTTACTCCCAATAAAACACCTTTTCCATGATGTTATTGTATTTTGTTCAAATTATTTTCTTGGCATTTGAATTCTGAGTTTTCAAACATAAGGCTTGTGAAACATATAAGTCTTTATTTAGGGAGAATTGACTGTCTTATTATTTTTTTAATTCGTTGTTGATCGATATCAATGCAAGCTTAGTGCTTATGGATTTCTCCCAGCTTTGCAAAGCAGGTGTATGAAAAGAAATACCTTCTATGGTATTCCTACCTTTGTTGTGGTAATAGACTATAGAGTAATTATTGAATCTATTTTTGTTTTTGAGTAAGCTATCCTTAAAATAATAAACTTCTTATGCATTGCTCTGACTTGTTACTGGATGATTATTGGAATTGAAAGCAGATATGTTTGTATGAGCATATGGGGGAAATATTTAAACTATTTATTTTTTTAAAAACCCAAATTTAAACTTCAGTTATTCTCAATATCTGCAATTGTAGATATATCTTATATCTTCTAAATGATGCATGGAAAAATGGAGCAAAGTTTGTAAGGTGTGTAAAGATTGAAATATAATACATTTGAGTTCAAGTACTTTGGCACTGAAAAACACTTAGTGTGTTTGGATATCTGATTAAAACTTTAGTGATGCAACTTTATGGTTGAGAAGTTATGTGCATGGAAGCCAGGCAATGCAGTAATGTTGCCCAAAGCAACTGTAACTTAGACATACTACATGAAGGTTTTATGGTTTAATATATGATAATATATAGAGTTATAGGAAATACTGTATCTACTATGTTAAAAAAAAGCAAGAATTATGGAGAGCCATAATTTTTATTTTCCTGACTTCATTTGTGTAAATTTTAAGTAATAATGTAGTAACACAGCATTATATTTTTGCATTTGAAATAAAGAATGCATCTTTTAAAGATATTTCTGTTGGATTACAGAATCAGTTGGATTACAGACTACTGACTGAAAATGTTTGGAAAAAAAAATTAGCTGTTGGTTCATGAAAAAGTTATTTTTGAAACCCAAGAACATGCTCTGATTTAATTTCTTCCCAGGTCATATAGTAATAACAATAGTTAGAAACGTTCTTCTTTGCAGTGTTTTCATGGAATTAAAAGTTTTGTTTTGCTGGATTTTGAATTCTCAGTCTTTTTCTTCAGACTTTTTCTTAAGATTGTATTTTCACATAGACTTAATTTATTTCATGAAGAAATTTAGACAGTTACTTCCTTTTTCACTAGTTTTAGGCCAACTTTGATAAAAAATATTAAGGTCTTTATTTACTTGCTGCTACATTCTATGAAATTTGTTAAATACGCAGTACTTGAATTCTTAACAAAGATATATTTGTATTCTGTTTTATTGTAATTAGGCTTTGGAAGATACCAAATAATACCATAGTTAGAATGTAAGTTAAAAGTATTTTCTTTTCTTCTTTCAGCCAAATCAAATAGAAAGCTTACGTTTTTGTACTTAGCAAATGATGTCATCCAAAACAGTAAGAGGAAGGGGCCTGAATTCACTAGGGAATTTGAATCTGTCCTCGTGGATGCTTTTTCCCATGTTGCCAGGTATGTTGTCTGCTTTTTTTCCTTCTGTAATTCTTTTGTAACTTTGTTATGAAACCTTCTACCATTTGAAAATTAAGTATTTTTCTCAGGATATTTATGGCTATAGAGGTCAAATTAATGATGTTCCCTCAAGCTAAAGCCTTAAGATCTCTCACAGCTATGTAAACATTTTAACACATTCTCATTAGAATTCAGTTCATAATACATAAAGGATACTCTTTCTTTCCCCCATTATGTAACAACCTATCCTAATAATTTTCTCAGTCATTTTACTTAGGTTTTTATTTTGCCTTTTTAGCTTGTGATCAATAATATGATAAATAGCATATTAGTTAAAATTTCCTTAAAGTTAACTCAAAGTGATAGTCCTTTGACTTATATAAACTTTTATATTTTAAGGGTTGGGTGATTGTGCTCTCATAAAAAGAAATAAGTTGTATCTCCACTTTTGCATACTTGCTCTGTTTACAGGAAACAAAGTGTAGTGTCTATTTTCTTTCAACTAAAGATACTTGTTTCCATAACATCTAAAGCAATAATTACTAATGTGCAAAACTGATATTGGATTTACTGTTGCCCTCCTAAACCTTTCCTGCTTTTTCTTTTCTGTTTTGTGTAGTGAAGTAAAGGATATTTAAAAATTATTTTAAAGGCAAAAAAAATGTTTATTGTAAGAAACTGACATTTATTAAGTTCTTACTACATAACAAGCAATTTGCCAAGCATGGAGTTGTACAGAAAGGAAAAAATAATCCCTGTCCTTTGGGAGCTTATATTCTAATGGGGAATAATATATTAAATGGGGAACAATATATTAAAAATATCTACAAATAAGATGCATATAGATGGAAGATAAGCTTACAGAGAGAAAAGGCTCTAGCTAGGGGAAGGGAATGAGAGAGATCTCGTGCAGATAGTGCAGATAGTGGATTTTAGCTGTGCTTTGAAGAAAGCCTTGGGAGTCTTAAGACATGAGGAAGAACATTCCAAGTATGAAATGGGATATTAGGAACAACAAGTAGACTGATATCTCTAGACCTCAAGTGTATACAGAAGATAGTAAAATAAAAAGACTGGGAAAACATGGAAAGGATCCAGGCCATGAAGAGCTTTAAATGTCAGCAAACAACTTTATGTTTTGATTCTGGAGATAAAAATACCACAGGATATTTTGAATCTAGAAATAATTTGATTGACTCTATAAATGCTAGAGAGAAATGTGAGAAAAGAGAATCTGGCCATTCTTAGTGAAACATTTGATCTTAAAAACCAAAACAAATCAAAACTGCTCCACCCCCCCCCCCCAAATTCCCTCCCCTTTGCCAGAAGGATAAAATCAGAAAAAAAGGAATGAGATATAATTAAAAACAAACAAAAAAGGAAATAGAAAAAATTTTGACTATATTTTAAAATAACATGTTTTTCCTCTTTTCCATAGGAAAGCTAAGTTCTGAACAGAAGACACTTAAAAAATTGAGGCTATTATTGATTTTATATGATTAAAAACTAGGTCTTTCCAATATAAATTTATGGTTGAACAGATTTGGAATGGTATATAGTAGGCCTTAAAATAAGAGAGATTGCTTTAGAAATTGAATGTTCCTCATCTTCAAACCTATATAATATACTTTAGAAGGTAGAGGCAATCCCTACAGTATTTACCTATAAGACAAATACTTCCTGTGATCAGGAAGACCAGAATTGGAAAATGGGGGGAAAAAACTTTTATAGAGAAATATTGGGAATTAAAATTTTATCTACTTTTATGATTTGAAATTCCATTTAAAAAATACAAACATTTAGTGCCTACTGTATGGGCTGGATACTATGCTAGATGTTGGGGGACTCAAGTTAACAACTAGCCAGACTTACATTCTAAAAGGGTCAAATATAACACATAAATAGATAATTGACTGCAAGATAATTTAAAGAGGGAAAGAACTTTAACAATAGGCAAGGAGGGGAAGGTTAGGAAAGGAACCTGGAACATAACAAAAAATGATTTTACAGTCCTCAGAAAGGCCATGGGTACTGGGTTAAAGTAGTCTAGAAGTTTTGTGGGAAAGTGAATCCTTTCAGTATTTCTTAGTCCCCTTTTCTGTCTGCTACTTTCAAGGGCTATCTTTGTATCCAGTGCTCTTCTTAGTTTCCCTATTGGATTCTCTTTCAAGTGTTATTAAAAATTTGAAGACATGTGGCTTTTTTAACTTAATAGTTAATTTGGATATGCCCATAATCAAGTTTAGATTGTGATTAAAAGACCACCTTTTCAGAAGACTTGCACCTTTTCAATTATATGGGTAGCCATATCTGTTCTCTTTATATAATGTCACAGAGATGGCTTTATGCTTAACAAAGACTTGATTTTTTTTAATTCAGTTGATGTTCTACATATGACTATTAATTAAAAAATACCAACAATGATAATCATTAAGCCAGTCAGAGTTAGAGATTTATGGAGTGGCATTATTTAAAATTGTAATGAAGTCTCTATGTCTGAAATACTAAAAGACATATTTGTTTTATACAAAATACAGCATTAGCTCTTAAATTACTGTAGTGCATATTATTTTGCATTTAGAGTTAAATATAGCTTTTATTTTTATCAACATTTATCATTATTTAGTTCCCTTATCTGTAAAGTGAGAAATTTAACTGGATAATCTCTAAGTTCCCTTCTAGTTCTTTATAAATATTTATTGAATATGTAAGGTTCTGGGAATACAAAGAGGCATAAAGAATGGTCCCTGTATTCATGTAGTTACAGGGGATGGGAGGTGGCGAGTATGAAGGAGAAGATGGAGAATAAACCATATTTGTAAAAGATAAATAGAATAATAAAATGTCAGAGGTGGAAGAACATTTAGTCCATTTCCCTCATTTTACAGATGAGGAAACTGAGACCCAGATGGGAAGTGGCTTATCCGAGTTTACAAAGATAGGACTCCAGCCCAGGTATTCTTTAAGATTCAGTTCAAATGCTACTTCCCGTAAGAGGCTTTTTCTGCTTCCCTCTGTTTTTAGTGCCTTCCCTTATCCTCAATCACTGTGTATTTTTTGTATATCTCTTGTATTATCTGTGAACATGTTGTTTTTCCCTTGTAGAATTTAAACTCATTAAATGAGATACTATTTTACTTTTTTTATCTCCAGTGTCTACATAGTCACTGACACACAATAGGCACTTAATAAATATTTTGTGGTTAATCAAAGTCTAGTGTTCTTGCCCCACATCTCTTGCCCACTTTACCACTTGCCCACAAAAACAATAATACTAGGTAATATATTCTAAGTGGCCTTTACAATAAATACTTTAGGAGATCAAAGGAGAGAAAACTGGACTGACATGACTAGGAAAGTCTTCAGGTCCATGTCCTCAGTTTTCAAAAGCACCAGTTTATTTTTAATATGTTTTTCACATTCACAGTTTTGCATTTTTTTTGTATCTGTTAAAATACTTTATAAGGGACTATGACTATCAATGTTGAAACCACGACTGAAATAATTATAAAATCATAGTGACCTTAAATGTTTTTCATTATTTAGCAGCTACCTTTTTAAAAAAGCCAGCATATTCTTAATTGTTTTAATTTGCTAAAGCAACATGCTTAAAGAGAGGAAAAAAGGAAACGAGTTAAACTTAAAACTGGTCCTTAAACATACCAGTTGTGTGCCCAGGCACTGTGAGGCATATGTAGTCATATCCTTATTTTATCTTTGAGGGAACTAAGGCAGACAGGTGAAGTAACTTGCCCAGGATTATATAGCTACTAAATGCCTGAGGTCAGAATTAAATTCAGGTCTTCCTGACTCCATGCCCAGCATCCTATCTACTTCACTTACCTAGCTGCCAATTAGGATTGCAAAGAGGATGCCTGAGAGGCAGTCTTGGACTCAGAAAGACCTTGCTTCAAGATCAGTTTCTGGCATGTACTAGCTTATAACCTTAGACAAGTCAATGTACTACTCAGTGATCCAGGCAAATCCAAGATTTTAAACTAGTTATAGATGAGTTGGTAGTGTTATCTTCCACTCCAAAATTTTCCTACACTCATGAAATCATAGGACAGAGTGAAAAGCAAGTACATAAAGCATTTTGGATACTTTTATAAAACTGTGGAGTTTTCAGATATTTTTAAAATATTGTTTAACTTTTTAAAATGAATGTGTGCTTTGTTTTAAAACAAAAGAAAAAAAAAGATGAGAGTCTAGTGACCAGATGAACATTAGAGGCATACAATATTGGCTAAAGCTAATATTACATTTTTATTCATTGTTTTATTCAGGGAGTAGTAAAAATATTTTCACTACCTTTAAAAATTTTGAAATTTTTGAATGCATTAGTTAAACTATTCAGAGTCATTCCTCTTCAGTATATTCTTTAAGTCCAACTGCTTAAGGATAATTTACCAGGAAATAAATTTTTTGAATGTTTTTCCCATAACCTGAAATTTATGGTTGAAAATTCAGTAGTATGATCCAAGTATATAATATCTGAGGCAAATTTTTTTTTAAAAATCATTTAAGAAGTTGAAAATTGTGGAGTCATAGGGAAGTTAACTACCTTGGGGGAAATGAATCTTTCTGGCCCATCACCTTCTCTAGTTAGCTAAGAGGTAAAACTCTTTAGTTTGTTGTAGTCTTAAAGTCACAAGATAACTTATAGTAAGCACAGTGGACAGATTATTGTGTAGTGGAAAGAGCATTGAACTAGAAATTAGGAAGACTTGGGTTTCTTTGCCAAGTTTACTGGTAATTTGAGATGTGACTGTACAAGGCATTTCTCCATTTAGCTCCCTTCCTTGTAAAAAAGAGAGTGGACTAGAGAAATCTTTAAGGTCCGTTCCAACTTGAAGATCCTATCTTTTTATGAGTTAGTTAAAATCATGCAGTGATTTAGAGTGCCTTAGGACCAGAATTGTGAACATCAGGTTCCTCCTCAGTCCCTCAGTGAATCAAAAACATTTAAGTAGCTCTGTGTCGGGCACATGGGATATAGAAACAACAAGTGAAACTGTTTCTATTCAAATGAAACTTACATTCTTATGAAGGAGGTGAGTTCCATATGCTCCTACCAGAATCAATAGAAAGAGTAGCAAAATGGAAGAAGGTGATACTTGAACTGCATCTTTAAGGGAGAGACTTATGAGGCATCAATGAAGAGGGAGTATATTCCAGGCCTGATTGATGCCTAGTACAAAGACATCAAAATGTGAGATGTAATGTTAGATATGAAGAGTAGAGAGAAGGTCAGTTTGGCTGCATCCCAGAGAGTGGGAGAAGACTTGAAGTTGGAAAGATTGATTGGGACCAGGTTGAAAGGAGCTTTAAAACCAGAGACATTTATATTTGTTTCCTAGATGCAATAGGGAGCCAGTGGGGTTTATTAATTAGAGGAGTAACATGGTCATATCTGAGCTTAAGAAAAATCACTTTAGCTCTATCAAGGATAGATTGGAGTAGGAAGAAGTTTGTGACTAGAATACCAATTAGGAGACTGTTTCAGTAATATGTTGATGAAGGCTTCAATGAAGCTAATAATGGTGTGATTAGAGAGAAGGGGTTTGATATGAGAGTTGTTGTGGAGGTAGAAACAATAAGATTTGGCAACTTAATAAGTGTGCGGGATCAGTCAGTAGGCATTAAGTTTCTATGATAGACTAGAAGGGTGGTGGCAATAATGTTGCTTTTGAGAGAAATAGAGAAGTATTTTGGGTTTGGGGTAAAAAAAAATAATGAGTTCAATTTTGAACCTCTAGAGTTTGAGTTTGATTTAGGATATTAATGATGCAGGATTGAAGCTCAGGGAAAAGATTGGAGCTGTTTATATAGAATTGTGAATCATCTGCATAGAGATGATAATTAAACCTTTAGAAGCTGCTATGGTAAGCAAGATGGAATCTTGGAAACATCATTTAGGGAGCCTGGGTAGTGGCCAGGTGGTACAGTGGATGGAGCTCTGACCTTAAGAGTCAGGAGTACAGGAGTTTGAATCTAACCTCAGATGCTTAATTGTTACTAGCTGTGTGACCTTGGACAAGTCACTTAACCCGATTGTCTTGCATCCAAGGACATCTCCAGTCATCCTGATTCATAACTGATTACTGGACCCAGATGGCTCTGGAGGAGAAAATGAGGCTGATGACTTAGCACAGTCCCCTTACTCAAATTCAGTTCACATGCTTGTCATGGCATCACCTCCCTGATGTTGTGGTCTTCTTCAAAAATGAAGGACAGACATTCTACAGAAAGAATCAAAAGAGAGGATTTAGGACATGAAAACATCTAAAGGAAAAGAATATTCAGAAGAAGAGGTAGTCAGCAATGTCATATTCATCAGAAAGGTCAAGAAGGATAAGAACTGAAAAAAGACCATTAGACTAACCACTAAATGATTGTTGATAACCTAAGAGAGAAGGGTTTCTGGTAAGTAATGAAGTCAGGTGCTAAGGTGCTCAGAATGTGTTGAAGAGGAGGAAGAAATGCCAACAGCGAAAGGGAAAGGAAGGAATATGTATTTATTAAGCTCTGACTATTCCAGGCACCGTTACAAACATCTCATTTGATCCTCACAATATCCGTATGATATGGGTGCTTTTTTCATCCCCATTTTATAATTGAGGAAACTTAGGCAGACAGATGTTTATCCAAGGTCTATCAGAGGCTAGATTGTAACTCAAGGAGTTCCCTAAACTGGGATGTTCTGTACAGGTCTAGATTAAAAACACAAGACGTAATTCACTGGAAGCTTCAATTTAAAGAGAATTTTTTCTTTTTATTTCATTTTGGGAGAAAGGCAATAAACCCCCCAAAGCTCCCTTTGAACATCTGCTGAACAGATTCAGTAGTCTCTCTTATACCTTCTATTTGTGCATTTAATCGCTTCCACTCCCGTCTTCTCCAGCAGATTTCATCCTCAGCTATCTCCTCTCTGAAACCTTTAACCTCTTTCCCCATCTATTGGTTCCTTTTGTGCTGTCTTCAAATAATGCATCTCTCCAACCCTTAAAAAACCTCTACTAGACCTGACCATTTACTCAAGATCTCATCTTATATATCTCATCTACATTGTTAGGAAGACTCTTCTTCCTGGGTCCAAATCTGGTCTCATATACTTACTAGCTGTGTGACCTTAGACAAGTCACTTAATCTTGTTTGTTTCACAGGACTGAAACAAATGAACAATAATAACAGGGATTCCCAAAAAAGTGAGATGAAGAAGTGCATTACAGAGACAAAAGGTGAAATGCCAAATTTAAGTAGCAAGGAAAAGACTAGTTAGGCATTTAGAATGTGTGAAGGGGGAGTAATATGATATAAATTTGGAAATAGAGGGTAGATCCAAATTGTGGAAAACTTTATAAGCCTGGATAGAGGATTTATGTTTAAAATACATCAGGGAGCCATAGAACAATTTTGAAAAGAAGAAGATATTGTCAGCACATGAGGAAAGTCAGGAGTATCACAGGGTGAAGGGAGAAGAGTATGTAGGAGGCAAATTAACAGTGTCAAAAACTTGAGAGAACTTAATGAAAATGAGGACTGAGAAAAGTCTTCAGCAATTTAGAGATCACTGGTAACCCTGGAAAGAACAATCCCTGTCTAATGGTGGGATCAGAAGCCAGGTAAAGGAATTGAGGAGTGGAAAATGAAAAACTGGAGGCCATATGGGCAGGTGCCTTTTTTTTTAAAGTAAATATGCCTGTGAAAGAAGAGATGTAGAATGATAATCTGATAAGGTTTTAGGAGAGTTTTTCTTTTAAAGATTTTATTTTGAGTTTTACAATTTTTCCCCTAATTTTACTTAGCCCCCCCAGAAGGCAATTTGCCAGTCTTTACATTGTTTCCATGGTATACAGTGATCCAAATTGAATGATGAGAGAGAAATCATATCCTTAAGGAAGAAACATAAAGTAAAAGAGATAGTAAGATCAGACAATAAGATATCAGGTATTTTTTTTCTAAATTAAAGTTAATAGTCCTTGGTCTATACTCCGCAGTTCTTTTTCTGGATATAGATGATATTCTCCATCACAGACAGCCCCAAATTGTCCCTGATCATTGCACTGATGGAATGAGCAAGTCCATCAAGGTTGATCATCACCCCCATGTTGCTATTAGGGTGTTCAGTGTTTTTCTGGTTCTTTTCATCTCGTTCAGCATCAGTTCATGCAAATCAGGAGGGCCTTTTTTTTAAGGTTATGGAGATAGCTAGATAATTCATTTTTGTAAAGAACAGAGGAAGGCCACTAGTTAAGAGACTTAAGATAAAAACAAAACACTGAGTGCTTGCTATGTTCTAGAGATACAAAATAAAAGCAAAAACCTCTCTGTTTTCACAGAACTTTTATTCTACTGAAAACACAAACATGAACAGCTATTGGTATTTAGAGATTAGTTAGGTATGGAATAATTTGGAAAGGACAGTATCAGCAACTGGGATGAGTTAGGAATCTGGAAAGGTCTTAACTTGAAAGTGACCCTTGAGTCTTAAAGAAAATAAAGAAGGGAGGGAAAAGTACATTTTAGATATAGGTATCACAGCTAGTTTCATGTATGAGGATCAATAAAAAGGTTAGTGTTGCTGCAGCACCCAGTACTGGATAGTGGCTGCTAGAGGCGGTCCTGGTCTCTCTGAGTGTAAGATGGAAAGAGTATAAAGAAAGGGATCTATGTTGAAGAGAAAGGTAAGGGATGAGAACATTTATCTAGTGCCTCCTGTGTTAACCATGTGATGGGTGTGGGGGGAGAAAAGGAATAGAATAGAAAAGTCAGTTGGGGTCAATTTAGGAAAAACTTTGAATACCAAACCTTGAAGTTTATATTAGAGTCACACACACTCTACATTGTACTACACCACATATTAGGAAGAAACTTTGAAGCCATGTGGAATATAAGGATGGTACATGAGAAGGAAGAGTTATGGATGACACCAAGGTTGGGAAAATGAGAATTATAAGTGGACTGATTGAAGGGATAAATTACCAAAAGAGATTGAGGTTATGGATTCAAAGGCATAGCTAAAGAGATTGGTTTTGCTAAATAGAACAAAAGATGATGTCCGTGGAGCAGGGGAATAGGAATGAATTCATTGATGATTACCTTTCTTTTTCTCAGTAAGATAGAAGTTGTGAACATCATACTAAGAGGAGAAAATCAGGCTGAAGGAGGCACTGAGGGCTTAAGGAAATTAAAGTAAGTTTGGTACAGCCATTTTGGGGAGTGTGATGATCAAGGGAAACCTGAAGAATTACCAGGTAGCAATAAAGGCCAAGGGTAGCTAGGTGTCACAGTGGATAAAGTGCTGGGCCTAAAGTCAGGGAGACTCATCTTGATGAGTTCAAAAATCCCTTAACCCTGTTTACCTCCATTTCCTTATCTGTAAAATTAGTTGTAGAAGGAAATGGCCACCATCCAGTATCTTTGCCAAGGAAACCCCAAATGTGACCAAATGAGGTCATAAAGAGTTAGGCCTGAAATAATTGTATATCAATAAGGGCTAAGTCAAGGTTAGGTAATGTATTTTCTAATGGACCAGACAGCCTGGTCCTTTTTTGAGTGGCATTCAGCAGTACCTGAATGGAAGTGAAGCAACAAATGATGCGAGTACCTCAAATGTGGATGATGCAAAACAAGTTAGCAAGAAATTCATAAAGAATGATATGTGATTGAACTAATCAGTAACTTTAGGAATAGTTGTAGAGGCTGGAGCAAGGTACTGAACTGGGAGAAGGAGAAGGTAGAAGAGACAGAAGGTTGTAATGAGAATGAAGACTATTTTAGGGGGAGTTTGGCAGAAGGAGAGAAGGGAAGATAAGAGACTGTCATTGAGAGAAGAATTTCAGAATTCAGCATCAGGTAAGTAATGATGCTTACATGGGAGGGCAAGGGCAGCTTGGTGGCACAGTGGATAGAGCATTTCCCTTGGAGTCAGGAGGACAGGGGTTCGAATCTGGCCTCAGACATTTGATCCTTATGAGCTTGGGCATGTCATTTAACCCTGATTACCTCACATCCAAGACTATCTAGTTGTACTGATTCATATCTGGCCACTGGACCCAGATGATTCTGGAGGAGAAAGTAAGACTGGTGACTTAGCACAGCACCTCCTCACTTAAATCCAATTCATGTCCTTGTCACTTTCCTGATGTTGTGACCTTTTTTCGAAAATGAAGGACAAATATATGGGATGGGCATCCTTTTGGGTAACTGAGGTGGAGCAAAAATTTAGGGCATGGGAGTTGAGCTAAAAGAATAGGGAAATTGGGTCTCTTGTTTCCATATGTTGCCTTTATGGAAGTCTTCTGTGATTGCAGGGATAAATTTGGAGGGGGGGAGTATGAATTAGATATTAGAAGGAAGAGAGGAAGAAAATGCTCTATAGATCAATAAATAGGATAAAATGTTATACAGTTATCCTTTCCACATGTGACTTTTCCCAACATGGTTTCTATAGATTGTAGATCAGCATAAAAAACTAAATGGGAATTTTGGGCAAGTTTTGCAAAAGCCAGAAATGACACAGGAAGACCAGTAGATAACAGAAAAAGTTTACAAATTCAGAAATGCATAAAATATGTGCATATTATTTTATAATATCAGCATTTTATCTTCTAATATCTTAGTACAGATTTCTTTGATAGAAAAGGAGAGCCAAAAAATTTTCCAGATTGCCAGGGATAACTGTACAATGTTGTGAATCTAGAAAGAAGAAAGTTTCTGAGTGCTTATGTTGGTGAAAATAAGAAATATACTTAATTCTCCACCTCTCACAAAGTAGTAGGGGTAAATATAGTAAAGGAAATGGAAGGAATTTTTACAAGGAATAAGAAAAGGAGAACCTAGTACTGTAGATGGTGATTGATTTCTCTAGGAAGCCCAGGTGTCTGGGAGCTTAAGAAAATGGAAAGAGTATGAAAGAAAATTATTTAGGATGAAGACATAGAGAAAGAGGAAAAAGGAAGGGGACAAGCATAGTCCCTAGCACATACTTAATAAATGCTTGTGAAATGAATGAATCAATGGGGGGGGGGGGGGACAGGATAATAGTGTGTTTAGTGTTAAGAAAATTTATTTTTTGATCTCCTAATCTTGAAACTATGACTCATTAACTCTTTTGATATATTGGCAGTTTGGGCCTTTGTAGTTGTAAACACAGCTTAACATATTACTAGGCATAAGCATCATAACATTAATCAGAAGTGAATTCCAGTACAAAAGAGGTTTGACATATTCTTAGCTATTTTATACTCACTTAAAATCAATAGATGAAAAAAAATGAAATCGATAAATACAAGTTGCTACACATCAATTCATAGATAAGAACTATTTCTTAAAAGTCATTGAATTAATTTAACATGCCATAAAACTATCTTAGGTCAAGCAAAATTCACATGAGGGAAGAGGGGATAGCATTTTTCAGGTGTTTTCTCATGTAAAATGAAGTGGTTGAACTTGACTTTTTAGATCTTTTCCAGCTCTAAATCTATGCTCCTAGAAGATCTTTGCAGCATAATTATTTTGAAGGGATAAAACAAAGATTCCTTACCTTAGCTTACATTTTTTTTTTTTTTTTGGATGGAAGAGAATTAATAAATGAATCATACTTAAGCAAGTCATTTTATTGGAATGTACTACCTTGCAGAGGCTTAAGGAAAGAAGTCTCTTCTCTTCTTTTTTAGATATACAGTGACAAAGGACTCTGGGTTTTTGTACTTTTTTTTTTTTTAAGGATTTTTGCAAGGCAAATGGGGTTAAGTGGCTTGCCCAAGGCCACACAGCTAGGTAATTATTAAGTGTCTGAGGTGGGATTTGAACTCAGGTCCTCCTGACTCCAGGGCTGGTGCTCTATCCACTGCACCACCTAGGCACCCCTTGCCATGTACTTTCAATCTTCTATGTTCTGTGAACAAGAAAAACCCAGGTTTGAATATTTCAGAACCAGTTTGGAAATTTCCATTTTTATTTTTTATACATATAAATATATAAATAAAATATACATTTTTATTTCTTTATATATTTGGGAAATTATTTTTAAAAACAATCGAAGGAAATTGACCTTGATTTTGTGTGTGTGTGTGTATGTGTTGCATTCATAGATTTTATTGAGTGATAAGTTTTGGTGAATTTCCCAAGTTTTGAATATGTTTATTGTTTCCTTTTAAAATGAATTCTTAAAATTTTCAAGCTGAGTTTCCATTAGAATTCTTGAAAATGAAAATGATCTTAATTGGTGATATTTTATTGGAAAATAGACACAACAATCATCACCTGAGATTGTGATATCTCTTTTATAATCCTGAGCTGTTAACTTGTCTCAGGAGATAAGAGATCTAATTGTTCTGCTTAATTTATTTCCTAGAGGGAGAAAAAGAAATAAAACATTGCATGTCTTTTGAATTTTTTTTTTGTTGTTGTTGTTGTTCATTCCTTACAATAAATGATAATCTTTCCTGGATTTCGTTGCTGGATGTTATGATAACATATCTTAATTCTTTTTGGTTTTAAGGTTTTATGTGGGCTTAATTTGATTTAAGGTGAAAAGTAACATTTTGATATTTTCTCTTTACCTTTTCTGTATATAGAGAGGCAGATGAGGGCTGTAAAAAGCCTTTAGAAAGATTGCTGAACATCTGGCAAGAAAGAAGTGTTTATGGCGGTGAGTTCATTCAACAGCTGAAGTTATCTATGGAAGACTCTAACAGCCCTCCACCTAAAGGTAGAAATATGTTTTATTGTTGGTTCTTAATTGTGTTAAAAATGGAAGATAGAAAATGTTCAATGGGAGCTTCTATGAATAGTTAATCATTAAAGAATTCATCAGAGAAACAGTAGTTGGTAATTATAATAGCAACTTATTTATATAATCCTTTAAGGTTTGCAAGATGTAATTTCCAACAGCCAGTAAGGTAGGCAGTATAAGTATGATCTTAGTTTTGAAAGATAAAAAAACTTACATTTTGAGAATGTAAATGATCAGCAATGAACTGAAGCAACCCTTTACAACTAAAAGAGGTGAATTGCTGATCTGCATTGATAGGTGCTTCCTCATTGGGACTTTCCTATAGCAGTGAAATCCCAGGCACTATGTTTGTCTTGGTGAAAAGGAACAACAATTTCTGTGTTCAAGTACTTATATTTTACCAGGGAATACAACTTTACACAGAAAAGAAAGTACAAGATAATTTAATGAGAAACAGAGAGTACCCACAGCTATCCCCTGGTTGATCAGGAAAGGTTTTTGCAAGGGATGAAACTTGAGTTGAACCTTCAAAGAAGCCATAGATTCTAAGAGTTTGAGGTGAGCAGGAAATTTATTCCAGGAATGGGTGATAACCTCTGCAAATGGGAGTTGGAATGCTAAGTGAAGGAAACAGCAAGTAGGGTGGAATGTAGAGTACAGAGGAATTTCTGGAAAAAATAGTTTGGACCTAGATTGTAGAGGGCATTTGGTGCCAAGCTGAAAAGTTTGTATTTTTATCTTAGAAATATCTCTAGAGTATGTACTAGGCAACCACTGATGATTTTTGAGCAGAGTCATATAGTCATATATGTACTTTAGGAAATTTATTACAGTAGGTATGTAGAGGCAAATTGAAAACAGGAAGAACTTTAGGAGGCTATAAAGTGGTCAGATGATGAAGCAATGGGAGTTTGGGTTGAAGAGGAAACAATGAGAAAGATAAGAGATGTTGTGGAGTTATATCTGACAAGATTTAATAAGTGATTGGTTCTTTAGAATAGGATAGGGTGACTTCAAGGTCAACTTCCAGTATGTTAGCTAACTTTTGTGTGATGAAGAATAATAGTATTTTAAGTGAAACAGGGAAGTTTAGAGAAAGGGAATGAATGTCTTGCAGGTAAATTGTGGTGGGATGGGAGTTCAGGAAAGAGATTAGTTTTAGGTGTGTACATCTGCATAGGAATGACAGTCATCCATAGAATCTAATGAGATCACTTAACATGCTGAAAGGGAAGAGGGCAGAATATGATTGAATTTTTGTCTTCCTACTCTTGAATTCTATGGCACTTCTAAATGCAGTCTTGAATAATAGTATCTTTGTTTACCATATCACACTTTTGACTTGTCTTGAGTATGTAGGCCATTAAACACCTATTGGATCTGTTTTAGATTATTGGCTAGCCATGTTTCCTCATCTTGTATTTGTAGAGTGAATTTATTCAACCCCAATGTAAGACTTTTAAGTTAATCCTTATTAAATTTTGTCTTGCTAGACATAGCTTAACATTATAGACTGTTAAACTCTTTGGATTTTCTTTATTGTCTAGGATGTTTAGCTATTCCTTATAGCTTTGGGTCATATGCTTGTATAATAAACAGACTGCAAACTTTAATCATGCTGATTAAAAAATGATAAATAGCACAAGACCAGAGAAAGATCCCTGGGTTGCTCCATTAGAGACTTTCTTCCAAGTTGACATTGAGCCACAATTAAATTTCAATTAATGCAGACTTGAATAAAGAGAAATTTGATATAGTGTGAATTATAAACTACGAGGTCATGTTTAATGCCAGCAAAAATTTATTCAATGTCCTTTATGAGAGGAAGGTAAGGGTTTTTAACATGCTGCCACATAGTTATTATGTGCTTGATTATCATCTTGTGAGGATGTGAGGCATACCATATTACCAACAGTTCTATTAAATTTTTTTTAGAAAGAACCCTTAGCAAAATGGAGATAAGGAAGAACCCTTCATTTGGATACACTACCAGTGCAAAACAAATAAATAAATAAATAGGTTTATTCCTTCATTAGAACAAAACTTTGTTGTAATTGAATAGGATGGATGTTGGAATGCCTGAATCTATGGAATGGAATATTAGAAAACATTTATGTAAAATAAAAAGATAAAGTTGCATTTGTTGATTTATATATAGCTATATGGAAAAAAGTGTTAGAAATACAACATCTTTTAATTTTATGAATTAAGATTGCAATTAAAAACTCATTCTTCTTAGCAGATCAGCTGTTCAAACAAAAAAACTTCAAATTTAAGACAATGGAAGGAAAAATGAAGTAGATAATCAAGAGTTTTACTGCAAACTGGTTTGGTTGCTCTAAAACTGAGTTCAGTTGCGTAATGTTAAAATTACCAGAGTGGCGGCTAGTGTGGATGAAAATAGAGTAGCTAATATATTCTGGTGTTTTGTTGTGGTTTTTATTTTTATTTTTATTTTTGCAAGGCAGTGGTATTAAATGACTTGCCCAAGGTCACACAACCAGGTAATTATTAAGTGTCTGAGGCCATATTTGAACTCAGGTACTCCTGACTCCAGGGCCAGTGCTCTATCCACTGTGCCACTTAGCTGCCCCAAGAACTTAAATTTCTAAGAAAGAAAAAGCTTGATCTGAATTTAGAGTCAACAAGGATCATCTGATATTTTTATTGGGAGGTAATGTAGAAAGAAGACTTTAAATTAAAATGAGTTTTTGTTCATCAAAATCCTTATGCTCTAAAAGATATTAATCTATCATTTCCAGTTTTTTAGTGTTTTAAATAATAAAAAATGAATGCTTTTATTATTTTAGCCCAGTTCTTGAAAAATATTTTAAAAATATTTAATATTTAATACTTTTTTTGCATTTCAGACATTACTGATTTTAAAGTCCTGGGTCATTGTGTGAAAATGGGAGCATACAACTTTCCTGAGATGTGTATAAAGCTCTTTGCATCTACCAATATATTTTGCAGATTTAGAGTTGATAATTCCATCTTAACTACCAAAATATTTTAAATAAAATAATGTTTTCATCATCTTATCAGTGTAGACTCAGCTTTAGATATACTATCATTTTTTAAAATTTTGTTTTCTGTAACTTCTGTAATAAGTTTGAATAGATAATACTTTTTTATCCTTTTATATTAACAAAAAGGAAAGACTCTTAAAAATTTCATTGCATATTTCTCTTCTCCCCTCCTCTCCCCTCACCTCCCTCTCTCTTCTCGGATTTTGCAAGGCAAATGGGGTTAAGTGGCTTTACCAAGGCCACACAGCTAGGCAATTGCTAAGTGTCTGAGGCCAGGATTTGAACTCAGGTACTCGTGACTCCAGGGCCAGTGCTCTATCCAATGTGTCACCTAGCCACCCATCATTGCATATTTCTGTTGGATTGGAACCAGGTTACCATATTTAAAAGATGTAACAATAACTTATAATAGTACATATTTGAGTAGTATCACCTGTTAAAGGGATTTATTTTTTATTTTTATTTTTTATTTTTTTTAGATTTTTACAAGGCAAACAGGGTTAAGTGGCTTGCCCAAGGCCACACGGCTAGGTAATGATTAAGTGTCTGAGACCGGATTTGAACCCAGGTACTCCTGACTCCAGGGCCGGTGCTTTATCCACTGCGCCACCTAGCCACCCCAAAGGGATTTATTTTTGGTGCTAATCGAGATGTGACTGTTTTAATTCCACATCATTTAATGTCACTAATCAGTGATTCTTCTGTGGATCCAGCTATTCAACCAGTTCCAAAAACACTTAACTGTAGCATATATTGTTTTCATCTTGTCTTTGAGAATAGTGTAAGAAATTTTGTCAAATACTTAAGATCTGTGTAAACTGTGTTGGTAGTATTTGATTTACCAGTCTGGTTGCTTAGTCATCAGGCTTTAAGTGCTTCCTAGGTGCTTGTGTTAAGTACTGGAGATAAAGGATCAGTAAAAGCATGGTCCTTGACTTCAGGGAGCTCACATTCTAAAGGATATGAGAGGGGTGGCTAGGTGGCGCAGTGGATAAAGCACCGGCCCTGGAGTCAGGAGTACCTGGGTTCAAATCCGGTCTCAGACACTTAATCATTACCTAGCCGTGTGGCCTTGGGCAAACTACTTAAACCCGTTTGCCTTGCAAAAAAAAACAACCCTAAAAAAAAAGGATATGAAACCCATGCGTGTGAACGCATTCAAACACACACACACACACACACACACACACGGATATAAATACATATATTTATATATATGTATGTATCCTCATGATTTCTTGGTCACCTTGTTCCCATGCTTTTAAGCATGATGTTTTCAGCCATTCTATCAAATCCTGTTCCTGAGTATGAGTATCAGGGTCAACTATCTCATGTAAATTCTTCTACTTGAAAAGACTCCAAGCCAAAACCAAAATGGAGGTGTGTTGGTACATGATCTTGTGTTTGTAGATGATAGTGTGCACTCAATGTAGCCTCTGAAGCTGAGATGCAACAAAGTATGGATTGATTCTCTGGTCTAGCAATTAACATCAAGAAAACTCGGGTATTCTGTCAACTAGCACCACACCATCCTTGTGTTAAACCTTTGATTACAGCAAATGGAGTAGTTTTAAATACTGTCTGAACAAGTTCATTTACCTCGGCAGTGCACATTGATGATGAGGTTGACAAAGGCATTGCCAGGGTTAGCTCAGTATTTGGAAGGCTCTGAAAGAAAATGTGGAAGAGAAGACTACCAAACTGAAGGTCTACAGAGCTGTTGTATTGACCTCATTGCTGTATGTCTTTGAAACCTGGACAGTCTATCAGTGCCATGCCAAGAAACTGAATCACTTCCATTTAAATTTTCTTGGGAAGAGTCTGAAGATCGCCTTTCAGGAGAAGATACCAGACAGTGAGGTCATTTCTTGAGCTAAACTGCTAACTATTCAAATGTTACTAGGAGTGCAACTACAATGGACTGGTCACATTGTTGGAATTCCAGGCATACACTTGCTAAAAATAATATTTTATAGAGAACTCACACAGGACAAGAGCTCATGGGGGTGGGGGGGGTAGGATTTAGAAGAAATACAGGATCACTCTGAAGGTCTCTGTAAAGGACCTTAATTAAATTAGGCAGCATGAAAAATATTGGCACAGATCTCCCAGAATGGTATGCCCTCATCAGAGAGGGTGTTTTACGCTCTTTGAGCAAGGCAGAGTTGAAGCAGTTCAAAGGAAACGTGAAATGCAGAAGTTTAATGTACTCACCCCAGATGTTTATATGGACGATTTATGCCTCTCCTGTGGTAGAGCACTCTGAGCAGCCACAGTCAGACACATTGTAACTTGTCTCTAAGATAGTGATGTTGTTTTGGTCTTTTTCAATAACAAAAACAAAGGACAAGTAGAAAAAGAATATATGTATGCATGTAAAATTTTTTTTTGATAGTATGTATCTAAAATTTAGGAGCAGTCTCAGAAGGGACAGGATCTGAAAGTGTCTTCTTCAGAAAATAGGATTTAATTTGAATTTTGAAGAAATTCAGGGGAAGTGAAAAGGGTATAAAGAGCATTTTAGTTGTCAGGTAACCAGAGCATATGCACTGATAGAATGTCTTCTGTGAGGAACAGCAAATAGGCCACAATTACTAGATTATAGAGGGAAGTAGAAAGGCAAAAAGGAAACAGGGTATGAAGAAATTCAAATGCCAAACAGAAGATCCTGAAGGTAATACAAAAATATCAGTATTTTATTAAGTAGGAAGGTGATGACAAGGTCAGACCTGCATTTTGGGGGAAACTTTAGATAACAGATGTGGAGTAAATACTAGTGATGAGTTCAAAATTAACACCTGGGGGATTGGGAGGATAGTGGTGTCCTCAACAGTGATTGTTAAATTGAAAAAGAGAGGAGTCTTTTGGGGGAAACATTGAGTTCTGTTTTAGGAATGTTGAGTTTGGGATTATTGTGGGACATCCAGTTTGAGATGTCCAAAAGGTAGTTAATGATGCTGGAATGGAATTTAATGGGAGGGAGACATTTGGGTTAGATAAATAGTTTTGAAAAGCATTTGCAAAAAGATGATAGTTGAACTTATTGAAGCTCATAAGATTACTAAGCAAGTTAGTATAAAGGGAACATGGAATAGGATCAGGGACAGAGTCTTGTCTTCTCTCAATTCCTGGCATTTCTCTAGTCCCACCTAAGTATCCTGCCTTCTACAAATAGCCTTTTGTTATTTCCCTAAATGCTAGTGATTATCTCCTATTTATCCTTTCTATATCTCCCTTTTGTGTATAGTTATTTGCATGTTATTTCTCCCATTGTTCTGTGAGTTCTTTGAGAGTAGGAAATGTTTGAATTCTTTTTGGTCTTTCTTTGTATCACTTTTTTGGTCTTTCCTTGTATTCCTAGTACTTAACCCAGGGTAGCTAGGTGGCTCAGTGGATAAAACACTGGCCTTGGAGTCAGGAGAAGGAAAGTTCAAATACAGCCTCAGACACTTACTAATTTCACACTTTACTAACTTTGTGACTTTGGGCAAGATACTTAACTCTGATTACCTTGCATCCAGGGCCATCTCTGGTCATCCTGATTCATTTCTCTGGCCACTACACCCAGATGGCTCTGAAGGAGAAAGTGAGGCTGGTGACTTAAACAGCACTCCCCTCACTCAAATCCAATTCATGTGCTTATTATGGTATCATCTCTCCTGTCATGATGCTTTTCAAGAAGAAAGGACAAATATCATCATCATGATTATCATTAGTACTTGATCCAGTAGGTGAGAAATACTTGTGGATTTGAGGATTTGACAGTATCAAAAACTTAATAGAGGTAAAGGAGGATGAGGATTGAGAAAACATCATTAGATTTGGCAATTAAGAGATCCATCCATGGTAGCATGGAAGAGATTGATTGCATAGAATAGGTTGGAAACAGATGCAAAGGGTTTTAAAGTGAGTGAAAGAAATTTTGTTAAAAAAGGAAATGAAATTAGACTGCTCTTGATAAATCTGTTCTGGCTCTTTTCCTTTTTCAGATGTTCACTACCATTTCTTTAGTGTATTTTAGGATTTTGCCAGTAATTGAAGTCAAGCTTATAAATTGTAATCTCTGCTTTTTAAAAAAGATTTGGAGAAGTCAATGACATTAGCCTTTCTCCTCTCCTTTTCTCTACTGTTTTCAAAGATCAATGAGAGCAGTAATTTGTTCTTCATATTTGCCAGTTCTTTTATTACTTTGGAATTTAGTTTGTCTAGGTCTGGTAATTTGAATTTATCTGGAGTAGTTAGATAATCTCTTAGCATGTCCCAATTTGTACCCTGTAGTCCAAAGTTCATTCTCTTGGACAGATAAACTGTTTGAATTGAGCAGCACTACTTCCAGTATTCATCTCACCCTTCTTTGATTCTACTCTTTTTCTTAGTATTCCTTTAAAAACAAAACAAAATAAACAAAAAACAAAGAACTTTGTTGACCTTGGTTTTTTCCTTAATCAACCTTTCATTGTGAGATTTGACATTCTTTAAAGTCTTTATAGTCTTTAAAGACTATGCCTTGCTTTTGTATTCATATTGGTTATGTCTTCTGTATATCTCATTAAAATCAAAGTTGTTTAGTGAATTTCCTGTGAAAAACATTGATTTCTTTAGACATTTTATCTTTTTCTTCCTCATAGAGATTGCTTCTTAGTTTTTCAGAAATTTTATTTTTGAGAGCCTCCCATTTTTCCTGGTCTGACTTTTCCTCTGTAGAACCTTATGAGATCCTACATACTCTTTTACTTAAAATGTTTGAAATCAGTTCTCTTAAAATTAAGTGTATGTGTCATATTCTGTGTAACTTTTCTTTTCTGTCACAAATTCAATGATGGAATGGCTGATTCCTACCAGAGATTCCCATCATTTATCATTTATACCCTTGCATTCAGCTTCTCTTTGCCATTGAGAACCAACTTTTAAAAAAAAGCAGTTTCCCTTAATGGGTTTTTTTTTTTTTTGGCCTTTAAAGAATTAAATTATTATTGAGGCTAGCACGGAAATTATTAATGTTCTCGTTTTGGCAGAAAAAAGAGCTCCAACAGATATCTAGATAATGGAAGTTCTTTATATCCTTGTATCATACCTCCATGCCAGGCTTGTGATAGGTTTTCATTTGTCTCAAATATTTCTTTCTGTCTAGGTAATCTATTGTATTGTTTCTTGTCTTGATTTTTTTCTAAATGCTTTTCACTATACTTTTCACCTCTGCTGTAGATTTCTTGACATAAGTATGTCCTATTACCATAAACTAAATCTCTCTCTCCCTTTGAATATTATTTACTCTTCCAGAACCATATTCAAAACATGAGTCAGTCCTTTCTTACAAATTTTAATGTGAAGTCCAGTTTTCCAACTTACTTGTTAACTATTAATTTTATGCATTTGTATATCGAAATATGAAACCATGTGTTTTATTGCTGATTCTTTTTTGAATTTTCTTTCCTCTGAATTCTGGACATCTTTGCTGCTATTCTTCCTATACTACTTTCAGTCTATTTAACTTTGATATACATAGGTATATTTGTTATTCTGCCTTCCTTTTAATTTTTAAGTTCTTTTGATTAGATTTTTCAAGACTCAGCATGTATGTTTTCACTGCTGGCAATAATCCATTCCAGGTCAAGATCCAGGTGTTCACGTATTTTTAAACCATGGTCAAGAAATTAAGAAATCAAGTGCTTGTTGCACTTTTTGTTTTGTTTTTTCCTCTCTATGAGTTACACTGGTTTGTTTTTTCTAAGTTCCTCTATATTCATTGTAACAAATATTTTTGTTGTCTTTTTTTGCATTACTATCATTTCTTATTTTATGCCCTCTACCCCAAGCCCTCATCCTCTGGACCAAAATGCAAAGTAATTGGGGGAAAATGCTAAATCAACCAACATATTAAACCACTCTTTGGTTTTCTTGTTCCCTTTTGTTCAGTGGTTTGTTGTTTTTGAGATTTTGGTAATAAGGTAGGTTCTCAAGCAGTAGATCAGGACAAAATCTGGTATAAAGAGGCTCTTGCCCTCAGCATCGTATAAGCTGGAAATATAAAATATTATTAAAAGTTTATATTCAAAAATATACTAGAGGTGGGGCGGCTAGGTGGCGCAGTGGATAGAGCACCGGCCCTGGAGTCAGGAGTACCTGAGTTCAAATCCGGCCTCAGACTCTTAATAATTACCTAGCTGTATGGCCTTGGGCAAGTCACTTAACCCCATTGCCTTGCAAAAAGTAAAAAATATATATATACTAGAGGCAATGAGACATACAGTGGATCCAGGGCCTAGAGTCAGGAAGACCTGACTCAAATTCAGATTTTATCTCACATACTTTCTAACCTTATGACCCTGAACAAGTCATTTGACCTTTGCTCAGTTTTTCCACCTCCAAAATGGATATATTAATAGCCCCTACATCACAGGATTGTTGAATAAAACCCAATGATGTTTGTAAAATGCTTAGCATAATGTAGGTGCTTAATAAGTACATATTCCCTTTCTCTTTTTCTTCCTCACATTTCATAGAATGGAAACTCTACAAATTCTAGAATAAAGTGACTTAAGAAACATTCCCACTTGGGTTTAAAAATCTAACTTAATTGGAGGGAGGTGGGGCAGGACAGGGGACAGGAAAGATAAGGGAAGAAGGGACTGATAAAAGGGAAGGGAAGGTGTTAGTGAAAATAATCTGAAAGTTAAATTCCTAAACAAAAAGTCAAAGGGGAAAGGTAGTAAAATTTTGGGGAGGAGGAATAAGAGAAAAGGAAAGAGATAGATATAAATGGAGAAAGATAACATGGAAGGAAATACAGAATTGGTAATCTTAACTAAATGTGAATGTGTTGCGCAAAATGAATTAAAAGCCAGAGTCCTACAACATGTTGTTTACAAGAAACACATTTTAAGCAGAGATATACCCACAGGGGAAAGGTAAAAGGTTGGAGCAAAATATATTATGCCTCAGCAAAAGTAAAAAAAAATTTGGGGTAGTGATCCTAACCTCAGACAAATTAGAAGCAAAAATCAATCTCCTTAAAAGGGATAAGGAAGGAAACTACATCTTCTTAAAAGGCACCATTGGTAATGAAGCTATGTTATTACTAAACATGTATGCAGCTAGTAGTATAGCATCCAGATTCCTAGAGGAAAAGCTGAGTGAATTACAAGAAGAAATAGATAGCAAAACTTTAATAATGGGAGACCTCAATCTCCCTCTCTCAACTAGATAAATGTAACAACAAAATAAACAAGGAGTAAGTTAAGAATGTGAATGAAATCTCAAAAAATCTTAGATATGATAGCACTCTGGAGAAAACTTAATGGGAATAGAAGAGAATATACCTTTTCCTTGGCAGTACATGGCACCTTCACCAAAACTGACCATGTAGTAGGGCACAAAAAACCTTAAGGTGAAATGCAGAAAGGCAGAAATAATACACACCTCTTAGACCATGATGCAATAAAAATTACATGTAAGAAAGGGTCAGGGAAAGATAAACCAAGAGCTAATTGGAAAATAAATAACTTTATTTCAAATATGGGTGGGTCAAACAGAAAATAATAGAAGTAATCAGTAATTATATCCAAGTAAATGATAATAATGAGACATCATACCAAAATTTGTGGGATGTAGCAAAGGCAGTTTTGAGGGGAAACTTTAAATCTCTAATTGCCTATATGAATAAAATAGGGAAAGAGGAGATCAGTGAATTGGGTATGCAACTAAAAAAGCTAGAAAAAGAACAAATTAAAAACTTCAATTTAATTCCAAACTAGAAATTCTGAAAATCAAGGGGAGACTAATAAAATGGGAAAGCAAGAAAACCATTGATCTCATAATTAAAACTAAGAGTTGGTTTTATGAAAAAAAGCCAATAAAATAGACAAATCTCTGATTAATCTGATTTTTAAAAAAGAAGATAACAAAATTACCAGTATCAAAAATGAAAAGGGTGAAGTAACCAAAACTGAGGAGGAAATTAAAGAGATAATTTGGAACTACTTTGCTGAACTATATGCCAATAAATTGGACATGGATGAATGGATGAATATTTATAAAAATACAAACTGCCCAGATTAACGGAAGAGGAAATAAATTACTTAAATAATCCCATTTCAGAAAAAGAAATTGAAGAAACCATCAATAAACTCCCTAAGAAAAAGTCTCCAGGAAAAGATTTATTTACTTTCAGGATTTTTCTCTTTCATCTGATAGTTTGGGAATTTGGCTACAATATTCTTTGGCATTTTCATTTTGGGATCCCTTTCCAGAGGGGATTGATGTATTCTTTCAATAACTATTTTACTCTTTGGTTCCATGATATCAGGGCAGTTTTCCATCACTAAATCCTGTAATATTGAGTCCAGGCTTTTTTTTTTTCTCTTCAGTGTTTTCAGGAAGACCAATAATTTTTAGGTTATCTCTCCATGATCTATTCTTGATGTCAGTGGTTTTGCTGATGAAGTATTTTACATTTTCTTTTATTTTTCAATTTTTTGGTTTTAACAATTTCTTGTTGTCTTATGAAGTCATTGGTTTCCACAGACTCCATTCTTCTTTTTAGGGCAGAATTTTCTTCATTTACCTTTTGCATTTCCTTTTTCAATTGATGGTTCTATTTTTGTAAGAGTTTTCCATTTGACCAGTTGAGGTTTTGAGAGAATTATTTTCTTTTTGCATTTGTCCAATTATATTTTCCAAGGATTTGTTTTCTTGTTGCAATGTGTTAATCTTCTCTTGGGTTTCTTTTTCCAAATTGTCCAATTTTCCAATTGATTTTTAAACTGCTTCCTGATTTCTTCAAGGAAGTCTTTCTGTGCTGGAGACTTAATCATATTCTCCTCAGAGGTTCTACTTCTCTGAGTTAGGGTCTTTTTCTTCTAGACATTTTTCTATGGACCCTCCCCCCTTCTACTGACCTTTCTTCATTTTCCTAAGGTCTTGTATTGGGGGGAGGGCCTGGTTCACAGAGGTTTGGTGTTGGAATCCCTAAAAGCTTTACTCACTGGGTTTAGTAACTCCATATGGGCTGGCCAGTAGGGGGTGCTAGAGACTTTGTTCACTGAGTGTAATATCTCCTCCCAGCCAGTAGGGAGTGCTAGAAGTTGGAACTTACCTCCAACCCTTCCAGTAAGTCCCAAACCATCAGTCCCACTGCTATGCCTCCACTCTGTTTCTCAGAGCTGTTCCTATAGTAAAAGCCCCTGAGGTTGATCTTGGGTTAGTCCGGCTCTCACCCCTCCCCACCACTGGGTGTTTGCTCCCTGCGTTGGGCACACCCTACTCCTGAAGACAGATCTTGAGGTGGGTGTTGTTCTCCTAGCTTCTCTTTCTGGGTTTTGTTGATCAAATTTCCATTAAGAGGTTTGTTTCATATTATATAAGAGGGGAGATCAGGAGACCTTAGCACAGGGTCTGGCTTCTTTCCTCCATTTTGGCCAGAAGTCTTTGTCTAGATGTATTTACAAATGAATTCTCCCAAACATTTAAGGAACAATTAATACTTATTCTCCATAAACTATTTTAAAAAATAGGAGAGGAAGGAGTTCTACCAAACTCCTTTTATGCCACCAATAGGAAGAACCAAAACAGAAAAATAAAATTATAGACCAATCTCCTTAATGAACATTCATGTAAAAATCTTAAATAAAATTTTAACAATGAGACTACAGGAAGTTATTACACCATGATTAGGTTATATTTATACCAGGCATGCAGGGATGGGTCAACATTAGGAAAACAACATAATTAAACATGTCAATAGTAAAACCAACAGAAATCATATGATTATCTCAATAGATGCTGTAAAAGCCTTTGATAAAATACAACATTCATTCTTATTAAAAATACTAGAAAGTTTAGGGATAAATGGAGTTTTCCTTAAAATAATAAATAGTATCTATCTAAAACCACCAAAAATATTATATTTAATGTTAATAAATTTAGCACATTTCTAATAAATTCAGGGGTGAAACAAGGGTGCCCATTATCCCCATTACTATTCAATATAGTTTTAGAAATGTTAGCTTTAGCAATAAGAGAAGAAAAAGAAATTGAAGGAATCAGAGGAATGACAGTGAGGAAGCAAAACATATACTCTTTGCAGATGATATGAGACTTAGAGAACCTGAGGAAATCATCTAAAACACTTGAAACAATTAGCAAATTCAGCAAAGTAGCTGATATAAAATAAACCCACATAAATCATCAGCATTTCTGTATATGAACAACAAAGCCCAAGAAGAAGAGATAGAGAAATTCCATTTAAAATAACTGTAGACAACATTAAATACTTGGGAATCTGCCTCTTAAGACAAACCCAGAAACTGTATGAACACAATTATAAAACACTCCTCTTCAAAATAAAGTCAGATCTGAATAATAGGAAAACTATCCAATGCTCATGGTTAAGTCGAGCTAATATAATAAAAATGACAAATCTACCCAAATTAAATTACTTATTCAGTGTCAAACTACCGAATAACTTCTTTACTGAGCTAGAAAAAGTAGTCACAAAATTCATCTGGGGCAACAGAAGGGCAAGAATAGCAAGGGAATTGATGAAGGAAAAAAAAGTAAAGGAAGGTGGCTTAGCTCTACCAGATCTAAAGCTATACTATATAAACTAGTTATCAAAATGCCTGGTACTAGTTAAGAAATAGAGTAATGAATCAATGGATTAGGACAGGTTAAAAAAAACTTGCAGTAAATGACTATAGCAATCTACTATCCCAGGCTCTGGGATAAGAACTGACTATTTGACAAAAATTGTTGGGAAAACTGGAAAAGAGTATGGCAAAAACTCTAGGCATAGATCACATCTCACACCCTATATACCTATTTAAGTTAAAAATGGGTACAGGATTTAGACATAAAGAGCGATATCATAGATAAATTAATAGACCAAAAAATATTCTATCTGATCCATAGAAAAGGGATAAATTTACATCCAAACAAGAATTAGAGTATATTATAAACTACAAAACAAATGATTTTGACTGTATTAAATTAAAAAGTTTTTGCACTAATAAAATCAATGCTGCCAAAATTAGAAGAAAAGCCGAAAGCTGGGAAACCATCTTCACAACCAGGAATTCTGATAAAGGTCTCATTTCTAAAATATATAGAGAATTGCATCAAATTTATAAGGTTACAAGTCATTCCCCAATTGATAAATGATCAGATATTATGAATAGTTTTCAAATGAAGAAATTAAAGCGCTCTCTCTCTCTCTCTCTCTCTCTCTCTCTCTCTCTATATATATATATATATATATAATCATATGAAAAAATGCTCCAAATCACTATTGATTGTAGAATTGCAAACAACAATGAGGTATTATCTCATAACTATTAGATTAGCCCAGATGAGAAAAAGGGAAGATGATCAGTGTTGGAGAAGTTGTGGGAGGATTGGGACATTGAGGCAGTGCTTGTGGAGTTTGATCGGATCCAGTCTTTCTGGATAGCAATATGGAACTATGCCCAAAGAGCAATAAAACTGTTCATACCCTTTCACCCAGCAATTCTATTTCTAGGTCTATATCGAGAAAAAATTGTAAAAAATGGGAAGAGTCCTATATGTTCCAAAATATTCATAGCAGCTCTTTTTTTATGGTGGCAAGGAATTGGAAATTGAGAGGATGCTCATCCATTGGGGAATGGCTAAACAAGTTATGGTTCATAAATACTAGGGAATATTATTGTTCTATAAGAAAACTATGAATGACTGGACTCCAGAAAAGCATCGAATGACTTAAGGGATCTGATGCTGAATGAAGGGAGTAGAGCCAAGAAAATAACATTACATAACAACATTATGAGATGAAGAACCTTGATGAAAACAACAACTCTCGACAGTCCAGAGCACTAGGACGACTGTATTAGATTGGATATGGAATGTAGAGGAAGAAAAAAAAACACAGGAAAAAAACACCCTTACCAAAATGAATACTTTATGAAAAGTATCTCTTATGTATCTCTTTCCCTTAATACTGCCAAAAATTACTAATTTGTAAATATGTTTAACAAAATATGTATTTAAATACTAACCTGACTGTTCCTTACTGAGGGGAGGGGAGTGGGAAGGAAGGATAGAGGGAAATTTTGTAACTTTGAAATATGCATGTACAAATGAATGACAATAAAATTAATAAATTAATTTAAAAAATAGAATAAAGTGACTTTTAATTTATGAAAATCAGTTTTTTAGTTTTAACTCTGTACTCCTACCATAAAGTCAACCCTGTTTCCTTTCCTAGCACCATTCCTTAGGTTATTTTTTCTATTAGAATATCATTTTCTTTCCATTTTATTTCATTATCTCACTTCTCTCTTCAGTGCTTCTCCTTCAAGCCTGTCTCAAATACTGCTTGTTTCATAAAGCTTTATCTGGCAACTCTAGCTTACTAATTTACTTGGTTCTTTTCTTCCTCTGAAGTTATGTGGCACTTATTTGCTTTATCACACATTTTGTGCTTAAACTTCCTTGTGGCTTCTCTTGTATTATTACTGTTTATTCTACATTGTTTTGTTTACTCTATGCCTAGGTTGTGAGTTACTAAAGGGCAAGAGCCATATGTTATATTTTTTCTGTCTCCCATAACAATTAATGCATTGTTATTAGATTTATTTGCTTTCATTTTCCCTCCCCTAAAAACTCTTCAATTGGAGGACAATTTGATACTGTCCAATTAAAAGTGACACCTATGCAAACAGATTCACTTATCTATAAATGATAAGAATTATTGGATGGTCTTTATTTGGTTATTGGCTAGGCCATGAAAGACTTGACATCATAGAAAAGGGGGATGAAATAAATAATGGGTTCCCCAGAAAATGGGTTGACAGCAGAGAGTAGTCAATAGACAAACTCCCTTTTATTGAAAAAAAATTCCTGAAAATTGGAGTCTTATTAGCAATTGAGCCCTCTTCACTGGTCAGGGTTTGCTGGAAAGAGTTCAGACAGCTTTAGATTGTTAAATTTTCAATATATGCATTTTCTTTGAAAATCATATCAGGATTTGGTTTATTTTATTTTGGGACTAAGAAAGAGTGTGTGTGTGTGTGTGTGTGTGTGTGTAATACACAGAGTGGCTATATATATATATATATATATATATTTTTTTTTTTTTTTTTCCTGGAAAACTGGTTGTTAAACATTTCATTTACTAGCACAATAATCTTCCCTGCATTTTACTCCTTCCTGAACACAGTGATCCTTTCATTATTTCCATATTTTAGCAATATTATATTATCCCTTTATATCCCAGATTGGAATGCAGAAACCATTCATGGACCAGTCTTAATACTTATTGGCATAGAAGCTTATTATCCAGCTGTTTTTTTTAATTTGGGCCAGGTTACCCCTTCTGGGAGAAACTCACCATTTTGGTGCCAGACTTAGTATAGGTAGATGAATGTTCATTTAGCCGTATAGCAGCTCGGGATTCCCAAACTCAGTTAGTCAGTCTCAGTCTTCTGGTAGCAGATTTAAGGATTGTAGGGGTGTACTATCATGTCCTGCATAATAGCTGCTTTTTAAAAAAGCTTTATTTATATCTTTATCTGTCATTACTTATATGAAAATCTTTTAATTGCTGATTCAAACCTTCCTTTGTAGTTACTATTTTACTACATTCTTAAGATTCTGGGAATGGTACTTGGTTAAGAGTTAGGAGACCTGGGTTTTATTACCTTCTCTTTCACCAGCTAGTTGTTTGATATAAACCCTCTCTTTTTTAGATCTTAACCTTCTTATCTATGAAGTGAAGGAATTGTTGCTGAATGATTTCTGAAGTCTTTTATAACTATAACATTCTGTGAGTTTTAAAGATGTTAGTGTTTATTCCATATACTGAAGATTTCCTTGTTTCTTAAAGCTCTCATCCCTTTTGCAGTATGTTATTTAGTTTTAACAGTTGAAGCCTTTCTATCCTTGACAAGACTTCTCAAGAGTTTTTCCCTAGTTTGATTTCTTTGAGAATTCAGGCCATAATTTGACTTTGGAGAAGGTCTTTAATGTTAAATAGTAGTAGTATCTTTTTGAAAATTTGTAATTTTTAGTGGTAGGGGGGTTTAGTTAAAAAAAATACTGGATTTTATATTAGAGGGACCTAGGTTTAGACCCCAGATTTGCTGCTTTTTAACCATGACTGACTTTGGGCTGGTCATTTAACTTTTCTTGTTTCTTTCATTAAAAAAATTAGGGGGGGGGGCTGGACTTGATAATCCTCCTTTTAATTCTAAATCTTGTGATCTTATTTGCTATCATGTTAGATTTGAAACAATAGTATTGTGTTTCTCTTTGTGTTTGAGACTTAACTGAAATAGCAATACAGGCAAGGTCATTCTTTGTTCAAGGGAACTTATTTTATTTTTGTATTTTGCTTGGGAAGAACTTTTTTTTTCAAAAATATTGCCCAAATGATAGGGATTTGGTATTTATATGTTGTCTTAGGCATATATGAATAAAGTAATACTTATTCTATTTTTATATTGAAGATAAGCCAATGGTTATAGCTTTTTTTCCTAAATTTAAAATATTGTTTCTAAACTCTAGTCTACTTGGGTTCTGTTTTTCAGAACTCTGATAAATTTTCTCTTGACTCATTGTTCCCTTAAGGATAGCCACTGCTTTAAATATAGACAACCTGGTTTTTATCAGGATGGAAAACAGGATCCATCAAATATGGAGATGGGGGAAATCATTTTCCCACTTGCTTATTCTTCAGCTCTAGTTTTCCTGAATCAATAATGTGGGTAGTGGTTGGGCTTCAAGATTTTCGGGGGAGTGAAAGAAAATGTGTATAACTTTTAAGTTATTGTCTTGTTTACCTCTCCTTACCCTCATCAAAAAAAAACCCTTAGATTGAGGACTTATTTATAATTTTGAATTAGTAGATTTCTTAAAAAAATTAAGTTCTGCATTCATATTTCATTTGTGACACTTAAATAGCTATATGACTTTGCATAGTCATTTAACTTTACAAAAATAGCACAGTTTCTTAGTTGAAGAGATCCAATCTGCTCAGGAGTCTTTATTGCAACATCCCCAATAAGTAGTCATCCAGCTGCCTTTTGTATACCTTCAGTGATGAGGAATCCACTATTTTGTGAGGCAGTCCTTTCCATATTTGAACTTTTCCTTTGTTATAAGTTTTTTCTTTTAGATTGCCCTAAATCTTGCCTCTCTTGGTACTTTATTTCTACTTCTCTTAGTTCTGCCCTCCTACCAAGCAGAACAAATAAATTCCTATTTCATATGACAGTCCTTCAAATGCTAGAAGACATCTATTTATTAGAGTATTCATGACATGGTTCTATTCTTATCCATCCTAAGTATTAATTAACTTTTCCTTGCATGTTATTTCAGGTTCCCTCAGTATCCTCATTGCCTTCCTTTGGATACCTCACAGTTTCAGTTTGCATTCAAAGTTTGAATCCTTACTTTGGCATTTTTCATTTGATTGAACATAGTCTCAGTTACCTCCTGTGTAAAATGGGAATATTAATAATTGTACTTCCTGATTCATAGGGTTGTCAGGAAAGTATCACTTAAAGAAATTGCCTAAAAGACAATGCAAGGGGCACCCCCCCCCCCATTCCCCTAAGAGCAAATATTTGGCTCTGTTCTGGAGTCAGAGAGATTATAGATTTATTCTGTTTGGCCCCAAAGAGCAAAACTTGGAAAAAGTTAAGGCTAAGGGAATTTCTGCTTATCATAGGAGAAATCTTCCCAACCATTAGAGAATTGGGTTGCCTCTAAAGAGAATGGGTTCTCCTTTTTGTGGCATCCTAGATTTTAAAACTGGAAGGAATCTGAGAAGTTATCTGCTCTGGGCCCTTCATTTTTAAAGGGGATCCAAAGAGGTTCAGTGCCTTTACAGAAGTCATACATGTACTCACTGACAGACAGATTTAAATGCAGAGTCTTCAGGCTAACTGTCTGATTCTTCAAATATAAGATGTGTGACCATTTTAGGGAACAGTTGGAGAGGGGCTTCTTGGTCAGATAAATCTAGCCTATACACTCCCTTCTTCCAACTCTTAAGTTCTGCTTAAATCTCATCTTTTACTGAGCAAACTGGTCAGGAAACATTTATGAAATACCTACCATATGCCAGGTGGTGCAGAGACTTCAGAAATAAAAAAAAAAATCCGTTCTCTGAAGGAACTTACATTCTAAAGGAGCTAAAAGGAAGCATATCCATAGAGGAAAAACTTCATGCAGATATGACATGGAAGCCTGAGACTTAAAGGGAGGAAGGGATTTACTTCTGAGACAGGAGTGGAGAGAGCCAAAGCTTTCACTCTAGGTGTGCAGGACAACCAATGCAAAAGCATGGGAAGAAGTACATTAAGGAGCTAACAGATATGCATAATTCAGATTGATTAGGAATCTTTTGTCCTTTTCATTATTTTAGCCTTATTATAAATATGGGTATGCCCCCACTTTAAGAAAAGCTGTATGTGAAAATAGAATTGCTGGGGTAGGTTGGGGAATAGTTATGATTTTAGAGTTGGAAAAAATTTTGAAAAGCTAATCCAATCCCCTCTACCCACACCTGTATTCCAATATATATTATAGACAAGATAAATATAAAGGCTGAAGAAATGGAGTTACTTTCCATATAACCATAACTACAACACAAATGTCTTGCTTTTTGGTCCAACATGCTTTCTGTAACCATAGGCTAGTTATTTGCCTTATCAGAAAAAACAGACTTTGTGTCGTGTGAGGTGGGGTGTCACATTTATGATTTAACTGATATAAGAAATTTCCAGTTAGGAAATTCCCTTAACCAGTGCAGATCACTTAGACTCAGTGCCTTACAAAATACTACTCATTCTATAAAAGGATTCTACACAGAGTTCCTCTAGTTGTCTACTTTAGTACTTATGAGATATTTTATTGAAAAATTTTGGTTTATACTCAACTTTTAGGCTTATATTTATGGTGTAAAGTGAAGTTTATCTGCAAGTATATTCTACAAAACAGTAATAAAGTTACTATATCGAATTTTGATAGAAAGATTTGCATTAAATGAGGTAGATCTTGACATTTTTACATGAACTTGGAAATAGCTGTGACTTTTGGGATGAGCAGGCTACACGAATAACTTTAGATCTCTATTTTCTATTATAATTTTGGATCTAAAAACTAGGTAAAACCTTTACTGCAACTTTGGTGTCTAAAGTTACTTTATTCTTTTGACTATATCTTCTATTTGTTGAGAAAATATGAAGAATGCAAACTAATGGCATAACAGACTTTTCTCTATTTTAAGAAAGATTTCATTAGTTCTAATATTTGTGGTTTAACTTGCTATACAGAGATTCTTTATATACTCTGGCACTTTTCAAAAAGCTATTGAATTTTTCTCAATACAAGTTTAGAATATTCATAGTCTAGGATTAGAGCCAGTCTCTGACACAATACAAAAAAGAAAGAAAAGTAGGAGGGCTAAGATTATAGTTATAGTCTACTTTGACTGCATACTCCATCTCTTTCTGACTTCCTTTTGTTCCAACTGACATGTCCACAAATTTAGCATCCTATGGATGAAGCTATTAATCTATAGAAGGATTTGAAACTGATTTGGCCCCATTATTTACAAGCTGTGTGACCAGGGACAAGTCACTTAATATATCTTAAGTTTCATCTTCTTCATTTGTGAAACTTGAATAATAATAATACCTTCTGGCATCTTTTGGTGTTGTTATGGGACCATATGAGAATGTATTTATTTGCAGATGAAAAAGCAGTGAAGCATGGCACCTATAGCTCTTCAATACTTTGAAAAATTCTTGATTTCATTGGTGTGGATCCTCCTAAAACTGATGTAGATTACAATACCTTCCAAAAAACCTTTAATCACTTGGCAACATCTCTGATATTGAGAATTGAGTTGGTCCACAGCCTACAGATATCTAATCTATTATTAGGCCTGTACTTAAGCTTTTTCATCTTGGTAGCATTTGACAGAACAAACATTCTGCTGGCCAAGCTTTTAATGTAGCCCATCATGCTGCATTGAAGCATTGGGGGAAATATATAACTGTATTTAAAAATTGCTGCTGATTTCTCTCTTTTTTTTTTTAGTTTCTTTTGCAAGGCAGTGGGGTTAAGTGACTTGCCAGCTTGGTTACACAACTAGGCAATTATTATGTGTCTGAGATTGGATTTGAATTCAGGTCCTCCTGACTCCAGGGCAGCGCTCTATCCTCTCTGCCACCTAGCTGCCCCTGATTTCTCATCTTTTAACTTTTTTTTTAATGTGTCTACTTTTATTCCACTATTAAGTTTCTACATTTTTCCATATTATAGAATCAGTTGTCAATCAAATTTTAAGAATGTTTCAAATTATTGTGTATGTATATAGATAGAGGTAAGTTTATTAATTTTTTAAACTTAGTCTTCATATAAGTTCATGTGAGGAATAGTCATTGTCTGAGATAGAAGAGTCATGTAGTCCAAAAACATGGTGGCCATAATTGGTATGGTCTGTCAAAATGAAATGCTATATGGTGAGGTAAGGGATAAATAGGTTGATATACTCATTATTTATCAACTACCCTTTTTTAAATTTCCCTTGCTGTTCCCTGTATTGAAAACCCTCTCATTTTAGAAATGAGAAAACTGATACTTTTGGAGAGTAATGACTTTCCCAATTTTTTTCCCAAGTAATAAGCATCAGAGTTTTTGAACCTGATTTCTTTGACTTTAGTCAACTTATTTTTCTATTGTACCATACTGCCTCAAAGTAACAGTTGTTGTGAACAAATTTATTTTTGTACTTGTTATATGTTTTTATGGAGTCTTCCAAATAAGGAATCCTGTAGGTTTGTTTTTTATAGTTTGTTGATGATGTGTTCAATATGCTCATGTGAAAAAGAAATGTTGCACAGATGTACAATTGTACATTTATAATGTTCCTATTGTCTCTGACCTATCCTTAACTACTTTTTCCTGTAGAAGTTGATAATGGCTCATCTTATTTAGCACTTTTACCAGTCATAAAGCTGTATGATAGGGAATACAAATATCTTTATTTTACACATAGGGAAATTGAGTAGTAGAGATAAAGATTCATTGATTTTCCCAGAGTCGCATAGCAATTGAGGAGCAGTATTGAGGCTTTAACTCAGATTTCCTTACTCAAATTCAGTTCCTTTTCTATTTTACTGAAGAAAAATTATGTGGTTTCTTGTAAGTTTTTTTTTATTTTTAAAATTTTATCCTTCAGGTAGCATATCTTTAGAATCACAGAAAAAAATTAAATATTATATTCTTTGAATTTGCACCACAAAGTATTTGTTTCTATGTAGTAATTCTGCTCTTTCTGTCCAACATAATGTGGAAATAATTATTTGAAAAAATAATTGGTATACCTCTTAAAAACCTAGAACATGGGTTGTCTAAGTGGCACAGTGGATAGAGCACTAGCCCTGGAGTCAGGAGTACTTGAGTTCAAATCCAGCCTCAGAGACTTAATAATTACCTAGCTATGTGGCCTTGGGCAAGCCACTTAACCCCATTGCCTTGCAAAAACTAAAAAACAAACAAACAAACAAAAAAACCTAGAACATGTGGAAAAATTAAAAATTTGAATTGTGAACAAAAAACCTTTAATTTCAAATGGCCCTAGAGCAATTTACTTCATTTTCAAACCCCTTGGTTTCATTTGCATTTTTCAGTAATTTTTAGATTTAAAAGTAGAATTGAACTTATTTTTATAAAGGTCTAGTAAGAAAGTATATATTTGAAAAAGGCTTAACTTGATTTTGCATTTTTATATATTGTCTTCAGTAATTTTTTTAAAGATACACCAATCAAAACTTTTTTCTATTTGAAAAGTAATTTTCTCTCTGAAATTTCAGTTATGTTGCATTATTTAAATAAATTTTGAGTTAGGAGAGCCTTAGAAATAATTTAAACAAATGTCTTCATTTTACCCATGAAGAAATTGAGGTCCAATGAGATGAAGTACTATTGCAGTCAGGTCCACATTGCTTGATGTTTCTTACTTCATTTTCTATCAAATTTCTTTTAAAATGATGATGCTTTAGAATTAGAAAACTTTTAGAAAATTTTTATTTTTTCACTATTGAAGATATTTTTTCACCTTAGTATAAACTGACAAAGACCAGTATATTATTCAAGACATTGACCAGTTTGCTTTTTTTGTTTACTTATTTTTGTCATAGCCACAGAAGAGAAGAAATCCCTTAAGAGAACTTTTCAGCAGATACAAGAAGATGAAGATGATGATTATCCTGGAAGCTACTCTCCCCAAGATCCTACTGCAGGCCCTCTCTTGGTATGTTCAATAAATGGAGGTAAACTACTTAAGATTTGCCTCATAGGGAAATTCTTAAGTAATGGTAGCAGTTTATACAGTTAAAAGAGACAGTTTTGAGTACATGAATTGAAAGCTTTTGCACAACAAAATTGATGCATGATAAGGGAAGCAATCATATGGGGGAAAAAACTTGTGTAACAGATCCCTTGAGGTTTCAGTATCCAAGATAAAATGGATAACAATCCAAAACTGAAAACCTTTTCCCAGTAGATGAATTGGTTAAAAAAATGTGTGCAAACAGTTTTCAAAAGAATTGTATGAAGGAATGTTCCAAATCATTATCATAAGAGAAATCTAAAACAAAGTAACTTCAAGGTTTTACCTCACACCCAACAAATTCTCAAAAAAAAAATGACAAAAGACAATAATTGGATAGTGTTGTGTTGGAATAATATTGTAAATGTTATGGAAAGACAGATGTACCAATGTATGTTGGTGCAGCTGCAAATCTGTATGCTACCTCTGGAAAGCAACTTGGTATTGTGAAAATAAAGTGACTAGAATGTTACTTTGATTTATAGATTTCATTGTTGGGCATATACCCCAAGGAGGTCATTGACAACAATTGAAAATAAAATAGGTGCCTGTCAAATGGGATAGTTAAACGAATAATGATCCATGAATAATCGAAAGATTGCCCTACTGAAGAAGCATCAGATTTTATGAATACAGAGAAATGTGGAAAGACAGGAACTAATGCAAGGTGAAGTAATCAGAGCCAGGAAAGCAATAAATACAATGACTACAACACTGTACTTAAAAGGAACAGCTGCCACAAAAATTTGAAAATGTTGTGGACTTCCAGGTCATTTGACCCACAAGATAGAGGACTAGACCAATTTTTTTTTTTCTGATCAGCCTTTCAAAAACAAATTAAGCACCTGAAATAAAAATGATTTCAACTGTCCCCATGCTTTAGAACTCCAAAAAAATAAAAAATGTAAAAAAGTCCATGAACTTATGCCTAACTTAGCTCATTTAGTACCTTGTCTCCCATTATTTACCATTCTCCCAGCAGCAATAGCCAGCTGCAGCTTGGACTTGCAAAAGAATATAACCCTCCTTACTTTTTTCCTGTTCCTAAATAGTGAAACTCCGAATTGCAAAAATTTGCCAAGGCTGCAATATCTAATGAATTGCATTGTTTCTGATTCTCCTTGGTCTAGTTATTCCATTGATCTATGTCCATTTTTTAATCAGTACTGCATGGTTTTGATGATGACAGCTTTAAAATTAAGCTTGAGGTCTAAGAATTCAATTTCTCTTATATTCTGACCTCTTTTCATAATTTTTCTTGATATTTAGTTCGGTTGTTTTTTAGGTTTTTTTTTTTCAAGGCAATGCCTTTTCAAGTGGCATGCCCAAGGCCACACAGCTAGGTAATTATTAAGTGTCTGAGACCGGATTTGAACCCAGGTACTCCTGACTCCAAGGCTGGTGCTTTATCCACTGGGCCACCTAAGCCTTCCCTCTGTTGTTTTTTAAATGAATATTATTATTTTATCAAACTCTATGAAGGAATCCCCTTGGTAATTTGATTGATATAACATTGAAAATACGAACTTTCATAGTATTGTTATTTTTATTTACCAGCACTTCCCAGGCATGAGCACTGAATATTTCTCAGCTTTTTAAGTTATTTCTGTGATTGTAATTGAATATAAGTATTTTTTTTTGTTTGTTTGTTTGTTTTTTTTTAGGTTTTTGCAAAGCAAATGGGGTTAAGTGGCTTGCCCAAGGCCACACAGCTAGGTAATTATTAAGTGTTTGAGATCGGATTTGAACCCAGGTACTCCTGACTCCAGGGCCGGCGCTTTATCCATTGCGCCACCTAGCCGCCCCTGAATATAAGTCTTTTGTGTGTTTTAGTATTCTTCTACTACCTTATGCATTTTGCAGTTATTTGCAATAGGATTTCCCTTTATATTATTCTCCTTGGATTTTATTGTTATGTGAAATGAAATGCAGTTGATTTTTGAGGGTTTATTTTTTTAATCTGTAATTTTACTAAAGTTTTTATTTTGATTAATATGTTTGCTAATTCAGAGTTTTATTTTTGTTTTATTTTTGCAAGGCAGTGGTTTAAGTGGCTTGCCCATGGTCACCCAACTAAGTCAGTATTAAGTGTCTGAAGCTGAATTTGAACTCATGTTCTCCTGACTCTAGAGCCAGTGTTCTACCCATTGTTGCTACCTAGTTGCCCTGTTTTTTTAATATTTTTAAAAGTCCCTTTATACCTATATTTGTTGTTCACTCTCATTTAAAAAAATTAATATTCTACTTATGAGTTTTTTCTGTATGTATTGAGGTAATCATGGTTTTGAATATTTTGATAAATATGATTTACTGTGTTAGTTGTTTTCTTGTTTTCTTAATGTTGAATCATCCTTACATCCTGGTGGAAATCCAGCACTATAATGAATAATTTCTTGGACGATTCTCTGAAACATATCAGGATTTTATTAAAATTTTAAAAATTAATATTCACCAATGACATTGACTTGTGGTTTTCTTACTGTTATAGCTTGCCTGATTTAGGTATTAGGACTGTAATATGTGGCATAAAAAGAAAGGGAGCTTTCTCAGTTTTTGAGACTTATTTATATAATGTGGGAATTAATTATTGAAGGCTACTTAAGTGGTACAGTGAATAGAGTGCTGGGCCTGAGGTTGTTGAGAAGACTCATTTTCCTGAGTTTAAAACCAGCCTCAGGTAGGAGCCTGAGCAAGTCACTCTCCTTATCTGTAAAATGATCTGGAAATGGCAAATCATTTCAGTAATCTTTCCCAAGAAAATCCCAGATGGGATCCTGAAGAGTTAGACACTACTGAAAAATGACTAAACCACAAAATTAATTATTCTTTTAAAATTTGATGATTTTATAAGCTACAGGAATTTTTTTTAGGATCTTTATGATAGTTTTTTTACAGTAAGTTCTGTTCCTTTGCAGAGATTAGATTCTTTATGATCTCTTTCTGGTCTGTTAACTTGGGTATCTTATATTTCGAAGGTACTCTATTTCTTTTGTGTTCTCAGTTTTATTAGCATAGATAACTGCATATATGATTCTGATTTTTATTTTATGGTTTAATCTTGCTCATTTGATATTTTATTGATTTTTTTCCCCCCTTTTAATCAGATTGAGAATCGAGCAATATTATTGGTCTTTTTAAAACATTAACTTTAGTTTTAGTTACTTTGATGGTGCTTGGGGAGGGATTGTCCAATTTAAATATTGCTTCTAATTTTTTTTAATATCTAAAATTCAAGCATAACAAAAAATATGAGAGTACACTTGCAGCTTATCCTATCTTGGAGGTGGTGGTGGGGAATCTTCAGGTATTGCCTGTTGTACATGTTTTTACACTTCTAAAATGTATTGAACATTTTGTTGATATTTTTTCCTCTCTTTTTGTCTTTAAAAACAATATGGAATGGGATGTACTTTCATTCAAGGGAGAGGATATTGAGGGAAACTTAAAAAAATTTTTTAAAAATCCATGAGAAAGAAATTGATTTTTAAAAGACAGCTCTACCTGCTCCTTTGCAAAAGTGGTAATTCAATGCTATGGATCATTGCATATAGACAGATTTTCTTATTTCCTTTATAGAAGTATTGATTGGTTTTGATGAATTTTTTCTTATTTAAAAGTTCCTGTTAAAAGGATGGCTTTTGGGAAGAGTGGAAAGTAGGATGGAGTGAGAAATGTAAGCAATCTAGAAACAAAAGATATCAAAGATTTATTTTTTTAAAAAAAGACAACACCCCCAGTTGAAAATATGACCACAAGGTGGTGCTAATAACCCATTAAAAAAAGATTAAAGTGAGTAATTCTTGATGAACCAACCCCTCTTCTATTTCTGTGAAAAAACCAGATTAACTTTTTCTTTGATGCTTTATTTAAAGAAGTGATTAACATTTGATTTTTTTTTTTTCATTTACCTGTGGTTCTTTGGGAATTAGTAGTAAAAAAAAAAGATTTTAAATTACTAACTAAAATGATTTTATGATAATAGTTTATATACCAGATGCCATTGTATTAATTCCAAGTTAACTATATGATGAATATGTAGACAGATTGTAGCTTTTCTGAGCTGTATCCCATTTGTTAAAATTCCATTGATTTGCATGGATTAGGACTTTTTAATTATACCCCATACTAATATATCTTACATTTTAGATCCTTAGTAAATTTTGTGGATGATACTATGTTATTAGTTTAAATGATCCTTAACTTGATCCTTGTGAATTCCCTCGGCACATATGGATTTCAGACTTTGCTTCTTACACTTCCAGTATGTGTGTGCACAGTGTGTCCCCACTTTGGATTCATTACTGTGTCCCTAGAGTTCTTAGTGTAATTAATTTAGTGACTAACCTACTGATAATGAGTCTGTTAGCATCTTTCAACCTAGGCTGGTTCTAAATTAACATCAGGCATATTTGTCTAATGTACCCAGACTGATGCTGTTTGACCTCAATAGCATCTGTCAGATGAAGCATTGAAGGAGGACTTTAATGGAATGTTGTATATTTTTGTTTATGTAAATATAAGTTACTATATTAACCTCTCTCTGGTGCTTGCCTATTTCTTAAGTGTGTTGGCAGTGAGTGGTTAAATGATCATTTTGGATTTGAAATTTATTTTAAGTTGTAAAAAAATTAGAGATTTTTATTTTCATTTGAATAATAGCTACAAAGTGAACTACTATTCTGAAATTATACAACTGTGAATATCAAAACATTGTTAATTTCCCTTTCCATATTTTTCCTTTTTTTCATTTTTTGACTCATACATCAAGTGTTCTTCAGATTTAAAACTCACATAGATGCACAAAGACAGACACACGTAACCCCTGTCTCTCCCTCCTTCCCCATGCCCAAGTACTTCATAAGGCTAGTTGATTCTATCTTCTCTTACTTTTAGCCTCTTCCGTTTACTTTTATATCTCTTGTTCAGGTCATTATTATTTCACTTCAGTTATTACCCTGGACTCTTTTGGTTTTTTTTGTAAGACATTGGGGTTAAGTGATTTGCCCAGGGTCACACAGCTAAGTAATTATTTAAGTATCTGATGCTGGATTTGAACTCAGGTCCTCCTGACTTCAGGAATGGTGCTCTATTCACTATACCACCTAGCTGCCCCTACCCTTGGCTCTTAATTTATCACTTCTTTTGTCTGTCTTCCACATAGCTGCAGAATTGAAATTCTTAAAATACAGGACTCACCACATCATTTCCCTGCACAGGAAGCCTCATAGACTCCCTGTGATTCCCAACTTTTATATTTTAAAAGCCTTCTGCAATTTGGCTGCATTCTATCTTTTCAGATTGATTTTATATTGCATTCTATAGTCTAGCCAAACTGATCTATTTGCTGTTCCTAAGATACTGTTCCATGAAATTCCATTTTTGCCACAGTATTTTTGCACTGGCTACTCCCCATGCTTGTAATGCTTTCCTTTTTTTTTTTCCATCTCTGGTACCCTTCTAGTTACAGCTCAAGTGCTATCTACCTTTGACAAAAAATGCCTTGACTGTGATCCTTCCTCATCCCCCTATTAGACTCCTTTTATCCTAAAATTATTTTGTACTAAAGTTGTATAAACTTATTTCTCTGTGCATATTTCTCCCCTCTTTCCCACCCTAAGAGAATGTAAATTCCTTAAGCTCAGAGAATGTTTTTTTCCTTCTCTGTACCTCTAGTCCCCATATACATACATATATATGTGTGTGTGTGTGTTTATATATATATGTGTGTATGTGTACAGTAGTTTAACAAATACTTTTGAATGGTTGATATATATTCGACCTTGATTTTTTAACCCCAAATGAGCTTAGTTTACTTTTTTTTGTCATAAAAATGGTGAATTATTAGTGACTTTCTTAGAAAATGGGAATTTTTTTGGGGGGGTAAACTCAATGAAATAATTTGAAACATTTCATTCAGTAAATATTTATTATGTATCTCCTCAGTAAATATTGTTCACCTTTTTGTGGCAACAAAGAATTGTAAACAGGAATTACCTATCAATTGAGGAATGGTGAAACAATTAATGGTACATGAATTTAATGGCATTTTATAGTTCTGTAAGAAATGATGACTGAGAAATACAGAGAGACGTGGAAAGACTTACATGAACTAATGCATTACATGGAGCAATGCAAATAATACAAGAGAAGCAGAGCCAAGAAAAATGACATACATAATGACTGCAACAATATAAATTGGAAACACCATAAGAGAAAAAAAATGAAGATTTCAAGATTACAAAAAAAAATAAACATACCCCTACAGAAAAGATAAGAGAAGATACCTCTCTCTACTCTTGTAGAGGTGTTCCATGGGTATGGAATAATGTATATATCATATTTCTTTTTAAAAATGTGTTAATCAGTTTTACTTCCCCCCCCTTTTAAAAAAAAATTATGAGACAGTTTTATGGGTAGAAAAGGAAGAATGGTATAGAGAAAAATTTAGGCATATAAAATAGAAAACTATCAATAAAAACTTGTTTTACGATATTATGCGCTTAGTATAGTTCTAAGCACTGTATATAGCAAAACAGAAATTATTATCTTAGAATATTTTTCCACAGATATATTTGGAATGTGATCTTTAAGGTTTGATATAGAATTTCATCTTTGTCTAGCTGTTGTTAAATTTCAAAAATTAAGTTTGTGTATCCTCTTATATCATACTTTTGGTAAATGAAAAAATAGAGTAGTATGAGTTCTCAGGATAGAATATAAACTTATCTGGAGTAACTGTTTTTAAAACCTATCTCCACTTCATTAAACTTAAATTAATTTCTAAGAAAGTTAAAATTCTATACATATATATGTGTGTGTGTGTATATATATATATATATATACATATATATGTATATATACATATATATATATATATTTTAATGGCTTTCATTGACTTTCTGTATAATAGACTGAGGAACTGATCAAAGCCTTGCAGGATTTGGAAAATGCTGCATCTGGTGATGCCACTGTGAGGCAGAAAATTGCTTCACTACCACAAGAAGTCCAGGATGTTTCACTTCTAGAGAAAATTACAGGTGAGACCTTTGGGTTCAAAGTCAAAGGGGAAAATATCTACTATACTGAATTGTAACTTCTGCTTATTGCTGAAAGTTTAAACTTTTGTCTCTGTTGGAGCATATTTGTTTGTTGTCAGACATGTAAACATAGCTCATGTAATGAAATCTGAATTTCTGTTTGAGTAATACCAAAATATGGGCTGAATTCCTACGGAAATACTATCTTAAGTCATCCTAGAAATTATTAAAATGTTAAATACATCATGACTTATTTAGTTTTTTATAATGCTGCTTCTTTGTATGTGTTAGTTCAAATGAGAGACACTGTGGTTATGTAGTTAGAAAGTCATGCTCTGATCAAGAGAATTTGGATTCAGATCTTGCTTTTGACACAAACTATTTATGACCTTGTGGCCTTAAAGGTCTGGGGACCTCAGAGGTTCCCAGACCTCTCTTTAAAGCCTGGAAACTGCAAAAAATCTGCCTTAATAGAGGTAATTTCTGCACTGGAAGTTTCCTACATCAGTGAAATGACAGGTTTGGACTCACCACCACCACTGAAAGGATAAATATTTGGCATTGTTTGAACAAGGAAAAAATAAGATAATATAAATGGATATATGTTGAACATATTAGAGAAAAGGAATGATTCTTTTTAGCCTAACCTTAAAAACCAAAAGTCACTGCCTATTTTGTTTGGATGTTAGCATTCCTATAGTGCTTTTTAAAAATAGAGCATTTAAATGTCCTTTTGTCAGATTCCCACTCTAATGTTCTTTCACCTCAGGTAGCCAGAAATACCTTGTCTGAATGATATTGGACTTCAAGTTAGAACTGTTTCATTGTTTTGCTCCAAGTCCAGTTCTGTATTTATGTTTGATAAAAGATTATGTACATTGGGGGAAAGTCATTTGATGATCCTTGTTCCTGTTCCACCTGTCCACCCCTCCACACCCTACAAATCAGTTCAGCCATGTGTGTGTGATTTGTATCTTACGTCATTTCATTTATTTTTTTGGTCACATTTGTGCTTAGACAAAGAGGCAGCTGAACGTCTTTCAAAGACAGTGGATGAAGCCTGTTTGTTACTAGCAGAATATAACGGCCGACTGGCAGCAGAACTGGAAGACCGGCGCCAGCTGGCACGCATGTTGGTGGAGTATACCCAAAACCAGAAAGATGTTTTGACAGAGAAGGAGAAAAAACTAGAGGTAAGTATTATCCAAAGTGAGCCAAAATTCCTCAGTTTCCCTCCTTTAGTTCACACTGTTCAGTAGGTATATGATCCTTGAAACAACCCTTTTTATTAAAAAAAAAAAGAGCAAAATAATAATAAAGGGAAATTCTTTCAAATATTAGAGTTCTTTTGGATATTCTTGTAAATTTTGCATTTTCTTATAGCCAGGAAAGAACAGACCTTAGATTTCAGGAAATAAACTTAATGAACTCCCAGAATTGGTATTTTAGGACTTAATCTTTAACATAATAGTTTCAACTCAGGCAAAATATTTGTTGCCTGAGGCAGCAGGACTAGCATTGAAATAGAAGAATATAATCAGACAGAATTTGAAGAGCCCTCACACAAGTTTCTATAATCATTTCCAGAATTTGTTCTGAGTACTCTATACAAGCTAAAACCAATTAACAGTGTACTTTCAAGGCTCTGTGTGCAGTTAATTCAGAAATTTCATAGTTGTTATTTTATGAAATTTAACACTCATTCTTATATTCCCTGGTAGGTTATCATCAACAGGGAGGGAAAATAAGGATTGTTACCCTCTGACACTTAGGAAATGCCATATCACCTGTAGCCTTTTCATGGAGAAGGACTGGGAACAATTGTCCTTGGTTAACCTCCTACACAAATACCTGCTGTTATCTCCATTCCAACAATTCACTTGATAGTAAGAACATATTCATTCAACAGATTAAGTACTGGTGTACTGGGCTAGAAATGTTCTAAAGATAATTAAGACACTCTTCTTTGTCCTCATTGAGCTTATAGTCTATAGAAAGGTTCTGTTAGCTATAGTTATTGGAAGAGTACTGACCATAGGAAAGCAGTTTTTTTTAAATCATATCCATGAGTTTGTCTTAAACTTTACAGTTTTGTAAATGTAGCCCAAAGAAAAAATGATATAAAGAGAGCAGAGGAAACTTCCCCCTACCTCAACACAGAAAGCAAATTCCTTGCCATAAAGGGAAAGAAATTAAGTCTTCAGACTTTCAAAGGTGAGGTGATTAAGATTAAGTGAGTTTGTGTTTCAACACTGTCATCTGACTGTGAAGTAGAATACGAATAATCTGCATGTTGTACATTATCTTTACCTGTAGTGATGATGGGAGTAATTATGAATAGTAGTGGAAAGAACTTCATGCTCATAGCCAGCTTGAACCTGAAAGATGGGAAACGGCTGTAAAAATAGCATCATTTTGACTAGAAATCAGCAATGACCAGAAGTCCTAGAGGGAGTTGCACAGGCAATACCAGACGGTCATTTATCTGAAATGTTCATCTTTCACTGAGGAAGCATTTTTAGCACTGTGCCCCGGGACTAATAAGGGAATGTAATTAATGATTCTGGTTGTTAGTCACTATGCCATCTGTTGAACTGCCCCTTGGCGACACATTAAGGGCTTTCTCTGAACTGTCAGACATTGATTATCATGAGCAGCTGTTGTTGGGTGGAACGTGACAAGCTATCATAGAGGACAGTCTTTGAGAAGAGATTGGGTTGGTAGAGCAGGTTAACTCTTTGTTATTATGTTTTCCTTTTCCACCTTGGTTCCCACTTAAATTTTTCAGGTTATCATTCTGTTTTCTGTAGAAAAGTGCCTTGATAAATACCATCCTATTTGACAAACTTTGGAGAATTTCTAGGGCCCATTCCAATACTGACCTTGGGATTAGGATGAACTTGAACAAATTAAAGAATGCAAAAGGATTCTGTTTAAAAGTCTGCAAGTTGGGGTGGCTAGGCGGCACAGTGGATAGAGCACCGACCCTGGAGTCAGGAGTACCTGAATTCAAATCCAGCCCCAGACACTTAATAATTACCTAGCTGTGTGGCCTTTGGCAAACCATTTAACCCCCATTTATCTTACAAAAACCTAAAAAAAAAGTCTACAAATTGTCAGCTTCAGGAATCCTCCCCCCAAAGTATCCTTTAGCTGGCACTTAATGTTAAACATTTTTCTAAGTTTTGTTATAGTAACAGAAATGATTAGATATTTTAAAAGTATGAAAGGGTAATTTTTATTTAGTTTTATCCATGTCAAGCAATTTTTGTGCATTTTTGTGGAGATTGATAGATTGATAGATTATGAGGTATGTTTTAGATTCTCCTATTCTTAGGATATTTCTGCGCTTCAGAGGAAGAAAGCATTCTTTGCCATTAAGCAGGGAAAGAAAAATTCTCATACTGATTGCTTTCTCCTGAGTATTGTGTACTATTTATATTACTGTCAGAGGCTAGCTGAGCAAAACCTAACAGCTTTCCTTGTTGCACTGGAGGAATGTTCCTAGATTAGAAATGACTTCTTATATTTCTATGACCTTGATCCATATTAGAACTTCAAAAATTTTGAATCAAAATGCTTTTCTTATATTTTCACACTTTTCTTATTTGGGGAAAAAGTCATTTTCTATCTGAGAAGTTTACCCCTGCTTTCCTAAAATACTAATAAAGTATTTGGATTTTTGTTATTATATGAGCAACAATTTAATGTTAAATATTTAATTCTGAATAAAATTTCTTTTGCTTCATGGTATCTGTGCTGTTGACTCAGAAAAATCACAAATTAACATTATCTATGTCTTATTTTTATTTTTGCTAAACATTTTCCATTTCCATTTTAATGTGGGTCATTTGTACTGAGTCTGATTTTTCTGCTTTAGGATTTACAGAATTTGAAGGGGATGGGATAGAGATTAACACTAGTTTTTTTTTATTAAGGTTAAAGGAAGAAAAATACAGATTTCTTTATGTAAGTATAGAGGAGACAAAACTGGTTGAATCTAGAAATGATCATTGCATGTCTAGATAAAAAAAAGCTTCTGCCATCTGTAAACGATGAAATTCTTATTTAATTAGTCCATTTATATATTCACTTATTAGCTCCCTTTGCCAAATGTTCAAACTAAGCTATGTTTACTTCAGGTGAGTGAATATTTACTTTATAGTTATAACAGGCTATTTTGAAATAATACACTTTCAGAGCACAGAAAGTTTCTATGAATAGCTATGTAAAAATATGGTTAGTTGCATCGTAAGGATGAGAAAAGTTAGGATAACAAACTTCATCTTATTTAGGTAAAGAACTGTCATAGTTAACTATAGGGGAAAAAAACAGAAATTAGTATCCATGAAGAAGTGTGTTCAGCATATATTTCCATGTCATTAAGATGATCTGGGAATAATAGAAGGTAATAGCAAATGGAAATCAGTAGTTATCGATGCATTTATATCCTCATTAAGGAATTTTTGAGGGGCAGCTGGGTGGTGCAGTAGGTTACAGCCCTGGAGTTGGGAGGACTTGAGTTCAAATGTGACCTCAGACACTTAATAATTACTTAGCTGCATGACCTTGGGCAAGTCACTTAACCCCATTGCCTTGAAAAAACCAAAAGCAAAACAAGTTTTGAATGACCATAGGATTCAAACCTTTGTGTGCTATAGAAATAGTGACCATGTTTCTCCAAACAAAGAATGAGAACCATGGATAAAGAACTTTTCTATGAATGTATTAGTAATTATATCTACTGATTGGAGATATTTCTTTGAAGAGCAAGAATTAAAAGATTTTAGAGAAAAATCGATGTCTGTTCTTGAACTTGTAGGCTGACTTAGGCAATTGAGAATGATGCTAAAGATTAAATAATTTTACTTGTCACAGAATGATTTTAGAAAAATTACTTGGACTATAGCATTTTGTAGAAAGCTTTATTGTAATACATGCTAGACTGAGGATCATAGAATTTTGAAAATCATTTCTCTCAATTTCTCTTTTTTAAAATTCTAGGGTTAGAATTAAGGTTCTCCTAATTCATTGTTTAATACAACACATTTTAACAGAGGAAGACAAAAGTAGGTGGATATCATCATTGAGCACAGAATAGTGTCCAAGCTGATATCACTTAAATAATTTAAAGGATCTCAGAAAAACGAGCTTATTTAAGAAGAGTATAAATTGGTTAAAGGTGGAAACATACCAACAGACTGACTTTTCTGTTCTCTTTGGTGTGAAACATGCTGTGTTGTGCTATTGGGAGGTGACAAGTTGCTTCATTGAAACTTGAAGCTATTTCCTTTCATGACACTCCTCATGACTTTAATGACTATCCTGGTGCATAGCCTTTTGATTCAGAAAACACAGCCGGAAAGGGAAAATGAGTTAGAATCTAGCCTTTCTGTGTGACTTTCTGTTTTTAGTTTTGTTAGAATAACTTGAAAAATTCTTTGACTGCAGATGAGGGACAGTAAACTAGACTGATAGCATTCTGTTGTTTTTGGCAACCTTTTCTGCCACTCTGCAGGGTACAGATGGCTAGAAGCTTTCATTAGAAATAGCTGTACTTAGAGTAGATGTGAGAGTATAGTGTTCTTTTTTTGTTAATTTAGGAATAGAATATCCCCTTAGTAAGAGTAAGCAACCTTCTGGCAGCACATAGACAATGCATAGACAATGGGTCTAAGCCAGTGGGCACAGAAGCAGAAAAGGCACAAAAAGGGAAGGGGAAGAAAAAGATTGAAGTAAAGAATCTAGAGGGGGAAGTGAAGGGAAAAAAGGTACTTAACAGTAACACTACCTTCCATTCATATGTAGCCTTGTACATTTCAGAATATTTTATATATATTATCACATCTTGTTTCCAAAACAGTAGTAGTGTGAGTTAGGCCAGGCAAGTCATATTATATCTCTCATTTATAGAAGGAAGCCAAGATGTAGATTAGCTAAGACTTAGTGTAATGTGGGTCACTTGGTGAAGTTAGAATTGTTGTCCACTTGTTTCAGTCATGTTCCAATTCTTTGTGACTCCATTTGGTGTCTCCCACTATTCAAAGGTATTGAATTTATTTGCCATATCCTTCTCTAGTTCATGTTATAGATGGGGAAACTAAGACAAACAGGGTTAAGTGACTTGGCCAGGCTCACTGGGCTGGTAAATGTCGGAGGTCAAATTTGAACTCAGGAAGATGAACCCAGAACTGCATCCTCTGTGCCATCTAACTACTTTAAACTGGGATTAGAACCCAGATTTTCTTATACCTAGTTTGATACTCTTCCTTCTAGGACACATTTTTGTACCTTGGGGAGCTTTGTAACACATTAATAAAGATGGCTTGAGGGTAAGCAAAAATACATTCTCCTCTTTCATTATGATCTTATCCAATATCCCATGCCTGAATCCTTTTTGTTTTTTTATAAAGAAACATTGCTGTGGTGTGGAGAACAGAGAGATACCTGAATTGTGAATCAGTAGAAATACAGTATTGAACTGGATCATCATCATTGTTAGATGAGTCTGTTACTATAGCTAAATGATAAGTAAAACATATTTCTTGAAACCTTTAGCTATTCATTATATACTCAGCTTTGTCATCTCTGTTCTGAGTTGGAAATTTCATTTTTTGGATGTTCTCTAAATCTGTGATCCTTTTTTGATGGTATAATGCAGAATTTCTTTATATTTCCATTACGGAAACTTATCCTTTTGAAATAATGTGGAGATTTGTAGGAAATTCAAAACTTAAAACAAGCTTTTTATCTAGCTATTTGAATTTCTGCCATTATTTTGAGCTGATGACACTTGGAATCTATATGCTTTAAATACTTTGCAGAAATGACTGGATTAGGATATCTTATCTTTGATGTTACTCTACTGTAACTATTTCAAAATATCTTGCAGGTCAGTAAGGCCAGACTCACAATTAGAACAACACTTAGGGGGATAGGGAGAGAATTTGTGGGCATTTCTCTATACCTTTAGAAATTAAGTTTTTTATTTAAAAAAAAGACACTACATTTTAATATAGCTTTATTGATTATGATATTTCAAGGTAAATTGTTGTAATTTTCAGTAGATAAAAATAACAAGACCTTGAAGAGTTCTTTCAGACATTGATGCTGAACTCTAACTGTAGATAGTTTTTCCAATTATATGTAGAGATAATTTTCAGCATTAATTTTTTTTTAAATTTATTTAAGGCAAGTAACTTGCCCAAGACCATACAAGTAGGAAATTCCTAAGTGTCTGAGGCCAGATTTGAACTCAGGTCCTCCTGTCTTCAGGGCCAGTGCCTACCCACTGTGCCACCTAGTCAACATTAATTTTTGTAAAGTTTTTTCCCTCCCCCTTTTCTACTCTTCCACCCTAATACTAGAGTATAAGGTACAATCGTGTTACATATTTCCATATAAATTCGAAAGAAGAATCAACAAAGGGAAAGACCATGAGAAGGAAAAAGTGAAAAACAAAATTAAAAAGGGGGAAGAGAGTCGCTTTGATCTTCATTCAGATCCCATAGTTCTTTCTCTGGATGTTGATGACATTTTCCATCATAAGTCTTTTAGAATTGTCTGTGATTGCTGAATTGCTAGGAAGAGCTAAACCCATCATAGTTAATCATTGCAATGTTCTCTTGGTTCTGCTCATTTCACTCAGCATGAGTTCATGTAAATCCAGATTTTCTGAAATTTTTCTGCTTATTGTTTCTTATAGAGCAATAAGAAACCATTATATTTATATAACACAACTTGTTCAGGCATTCCCCAATTGATGGGTATGCCCTCACTTTCCAATTCTTTGCCTCTACAAAAAGAGTTAAAATATGTGTGTGTTTATAATATGTATATGCATATATATGTATAAATACATGTGATTCTCTTTCCTGTTTTTTTATGTTTTCTTTGAGATATAGACCTAGTAGTGGTATTGCTAGATCAAAGCATATGCAGTTTTGTTGCCCTCTGAGCATAGTTCCAAATTACTTTCCAGAATGGATGAATCAGTTTACATCACCATCAAGAATGCATTAGTGTTGGGGGGGCTAGGTGGCTCAGTTGATAGAGCACCGGCCCTGGAGTCAGGAGTACCTGAGTTCAAATCTGGCCTCAGACACTTAATAATTACCTAGCTGTGTGGCCTTGGGCAAGCCACTTGATCCCATTGCCTTGCAAAAACCTAAAAAAAAAAATGCATTAGTGTCCCAGTTTTCTCACATCCCCTTCAACATTGATCATTGATCATTTCCCTTTTCTGTCATATTAGCCAGTCTGATAGGTATGAGGTGATACAGTTCTAAATTGTCCCAATTATGGCCTAACAAATCCATTTTGGGGGAGGAACATCTCTACTAATTCAGTTTTCAGCTATTGTGTTTATGTGTAACACCAGTTGATCATTATTGTAAACACCTACATTTTAAGACAAAATAACATCTGGATTTCCTCTAGTAGTCTACCTACTAAAATACTTAACCATAATCATTAACATCTTGTTATACAGGAAGGAACTGTAGATTTCCTCATAGTATGGCTCTTTAAATGTCAGGGTCTTATAAAGAGTCTCTGTCCTTTTATTTTTTTTTTTTATTTTTACTTTTTTAGGTTTTTGCAAGGCAAACAGGGTCAAGTGGCTTGCCCAAGGCCACACAGTTAGGTAATTATTAAGTGTCTGGGACCAGATTTGAACCCAGGTACTCCTGACTCCAAGGCCGGTGCTTTATCCACTACACCACCTAGCCGCCCCCATTGTCTTTTTTATAAGACACCTTTAAGCCATCTCGGAATTCACTGAGCAAATGTGTAGTAATCTAGAGCAAATGTAGTGTCTCTAGACAGAACTTTTTTTTTTTTTTTACAAATGGAATCAGGACAACTTTATTTTGTATGCAAAACACTGTAACTTTGTCACTTAATGCTGTTTGCTTCAGTTTCCTTATCTGTCAAATGAGTTGGAAAAGGAAAAAGTAAAGCATTCTAGTGTCTTTGCCAAGAAAATCCTATATAGGATAATGAAGAATCAGAAACAAATTAAAATAACTGAACAACAGAAATATAATACTTTAACATGATTTTCCAAATAGGGCTTACTTTACAGAAACCTGAATGCTTGCCTTAATAGGTTACATATTAATTTAAGCAGTGATCTATTTTTAGTTGGTTAGAGGCTGTTTGGTGTAGTGGTTAGAGATACTGACCTTGGAGTCAGGAAGACCTGTGTTCAAGTTCTGCTTCTGATACATACTGACTCTGTGATCATGGGTAAAATCATTTAATTTCTTAATTTCTTAAGGCATTTTGCCAAGACTATATGGTATAGGTATATTGCAGATCTGAATTGGTAGTACTTGATTACATATACACTAAGAATTCCTATATCCACAAAGTCACCCTCCCTCCTCCCTTGAATGTATACTGGGTTTTTTTTTTTTTTTTTTTTTTTGGGTTAATATCACTTTGAAGAATAGGGTTTCTCTTCTTGGAGATAAAAGTTCACTTTGCTATTCTGTTGCCTTTCCTCCTTTGAGGTCAGGGCTTAAAATGTAAGGTTTTTAAATTAAATTACAGAACTAGGGTAGATGCTTTAAATTTGGTGCTGGGTATTGAGGGGGTTAAATTGATACTTTGGAAATGAATTCTTAGATATAGTGATGCTGTATTGTCTTAAATGGAGAGTGTTTTGACTAAACTAGCATTTTGACATAGCACAAGAATTAACTGTTTGAGGTTAGCAGCTCTTCCATTTTTGTTCTCATTGTGTATATTATACTGTTCTGTGTAAAAGAATAGTTAAATCCTTGTGGGCACATCAATTTTTAGAATTCTTGAAAATTTCAAGAAACAGCCATTAGATGTATGTTGTAGACTTAAAACTTGTAACTTGTTTCTTCTTCTTTGTGGCTTCTTTTGCTTCATAACCGCTTTCTTGATACTATATTTTATGTATATTGTCTCTCCTGGTAGTCTTGTGCCAAGAATCACTCTGGGATGAAATAATTTTTAAAAAACAAATGCTTTGCTAATCACATTTCACTTAATGTGAAATTTTTTCTCTATAGGACCTTTGAAATTGTGTATTTTAAGAATGGAGAGAGCTGAGGGTTGTATGTAACTTTGTCATTAGCTATGTAGACCTTTGTTTCTATAAATTATAACAGCACCATACCATTTGGGGAAAGAATAATTTATCAATCAATAAGCATTCATTAAGTATCTACATTGTACTAGGATCTGGGGTAATAAAAAGAGGCAAAAGACAGTCCCTGTCCTCAAAGAACCTTCAATCTAACAGGGGAGAAAGCATGCCGACAAATATATGCAAAGCAGGCATAAACATTTTAGTGTCTGTCCATGATGTGCCAGGCACTGTGCTAAATACTTTACATATATTCATTAGAAAAAATTAGATTGCAGATGGGATCCTACAAGTCATTATCACAACTTCATAATGTATGAATAGTCATTGGAGTTAGTTTGATTCATAGGCACAGCGATATTTACCTACTTTCTATATTCTCTGGGGAAAAGGGAATTATTGTAGGAAGAACACACACTTGGGAGTTAGGATACTTAAGTTGTAGTGCATTTTAACTTAAATCTTTGTTATTTCAGAAGAGAAATTAAGATCAGAATGTAGAAGTTAACAGAGAAGTAGAATTCCCTTCAGTGAAATGAAGAAACTATTAATATTTCAGTGCAGTAAGGTATATCTTTAGGTGATAAGCTTCTAATTCTTTGAGGTTTTCAATTTAGGTTGGAGGTTCAGTTTTAAGAGATATGATAGAGGAGTTTTCTTTATATATGAGTATTTGTGAATGTTTTTCTTCTTGCTTACTTATAGAAATTTCTTGAGATCAGAGATGATTTCACAAGTGTTTATGTTTATAGACTTGACACAAAGTAGGATCTTAATAAATGCTTATTAGTTTCTTGCTTACATGGAGGGGCAGAGTGGATAGAGCACTGGCCTTGGAGTCAGGAGGACCTGTTTCTCAAATTTGGTCTCAGACACTTTATGACTTAGCTGTGTGACCTTGAGCAAGTCACTTAAACCCATTGCCTTGCAAAAGAAAAAGAAAAATTATGAAAAGATTGTCTTATATTTCTACTAAAAAAACCTTTTTCTTTCTTTAATTGCTAAGTTTTGATTAATTTCTAGTAACATATGTAAGCATTCAAATATATGAGAACCAAAGAACAGTATGATAATAAACCAAATTAAACTTTCAAACAAAACCAATCAAAAGAAAATCAGAAACAAAATATAATCTTTCAAGGCAGAAATATAATACCACCCCCGAGATTTAAGCATTATGATTGATTGTACAATTCATCACTTACTGACTGATAAAGGAAATAAAGATTGTGAATTTTCCATCTTTTATCTTCTTTTACATGTATATTGTTCTTTTGATTCTCTGTCATTTGTTTTACTCTTTTCATATTTCTTTTTTGGCTTTATATTTTTAGAGGCAGGTAGGTAATGTAGAAGATAGAGCCTGTAGTCAAGAAGACTACATCGATACTTATTAGCTGTGGGACCTTGGGAAGATCATTAAATTTGTGTTTTTCTCAGTTTCCTCAATTGTAAAATGGGAATAATAAAAGCACCTATCTCCCAGGGTTGTTATAGGATAGAAATGAAGTAATGTATAGTGCTGAGCATAGTGCCATAGAAATTAGGCTCTATGTAAATGTTTATTCCCTTCTCTTCTACCACTTTCCTTCATATCCCTTCATATTTGTCATCATATATATATATATGTATATATATATCATATATATATACATATATGTATTATATATCCATTATGATACATCTTAATCTTAGAGTGTATTTTTTATATTCATATATCATAGTTTATTAAGCCTCCTATTATAGGGCACATAGTTGAGTTTTTGCTACTGAAAGTAATACTTCTATGAATTTTCTATGAACTTTGACTTCTTATTGACAATCTCCCAGAACATAAACCTAAAAGTGGAATTAAAGTATTTCTAGTTACTTTTGTAGTATAATTCTTTATTGTTTCACAACTCCAGTATCCACCACGTGGATGTCTGTTTTTTCTAATGTCTGCCAAAATTAAATTTTGACATTTGATACCATCTTTGCCAGTTGGGGTTCAGGTGATGTCTCAGAGTTGTTTTAATTCGCATTTATCTTAAAATAATTGATTTGGAACCTTTTTCCTAGTGATTGTTGACAGTCTATTTCTTTTGAGAATTGCTTTTTCATAGCCTTTGACTGCTTACTCTTTGGAAAATGAATTATATCCTTATGAATATCTCTCAGTTCCTTATAGATCTTATATGTAAGATTTTTTTGCTGATGTTTCAGAATTTGTATAATTAGCAAGCATTTATTAGAATCTTTTGTCTGAAAAGGCATTGTGCCAGGAATATAACAAATGTTGTTTTATGGAGAAAACAGCATATACATATGTAAGTAAATGAGGTGGTTTTTTTTTTTCCAGGGCACAAATAGATAGTTGTAGTCTGAAAAGCCTTATGTAGATGTGTGCTTGAATAAGAACTTTTTTGTTTTTTAAATGGGGTTAAGTGATTTGCCCAAGGTCACACAGCTAAGTAATTAATAAGTGTCTGGGGCCAAATTTGAACTCAGGTCCTCCTGACTCCAGGGCCAGTGTGCCACCTAGCTGCCCCTTGAATCAGAATTTGAAGGAAGTCAGGGGAGTTGGGGAAAAGATGAATAAGGGAGTATAGTTGAGGTGTAAGAATTGATGAAAAGTTAGCAGTATAGAACATGTATTACATAAAGGGCATGTATTATATTATCAATATTACATGTATTAAGTTATAAGTATAGGACATGTATTACATTATAAATAACATTGTTATCCATTTTGGTTAGACCATAGAGCAACTGTAATAAGACTTGAAACGTTGGATCAAAGATTTAGAGCTAGAAGGGACCTTAGAAGCCATTGAGTCAACACAGAGAGGTTAAATGACTAACTCAGCTCTTTCTAAATCCCAAATACATTGCTCTAATCCATTTTGCTTCACCTAGCTACTCTGAATATGGAGCCATAATGTAAATGCCAAACAGAGGAGTTTGTATTTGTTCCTAGAGACAGTTAGGAACTATAGAAGCTTTTTGAGCCAGAGGAGTGGCATGGCCAATACCGTAATTTTAGGAATATCACTTTGGCATCTCTATGAAAGGTAGGTTGAGAAAAGAGAGAACAAAGGCAGGAAACAGTAAAGAGTCTCTTTGCTGTACTTCAGTCAGTAGGTTAAAAAGACCTGAATTGAGAGAAGGGAACATATCAGAAATGTTATGGAGTTAGAATTGACAGAGTTTGGCATCAAATTGGATAATAGAAGTTAAAGAAGTATTGCAAACTTGAGTGAATAGAAGGAAGACAGTACTGCTGATAGAAATGGGGAAATTAGGAAAAGGGATTGATTTGGGAGAAAAAGTAGTGAATCATGTTTTGAATATATATGTTTTTTAAGATGTTTGTGGAATATGATTTGAAAGGTTTATAGATAGTGGGTGATGTGAGACTGAAACTCAAGAGAAAGACTGAGGCCAAATAAAAAGATAGGGGAGTCATCTAAGGATAGAAATAAATGGACCCCTAGAAGCAGATGAAACCATAACGAGAAGCTATAGAAAGAAAAGTATGAAGTGTTGTGATATATTGGATGAAAATGAAAATGGATGAAAATTTAAAAAAAAGATTAGGAAGGAGTCACCAGACATGTACTAGAAAAATTAAAAGAGGACAGTATTACAAAAACCCAGAAAATTACCAAGGAGAGAGGGAGTGGTTCAAATGCAGCAGATAGGGCAAGAAAAATGATAACTGAGAAAAAGGCCCTTTGGGTTTGCCAAATATATAATCATTGTAAACTTCTAGGTCTTTCCTCTGTTGAATATCTCTGCTTTATGCTGTGTGTGTGTGTGTGTGTGTGTGTGTGTGTGTGTGTGTGTGTGTGTTGTTTGTGAATAGTTGTTTAGCCTGAGCTTCTTGAGATCAGGGATTGTCTTTTACCTTTTTTTTTTTTTTTGATTCCTTGAGCTTAGCACAGTGCCTTAGAAGGTGCTTTATAAATTTTTGTTATCTGCCTGATTTTAGGGTATCAGTTTCAGTTGAATGAAAAGGTTAGAAACCAGATTTCAAGTTATCAAGAAATGAGAGGGAAAGAAGTAGAATTAGTGAAGACAACTTTTTTTTTATCATCTCAACTAGCCTTTGTTTAGGTTTTTAAGATGTACATTACATATTTTTTTGTCATTTAGTTTTCACAGCATCCCTATGAAGTAGGTGCAGTTAACATCTGCATCTTATAGATGAGTAAGCTGAGGCTAAGGTTAAGTGACTTGCTCAAGGTTACACAATATCTGAGGCAAGATTTTAACTCTCTTCTAGTCTAGTACTCTATCCACTATGTCATATAGCTGTCTGGGAGTTTGGTGGATAGTAGGAAAGAATCAAGGGAAATGAGGAGATCAAAGTCTTTTTTTGTATCACATTTATTTTTGAATATTCTTTTTCCTTTTTTTCCTCCTTTCCCTTCTCTTTACCCTTTCTTATAAATAAGATTAATGGAAGAGGAAAAAAAGTTTAACAAAATCAACCAATGCATTCATTGACCCTTTATCCAACTAGATGTGCAGCATTGTGTACCCATTGGCCCCCAACTCTGCCATGAAAAGATCTGCATTTTCTCTAGTGCTAAGCTTATTCATAAAGTTACAGTTTTTAGTTTCTTTTTGTTGTTTTCCTCTTTATGATATTGAAATCATTCCCATGTTTTTCTGAACTCTTCATAGTTGTCATTTTTTTCTGACTAGTAATATCTAACATTTATATTTCTATTCCCTCTTCATTCTTCCATTATATCTTTTAAAATTTAATTTAAAACTTTTTCCCAAATGATTTTTGTTATTATTTTTTCTGACTATAAAGCAACCTGTTGGTTGATATGCCACTAAATCTGCAAATTAATTATTTTTGTTGTATCAATAAACTCCAACCATGAAAATGGTTATTTGAGTCATTTTTTTTATTCCATTAGAGAGTATATTATGACTTGAAGATTCAGGGAGATGAAATATTTTCAGGGTCAGTTTTTTGAAGAAGGTAGGTGAGGCCATGAAGAGTATAAATAGAGGGATTGATCTTGTTGAGGAAAAGAACAGAAATTATTAATAGCCACAGCAAAAGGGGTCTGAATGTGGGATGAAATCAAGGATTTTCAGGTATAGAGAAGGAGAGAAAAAGAAATTCAGAGCAAACAGCCTTTATTTTCTCAGTAAAGAAAGGTTCCCTGCTGAGGAGAGGCAACAGGATGACATAGGAAAGTTTGAAACAACCCATGTGGAGAGAGTGATAGTGATAATCAGTGAAGAGTATAGTACATAAAATAATGGACTTAGAATAAAGAAGGCATGGGTTCCAAATCCTGTTTATGACATGTACTTTTAATTTTTGAAGTAATTTTTACTTATAAGTATTATTATTATCATCATCACTTGGTATTCTTTATCATTTAATGCAGCAATTTTCCCTAATTTTTTCTTTTTCTTTGTGCTTTTATTTGTATACATTTTGTTTTTTCATTATAGAAATCATAAACATAGTCTTTTATAATTGCCTCTTTTATCACCCCTTCATTAAGAATTTTTCTTCTATAACTTTCATTCTCTTTTAAAAAAATATGACTTTTGGGGCAGCTAGGTGGCACAGTGGATAGAGCACCGGCCCTGGAGTCAGGAGTACCTGAGTTCAAATCCGGCCTCAGACACTTATTAATTACCTAGCTGTGTGGCTTGGGCAAGCCACTTAACCCCATTTGCCTTGCAAAAACCTAAAAAAAATATGACTTTTATATTTGAATTATTGATTCATTTGAACTTTTATAGCAAATCTATAGTCTAAATCCATTTTCCACCAATTTCTTGTTCCCCTTTTCTAGTTTTTGTTACAAAATATATTATTTTCTTCACCAATTTGTGTTACTCAGTTCATCAAACACTAGACTGTTTTAAGTATCTGGTTCTAAATCTTGTATATCTAAACTATTTCACCAAATACCATTTCTGCTTTTATAGATTATCACAATTGAATAATTCACTGTGTGTGGTTTTTTTTTTCTTAGGTTTTTGCAAGGCAAATGGGTTTAAGTGGCTTGCTCAAGGCCACACAGCTAGGTAATTATTAAGTGTCTGAGGCCGGATTTGAACCTCAGGCATTCCTGACTCCAGGGCCAGTGCTCTACCCACGGGCCCACCTAGCTGCCCCTAATTCACTTTTAACTTCATAAAAATTTTGAAATTTCTACCATGTGCTTATGCACTTTAGTAGACACAGGAATACAAACAGAAATATCAACAGTCCCTCCCTTAAAGAATTTACATTTTACTGAGTGAGTGGGATGGAATATGTATTACAGATGGGTTCAAGAGAGAGAGAGAGAGAGAGGAAGTATTATCAACTAATGAAAACATTGTAGAAGACAGGAGATGGAATATCTTGTTAAGGATTATTACTGCTTTATTGTATATATACTAATTGTATCCCTCTTCCTTTCTACTTTGTTTCATTTTTCTGCTTTGTTATTCTTGACTTTTTGTTCTTCTGTATGAATTTTTAAATTTTCTTTAAAGTAGTCCATTGATATTTTAACTAATAGAGTACTAACTTAATTTGATTATGATATGGATTAAATTATATTATTTCAAATGATATTTATATCTTTTTTTTTTTGTTGTTAGTGGAACAAATTGTTAGCACTTGCTTTATTGTAGTATGCCTGGTTGTCAGAATTGTTTTGTATGAGAATTGTTTACTTATGGTTCAGTTTTTGTTTCTGTACTTCCTTTTTCTTTCCCACAAATACTGCCTGTTCTCATCAATTTGATCCAAAGCATAAAGAATTGCAAAAAAGGAATTTTATTAACTCAGAGCATCATTCTGAAAGCCCATGCTTGATATGAAGGACCAGGTCAGCACAAAATTGATATGAAAGACAGTGTTATGTGTAAGAAACATACATTTTGCTGTTAGAACTTTTAAAAAAATCACTCGTTTTCATATTGAAATCACACTTTAATTTATTGGCATTATATTAGATGTGACATTGCAACAATATTAATATTTTTAAAATATCCCTGTGCTTTTTGGATAAACATTTAAAAAAAATACTTCACAGAACCTTCTGTGACAATTTTATGCCTTATGTCTACATTTGGATTTATAATCATATTTACGTTACTTCAACATTTTAGCTTATATAGTCTCAAAATAAACTTTTTTTTGTAAACTTTGAATTGTACATATTTGTAAAATCTTTGTCACATTGAGCTCTTAAGAAAGCATTAATACTTTAAAAGTAAGATCTTTAATTCAAAATACCTGGGATTGCCTCATCATCATAGATGCCGCATTGTTAGGAAAGCCCTATAAAGCTTTGTTTGACCCCATGTCAGAGCATGATGTCTATTCAGGTTTTATTCTTCTAATGAAACAATTGACTTGTTTCTAATGATTCTAATGCCAGATGTTAAGTATTTCAATATTTTCAATCTTGTGAAATGTCCTATATAATTTAATTTACTGTGATTCTTAGTAATGGAGTCAGAGAAACCACAAACATAGGAACTAGAGAGAACACTTTCTTTTCCTTGTATCTTCCCCAGCGTCTTGCTCAGTAGCTCCAGCTCTGCTGTGACAACCCAGAATGTATCATTTTGAAATGTCGCAGCTGCCACTAAGTCATGTGGGAGAAAGGAGCTGGCTGGTAGAGAAAGACGCAGGTCAGTGATGGTTTTTCGTTTTGGCATGAAATTTTGAAAAGTGGCATTCTTATTTTATATCCAAACAGGTTATAATTCTTTTTTTTTTTTGTTTGTTTTTTGTTTTTAGACCACAGAGAGCTGAAAGTTAGACTGTGATTTCTGACTTTAGGGTATCCTGGGTTGTCATAAATGATTAGGGACTTAGAGAATGAGTGTTTGAGGAGCATGTTTTGATAAAGGTGATCTGATATTGAAGGAGGAATCAGTTAGACTAAATGGCCTGGAGGAAGCACTTTTTCTTTTGGGATATTTAACAGTAGAATGATTTGTTTTATAAACAAAACTTTTTGCAGGTCATCTTTAAAACAAAGTCTTTTTATTATCTACTATGTGCATAATATTTTTTTGATTCTTAATTAGGGATATTGGAGCAGTGGGTAGCTTTTATATGCCATATGTGCTACAGCACAATGATGTGAAATGAAAGAAGAGATGAGACATAACTCTGGATTGAGTCTTTTGTCAAGCTTAACCCCTGCCTTTAATTTTTTTCTTAATTTATTCGTGTAAATGTTTTCCTGAGAGAAATAATGAATTTTGCAGTGTGTGAATTTTGATTATTCTTTCTACAAGTCTCTTGGAAAGTATTTTTTTTTAAATTTGGAAATGAAAGTGCTTTAGAAAGGATTATTATAATGTCAGACTTTGTCTTTTCTAGGTTTCTTATATCAAAGTCAAGTCAAGCTTGTTTTAACTTAGAAAGACAAAGTATGCATAAGCACTATTATTAATAAATATCCTTTGTGCTGTGTGGATTGGGTCGTCAGTATTCATCCACATGCAGTATACACCAACAAACAGAGAACAGAAGATGGTATTTGGAAGGACACATCTTAATTGTGGTTTAACGGAGTTTTTGAGGTGAAGTTTAAAAGCAATACGGGAATTATAAATCTTAAACGTTAAGATATTACTCCATATTCTGTATTTTCAGATTATTTTACCTATAGAATTACCAAGGCAATTATCATGGCTCCTCTTGAGCCACAATGAAAGGTGGCAGCAGCAACTAATGATACAACTCTTATCTATTTCATTGCTCTCTATAGACACTGGGAAAGCTTGGTGTACTTGGTGTATTTGTAGGTCCGATGACAGAGTGTGAAAACGGAGGCCTGAAGAAAAAAGCTTTATTGTTCCCTCCCTTTCTGAAAAACTTCTTGTGTAAGTCACTAGAAATAGGAGAGGAAATGAGTGAGAATTGCTTTACTTTGACTTATCTGTTCTATCTTATATGAGGAAGTAGAATTTGAAAATGAAGATGAACAAACTTAAAAAAAGCAATATTAACTGCCATGAGATACATAAAATATTTAAGATGTGGAAAGGAATGTTGTAGTGGTTCATGTTAATGTATAGGAACTTATGTACATGTTGAATCTCTGAAGTAGTCAGTATAGCAATAAGTATTGATTAAATGAATTTATTTGCTGAGATAAACATGGATGAGATAATGTAATCACGTAAAGCTCTTGATTTGATACATATGATGGGATCATGAGATATATCTACTTTTTACAGCTTCCAAAGAAAAGAATAAGGGTAAGGGCATCTTTGTATAAAGGAAAGAGCTCAGAAAACCTGGGTTTGATGCTCCCTTGTTTAGATTCTCCCTAGTTCCAGTCAACCAACATTTAAATATATTCTGTATGGTTGAGGTGTTAGGTTAGGTTTCAGAGATAGAAAGATAAATTGAAAAACAATCTTTGCCCTCAAGTAGATTCAAGACAATTTGAGGAGGAAGAGAACACTTATGAAAGAATCACAGAGGTAAAAAGCTAATCAGAATCCTTATCAAATCATATCTCTGTGTCTTAATTTCTTCATCTTTAAAGTGAATACACAATTCACAACCATTAAAGAATGTGTGAGAAAAATACTTTGTAAAGCATATAGAGTTATAGGACTGGTGGAAGGATTCTTATGATCAGAAGTGGTCTTTATAGTGTCAGATTTTCATTGTCCAGAAAGTTCAGGCATATATTTTTTGAGTCCTGTAGAAGGGTAGAGTGTTTTGTGCCACTGTTAAAAGGAAAGTTGATAAGACTTGTGTTGTAGGCTTTAATTGATCTCCATTTCTCTTCAGTTTTCTTCATTCTTTTTTATATTATATAGAAAGTGATTTTATCAGGGTAACCAGGGAAGACCTTCCCATGGCTTGACTGAGAATCAGAATAGAGAATACAGATGGAGAGCCAAGAAGTAGAATTATATTGCAGTTCCCTTTTTGGTTATGTCTTTGTGGTTTAGTGGAAGGAGAACTGGATTATAAGTTAAACATCTGGCTTCTGGCCTTGCTTCTACCACTTAGTACCATTTGACTTTGCTTAGGTTCATATAAACAAACTATCAGATTTTTTTCCTCTCTGAAATAAATTTTATAATAATTGCTATTTTCCTTAGATTGTTGAGAATAATAAATAGCAAAGTATTTTGCAAATTCAAAAATTCTATATATATGATTAGTTCTGTCATTATTTTGCCCTTAATAAATTGTTCAGAGATTTGTTAGATGATTGTTTAAAAAGAAACATATTCACTAAATATGTGCATTCTTGTTTTTGAGATCAGTTACCTTATAGATGTCCTGTAGTAAACTCCAGAATTAATTTTTTAAAAATTTTATTTATTTAAGGCAAATGGGATTAGGTGACTTGCCCAAGGTCACACAACTAGGTAGTTATTCAGTGTCTGAGGCTGTATTTGAACTCTTGACTCTAGATCTGGTGCTCTTATCCACTATGCCACCTAGCTGCCCCCTACTCCAGAATTTATATGAAGTTGGGGAGGGGGACGAGGAGTTCTATATGTCATCATAATATCAATTTAACTTCATCTGTTCTGCCAAATATATTTGCTCATATTTCTAGACCTATTTAAATTCTATCACAAATTAAAAACATGCATTTTGGAGGAAATCTGAATTTGTATCTGATTATTAAATTGTAAACCTAATTATTTTTAAAGATCTTTTGTTTTTTTAAACTTGGATACTCAGTAATAGTTTTTCCTAAATTCTTATGGAGTTTTAATAGTATAGTTCATGGTTACTATTGTTATCTTTTCCTCTGAGTATCTAGTTTGAAACTAATAAGAATTTAATCAAGTTGGGAGGGAAGGTGAAAGTCTTGGAAAAGTTCTTATTTGGGAGGATTGTTATTTATCTAGTTTGAACTAGTTGTATAATATTAGGTAAGTTATTTACTTATATGTATAAATATATGGGTCATGCTGATAGCTTGAATTGTCCAAAAGTGAAATGGACTCTCTTTTAAGGATTCTTATTTCTGTACTTTGTCTTCAAGCAGAGACTAGATGACTACTTTTCAGAGAATGTTCTTAAAGGACATTTGAGTTCAGGTATGAGTTAGATTAAAGGAACTTTTAGGTTTCTTCCAAGTCATATTTTTATAATTGTGTGACAAATGATCTATAAGGTTTTTTTTTTCCAGCTGTGATATTCTTGAAGGACCTTAGAGATCAAGTAATCAAGCCCCTTCATTTTACAGATAAGAAAATTGAGGTCTTAGAGAGGTTGACTGACTTGTGTGAGAGTACAAATACTAATGGTATAACTGGTATCTGAATCCAGAGTATCTTTTATCTATATTTATTTATTTATTTTTGAGTTTGACAATCCCCCCCCAATCTTGCTTCCCTCCCCCCAACCCCCCACAGAAGGCAGTCTGATAGTCTTTACATTGTTTTCCATGCTATATGTGTTGATAGAAAAATCATATCCTTAAGGAAAAAAAATAAAGTATAAGAGATAGCAAAATTACATAATAAGATAACTTTTTTTTTAATTAGAGGTAATAGCCTTTGGTCTTTGTTCAAACTCCACAATTCTTTCTCTGGATACAGATGGTATTCTCCATCGTAGATACCCCTGAATTGTCCCTGAATTTTGCATTGGTGAAATGAGCAAGTCCATTAAGATTGATCATCAATCCCATGTTGCTGTTATGATGTACAGTGTTCTTCTGGTTCTGTTCATCTTGCTCAGCATCAATTTATGCAAATCCTTCCAGGCTTCTTTGAATTCCCATCCCTCCTGATTTCTAATAGAACAATAGTGTTCTGTAATGTACATATAGCACAATTTGTTCAGTCAGTCCCCAATTGATGGACATTCACTCAATTTCCAATTCTTTGCCACCACAAACAGAGTTGCTATGAATATTTTTGTACAAGTGATGCTTTTACCCTTTTTCATGGTTTCTTCAGGGTAGAGATACAGTAGTGGTATTGCTGAATCCAGACTTTCTGACTCCAAATCTTGCTCTTTCCACTATGCTTCATTCCAGAGAGCAAAAGGCTTTTGAGTTGCAAAAGAAGTAGCCTTGACCAGTTTTTTGGTAGTTAAATTATTGAAAGGAAGGTTAAGATTTTGACAAAAAATTAGATCTGGCTAGGGGATCTAGGAGCAGGAGATTTGATTTATGTGGTAGATGGAAGATATACAAGTGACTGTCCATTTTTCATTTGAAAATTTTAGGTAGTGGCATCTCCCTGACCTCCCAAGGATGTTCATTCCATGTGTGAAGAGCTCGTATTCTGTGGAAGCTCTTTTTTCTGTTAAGCCTAAATCTGTGTGCATCATCCACTCCCTCACCCACTGTTGTTTCCCATTCATTAGTTTATTTATAATCTCTTGTTCTACATAAGAGTCTTCTAATTTGAATTTGAGAACTTGGGTTTCTTGATTCCCTAGTTTTGTGGTCTTCCTATTGTATCATGTTGTCACCCCCATTCCACTCCCCAAATTCTTTCCTTATCTATCACTTTTCTTTTCCTATTCCTTCTCTTTCTATTTCTCCATATTTCTGTTATCTTGGGGAGGAGAATCTTAGAATGAGTTGGTATATGTTAAGAATCCCCAAAGCAGGGGGTGGGGCGGGTATCTAGGAATCACAATAGGATCCCTTTCTCTGGTGCACACTACAGCAGCTAATAAATTTGGTCCCCTGATGCAAGCCCAGTGCTGTGCATGCTCTTGGGGGTATGAATGAAAGGTCCCTCAAGAACCTTAATTGGTTGGACAGAGAAGACTAATACATTTAACAATTAGAGCAGATAATAGCATAGAATCAGATACGAAGTGGTTCAATACCTAAGTATAGTAGAATTCAAGAAAGGAAAAGATCCTTCCAAGTAATTGGTAGGTATCTAAGTAATTGGAGAATCTTTCTGGAGCAGATAAGTCTTAATTAGGCTCAGCAAAGGCACAATGTGAAAAATAGTCTGACCTGGCAGGGAGAGATGGGAGACAGGAGAACAGCTTGATGGGAACACAGAATGTTAATGAGGAGTAAGTAATGCAATTGGATTGGAAAATTAAAACTGTACTGTGTAGGCTCTTGGAATTTAGGCAGAGGAAGATGAGCTTCTACTTGGTAAGCTGTTAATTGTCATTGAGCCTAAAAATCACAGAAGGAAAGGAATACTGAATACTAGTTTTCTGATCATATTTAGGATGGCTTTAAGAGCAAAAGCTCAAACAGAAAGACTATCCAGGAAACTCTGGTAATGATGCAGGCATGATATTCTGAGGGTAGGGACTAAGATGGTGGAATATAGATCATGGTTTCTGCAGTTTGGTTTTATGTATGTTTGAACATTAACATATGTCTGTGCTTGACTTTTGAGAGTAGGTGGTCAATTGAGAGGTGGTGGGACTTCAGAGTGGGAGAATGAAAGTATCCATGTGTATGGGAGTGAATGATTGAATGAATTATCAAGCAGTTAATTTTAGTATCTATATTAACAGGATTAATCCTTTTTGTTTCCTTAGGAGTATAAGCAGAAGCTTGCTCGGGTAACCCAAGTGCGCAAGGAGCTGAAGTCACACATACAGAGCCTTCCAGACCTGTCGCTGCTTCCTAATGTTACAGGTGGCTTGGCCCCCCTGCCCTCTGCTGGTGACCTGTTTTCAACTGACTAGGACACATGGCCTGCTCTCAGATTCCCATTTGTGCCAGCAGAAGAGGACTCTAGCAGGGACTGGAAATTGTCTTCCAGTGATTGGTTATTTTCCTCCTAGACCACTCCCACTATTTAGGAAGGAACTATAGACTCCCAAGAGCTCTGTGCACTCTTACTGCTTGTACAGTTTCTCATGTTGAGGGGAAGAGTGAGAGTGTGCATTAAGTAGGAGTGGGCATGGAGGCCAAATTTGATTATAAAATATATAGACACATTTTGAAAAGAAACTTTTTTTTCTCATATTTTCATGCTCAAATTGTTTTTCAGTTTTTAGCTCTTGTTTGCCCCCAAGAAGTCATGAAAATCATGTACACATCTGGAAGGCTTTAAAAAAATTTTTAAATTCATCACTACATCATTTTCTTAGGAGAGCAACCTTTTGTTTCTGAATTGGTTTTATCCAGGTTAGCTGAGTGTTTCACATACTTAAAGAGCAGCTTTATCAGGGCATCATCCCATCCTGAAGGAAAAATTAGGGATCTGCAGAGCAGCCTGGGGTCTGAGCAGTTTATCAGAGCTATAGATTCTTTTCTTACACCTGTGAGTATGTATATGCAAATGTTAGGCACATCTTTTTGCAAATGAATTAGAGACTGAACATAGCAATGAAATTCATAGCCAATTCAGAAAAATGCTTTTGCAGCAGACTAATAAGAATCACAAGTTACATAAGCATGAGTTAAAGTTGTCAGTTTCAGCCTCACCCCCCACATATGTCATTTTTATTGATTGCATTTATCTGCACTTTGCCTTTGTATCACATTCATGTAACAGGTTCCTGGAAATCTATTTCACACTCATTTTTTTTCACCCTGTCAGTATGGGGGAATGCACCAGTGATGTTCCAAAGATAAAGACTAGCTGACTTCACAAGACAAAGTATGCTGAGAATGTGGGTCCTGGGATGTGCATAGCTTTAGTACATTACCTTTTTTTTTCTGAGGTGGAGATGTTCTGTTTGAGATGAAGGGCTGTCCACTGTATAGGTAATTAACTTAATCAGAGGGCACACATTTCAGTGTCTAAATTTGAAGTCTCTTTCACACACTATATACACACACACACACATACACATACATATACATATCCCTCTCTCTGCATGTTTGTGAATCTATTGATCCATGCTTATGTGTGTGTGAATGTGTGTGTGTGTGTGTGTGTGTGTGTGTGTGTGTACACACACACACACATCAGAAAGATATACTAAACTTTTCGTCAGATATGCTTGAATAGCTGATCTTCAGGGGAAAATGTGAGTTTTTTTTTTAAACTCAAGTTTTAATCCCATTATCACATGCCAGCCAATAGCTATAACTATCTGATGTGTTTAGGTGCAATTTTTATATTGCTTTTAGTAACAAGTAGTCTTGCTGGCAAATTGTAAACCATTCCAATCTGCAGACTTTTAAAAAAAACCAAACAAACCATCAGAAGTGGCAGAAAGTAATTTGTCCTAATAATGTAATAGGAATTGTAATCCTGACACTTAAGTATTATTACAAAAGAGGGATAAGTAGTAGGGAACCTCTCTGCCTCTCTATAGCTTTAAGATGCTGTTTGAGGAATGCAATTTAGACACCCTACTGATTTAATAATGCAAAGCTTTTTCTGTTCTGCGCATCTTAACTCATGGGACTTTTTCATTGGATGAAACTTTCAGCTTCCCATGACTTTTAGAGCAGTAAAAGTATATATAACTGTAAAACTTGTCATCTGTATTCTTTTAACTTTAACATTTTGATTAGCAACTATGTGCTTGCTTATTGGTGCTTCCTATCAGCCTGTCATTGAGTCTTTTCCTTTTCACATTTGTTAAACTCACAAGTCTAAATTTCAGTCCCTATAGCTCTGGGGGCAATTGACCTTGACAGAAATACTACAAGGTAAATTCTTCCGCTGTTGACACTATATATCATCTTTTACATGCAGTGTCATAGCAAAACAGTATCAAATTGCCCCACGTGAACATTTGCTTTTGAGCAAACACATCTTGAACATGTTCTGTACTTTTGCCAAAAACAGTCCCCACCATCCACAAAAGCAACCCCAAAGAGGCCTAGTTTCTGTCCCAATTAGCTAGATCAGCTAAAAATTTAGAGCACAATGGATTTTTTGTCCATGGCCAGATTTTATTTTACCAGCAATTGACTATATGATTATTACAGGAAAAGATAAAACACCCAAGACCTTTATCAATTATGTAAACAAATGAGTGTTGGGATAGCCAGACTGTTACTTTGGGCAGACTTTCTGTGAGAAAGTTGGAAGTTTATTTTTTAATTGAAATACTTACCATTTTTCTCATTCTCTTTCCCTTTCCCTGCTTACTTACCCTTCTTCCACCCTCCTCTCCCCTTTCATGTTATTCATTTGTTTCATTAATTTAAATGAAGTCTTCTGTGTGTGTATGTGTGTGTGATGGTTTTTATTAACTTTTTGTTTGGTTTTGTTTGTTTCTTTTTGGTTTTGTTTTATTTTTGGTGGATTTTTTCCCCCCAAAGGGATTCTTTGGACCTTGAATGAATCTTCTTGAGGTCAGATTTTTTCCAAGGTTGTCATTTTTTTTAAAGAATATTTTTAAAGCTTAAATTTGTATATTAATTTAGGACTTTATTTAGAAGTATAGGCTGCCTTTTGTGGCAGCAGTATATTCTGAAATGTCTCTCATAGATATATATTTTTGAATAAAGAGGGTGTTGTTGAATGACCATGTGTTGCCTTTTTTCCACTGCCCTATCTCCCACAGAGGAGTTTGGCTTTTGTTTTTAAGGAATGTGATTAGTAATCACCCATAGAGACTGTATCTATACTGAATCCTGTCTCTGAAGAGCTTTTATAGCTGTTAGTAGCTCATAAATACTTAGCACTCAGATAGTGTTTTTTGTTATTTTCCAAGGGCTTAATTAGTCTTGAGTAGTCAGTCCACACAATACCCAAGAGAGGCACCTAAAAAGTAGAATCTAACAGGGAGGTAAAATGACTTTTCCCCCAATATCTAGAAGCAAGCTTGAAACCCATTAAAACCCTGATTATAGCTCTAGTTCTCACAACAAGTCTCCTAGGGGTTATTCAGGATTTCTCTTGTAGAGAGCACTTCTTTGTACAAGTATAAGAGGTAGGATGCAAAATAATTTGCAAGCCCAAGAGTTGTTTCCCCATTTCCCACTCCTTCCATTCTTCCCCAACAAAAATATTTTCTTGTTTTCTTTTTGGACTCTGACCTTGGCTTTTACCTTTAGTGATGTACTATTTGATGTCACCAGGTGTGACTTTCTAAACCTTAGAAAAATGTGGGTTCGAAATATCTAGATTGCTTTGGAAGGGCCTTTGTTGGGATTGCCTTGGCCTTTCTGCTAAGGGAGATTAATATGCTACAGGCTGTAAATTCTGTGTTTATTATATTTCATCATTATCAGGTATATTGATTTAAAGTAAAAAGGTTAGGTAGGTTCTATGGATAGTGACTAAGTGACTCAAAGTTTAGTCTGAGAATGGAAAACAGAATTTATTTCCATCCAATCAATGATTACAAGACATTTACATGAATATCTTAGTTGAGACATAAAGATTTCTTACACGCCTTAAGCATGGTCCCAAATTTCATGTTCAGTTTACTTCTTCATTGTCTATATCTTATGAAATTATTATTTTGATAGTTCAGCTATCATTTGAAACTAAAAGTTTCAAAAATCTTCATTCCTTAAAATGGATCCATGTAAGTGTTCCTAGATCTGTTAAAATGTAGAAATAGACTAATGTGGTGTAGACCAGGAAACTAAAGTTCAAATCCTAGCTCTGCCACTAATTCACTTGTATGACCTTGAAAATCAAGAATCCCTTTAGGGCATTAGTTTCCCTATCTTTAAATGAAGGGGTTGGGTTAGATAGTCTCTTAAGATCCCTTCCAGCTGTAAATACATGAATTTATGTTAGATTTGTGTTTTTCTTTGTATAGTAGTATAAGCCACTGTCTCACTGAACAACTTTAGGTTAAATCACTACCATTCTCTGGGTCTCAGTTTTCCCATCTGTACAATGAGGGGCTTAGACTAGAAATTCTTTGAGGTCCATTTTAATTCTGACATTTTATGATTTATTAGCGTATGTCGTCTTGCATTGATTCTGAGTAGTGTAGGGTTATGGTCTTAGAAACTTAACCATTGTGAGAGTGTGTGTATGTGTGTGCACATGTGTGAAATCCTTCAAAAGGAATAAGAAATAAGAGGTTGTGTATTAAACACTATGGTTCCTTGACTCCATGTAGAGTATAGATTTGCCTGGAGAAAATTTATCTGCAGAAAAGGTAAGTTCTAAGTATGGGGGAGGGGGGCAACAAGATACTTCATTTTTTGGTCACTAGCAATTCATATATGTTTTATTGGAATCCTTGAGCCCAAATTTCTGTTCTTTATCTTGTTCTTTCTTAGAGTAATTTATTAGACTCAAATCATTTTTGCCACCACTATCACCTCTGTGGTATTCTCCATTTAAAAATCATTCTTCCTCTCTAAGGCTCAGATTAAATTAAAAATCCATTACTTTCATACTACTGATTACAACTGACCTCCTGAAATCATAACATTTGGGGGGAACCATACAGCTTTATGTTGAGCCTAAAAAACAGCTCATTACATTTTTTAGAATTTATGTAGCCATTTGGCATTAAAAATAACTTTTTACTCATGGTTTAGCAAATACTGAAATTAGCAATGTGTTAAAGATGGTTCTGGGGTGGCTAGGTGGCGCAGTGGATAAAGCACGGGCCCTGGAGTCAGGAGTACCTGGGTTCAAATCCGGTCTCAGACACTTAATAATTACCTAGCTGTGTGGTCTTCGGCAAGCCACTTTTAAAACCTAAAAGAAAAAAAAAAGATGGTTCTGTTTATTTTTTTTCCTCCTAAGAAATCATGCTACTAATTGTGGTTATAGTGAAAGGGGTGATGGATTTGAGATCATAGCATTTTGGGTTTGAATCTTAACCAGTCCTACTCAAAATCTGGGTGAGCTCAAGCAAATCATGTCACTTCTCTAGGCCTTATTTTCTTGATCTGTTAAATGAGGTGGGACATGATTTATAAGTCTCTCTACAATTCTAAATATTATCCTAAAAAATACTAGCAGAATACGTTTTCTCATCGGAATTTGTTTTTATTGATCTATTTAAAGTTGGACCTCAGAGTATGATAGTTATATTGAAACTGTTGCCCTTTAATGCTTGATTATACCTATTTATATGTTGATATTATAGATGTAATGATGATCTATTTAGCCACTAAAATTTACACACCAAAAAAAAAATACTTTTGGACAATTGCTCTATTAGTTTTTCATCCATTTCTCTATTTTTGGTTCCTTAGGAGAAAAAACTCAAAATTTACTTTGGTTAGGACTATATTTTGCTGACAGTTTAATGAATTCCTGAATTACATTCCATAAACTGAATGTTAGTTTCTCTCATACTATTTCTTGGTCATGGGTTGTGACTTAAGAAAGAGTGACCTGTCTTTTCATATGAGTCTTATGTGTTAAGACATGTGAAATTCAGCCATAGTTGTGATTTTCAAACCCAGTTTCATTCCTTAATGATTCCTAATTACTTTTATTCAAGATAAAAACTTTTAAATCCTTCATCCCGTATTTTCAATCTTAGGTCAGTGCCTTGCTATAGAAGCAAAAAAATAGCATAACATTCAAATTTAACCCCATTCAAATTCCTTCCCTTCCCCAGTTCTTACTAATTATAACTAAGAGGAAGGCTTGAGATGTAGTCCGAACTCTGCCACTGATTTACTTTACGACCCTGAGTTCAGAAAGCTGAAATTCATCTGCACAATAAAGGAACTGGATTGGAATATTTAATTTTTTAAAAATGGGATTAAGTTATATATATACTTGGAATTTACATAAAAGTCATTTGAAAAGTATAAGAGCGATTAATCTTGTACTGCTTGACCCCAGAAAACAGAACTAAGGAGGGAGCATCCTGTTGAAGTTAAAGAGAGGAAGATTTCTGTTCCATAAAGGACAATTTCCTGATAAAGTTATCCCAAAGTGCAGTGGGCTACCTCAAAAGGTATTAAGTTCCTAACATTAGAGTTTTGAAGTAGAGGATGTCAGGAATGATGTAGAAAGGATTTCTTCTCAGGTAAGGATTGGAGGTAGGAGTTTCTTTTCTCCTCTATGAACTTAATCTCACTTAGGATCCTTCCTAATACAGTCTTATAAACACACATATAACACATATATACATATATAAGAAACTCAGTTATTTACCAGATAACCCAAAAGATGGAAAGATTTTTTTTCTTTTACATTTTAATTATTTAAGGCAATGGTTAAGTGACTTACTTAACCAAGGTCATATAGCCAGGTAATTACTAAATATCTGAGGCTGGATTTGAACTCAGATCCTCCTAACTTCAGAGTCAGTGTGCCATCCACTACGCCACCCAACTACCCTGATTTTAACTATCTTTATAAAATAAAAATTTATAATGCCTAATTTGTAAAATGTGTTTGATTTTACAATCTGTTTGTAAAATACATTTTACTATGTATGCATGAATCCACAAATATTCATATGACTTTAGCTATAGAACCAGGTGAGGAAAAGATGAGCCTATGTAACCCAAAGAAAGAAAAACTCATTAAAAGTGAGAACATAGAATGCTTGTCCAAACCTTAAAACTGAGACACTTGTGACCTTCCTATTGCTGTGTGACATGGTGCATAGAGCTAGAGTCAGGAAAACCTGACTTCAAGATCCACTTCTTGTATGTACTGTATATGTGTCCCTACATAAGTCATTTAACCACCCCCCCCCCCAGTGCCTCAAAAGCAGTTTACCAAGTTTATAAATTGTAAAGTATCCACATTGGTAGAGGAAGCTCACCAAAATTTCTGATACCAGCAAATTCAATTTTTTTGTTGTTTTTTGTAAGGCAAAGATCACATCTAGAAAATGTTAAGAACATCCAATCCCAGCTTTTTTGAGCAAAGTTTCATTGTTTTCATGACATGAGTAGACAAGGAGTAATGTGACTTGCCCAAGGTCACACAGCTAGGTAATCATAAAGTGTCTGAGGTCAGATTTGAATTCAGGTACTCCTGACTCAAGGGCCAGTGCTCTATCCATCACGCCACCTAGCTGCCCCATTGAAATCAGTTTCAATGAGGTGGGGAATGAATGCTGTAAAATGAGACTGGACTAAAAAGATTTTTCTTCAAATTTAGTGAAGTTTTCAGCCTCAAATGTCAAAATAGGTCCCATGTAATTATAACTTTTGAACTGGAAGGGACCTTGAAGATCACTTTATTCAATCCTCTCATTTTACAGTGACCCAGAGTCACATGATTAAGTGTCAGTTCTAGGGCTAGAATTCAGATTCCTTTATTTTCTGTTTCAACGAAGAACAGTTTTGTTTTTTAATGAGAATCAGTCTTAGGGCACTGGGTACGAAGTCAGAAGATTTGAATTCTGACTCTTGTCACTAACTCTATGACCAAGGTAACCTAGACCATTTCATCTCTTGGCCTTGGCTTCTTTAATAAACTATAAAATAGTGACATTTGATTAGATGATTTCTTTTCTTTCTAAGACTTTCAGTGCTAACACCTATCTCTTTTTTTTAACACCTGTCTCTTAAAGGATACTTTTGTAGTAAAACCTTACAGATTTGAACTGAATAAAGGCAAATCAGTTTAGTTGAATTATAGACTAAAGCCAAATAAATTTTATTGGTTTCAGGTTTAACGATGCAGCCTGGTAGAAAGATTAGAGGCAGAAATAAAATTCTGATATATAACTGAGAATCATATAAAAGTTGCTTAACCTTTGAATTTATGTTTATTTGTATATTAGGAATAACAACCACTGCTTGTCTCACTATCATTGAATGTCTCAGAGGTTGTCTGGTTCAATTTCTTCATTTTAAAAATGAGGAAACTGAGGCCAAGCAAGGCTAAGTAATTTGTTCACAATGAGTAAATGATGCTGAGCTTTCACCCCTGGTGTGGACTCTTGAATTCACTGCTTAGATATAATGGAAGGAGTATCTATTTAGTCATAACTTTACAGCCCTAAAGTCAAAATTGGACTTTAGAGAACTGGGAAGGATCTTAAATCATTTTATCCAAATCCCTCATTTTATATAGAGGTGATGTAATCTTGAGCAAGTTACTTATAACCTTGAAACTTCAGTTTTCTCATCCCTAAAATAAAGGGCTAAATCAGATGGAAACTAAATTCCTTTTTAGTTAACCACTTCTGAGAATTATACTAATAGTTTAAAACTTAACAGATTTCTCATAGCTTTTGAGGTTCTTTGAAACAACTCTTGTGAGCTAGGTAAGAAAAATCTTATTCCCATTTTATGAATGGAGATGCTAAAGCTTAGAGGGAGATAGAAAGATCACATCTAGAAAATGTTAAAAGAACATCCAGTGCCAGCTTTTTTGAGCAAAGTTCATTGTTCTTCTCATGACATGAGTAGGTCCAGGTATTTGTTACTATAAAAGTGCTTTAATAAATTAAAAAACTGTACATATTCAAAGGGCTATCATTCTATAGTAGTGAGAAACAGGATGACCTTATTGCCAAATAAAGCTAGAAGACCAGATTTACCAAGGAAGATAATAAGTTATTAAATTAATACAGTAATTGTCTACTATTGTGTTTGAATTTTCTATGCCCTGTCTTGCTTATCTAGTTGATTAGCTTGACACAACTTCCTTTAGATAATTAACATTACTAAACTATTAATAGATGTCCTAGAAAATAATCTTATAAAAATATAGTAGAATTGATAGGCCCTATAGGATTGATTTCCTTGGTCCTCTTGGTTTAACCAAAGGCTCATCCTTTTTATGGTATTATTATTACACAAAGCCCTAACCTAGATGATGGGTCAAGGCCAGCAAAGAATAAAATTGGAAAGGCTTTTTAAGGGCAGATTACTTCTTTGAGGCCTCCTTATCCATTTAGCCCTGAGTCGAGCTAACAGGAAGACTTGACAAGTAGAATTTACACTAAAGATGGTAGGGGTGGTTTAGCCTGGCAGATGAGAAGACATGGTGAGTAGTGGGTAGGTAGAGGCATGATTGCTATCTTTAAATATCTGACAGACTGTTAGCATAAAAGAAGAATTAGACATGTTTTGTTTGACTCCAGAAGGAAGAACTCGTACTAGTTTACAAGTAGGTAGGTAGATCACTAATAAAATTAACATTTATATCTAGGGCTTTTATGCAATAGAAAGAACACAAGTCAGGAAACATGGATCTGAGCCACAACTCTGGGCCACTGTTTTTCCATATATAGGATAAGAACTCTAATATGCCTGGAATTTTCAGCAGTCTTGATCTAGTGCTTTAAAAATCACAAGATCTCTTTCCTCAAGATAGACCCCATGATACAGGTTAATACAAATACATTATTCCCATTTTACAGATAAGAAAATTACTGCTCTTAGAAATTAAGTGGCTTACCTATAATATTAACACATTATATAAATGGCAGAGCCTGGATTTGAACACAGATTTTCTGGTTATGCATTTTGTGTGCTTCATTAACATTGGTTCCTGTTTTTTTTTTTAAGGTTTAGGAAGCATGTTCCCTATAACTCATTGTCACTGGAAAATAGTCAAGTTGCAGCTGGATCATTATCTAAGCCTGATACCATAGAGGGGATTACTACATTGGGAGAAAGATTAGATTAATATCCAAGGCAGGGATTCATAAACCATTTTTTTGTGTTCTGGACCTTTTGGGCAGTTTAAAGTTGATGTACTCTTCTCAGAATAAAATTTTTAAAAAATGATTACAAAAGAAACCAATTATAATGAGATATATTTAAGGTTTCTTCCAGCTTGTATGATGTTCCTGCTTCTCATTTTATATTTTCCATAATGTCCAATATACAGTTGTCTAGATGTACAAAATATATTTCTTTCAGAAGATATAGGACTGAAATAAATATCAATAGGGAGAAAAAGAACACAGAGCAGTCAGTGAATGAAGACTTGATTTCATTCTTCCAATTTATTTGCAAGGAAGTATTTTCCCCAACTTTTGTTGCTAAAAGAAGAGGTATTATGATATCATAGATTAAAAAGCTATTATCTGGAGTCAGGAAGATGGGGTTTCAAGCCCCTCCTGGGACACATTCTTGACTGTGTGACTCTGGACAAGTCACTTAACCCTCTAATTATACTTGTAGAGGGAATTTCCTCAACCTATGCCAATGAAATCTCAGGTCCAGTCCTTACTCTTAGTGCTTTGGTGCTTAAAAAGGTCCAAAAGGAAAACAAAATAGCTGAAGGTTTTATAACTTGATAGCTGAGTTTTAGACTACTCTGTTTTCTTAAGTTAGCTTTCAGTTTCTGTGGTACTGATGGAAAGAGCTAAGAAATAGAAAATTGGGTTTCAGAACCTGACTCTAATTCTAATTTACTATGTGACTTGAATAATTCTTTTCCTTAGACAAATAGAAAACTCTTTGCTCTAGCTCTTTTATAGGATTTGGGGGTGGGGTGGGGTGAGAAATGTACTGAGCATATGAGTACAAAAATGATTTTTAACAAGATAAAGTTATATAAATTTGTTTCTCATTAGGACATGTTGGGATACATAATTATATATTGTTGTTAGGTCATTCTGGTTAACTGAATATTAGTCATAAAAACCTTTCTTTTTCCTTCCTGTTGAAAAATACAAAATACTTAAATCTACTTTCCTGTCTTAGAAAGTGGATTGGACTGACCAGGAGTGGATCTTCTAGGGAATGATGATTTTGTAAGGCCTTTGGGCCATCTTTCTGAATAAGATGTTTGAACCAACTTATGCTCCTTTTCAAAATTAATTTTTCAAGTTGGATCTGTGCTATGTTCATGTTTTCTTATTTGCCAATTACTCCTGAATACAGAACATAGAACCACCACTGCTATTTAGTTGGGTTCTTAGATATACATTTGATTTAGTGAGCTAGGTGGTGATATGTATGATTCTTCATTAGAGTGTTGGTATCCCTATTTTATTAGATACTATTTTAGAAAGAAGACTGGACTTGGAAACAGAGAACCTGACTTTGAATTCTGGCTCTGCTACTTATGCTACTCATGTGATCTTGGGCAAGTCTTTCCCTTTTAGAGTTTCAATTTTCCCATTTGTAACTGAAGGTATTAAGCTAAAGAGCAGTGTAGTGGAAAGAGTGCTTCAATCAGGAGGCAAATAACTTTAAATATCACTTCTGACACTCAATGTGAACATAAGCAGATCATTTCACTTCTCAGTTTTGTCTTTAAAATGGGAATGGTAATGCCTTTTGTACATACTTCTTGGGGTTTTTGACAAGGATCAAGTGAGAGAAAGAATATATAGTCCTAAAAATGCTTTATATATATATATCATCTAATATGATTATTTTAATTCTCCATATCTTGCTGTCTGACTCCTATGATCCTACAAATGAGAAAACTCAAGAGATTCAGAAAGGTGATGTGCTTGCCCAATATTGCACAAGGAATAAATGGTGGAGGAGGGACCAGAGCCTCAGTCTATTGACCTTTCTTCAGGGTGCTCAGTGCTACCTGGTGCTGTGTCTCAAACTATCTGCAAGTAACTTTTGAAAACATGCAAAAAATATATCAAATGTACAAATTAGAAAATGCTGATGTAATTAGACAAGTTCATCTGAAAAAGAGCTGAGGAATTTAGTGGACCACAGGCATAATATGAGTCAGTCTGGTGAGATGGGCGGGGGGGGGGGGGGGGGGAGATAAGGGAAAAGTCAACATTGTCTTGGGGTTAGTAGAAAGGCTGTATATAACAGAAGATAATATAGTCTCATTGTCCTCAGGTCAGACCTCATCTGGATTACAGGATTCACTTGTGGGTGCTGAATTTTAGGAAGGGCATAAAAACATTTAGGGGAGAACAGCTGGGATAATAAGGAGCCTGAAGACCATTTCCATAAAAGTATCATTTGAAGCCTAGAGATGAGGCTACTTGGGGATGTGTATGACAGTATCTTCAAGCATAAAGGATGAAAAAAAAATTTCAGAAAAGTGGATTTAAAGGTAGTGTCCAGAAGAGCTCTTGGCTCCTCTAAAAGCTTAAGTGTTTCCCCCTACAAGAGATTTTTCTCAATTTTCCTGTCGTCAGAGCCTCCTGTTGAAAGTATATAGGGCATCCCCAAAACTTCCATGCAGTTTTAGGCTTTAATAGTTTAAAATTTTACTAAGGCTTATGCAACACCTTGTGTTTATATTGTTTGTCTGGTGTATTTTCTTCTCAGTTTACATTTCTTCCCAGTAGAATGTAAGCTCCTTATGGGCAGGGAATTTTTTTTTTCTTTTTTATCTCCAGTCCCAGGATCGATCATACTTTGTGGCATATAATAAAAAGGTGCTTAGTAAATGCTTGATGAATTTAATTAAATTAAGCAGTTAGAACTTTCAAAAAGTAGAATGGACTACCCTGGAATATAGTGAAGATAGTGATATCCTTTTCCTTGGAGGTCTCCAAACAGAAATTGGATGACCCCCTGTCAAGGTATAGATGGTTTCCTGATCAGGTAGAGGTTGGATCAGAGACCCTCTGAGGTTCCTTCCAACTCTAAGATTCTGTGAAAACTTAGGTTGCCTGCTTTACCGAATAATGCCCAATATGTTCTTGTTTCAGATCCTGAAACAGATGAAAAATTGGCTACCTTAAAGAAGACCAGCTGGCGAGGAGAGCTGGAGTCCTTTCAACTGTGAGGAGGAAGTTCAATCAGCCTTTGAATTGTACTTAAAGATAGGTCTGATAGAAACAAAATTGTTAATGTTTAAAAGTGAAGATTGCTACAGTCCAACCCTTCCTGAAGTGAGGGCTTTAGGAAGACCCTGGATAAGCAGATCCCTTGGCTCCCAGGAGGTGCACTGTAAACCTTTCCTATCTCTCTCTGGCATAGTTTGTGAAGCCCTTGTGATGATGATCGCTGTCGGGGAGAGGGTCCGGGCCTTTGGGGAAAATGAACATTCCCAAGGACTGCCAAACCTCAGGGGCCCATCGACCAGTTCCACAATCTCATTTTGGTATTTCCCTTTTCAGCTTCAAAGGGCCTGTCCAGAGCAGGGCCACTGTAGTGGCTAAGAACCCAGAGACATCTGGATATTATTCCGAATGACCTGTAAGTCTGTGAATCTATTCCCAGTAGTTTGTTAATTATCTCTCCATGCCGGAACAGAGAGAGCTTTGAGAACAGGGTTGGTGAAGTTTATTAAGCAGTTAGGAAAAAAAAAATGTGACTACATCCTTGTTATGGCACAGATTCAGATAGCTCTTGTATCAAATTAAAGAACTTTGGATTTTGAAGACTACTGACTAGCCAAGTGACCTTAAACAAGTCACTTTTCCTCCCTGGGCCTCAAGTTTCCTCATCTGTTAAATGAAGGGGCCTGACTAGATGGTCTCTCAGGTCCCTTCAAGCTCTAAATCCTACAAAATATTCCAGATATCTTTCCCCTTACTTCCTACCCTAGCCTAACACTGCAGAGAAATAAAATATGCTTAGTGTATAATAGAAGGCCCCAGAGGGTGAACATGATCTACCAGGTCATCTTGAACTGGTATCTGCTCATGTTCCTACTCTTCCTTTTGCAGTGTCAGAATTCTCAACAGAATGGGGAAACTCAACCTTCAGTCACTGACCTCCATCTCTAAACCTCATCAACAAATTAAAATCTTGGCCTATTTCCCCCCCTTCCAAAAACTGATGAGAATCATAGAATTTTATAGAGGTCATCCAATCTAAATCTCTTCTATGATATCCCTGACAAGGGGTCATTCCTCTTTCATTTGAAGTATTGGGGAAGCTCCTACTAGGGTAGCCCATTCCATTGTTGGACATACCTTATTTTAAAGCGCTCCTGAGGACATCTAGTGCCAACCCAGCATTCACAAACAAGGAATCTGAGGTTCAGAGAGATTGACTTTCCCCAAGATCACACAGTTAACTAGTGGTGGACAAATTAGAAATGTGTCAGTGATGTATATTTAAAGATGCATTAGACTTGAAGTTAAAGAGATCTGGATTCTAGTCCCAGGATAGAACTCATTGCTGTGACCTTTGCATCTGACCATCATTCAAGCCAAACTTGGAGGTTTTTTGACACTAATGCAACTACTGTGGGGGGAAACAGAATGGAATATTTAGTGAAAATCAAGAGTGGTGGCCTCGTTTTAAAAGCAAATATAAGCATGTCCCACCTAACATCAGGGTGCAAGAGGAAACTTGGTAATTTGATAAGGTGGCAGTTTCCCAAAGCCAAAAAGACCTTCTAACTGGAAGGCAGAAGATTGACCAACAGTTTGACCTCTTCTACTTAAAGGTGGCTTAGTACAAATTGTAATGAGATAGTTCCAAAATACATCCATGATCAATTCCTCAGAAAGCTATCAAGTGGCCCTAAGCCTTCCCATCAAAGATGCCTGTGAAAATCCTCCTCAAGGAAGCCCTTCTGAAATCTGAGTCTGATGAGGGTGCTCCTTCTCCTTCAGGTTTGTTGCTGTAAAAAGTCAGGCAGAAATTATGAAGAAGGAAGATAATCACTTCTTACTCTACGGATCAGGTATAATTCACACAAGGTAAGAAAGATAAGGATATCAGAACTGGGATGAGAAATTTACAAGCCTAGGGTTCAAAAATGATGCCACTCTCTCCCCCTTTTGAAAATGTATCCCCTGGGTTTGACTTCCTCTGAGGCTTTAACCTCTTAACAATAATACTGATGATTGACCTCATTACAAAGCCAATCTCTGAGGATCCTAGAAAATGGGATTTTTCTGGATTAAACACCTGCATATGTAAAGATACATTAAAAAGTGCCACTCCTTGTGCCCCTCTTCATGTTGCATCCTAAATAACAGTTTCCATTGCCTGGTCCTAGTCTCATCTCTAGGACAAAGATAGTTCAAAGGTTTCTAGCACTTTAAGGTTTACAAAGCTCTTGACTCACCACATTCCTGTGAGGTAGGTAGTCTAAGGATCACCATGTCCACTTTATAGATGAGGAAACTTGAGACTCAGTGAGGGGAAGTGGCATAAAATATATTATGGTATTGTATAATATTAAATACAATTTTATGTATTGTTTACTCTGCCTGGTTTCATTGATTTAATATATGCTTTAGAAAGCTTTATATACCATGCGGGTATAATACTTAAAGTTGATTAAGTATGGTGTTTGTGGCTATTTATATTAAAAATTAAATGTCAAGAGTATAATTGTTTTTTGGACTCTAGTAGCTCACACTGATATAGCTTGTTATGGTTACAAAGCACTTTACATCCATTTCCTTATTAGATCCTTAGAAAAAAATCTGTGAGGGAGATATTTCAGACATTATTACACCTATTTTACAGGTGAGGAAACTGATGCTCAGTTTTTTTTACCTCCCTTTATATAATATAAAGATTCCTAAGAGAAGGGAGCCCATCCAGCAGCCACTGACCCCCAATCTCTAACCTTATTTCCTGCTCTAGGGATTCAGGCTCAAAGGTGAACTAGTTTGTCCAAAGTTGAATAGGAGGGATATCACTTAGTGGGCACCAGGTCTTCTAATTTGACATTCAGGGCTCTTTCTGTTACATCACACTGCTTCTAATTCTCTTGAGGGGAAAATCATTCAAACTTAATAAAGTGTTTTTTCAAGTATGCAATTAATAGCATTTAGTATTGTAAGTAGGAGAAAAATCTGCCTATAAAGCAGTATGCTTCCAAAAAAGCTGGTAGGTGTTGGTCTCTTTCATTGCTCTGCTCACTAAATGTATTAGGTTCCCTGACCTCTGACACAGGTGCACTTGCAAGAACAGGGAAGAACTCAGGTTTTCTGGCATTCTGCCATGAATGCAGCTGTTGGCATTGTAACATAACATCATTGCTACCCTGGCCTTTGTATACACTTTTGACTAAGCTCTACAGTAGCTTACAGTGTAAACTAATGCATAAGTTTTCCTCAGGGAGAAAAACCTCAAAACAGAGAAACATAAAAATGAATACATAAGGAAAACCACCCAGATAACTCATTGGAGAGTGGGATCTTACTTGACTCAATTTGCTGTTTCTCTTATCAACAGATTCAGCTTTAAAATCACAATATTTTGGCCTAAATTAATAACACCAACTCCAGCACCTTATAGTATCTCTGTTTTTCTAAGTTACTTGCAGGCAACTTTGAGAGGCTGGTATCCTTATTAGGGCTATTGGTTGCAGCTACTGACTTTAGATCACTTGCCCTGCATTTGTAGTTGGGGTAACAGTGATACAGGACAGGTGGGTTTCCAACTATCAATATTAATAACAATTATTTGTGGCCTTTTTTGGGAAAACTGTAAACTTAAATATCTGCTTGTCAGAAGGTTGGAAACTTTTCTACCTAAAACTTTTGAACTAGTTAAAGGCAAAAGATACAGATGTATGTGCTATTTTAGATATTGTTACAAATGAAAGATCAAAGTCTGCCCTTTGGTGAGGTGAGTCCAAATCATATGGAGGAAGAACATTCAATTTGCCTTTGAATGCCAGCAACAGACTTTCTTTACTTCTTACAATGATAGCCATGTATTGGAAAATATATAGAATTGAAGGTCAGAAGACTTGAGCTCTAGTCTCAGAGGACTTAATCTTAATAGGCAAGATTTAATAGCATTGTTACTTCACTCTTTTGAACCTGGACTTTTTTATCTGTAAAATGGGGATAGTAAAACTTGTCCTGTTTTAACAGATTTACAAATTGAATGAGGAGTAAACCTGGTACAATTGGAAGAATCCTGAATTTGGAATTGTTTTGAGTGCTAGCTCTGCCCCTTATAAGCAGGTTACTCCGAGTTGCAGTATCATGTGGACAAGAACATGTAAGAACAATTTTTAAAATTTTTAGTTTCAAATTCTCTCCCTTTTTCCCCACCCCAACCCTCATTGAGAAAGCAAGCAATTTGATATAGTTTATAAATGTGAGGTCCTACAAAACATTTCTATGATAGTCATGTTATGAAAGAAAATATGGAATCCACCTCCCCAAAAGAACTCAAGAAAAATAAAGCTAAAAAAGTATATTTCAATTTGTATTCAGACACCATCAACTCTTTCTCTGGGAATGGATAGTATTCTTTGTCATAAGTCCTTCAAAAGTATCTTACTTACATCACAGCATTTCTGAGAAAAGCCAAGTTACTTTACAACTGATCATCCTACAATATTGCTGTTACTTTGTACAAGTATATTTCACTTTGCATCAGCTCATGTATTTCCAGGTTTTTCGGAGAGTTATCCTGCTCATTATTTCTTACAGCAGATAAGCACTACCATTATCAAACATCATAATTTGTTCAGCCATTCCACATCTAATGGGCAACTCCTCAACTTCTAATTAGTTCCTGGTCACTACAAAAGAATTGTCACAAATATCCTTCTGTCACAAAGGTCCTTCTCCTTTTTTGTTTTTCATCTCTTTTGGAGTACAGACTTAGCAGTGGCATTGTTAGTTCAAAGGCTAGACATGGTTTTATAGCCCTATGAGCATAATTCCAAATTGTTCTACAGAATGGATGAATCAGTACACAACTTCACCAATAGTGCATTTAATGTCTCATTTTCCCTGTATTTGCCATTTTTTGAAAAGACTGTAGACCTCAGCTTAACTCCCACTGACTGGATGGCCTTGGGCAAGTCATGTCATCACCCTGGGTCTCTGTTTCCTCCTCTGTAAAATGAGGGTTTGGGAATTAATTAATTTCTAAAGTTCCTTCCAGATCTAAAATCCTCTGAAACTATGGATGAATATTTATATTGCCCATCTCACAAGCTAGTGGTAACAAAAGCACTTTGTAAACTGTAGAGTGCTATAGAAAAGTGAGCTGCTACTATTATTACTATTATTACATGATTAAGGTACAAAACAAAGGAGAGTAAGTATGTAAAATGCTTTGTAGAATGTAAGGCCTTTGATGGTAAGGACTGTGCTTCCTTATCTTTGTCTAGCACAGTATCTTTTAGAAAGTGGATGCTTTATAAATATTTTTGTTTGTTTGTAAACCTTACAGCACTATAAAGATGTCAGCTGCTATTATTATTAATAAATGTGAAAGCACTTTGGAAACCATAAAGCGCACTACAAATACAAAGTTGTTAAAAGTTTAAAATCTGCCAAAGAATTCAGAGAACCCTCATGTATTGCAGTGAATGTCTCTTTAAATAATTTTATTTGTAATATGTTACTTAGCAGAGACTGCTGAGATGAGTCATATCCCATGTGCTGATAGAGATGTGAATCTCAGCAGTGTCAGATCCCTTTCCTATAACTCAGCCCCATTTAGATTAAACCCAAACTAGATGACCAAGGGTTAACCACCTGCACAGAGAGGAGTAAGCAAGAGCATGGATTTATGGGTTTTGGTTAGCCTACTACTTAGAAAAAGCTAATTCTTCCTGATTGATGGACAAGTTATTACAGCATTATCTGGAGCCTCATCAGTGGAGTGTCAACAGTTTGAATGGCTTCCCTCAGCTGCTTCAATCCTCCTTCACTTCCTGTCAGCAAAGAACATGATCCAACCATGCAGTCCTGTGGATTGATGGATTCATTATCAGCACTCCCCAGCCCCTTCTGTGATGGACAGGTTTTTCTGGCCTCTGAAGAGGTGCATCCTGGGAAGGGTGGCAGAGTAACCTTAAATAGTATGGTAGGGAAAAAAGACCCCCCAGCTCGAAATCAAGAAACTTGATTTCTAATCCCAGTCCTACCACTTGTTATGTGACCCTAAAGGAGTCACTTTCCTTTACCTAGGGCTCATATCCCACTTGGTAAAATGAGGAAAATGAAAGGATTAGACTGTCCTTAAGATCTCTCTCAGCTCCAGCATTCTGTGATCTTAAGTCCTTTTTCTTCTCTGGACCTCACTTCATCTAAAATAAAAGATTGACCTAGGAGCTCTTTGAAAGTACTGTAAATGTTGGTTGATGATGTTTCATGATTATCAGGGACTTTGGACCTTCCTTCTGATTTTTGATTGTCTTATCCATTTTCCTGAATATGATAAGTGGGGCTAGAAGTTATTCCTATTCCTACTGCAGAATTTAAAGCCCATAGAAGGGAAGGTGATACCCTCAGTCATATAGGTAGTAAGTAGCAACAACAGATGCAAACAGATCTTCTCTTTCAGCTCTGCTGTTTGGGTCAGAAATGAGCCCAGAGTCTAAAAATTCAATTCAACAAACATTTAGTTTTTTCAGGGTCTTGGACTTCGGCAGTGAGGACACAAAGATAGAATGAAAAATGGCAATTTCCAGCCTCAGAGAGTTTATAGTTTAATAGGTAGACTAGATCATGCATTTAAATCAGTATAAATTATGACAGGATGTTAGACAAGGTAGATCTGGTAATGTTTTAGGAAAATTTGAAAAAAGAAAAAAATGCTTTTTTTTCTTTTTTTTGAGGAGCTAAAGAAGTGCTACCTGAGTAAAATCTTGAATCAAGATATTTTAAACAAAATGAAAGGTTTTAACTTAGTGATTCACTTAAATTCTGATGAGTTGGGCCCCTTTTCTAATACTGAGTCTATTATCTTTCCTTTCCTCACAACCCAAAGTGCTCCTGTCTATCTCTGTTAGGAACTGGTCTCAGGATAGATGTGGACTCACACTTAAAGGCAGGGATAAGAAGAACCGTTGTCAGAAGAGAAAAACATTAGAGATCTCTGCTTATAGGTGAATTCTTACATCTACCTATGAAAAATACTTCCCTCTTTATTATAATGATTATTATATAGTAAGGATTACATATCTTTTCTCCTTGTAGTACTCGAGGTGGAAGCTGCTTGGCTCTTTCCTTTACACCCTTTCCTGCAGAGTTTTCTTCACAAAGCTACCATGAAGGAAGACAGAGAAGGAAAAGGAATCTGGGAGTGAGAGAGCATATTCTTCCAGGTTCTGAAGTATATTGGGGAGAAGTTTAGTTAATATAAGAAATCTTCTAATGAATAAGAGAGAAACCAAAGGTATAGTTTCCTTGTAACTGTCCCAATTGTTTTTTTTTATATTTTTACATTTTTACATTTTTTTTAGTTTTTGCAAGGCAAATGGGGTTAAGTGACTCGCCCAAGGCCACATAGCTAGGTAATAAGTGTCTGAGGCTGGGTTTGAACTCGGATACTCCTGGCTCCAGGGCTGGTACTCTATCCACTGTGCCACCTAGCCACCCCTCCTTGTAACTGAATGGAGTTGAAGATAAACTCGTTTGAATAGTTATTAAAAGAGGGGGCTGATTTACATAGCACTCCAAGAAATCCTTGGAATGGGAAAGCAGGCGAGGGGGCAAATGTAAAGTGCAGATAGGCAGAAGAACTCTGAAGCTATGCCTGAAAAGTGAAGTAATGGCCATGAGCTCTGTCTAGGAAGGGCTCCCACAGACCTGACCAGTGTAATCAGTGGTACTAGAAAGATTTGCAAAGGAAAGATCAGTTTGATCCCAACAACTCTCAGAGGGAAGCAGCAATATGAAGATGCAAACCCTCTCTCGAAGTACCTAAGATAGTACTAAAAGACAAGAAAGAATAAAATATAGTCAAATTTAATAACTGTGTTCAATAAACTCAAGTGTTTCTTTAGGAAGAACTCCTTGCTAAGAAAACAAGTCAAGTTAAAAGGAAATTAATTTTAGATTTCTATCATAAGCCTTAATAAGCTTAAAAAGGTTATGATCTAAATGTGAAAGATTACACCATTTGAAAAATGAAAAAATCACATCCATTTTATATTTCATAGGCATATCAAGGAGAAAGAGTTCTTGACCCTATGAGAAGTAGAGGTGATCCCAACAAAATAGATCATTTCAATTAAATAACCCTTGAACAAGCAAAATACAACTGGAATAAGAAGGGAAGCTCTCAAAAGTGGGTTAAAATCTGCATCAAACATTTTTAACCTTTTGATGCCTCAATTTCTTCATCAGTACAATGAGGGGATTGGACTCATTGTCCTCCAAGGTCTTTTGTAGCTTTAGGCCCGTGATATTAGGAAAATCCATTCAAATATATGACTGAGTCATTCCCCAGAATGAATTAGTGGTTAAAGAATATGGATGAACAGTTCTTAGAATTGCAAACTTGAAATGAAAGCATACTCAAAGTCACTAACAATAAGAAAAATGCAAATAAACATCTGAGATTTTTCCCAACCCCAGCAAATTGGTAAATATGACAAAATACTCTGAAAACACTCCATATTAACACATTGTTGGTGGATCTATGATTTTGGTCTAGTTCTAGAAAGTAATTGGAATCATGCTTTTAAAAAAAATATCCTTACTCTTTGATCTGGAGATCCCATACTAAGTGTTTCAGCAAGGTTTAAGACAAAAAGGAAGGTATCATCTTCACCAGAATATTGGAGATAGGACTTTTAGTGGTCACAAAGAATAGGAGATTGTAGGTGCCCACTGATTGGAGAATGAACACTGTGGCACAACATAAAGAAATGATTGTGAAGAACATACAGGCTCATGCGTTTAAGGCATCATTTCAACCTACTTCATTTTCTAGATGAGAAATTGAAACAGAAGTAATTTTGCTCAGGGTTGTATAGCTAGTAATTGTCAGAGTTGAGCCAGAGCTTTTTAATTCCAAGTACAATACGCTCTTCACTATTCTATGTACCCTCTAGCATGGGAATCCTTAAGGACTGCAGCAGAATAAAGGAAACAACTTGGAAAACACCATGGTTATAAGAATGAAAATGGAAGAAGAGAAATAATGTTTAATTATGAACAAGAGGGGTTCAGGAAATGCATCTTTCACCATCTTTGCAGAGGTGGGGGACTATGGATGTGGAATATATATACTCTCAGACTTGGTGATGTATAGATTTTGTTGAAGTACTTTTTGTTTTTTCATTGTTATAACTTGGTTATGTAGGAGGGAAAGGGGTATATTTAGAAATAAAGGTGATAGAAAAATTATTTTAAAATAAAAATAAAAGACTGTGGGGGGGGGGTTAGCCTGCTTGAAGGGGTAAGTATTTCAAACAAATATAAACTTGGAAGAGAATCCTTTCTGTGTTCTTTAATAAATAAATGTGTTCAATATTTTGAGCCTTTTGACCCTGAGTGATTATAAGGGAAGCCAACTATGCAGTGCTACCATCAAACCATGCTAGCTCATGTAACCATTCTATCTTGTCATTATTCCTGCTTTTGCTTTAATTTTTACAGCACCTCTGGGCTAGATTGCCAATAAAAGTGTCCCTCTTCCCCTTTCTGAAGGATTTAATCCACTCAAGCCAAGCTCCTTGATTAGTGAGTGAATAAATACAAATATAACTAAGCCTTTTGTCCAGCTCCAAGCTCTGAACCAGATTTATTTGCTCTAGGCACATTAATCAGATTAGTACTACCATTACCTGGAAAAGTCCCTTCATTTGGCTATCATTTGATCCTGCTGATCAGCATATCATTACTGTGATTCCCTGGACACTTCTTTCCTTTGACATCATTCCCAGTCACATTTGTCTCATTTCTTAAAGCTTTGCTTCACACTTGTAACCCAAAGTCTACAACAGAGTAAGCATTTAAGAAATGTTTTTTCATTCATTTTGTCTTTGACTTTCTTAGTTTCAATTTATGAAGAAATAATGAGAAATTCCCAAAGTAGATCTTGGCCTTTTGTGTCAGAAAGGGTCCCTGACACAGCTAATTTATTTTAAGCTCATTTTTATAACACTTTATAATCTCTTATCTAACCTGATTTCTAAACCTGAGTTACGTAATACAAATGTTACTCTCCTCATTTAACAATTCTGCCTAAATTTGCTAATTGTGTAAGGGGAAAGCTACCACCAATCTAGGTCTCCTACTTGAAATATGTTGTATTAAAAATCACTTTTTAGAAAAGGAAACAAGACTGGAGGAGGAAAATGTGGGCCAAGGTTTCTTTGATCTCAGTGTAGAATTCCTTCAACTACCAGGATGCATCTGTCTTCGAAGGAAGGAGAGATAAGTACATTGAAATAACTAAATTAAGTTTCTTATGGAAAGTAGAACATAAAGGATTGGTCAACTAGCCTATACTCTCTAGGACCCTCTTGAAATATTTATTTTCTCAATCTTTGATATCCAAAGCTCTTACCAAATAAATCCAAAGATTCAGGAGACAACCCCCCCCCCACCTCCTGACTGTCAAAGACCACATGTCTGTCAGCTGCCCCTTTTGGGGAAGTTACTTTTTAAAATTCAATGATAGCTTAAAATTGGATAGGAGAGATTTAACTAGGACTTGGTGGCCAAGGCTTTTCATAGAACACCAAAATTTAGGTCCAAAATTAACCACTGATTTACATTTTGATGGTATCCTGTACCTACCTGAGTGATAATTTCCTTGCCATCTACCTTTTGGTCCTCTGGATCTTAGTTTTTGCCCCTAGGGTTTTCAAGTCTCAAATTTTCTTCATAGGGCTAATGATCTTGGTGTCATGGAATCTTTCCCCACCCCATGCTTTGAATATATACTTATTTCTTCTTACCTTACATGTCAAGTTTTTTCTAGATTTGATTCTACTGGTTGGAGGCTCCCTAGGCTCAGTCTTGTTTTTCAGGACTCTGAAGTGTCATACATTCTTCTCAACCAGTCATTCTTCCCAGAACTTTTCAATTGGCCCCTCTACATTTTCCATATACATTATATTAGCTCTCATGTTTCTAAAAGGCAAAGAAAACATCCCGTCTCAGTTTTGAATAATTAAATCCCATTATTTCAATTTCTTACCTTATCTTATGTTGACTTTAACATCTTATGTTCTTAATTGCCAAGAGCTAGTAACAAAAACTATGTTTAAACTAGGAGCAGGGGACTAGACTATTGAACCAGGTCAAATTAAGGACCTAGAACAGAACAAAAAACCATTTCAATCAATAGTTTTTCCTTTTCCAATGACAATACCATGATATAGTCTTAAAGCCTGAGTTGCTACCTGAGAGTAGGATTTACCAGCTACAACATTATAAAATTTACTCAGTGTAATTTAAAAGAAAAACACTAGATTTATAGTTATAGAACCTGGAGTCTGATACATCGCTTTTCTTCTATGTTTTTTTCATAATCTGTGGTTTTATGCTGTTTCAGCATGGGATCCACAGGTTCTGTAATTCAAGAGTTTTGAGTTTTACTTAACCTTTTAGTACAAGAAAAGTAATTTTGAAAATTCCAATCTCTAGCTACCCTAAGATAGTAGTTTTGAGGCACTCTTATTTTTAGATGTTGCTTTGATTAATGAGAGGTAGTATGTTATAAAGGTTAAGAAAGCTGATGGGAAGTCAGGAAGACCTGAGGTTCAAGCCCTGTCTCTAATACAAAATGGCCATCCCCTTGGGCAAGTCACTTAGCATATGTATAAGAAGCACCTTGATTTTGGGGCCCAAAATTTGAAAAAAAAATGTATTACATAAAGTTATTGAACTCAAGTTTTATTCATTATAAAATTCATATAACTCCACTGTCAAAACTCCCATTCATTAGCTCGTTCTCGTCTGGTTTGATGATGAACCACTGTTCTAGGAAAGACTGGAGACTGACTGCTCTCCTGCCTGTGCTCTGGTCTGGGGTTGATCACAAACGCTCCCTGGGCAAGTCTGGTGCACTTGGTCCATTCCATTTTATGAACCTGAAACACCAATTGTGTCCTTGGAAATCAGTCACTTTTTCATCAAGCAATTCTCCTTGCCTCTTGCTGAACCATTTTTGTGGACAAGGAATAACGATGATCTTTTGCTCTTCAATCCATCTCTTCAATTCCCTCACTAAATCAGGTCACTTTGCTGATTTGCCTCTCATGGCCTTCTGCTGGGGTGTTTTTAGTAGGGTTTCTTCTTCCTGTAAACAGTCACTGATTGTTTTCTCAGTTGCAGGAGGACCAAACTGATGTTCAACAGCACAACTTCCATTCACTTTTGCAAACTGGATCATTTTGAACTGGAATTCAGGACTAGACAAAAATCTTTTCTGAGCCATTTCATTTCTGGGCAGAATGTGGCAAAACATAACCTTATACTGGTAATACATATGAAATAATGTACACAATGACAATAAGTGTGAAAAAAGGGGAAATGCAATTACTGTATAAAATACTTCTAGTTTTTAGACCCCAAATTTTTCAAAGAAGTGTGTCTTATACATGGGTAAATATGGTAACTCTTCAGTGTCCCAGGAAACTTTTATTTATTTATTTTTTATTCTCATTTTGTACAAATGTTTTTTTACATTAATAAAATGTTCTTGTTTACAAGTAAACAAAATACCCCTCCTCCCCCATGAATATAGATAGACTTGTTTGGGCAAAAAAAGTAAAGGGGAGAGAAAAAAATTAAAATAAAAAATAATAATAGTAATAATTGTAGGTATGGCCAGGTGGCGCAATGGACGAAACACCAGCCCTGGAGCCATGAGTACCCGAGTCCATATCCAGCCTCGTAACCCCAAGAATCACCTAGCTGTGTGACATGCAAGCCACCCGATCCCCACTGCTCTGCAAAAACCAAAAAAAAAAAAAAAGACCCAAAATAAAATAAAATAGTAATAATAGTAGGGGTGGCTGGGTGGCAGACAGAGCATTGGCCCTTGAGCCAGGAGCACCTGGGTCCAAATCCGGCCCCAGACACCCAAAGTTCACCCCGCTATGTGGCCCCAGGCAGGCCACCCAGCCCTACTTGCCCTGCACCCTCCCCCAAATAATCATAACAAAAAATGTGCTTGAGTCTTTGTTCCAACTCCAAAAACTCTGTCATGGGTGGATCTCATTCTTTATGATAAGTCCATCACAAAAGTTATTTCCATATTTTTCCATTGCCATTGCTGATCACAACTCCCTCCTTTCTTATTTCTCCACTACCATGTACTCTTATTTTCTCTCTCCTTTCACTATGACTCTGCTGTAGGGTCGCTGAGTGGCACAGCAGACAGATCCCTGGTCCTGGAGCCAAGAAGCCCTGAGCCCCCATACCACCCCTTAGACCCAGAATCCACCTGGCCCTGTGGTCCTGGGCAGGCCTTCCATTCCCAGCCCCTTGCAAGACGTAAGAAAGAAAATGTGTTATATCTGGCCACTCTCCCCCCATAGTACATCCTCTCCTCCTTTAGTCACATCCCCACCCCTTCCCCCTGCTCCCCCCCTCCTTCTTACTCTAGATGTCTATACCCCATTGAGTATATTTGCTGTTTCCTCTCCTAGCCATCTCTGATGAGAGCAAAATTTCCCTCATTCCCCCTTCCATATCATTGCAATAGCTCATTGTAATAAAAAAAAATCTTATGTGAAATATCTTGGACTATTCCCCCTCTCCTTTTTCTTTCTCCCATTCCATTTCCTTTTTTTTCTATTGACTCCATTTTTACACCATATTTTATCTTCGAATTCAGCTTTCTCCTGTGCTTCAACTATAAAAGCTCTCTCTACCTGCTCTATTAACTGAGAAGGTTCATATGAGTATTATCAGTGTCATTTTTCTATGCAGGAATACATGCAGTTCATCCTCATTAAGTCCCTCATATTTCCCCCCTTTCCTCCAATCTCCATGCTTCACTTGAGACCTGTATCTGAAGATCAAACCTTCTGTTCAGCTCTGGCCATTCCAAAAGGAACCTTTGAAATTCCCCTGGTTCATTGAAAGTCCATCTTTTTCCCTGGAAGAGGACATTCAGCCTTGCTGGGTAGTTCATTCTTGGCTGCATTCTAAGCTCTCTTGCCTTCTGTATATTGTATTCCAAGCCCTACGAGCTTCCAATGTAGCTACTGCTAAGTCCTGTGTGATCCTGACTGTAGCTCCATGATATTTGAACTGTGTCCTTCTGGCTTCTTGTAATATTTTCTCTTTGACTTGGGAGTTCTGGAACTTGGCTATAATATTCCTAGGGGTTGGTTTTTTGGGATCTCTTTCTCTGGGGGATCAGTGGATTCTCTCCATTTCTATTTTGCCCTCTGCTTCTAGAATATCAGGGCAATTTTCCTGTAGTAATTCTTTGAAAATGATGTCAAGGCTCTTTTTCTGATCATGACTTTCAGGTATTCCAATAATTTTTAAATTATCTTTTCTAAGTCTGTTTTCCATATCAGTTGTTTTTTCAATGAGATATTTCACATTTTCTAATTTTTTATTTTTTTGGTTTTGAAGTATTGATTCCTGATTTGTTAAATTCATCAATCTCCCTGAATTCTATTCTTTGTCTGAAGGATTTGTTCTCCTCAGAGAGTTTTCTTATCTCTTTTTCCATCTGGCCAATTTTGCTTTTTAAAGCATTCTTCTCCTCAATAACTTTTTGAACTGTTTTATCCATTTGTCCTAAGCTGGTTTTTAGCATGCTATTTTCTTCAGCATTTTTTTGGATTTCCTTGACTAAGCTGCTGACTTCATTTTCATCTTTTTCCTGCATCTCTCTCCTTTCTTTTCCCAGTTTTCCTTCCAACTCCCTCATTTGATTTTCAAAGTCTTTTTTGAGCTGTCATAGCCTGAGCCCAATTTCTGTTTTTCTTGGAGTCTTTAGATGCAGGAGCTTGTGCTTCCTCATCTTCAGACTGAGTATTTTGGTCCTTCTTGGGCTCATTTGCAAAATATTTCTCAATAGTCTTCTTTTTGTTTCTCTGCTTGCTCATTTTCCCAGCCTGGGCCTGGTTTGGGGTGTTTCTTGAACTTTTGGGACACTCCCACAAGGGTCTCAGTGTGTGAGGCTCTGTCCTCCCTCCTGGTCTGTGAATGACCATAAGCACCTCCCTCTGCCACGGGGCTGAGGTGGAGGGGGCCCTGCTGTTCTATGGGGGGTCCTAGACTGCGATCAGGATCTGAGTGTGGTCCGAGCCCCAGAGTCCTGTTCCAAGGGCAGAGGACAGAGCTCTGCAGCCTCTCTTCACTCCCCTCCCTCAGCTCAATGGGCTCATGCCCTTGGGGGCTCCTGCTTACCGGCTCCACCTGCTTCTGTTTCCTGGATCAGGGCTGGGGAAAGACCATGCTGCTCTCTGTGTGCCCTGAGTGCTGGGCTCCATGTGCTGGCTCTGGCAGAGGTCCCCCACTGTTCCCCCACTTTGTGCCTAGTGCTCCTCTGGGTGCAGCTCAGGAGACTCCCCTGCTGCTGTGAGCTGAGACTCACAGCGCCCTGGGGCTGCCTCCGGGAGGCTGAGGTTCTTTGGCTCTGGCGGGCCACCCCTCTGGTGGGCCATCTCTCCAATCCCGGGGAGCAGAGCCTTTCTGCTCTTTTCCAGGTTACCTTGAGTAGGAGAACTGCCTCACTGGGACCCTTTGTGGGTTCTGTCTCTCGAAAGTTTAGTTAGAGTCCTTAGCTGATGAGTTTTATCAGAGAGCTCCTAAGACTCGTGGACATCTTGGCTCCTCCCCTCCCCAGGCAACTTTTTATCTAAAAGTTGGAGAAAGGATGATAATCTCCATTGGTAGGTGGTTTCCTCTTTGGAAGTACCTATGCCAATAAAATCACAAGTACAGTTAAAATGATGTAGAACATATCCATAGGATCAGAGAGTTGGAAGAGACCTTAGGAAGCAATAAATTGGAAAAGATGCAATCTGATCCCTCATTTTATATATGAGTAATCAAATACCAGTAGATTACATTAATAAGTGGCAGAAGTGTCATATACAATGTTTTCCTTTATTAAAATGTAATTTCCTTAAAGTCGGGAACTGTTTCCCTTTTTGGTTTTTGTTATCACCAGCATTTAGCACCTTCCTAGTTCTTTGATCTCTCCCTGCAATTAGAAACCAGGCTATACAGACACCAGTTGAGGGAACCATAGATGTTTATCCTGGAGAAGAAAAAAAGGGAAAGCATGATTATCTTCAAGTATATGAAGACCTGTCATGAGAAAAAGAGATTACATTTTTATTTTAGAGCTGGAATGTAGAACCAGAACTAGAACATAGGAATCCAACCCCAACTTTATCATTTTCCAGAGTAGAAAAATGAGACCCTCAGAAGGTCATGTGATTTAGCAGAACTCCCATGGTTACCAAATGGGAAAGCTGGAATTTTTTTTAGCATGAGTCTTTTGACTATAATTCTTTTACTCTTTGTTCCACATCAATTAGAGTGAGATTTCAGCTTGATAATGAGGGAAAGCTTTCTTATAATTAGAGCTGTTCAAAAATTGGAATGAAATGCCTCAGAGGTCTATAAGAAATTGAGTGAGGTAGATTCCTTTTTTAGAAGAGATCCTAAACCTCTGAAGTTCTCTCTGAGAGCTCAATCTTTCTGCACACACTGATCTTCCCTCTCTTTGACCTGTTGCACAATTAAGCATTCATTATTGTTTCATTAATGTGACTCAGATGCCATATCCTTATCACTTTACACTTGGACTGATGTGATGACTACTGGTTGATCTCCCTGTTTTGTTTCTCTCCTCACTCCCAACCATCTTCCTGTCAGCTGCCAAAATAATTTTCCTAAAATGCAGGTCTGACCCTATAACCCACTTGCTTAATAAATTCCACTGACACCCTTTTACTTCCAGAGTCAAATATTAAAAAAACCTCTGACCTGTATAAATTTTTAATAATCCATTCCCTTCTTATCCTTTTGGTCTTCTTTACTCCCCTTCTTATCCTCTAATTCATGATAGATTGGTTGATCTATCTCTAGACTCTCCTGCCTTTTTACTGGCTTTCTTCTGTGCTTCAAATCTTTGCCCTCTGTTTCCTTTTAAGATACAGCTCAGGGACAAGTAAGTGGCACAGTGGGCACTGGCCCCCGAGTCAGGAGGACCTGAACTCAAATCCAACTTCAGACACTTAACTGTGTGACTGTGGACAAATTACTTAACCCAGATTGCCTCCAAAAAAGACCCAAGCAGCCAAAAAGATACAACTCAAACCTCACATTCTGCAAGAAGCCTTCCCTTTTCTTTTTTCTGCCACTTTCCCCACCCCTTCGAATATCTTTAATCTGAGGTTACCTTCCATGAGCTCTTTACTCTGTCTGAGATGTACAAAGTTTTTTATATTTGATCCTTTTGAAGATATTGCCGATTTTTTTTGCCTGTGTCCAGCATACTGCCTGACCCTTCTAATACATTTATATAATAGAATGTGCTAAGAGGTTAGTCCTCCCCCTGGAAATTGTCTCTTATAAATGTAAGACACTTAAATATATGAAGTACTGAACAAAAAAAACCCTGAAAGAGTGGTACTTTATAAATACTTATTGACTGACTAGTTGAGAATTACCTTTAAAATGCTTTAGAATCTAGAAAATTACACAGAAGAATTTAGTTAAATTGGAAATTTAGACCACAGACATTTAATGACACCTTTGTTTTTTATTTAGCCATGAGATCAATTTGAGTTAATGGCTACCTGTGCAAGGGATGAGCTCCTGTTCTCTTGCAATGTTTCCAGTGTTCATCTAAGACCATGAAGAACAGACTTCTATCTCAATGAGAGCAAGTCCTAGGGAATTCAGCCATAGGGATAAATCAGATTCTTTTTTCACTCCCTTCTCCTTGTTTGCCCCTCAACAAATTATAATCCTCAAAGATCCCAAAATGTAGTTGTGGGAACCTAGATAATATAACACTATATTCCCCTACTTGTAAACTACCCAAGAACCCCTAAGAAGCATGGGAAACTAACATGTCAAAAAACAAGATATTTCCTAGCCAAAAAACTAGAAAGCCATTTTTGGAGCAGCTACTTGCCACATAACCTCTGCACAATGACCTGATGTGATACAGATTTGGGGAAACTGACAATTCTGTTTCTAGCCTCCCTGAGGTTTCTGTTGGCTACAAAGAATATCCTTCAGTAAATCTCTTTTGGATGTATGAGTTTTATGGATGAACTTATTTTATTTTTCTCAGCATGGATTGTGATCATTGGAAAATCATTCATTTGGAAAGATTTGCTTTCAAATAGAGTAAATAAAATGAATAGAACTTGATCAATTATTTTTATTTTAAGGGAAAATCCTTCAAACCTAGAGAAATAGCCAAGGTACAGACATGTTACTTGTATTCATGTATTATTCTCCCTGTAGACTGACAATAAATAGCATGTGAACAAAGACTTTGTCATATCTAAAGTTTCTATCCATTGAAATGTTGAGCATAGGATTTTCTGCATATGGCAGACTCATTTTAAAAATAAAAAATGATTGCTAGAACCATAGACTTGGAGGGAAGAGACATAGATTTTAGTCCCAACTCCACTAACTTTGTGACCTTATGGAACTTACTTCCCCATTTAGAATTCTTTTAATTTGAACCGGATGGGCTGACTTAGATGATTTGATTTGTATCAGACTCGGTTGCTAAAGGGAAAAGGGGTTATGGCATGCTTAGGCCAAGTGGATATGGATGTTCAGCTGCCCTGAGAATTGGAAGAATCTAGTAATGCTGAGCCAAGGTTGACTATCATGTCTATCGTGAGTTGAGGCCTAACCTATGGCTTAGATGCCCACTAGATATTGTATGATCTATCTCTAATATGTGGAAAATGGGCTAAACTTTTTTTTTAACAAGTCAGGATTGAGACCCTCTCAGAGTTGGGAAGTCCTTGTTCCCTCCCTCACAAAAATAAGTTGCACCTACTCTAATGGTCCAGTGATCAATGTGACTAACCATGAATGGAGGAGAATTAGGAATGAAACCCTTTTCTTGACAGGGGTGATAGAATCAAGGTATAGAATGAAATATATTTTTAGGCACAGCAAATGTGTGAATTTGTTTTCTTTTGCTATGTTTATTTGCTTAAGAAGGATTGTTTATTTGGGTGGATATGAATAAGGAAGATATTAATAGTGTGCCTCTCTCTACCCCCCCCAATAAAATTCTGTCATCAAAGCATTTTTTAATGGACAGAAGGATGTTCAGATTGAAACAAATTGGAACAACTTTGAAAATAACATGTTGAAATTAATATATCTTAAAAAAACAAGTTGTAAAATAGTGACTTGGAGTTTTGCATAATAATCATCTTTTATGCCTTACTTTGTATGGAAAACGTTTTTCTCATCTTTTAATCATAAAATTTTGAATAAAAGAGAAGAGATTTCTCTGAATTATTCCTAAAGTCCCTTTCTATTCTGAAATCCTTGGACTTACACTGTTTCTATGCAATTAACCCTAACCCCTCCTACTTCCCTCCTCTGTTCCTACCCCAAGCATTGGAGGAAATCATAAATTTATATTCTGGATCCACTGCAAATTCACAACCCTTATCTAACAACTTGGTACACATTATTATAGGAAAATCCTATCACATTCCTCAAAGCATCTGTGTGAAATGTTCTCTTCTTTCCTCTCTCCCCCTTATTTCTTCCCCCATCTCCCCTTTTACTTTTCAGCTGCTAATTCATTGAGAGGATTGAGGTCATTAAAGAATCAGTTTTAGAGGTGAGAGGGACTTCAGGGGTCTTCTGTTTAAGCACCTTGCCCAATGTCACACAGGTATTATGGTGGACCAGTGATTTTTAACACTACAGCCAATGTTCTTCCCACTGTACCATGCTGCCACCAGATGTGGGCTTCCTCAATTTCCTTTATCCATTCCTTTCATCTTTTCAGTGTTTTGACATTCCTTACTACTTCTCTCTAGTTTCAGAGTTATAGGCTCTCTTTGATAATGATCACCCCTTACCCAGCTAGACTTGGTTGGTTCCATGAAAGATAGTCAAGTAACACTACACAGATAGAGATGGCTATATGACTCCTGATTGGCTGAATAAATTTAGGGAATGATTTTGAATGGGAGAAGGTAAGTAAGCATGTGGGGAAATCCAGCACTCAACACATTCTTTGAAACTCAGTGCTGGCACTCTCAGATATTGTAAGAACAAACTTCCTGGGTAAGATAATTTTCTTTGCTCTTCTGAGTTACAGAGCCCCTTGACTCTTGTGTGTTCTGTCGTCTAAAAACTTCATCAGTTACTGTTTTACTGATTGCTTTGGTAACTGGGTTTGCATTCTTTATATGTCTTTGGTGGGAGGTAGCTAAACTGATCAAGAGTAAGCTAACTTCTTTCATCCCCCCTTGGAACAAACTGGGGAACTTTTTTTTTTAATCCTAAACTCCTTAAAAAGAGCTAAGCCCCTTGTTGTGGTGTAAATCTTTGTGAATCTGTGAATCATATCACACCAACACTGTCCATGAAGTTTTATTTGCTAGGCTACTGGAATGATTTACCATTTCCTTCTCCAGGGGATTAAGACAAACAGGTTAAGTGATTTGCCCAGGATCACACACCTAGTTAGTTTCTGGGACCAGATTTGAATTTGGGACTTTCTGAATTCAGCCTCAAAAGTCTATCCACTGAGTCATCTAGCTGCCATGAATCCCATGGATTCAATTTTCCTCTCTATGTAGATAATTCTCAGATTTATTTATTCAACCCTAACCTTTCTGCTGACCTCCAGTCTCATATCTCCAATTGCTTATTGGACATCTTAAACTCAACATATCAAAAACTCAAGATATTCATTAAATCCTGGTGACTGTTAACCTCCATAATCAAATATATTCTCTTCTTGATTTTTTAAGACCCTTTATGACATAATCCTCTCCTACCTTTGTACACTTTTTACATCTCACATTCCTCATCTATGATAGAGTAGCACTGTCAGATAAGACACTCTTTTCCAACTGAAATGCTCTGCCTCCTCATCTCTGTCTCCTGACTTTCCTGGTTTCCTTCAAATCTCAGCTAAAATCCTACCTTCTGTAAGAAAACTTCCCTAATCAATTGATCATATTAATTTATTCAGTTTGTAGATAGTACTTTACCTGTTTTCTCCCTTTTTAGACTATGATCTCCTTGAACTATTTTTGCCCCCCCCCTCCCTTTTTTATATCCCCAAGACTTAGCATACATATTAGGCATTTTAAACATTAGTTAACAGCTTTAATTGCATCTTGATTCTATATCCTTTCTTCTCTGATCAAGTACTCCTCTCATTCATTTTCAGCCTTCTCTCTTCTGGCTCCACATCCTAGTCTAAATGCACGCTCAGGTATACCCTATCTGAAACAACTTTCCCCATGGATCTGCAATTCTGTCAACCTGTCCTTCCATGGCTTCTCTTTTCTATACTGCTTGCCATCTTTCTTTATTTCTCCTATTAAATTGTTCTAGTGTCTGTCCACACCACTCTCCAAGTTCACTTATGACCTTTAAAAAATAATCCAACTTTGTACATATGTGTTTACATGCATGATGTCTTTATCCTACTTGACTTTTCTCTATCTTTTGACAATTCCTTGATTCTCTTGCCTCCTTTGACTATATGTCATATGACTATATTGCCATGATTCTCTTCTTTCCTTTTTGAACAGTCCTTGTCTCTTTCAATGGTTTCTTATCCTCCCTTCCTTTGAAAAATAGGTGTTCTACCCTATTCTCTTCTCCTCAATTGGTGATTATATTCATTACCATATCTTATTTAGGTGAGTCAGAAGTTTAATATCATCAAACCTAATTTTCTCCCTAGAACTTCAGTCCTTATCTGACCTACTTGACCTGTATGTGCTGTTGGCATCTCAAACCCAAAATTAGAACTCAGTTCTGAAATTGAACTTGCTATTTTTCTTTCAAAACTTGATTCTTTCCTTTATTTAATATTAGTTTCTTTCTGTAATGTTAATAGTGCCTCTAACCTGCCTAGCTTTGTACAGCCTTGGAATTATTTCATTTCTTTGTTCTTTTTCATGCCGCATATATCCAATTAGCTGCCAGATTTTTTCCTTTTTTTTTTTTTTTTTTTTTTTTTTTTTAGGATTTTGCAAGGCAAACAGGGTTAAGTGGCTTGCCCGAGGCCACACAGCTAGGTAATTATTAAGTGTCTGAGCCTGGATCTGAACCCAGGTAGTCCTGACTCCAGGGCTGGTGCTTTATCCACTGCGCCACCTAGCCACCCCAATTTTTTCATTTCTACATCTGCAATCGCTCTTGTATCTTCCCCTTTCTCTCCATCCTCATTGCTACTATTTTAGTTCATTTTTTTCATCAGTTCTCCTTCACACTGCTGTTAAAATTTCCCAACTAATAATCCTGAGTCTAAGTCAGGGGGTCCTAACCTGTTTTGTGTCATGCTTTGGTAATTTAGTGAAACCTATAAGAATATTGGAAAGCAATTTATCAGAAACAGGATATAGACCAGTATCTCACACTGTATCCATGATAAACTCAAAATAGGTGTATGATTTGGTTATAAAGGGTAAACATTATAAGTAAATTAATGGAGTAGGGAACAAATTATTTGTCAGATTTATGGATAATAGAATAGTTCATGACCAAACAAGAGCTAGAAAGATTCATAAGAGGTAAAATAGATAATTTTGATTATGTAACATTTTAAGTTTTTGTACAACTAAAACCAATAACAATTAAAATTGGAGGAAAACCAAGACATTGTGGGGTAAATATTCACAGAAAATTTCTCTGTTAAAGATTTCATTTAGGGGCAGCTAGGTGGCACAGTGTATAAAGCACCTGCCCTAGAGTCAGGAGTTCCTGAGTTCAAATCTAGCCTCACACACTTAATAATTACCTATTCTATGTGACCTTGGGCAAGTCACAACCCCGTTTGCCTTGCAAAACAACAACAAAAAGATAGCATTTGAAGTTGAGTCAAATTTACAAGAAAAGCAACTATTCCCCAATTAATATATGGTCCCAGGATATGAATAAACAATTTCTAGAGGAAGAAATCAGAGTTGTCAATAACCATATGAAAAAAATGTACTATGAACCAATCCATTCTGAAAAATATATAAAACTATGTCCCAAAGTTATTAAACTGTGCATACTCTTTGATTCAGCAGTATTGCTACTAGGTCTGTATCCCAAAGAGATCAAAGGAAATGGAAAAGAACTCTATATACAACAATATTTAATAACTTTTTAGCAAAAAATTGGAAACTAAGGGGATGCCTATTAATTGGAGAATGGCTGAAAAAATTGTGTCATATAAATGTGATGGAATACTATTGTGCTGTTACGTATAGTGACAGTTTAAGAGAAACCTGGGAAGACTTTTTTGAATTAATGCAAAATGAAATGAGAAGTGGGTGAACAGCTAATACAATAATAGCAATATTTTAAAGATAATCAACTTTTAAGAGAAATTTTGAACTACACAATGATCCATACAATTCCAAAGGACTCATGGTGAAGCATACTCTTCACCTACAGTTAGAGAACTGATAGACACAAACATAAGTTAAAACAATATTCTCTCTCTGTCTCTGTCTCTTTGTCTCTCTCTTTTCCCCCTCCTTTCTTTCCTCTCTATCCCCCCCCTCCTTACCCTGGGCTAATTTAAGAATTTATTTTGTAATGGATTGATAATGGAATTTGTTTTTCTTTCTTAATGAGTGGGGAAGGGGGAAGAAGAAGGGAGTTAATTCAGAACTGAAAATAGAATGAAATCAACAGGCAAACAAATTTGAATTATAGTTGAATCAAACTTTTTTTTTTAAAAAAGGAAAAAATGAATCCTTTGAACCCCTTCTCAAAATAAAATTTTTAAATGCATAAAACAAAATATACAGGCTGACAAAAACCAGTTTTAGTGAAATAAAATGATCAGTATGTATATATTCATATATATAGTTTATGAGCACCAGATTAAGAATGCCTGCCTTTCTGATCTATCTTTTCTCTCATTCAACCTAAAAACCACCAATCTTTTCTAATATGCCACTATGCCACTATGATCATGATACAATACAAGCAAACCAAAGCTTTGGTGGCTCCCCTCTGTCATTTGAGACTTTCTAAAATCTAACTTCAATCAATCTACCTAGAGTTTTTTTAGACTGCTTTCTTTCCCCCTTTCTATTTTCCAGATAAACTAAAAAACTGTCTATCCCTCTCCTCATAATGGCCTCTCCCCATACTGTTCCTATCCATAGAATGTATTCTGGACCACTTTCTCTGTTGTTTGAAATCCCTCCATTTAAGTCAGTTTGGATGCTTATTCATCCACAAAACCTTTCCTTATTCTTCCTCCAAGTCACTCTTCAAGGGTTCTCTCAAATTTGTCACCACATTTTGCCTGCCTTTCTCCTTTGCATTTATCTCATTTTCCCATGTGTGAAGAGTTATTTATGCAATTGTTCTTACTTTTTTTTTTAGTTATTTGATTTCCTCAAAGGCAAGACCTGTGTTATACCTATTTTTTATATCTTCAGTCTCAGTGCAGGACCTTTCATAGACAGCAGCAGATATTTAATAAATAGTCATTGAATTAGAAATTTTGTGATCTTACCTCAGCATTCTTAAGTTACAAAGTCTGTCTTTTTATGAACTCATTGTTGTAGCAGAAATAGCACAGGATAGGACTAGTTCTAGTCCCAGCTGTTCTACTCCTCCCAGCTAGAAAATACTTAACAGTATAAGTTTTGACAGGTGTTTTACTCTCTTTGGGACTTGGGATCCTCCTCTAGAAAATGAGTGTTAGTCTTTGACATTATATGCTTCTAAGCATAAAAAAGAAATGATAGATGAGTGAGAGAGGTAGAAATTGTAGAATGTGTCTAAGAACAGCAGTTTCTAATGTGATCTGGGAACTACTGAGGGTTTAAAGGTAATCTGATAAGGGCTCCATGTTGATTTCTGATGGGAATTATTCATTAACCTGAATTTTACTTTTCATTCATACTTTTAATTGATTATTTGTGGAATTAATATGATGTTAATCATCAAATTATTAGGAAAAATGATACCAGACCTAGAAGAGACCTTTGAGATCATTGTAAGCCTAGATGACACTGATATAGGCAACTAGACAAGGTGTCCTGAAAAGTATTTAAATCCTGCCTTTATCACTGACTTAATCTTTTGATCTTAAGTAATTCACTACACCTTTCTGGATTTGTTTCCCCTTTGGTAGAATGGGAGAATAGAGCTAGGTAATTTTTATGGTTCTTTCCAGCCCATCTGATCTATCCCTACCCAAAACAGATGGGCAAGGACTTGCTGAGGCAGAGGGGAAGGAAGAGGATTACTAGTTATTAATTAGGATTATTAGAGAGGTTGCTAGGGTGTGCATTTAGGAGTGAGGAGAAGACAGTCAATGGGAGAGGTAACAAAGGAAGAAAAGGAGTCAATCCATGAGAGAGAAAGGAAATTTAAGCCACAATCCAAAATGGAGTCCTGAGCTTACCAGAGCAGAATTCCTGGAAGAATAGTAAAAGAAGCAAGGGTTTGTCTGCAGCTCCTGCTGCCCTCTCTAGAACCCAATAGCCTTTTATCATGGAGAAATACCTATAATAAATTTCACATAAATATGTGTGTATGTCTACACACTTGCATATCCATATATATATGCATATCCACATCCATGTGATGTATAGATGTAGGGACACACCAATGCACACTTGCTCACTTTCATACTTCCTTCACAAGAATTTGAATAGAAGTAGATGTATGCATGAGAGAAGGCTGTCTTATGGTAAGTTGACTGTCAGGAGTGTCATGACCTACCTCTGTATGTATGTATGTGTGTATGTGTGTGTGTGTGTGTGTGTGTATTGTGCACATGTATAAATGATACCATCCTAGTCTTCCAAGTGTGATTCAATGAAGGGAGCCTAGGTAGTTTTAGGTGAAATTCATTGTAGGACAAATATTACCTATTTAAAAATGGAGAACCTTAGTAGTCTATCTCTATGAAGAGAAAATCTTTTAATATTCAGGAACTCCAGCATCTGCAGCTCAGATAGTTAAGCTACCTTCTGTGGGGGAACATAATGCTGCTACAACATGATTTCATAAAAAGACAGACTTTGCAACTTAAGAATGCTGAGGTAAGATCACAGAATTTCTAATTCAATAACTATTAAATATCTGCTGCTGTCTATGAAAGGTCCTGCACTGAGACCGAAGATATAATATGTATACTGTTGGTGTAACCTCTGGCTCAGTATTCTCACAAATATCCCTTTTTGGATGGAGGAGATCCCCTGGACCATCCAAAATGTGAGGGGTTGATTCTACCTCAAGTTGAATCTCCAGTATTTAATTTCTTTTGGGGAACCCTACATATATTTGTCTCATTTGAATTTTTTTGGTTTGTTTGAGCTAGCCTGCTTCGCCTATTGGAAGATTGGGTTTGTAGCACTTTGTTTAATTCCCTATGGTTTTACAGGAATCCATCAAAGAAGTTTGGGATTATCTTTGTATTTTATGGTCCCCAGAGGTATTTTGTCTGTGCTAATATTTAAGTTGCCCCATGTGCAGGAAGGATCAATGCAGAAATTTTCACCCAGGCCAGAAGTCCTTGTTGTAAGAGCCCCATGGTACTCCAGGAGCTTGTTTGATGAATTTGAGGAACAAGTTTGAGGAAAATTTTTTTCTTTTTTTTTCCTTTTTTTCTGCCTTTTTTTTGGTTTACTTCAAATTTTTCAGGTGTTTTTTTCCCTAGTTGATTTGAGTTGAAACAAGTTTATCTGATTATTGCTGATCACACCAATATGAGCTCTGAATGCTATACTAAGGGTCAGGCACAAATAAGCCATATGAACACTTAGGGTAGATTCTCTAAATATGCTCATTTCACATTTCTTTTGAACTACTTCACTTCTACTTTGCTTACAGAGCACAGCATCATCTTTGATGAGGGCACACCATGCTGGTTGATCCTGTGTCAATGTTTCCCATGTCACACACAATCAATCCCAAAATTCTTAAGTGAGACTTTGAGAGTGCCCTCATATAGCTTTTTCTGACCACCACGGGAGCACATGCCCTGTGTGAGTTCTCCATAAAGTAGTCTTTTTGGCAATCAATCAATCATTTGGCATTAGTTTGAAAGCTTGACAGTTTAGTCCAAGAAAGGACTTCAGTGTTTGGTATCTTATCCTGCCAGGTGGTCTTCAGAATCTTTCTAAAATATTCAAGTGGAAGTGATTCAGTTTCTTGGCATGGCACTGGTAGACTGTCCAGGTTTCACAGGCATATAGCAATGAGATCATCCCAATGGCTCTGTAGACCTTCAGTTTGGTAATCTATTTACCACACTTACCTTTGGAGCTTCCCAAACACTGAGCTAGTTCTGGCAATATCTCAACCTCATCATCAGTGTGTGCCTCTCTGAAAATGTACACTGCCAAGATAAGTGAATGTATCCACAGTGTTAGTTCCACATATAGATGGTGTGATTCTGGCTAATGGAGCACCTGTGTTTTCTTGTATTAATTGTTAGGCCAAAATTAGCAAAAGTAGCAGAGAACCAATCCATACCTCTTTGCATCTCAGCTTCAGAGGTTGCATTGAGCACATAATCTGTAAACAAAAAAGTCATGTGTCAATACTCCCTCCACAAGGCAGGTACAGCCTATTGGTAGTTGTAATATTATTGTAAACTCCAGGCATTCCACATATGGTAAGTCCTCCCAAAAGAAAAACAACAAACCAAACTATTAATTTTGAGATTGTCTAAGAACTGTGCTGAGTAGACTGCTTGGGTCTTTCTGTGGTATATAGAAGGCCATTAAGAATTGTGAGCTGGGGTCAGTTAGGTGACACAGTGGATAGAGCACTGGCCTTGGAGTCAGGAGTACCTAAGTTCAAATCTGGCCTCAGACACTTAATAATTTCCTAACTCTGTGACCTTGGGCAAGTCACTTAACCCCTTTGCCTTGCCAAAAAAAAACCCCAAACAAGCCAAGAATTGTGAGTCATGGGTTTTGTTAAATACTATTGTTAGAGAATATACTTGAAAGACTGTTGTATGAGTCTCTTCTGATTCCCAAAGGCCTTTCATGAATTAGGGATATGGATAGATGTACCCAAAACATCCCAGTTGATTTGCTGGGGACAGCAAATATTTCACTAAAGGTAGAATGTAGTAGGATTTTGGATTCCCATAAATTGCACTGCTTCCAGAGGGACATGTGCTCAATAGACCTTTGCTAAATACACATGCAGCCAAAGACTCCCTATTGCTTCCTTCATCCCTATAACAGAAGGTATGTCTAAGCTGATCAGTAACTGAGCCAAGAAGAGCCACCCTCTTAGTAAAGTAGGTTTCAAAAGGAGGGGACAGTCTTCATCCTCTCTTTTGGACTCTTCCAGCTCTTCCTTGGATTTCCAGCAAAGGGAGAGGGAGGACATATCTTCCCTCCAGTGCTTCAGCAAAAGCTGTTGTGGTTGCAATTGCAGTAATAACATATGCTTGTTTAGGTGAGCCTGATTATAGACTTAGGTCTCCAGATGCCTCTTCCACTTTTGTGTGTTTTTCTCTGAATACATAAAACTGAACATCAGTCCCAAGCAATGGATATTTCCAGCCTTGGCAACTACCTCATGAATTTGAGAGCTCTAAAGTACTTGAACTAGAAGCTGGTTGCCTGGTGGAGGATGTTTTATTTAATTATACCCTTCTCATAAGAAAAGGTGATTGTAATCATGAAGAGATTCCATACTTTGGCTATCCAGAAGACCTGAATCTTGAGTTGTTCAGACAATACAGATGGAAATAAAAATAAATCTGCACAGCTGTCTCACAAGTGTCTTTACTATAAGAGTGACAATGAATTGAAGTTTGTTTTAAATATGTGTTAAAACATACTTATAAGTTTTTTGTTTTAAGCATTTCTTTTGTGGTAGAGAAAATATACAGTTGTCCTAAACCTGATATGTACAACTTTGTACATTGAAAACTTTTCCAGTTGAGGACCCTATTAACCCATTTTAGAATATAGACTGTAGACATCAGAATTTCCAATAACATAGTCATACCTAAGCTTTTACTTGGGACTCTAGATACATAACAAACCAGAGAGCATGGGGAAAAGGCTGAATCTCCTTTTGGGGGGTTATGCTCTCCTAGGAACTTGCTCAGATCTCACAAATCCAGAGCAGGAATCCCATGTGAGAATGCCCAGAGGCATCATTTCTTACATTTGTATTTCAGTGTATGAGACAGTGCAGTTCAGTGGAAACTAAATTCTATTGAGTCCCCAGAACTTAGGTTCAGATCCCAAAGTAGCCAACTAACTCACTCTGTGACCTTAGCCCTTAACTTCTCTGGGCCCTTTATTTTCTTCCCTGTATGAAGAGAGTGGATGAGATGGTATCTGGAGTCCTTTCCAACTTTATGAATTTGTGACTTTCTATAGAATTTAGATTGACTCTGCTATGGTTCTCTCCCAGGAGGAATTGGTATTTTGAAAGCTTAGCTGAAAGAAGATGCTTCATCCAAAGAACTGAATGACTAATGGTAGAATGTTAAGCATCAGCCAAAGTTCCTCATATGCAATTCACATAAAGGAACTGTTGTAAAAGATCACAAGATAAAAAAAATCAAGAGCTTACTTATACCCACTGCTAAGACCACATTGCAGGGTGCTCAACTGATATCTTGAAGTGCTCTGGGATGCCAAATAACCCTTCCCCAAGCCTGCAGAGGTTTATAATGATAAAAATTAGTCTGGAACCAGCTGGGAAGGGGAATGGTCTTAGGTCTTTGGGGCAAAATACTTCAATTTCATTCCACTCCTTATAGAACCATACATAGCATACCAACTAGAAGGTCCTGAGACATAGTACTTACTATGTTCAGGCTCTGATCTCAGCTCTTTATAATTATTCTCTCATTTGAACCTCACAATAACCTTGAGAAGATGCTAATACCCCCATTTTATAGGTAAGGAAACTGAGGCAAACAAGACCCTCTGCAAATGTAATGTCAAAGGTGGTTAGGATCTTGGAACATGGAATATGAAAGCTGGAAAGGAACCTAGATTATAAAATCTCAGAACTGGAAGAGGCCTCTGAAACCATCTTATCCAATTCTTTAAGTTTTATAGATGGCTCAGAAGTTTACTACCTGTACGATGCTGGGAAAGTCACTTAAACTTCTCTGGGTTGTTGGTTCCATTTCTATAAGTCAGAGTGTTGGACTCAATCTCTCTTCTAGTTCTAAATCCTATGACTAAAAGTGACTTGAACAAAGTTTCACAATATGTTAGTGACTGAGCTGCAACTGGAACCTGAGATTCCTGGGTTCCCAGTCCAGGATTCATTGCACCCCATGGTGAATCTGCTTCTTCAATCATTCTCTTTGTGTAGCCCTGCAGCAGGACACACAAAGCGAGTCAAGTTGTGGAACTGAGCAGCTACATCTCCTGCCTCTGCCCACGAAACCACCAAATGATGCTGGAGCCCTACATGAAGGAAAACATTTAAAGACTTTACAGAACAAACCAGGAGCTGGTATTTCAAGGTGAAAAATAAAATCTTTATTTTGCTTATTTAAGCATGTGCACTACACAGGCATGCCCAAGTGGCTGACAAATGGCAATATATGAGGATGGGCACAAATGGCTCAAAAGCAAGTTCCCCTGCCCACTCTCCTATAAAAAGCTCTATATAAACTATGGACAGAATCAAACACCATTTTTTTTGCTCACATTTTAAAATCTTGTTTTAAAAATATTTTCCTAGCAGTAGTAATAGCAAGCAGGAGCTAAGTTCCCAAAACCTTCCACATTCTGTTTTCCAGAGATATAATTTCAGACATTGATATAGTGCTTTGCAAGGTTTTTTTAAGTGAATTCAAAGCCAGTATCTGTATCATGGGGTGTTCACAGCGACCTAATGGAGTATTCTTCTTGTTTTAAAGACTGGGTCACTAAAGCCAGGGAAATGAACTGCCTAGAATAATCATTTTTGGTAGAACCAGGACCAAAATCCAAATCCTCCGACTTCAGTCCAGCAATTATTCCTCTACATGAGACTCTCCAGATGCCTATACATATTTTGTAACACCTCACAGATTTTACCTTTCTTAGGCTTGATATCCTGGAGCTAACTGGAGGCTGGAACATGTTAGAGAAGCAAGAAATTATACTTTATCTTTCAGATGTTTTCCCTCAACAAGCATTTTTAGATGTGGGACAAGAATTTCTAATTTATTGGATAGGACCTCAGAGGCTCAAAACTGAAGCAGGACACCTCTCTATGACACCCCGAAGTGGGCATCCATCAATAGAATGTAGGGCAGGGATTTTCATTTTTAAAATTTTGATTTCCAGAACCCAACACAGTTCTTGGTAGAGAGTAGGCACTTAATAGATTCTTATTGATTGGTTGGTTACTGAAGAATTCTAGGGCTTCTAAGCTATCTTGAATAGTGCTGACTTTTTAATTTTACTATCAAAATCTGCCTCTTTGATACATTGTTCTGCCCTTTGAAACCATTCAAAAGTTTAGTCTTTCTTTTGATAGCCCTTCAAGAAATGGAAGGCAGCTTCAAAACTTCCCATCTTCCCAAGTCTTCATTAGGTTAAAAATCCCTAGCTCCTTCAAACTTATATAGGTGGTTTCAGGATTTCTCACCTACTTAGCTCTTTTTTTCTGGCTTATTTCTCATGAAGATGACCCTACATTTTTTAAGGCTATGTCAAAGGCACACAAACTTGGGCAAATCTTATCACAATCCCTGAATCTTGTTGCAAGTAATCTCCAAATCCTCCTAGTTTGACCCCTACCTGACACAAGAATTCCATCTTCTGCATCCTTAAGCTTGTTGGAATTTAATCAAAGATGTACAAGATCTACTGGAAGCTATAGCTTTGAAGACCTCTCTTTCCAGGCCTGTGCTGAGAGGCTGAGAATTGGGTTAGCATCAGTACAAACTAGTACCAAAGATTGGATCCTAAGAATCTTGACTTTCTAGAAGTTCCAGTGCAGATACTGAGAATGAAATCTACTTCTAATTTCTATCATTTTCCTCTGTTCTCTGGGGCCAAGCAGAAAAAGTCCACCTTCCATGTAAGAGCCTTACAGTTATTTCAGAACAGCAGTTTTGCCTCCTTACTTTCCAGCCCAGGTTTCTTTCCTCTAATCCCACTTCTTTCCTTGAATATGATGCAGATTTATCTATCAGTCCCCAATAGCCAGTTCCCTGATTCCTCCTGACTCTGGGAGCCATGTTTTTGCTTGTCTCAATCTCCCACTGTATCCTATGTCTCTTGGTGGGGTTAGCTTGGGAGATAAGAGAGTATTGGTAGAAATTGATCATCCTGGTCTAGACCCATGGCCTGATAATACAAGGAGAGGACCCCTGATTGGGGAAGGGTGTTTTCTTTCTATGCAGAAAAATGATTATGGGCCAGGGACAGGACTTGACAGTTGGGGGTAGTCAGGAATGGTACTTGTGCATCCTGGGGAGAGAACCTTCCCTGTGGTCCAGAGAAAATTAAAAATTCTCCCTTTTCAGGGGGCTCTGGATTTGAGGAAGGATGATAGGCCAGAGGGATATAACTCAGATTCTAGAACTCCCAAAGATAGCTGTTGACTATCTTTAGTCCTATGAGCCTAGAGTGTTTGTGATTCAGAGAATCCTCATGGGGCCTGGGGCATTATGGTGAAGGGAAAAACTTGATTAAATTTTGTTTTTATGGAGTACAGTTTAGGAGTTTTCTCACAGGGTGTGATTAGGCTCAGTTGTATAGGGGTTGTAATGGGCTTGGGGAGATTGGGGTTTGCTCCCTTTTCTTCTAGGGCCAGCAAGCAACTTCTCAATTGAATTATAATCCAACAATCACATTCCGGTGACCCTTCACTGCCTTTAACTTGTCACTTTCGAAGTTCACGATCAGCTTGTGCAGTCCAGACCAACGGGGCATTAGGTCCACTCGGGTTATGGCAACACTTTCAGGTTCCACTGGTTCAGAGCTGGAAGAAATAGAGATGATGGAAACCTGGATCTGATATGCACGCATGACCCCTGAGCAGGTCTCTTAGGGCAATACAGATAGGCTAGGGACAGGAGTGGAGAGGGAGGAGGAGGGCTATAGACAAACTTTAATTCACTTGAGTTGAACCACCACTTTCTGAGCTGTGTAGTTTTATCATCTGTTAAAAACTAGAAGGGACCTTGGGCTTCATCTAGTCCCATTCTATCCCTCACTCCTAATGTATATCTGCATATAGGATGCACAGAAGCATAACTATATGCATGTTTGTATGTTTGTGCATGACATGGTTACACATTTGTAAATGGATAAAATCCTAAAGCTTCTTAGATCTATAAGCAACATCAGAGACCATAAAGTTTTACAGGGAGGAACCTGAGACCTAAAGAAAAGTAACTTGCCCAAGGTCCCATGAGTGGCAGAGCTGAGACTTGAACCCAAGTCTTCTAACTCCCAAGACAGGGCTCAGAGTACAATCCTGTATATCTCTATCTATCTATCTATCTATCTATCTATCTATCTATCTATCTATCTATTGTTCTTTATGTATATGTGGATATATTCATGTATATGTGTATGCTGTATGGATGCATACATATAGGGATGTGATGTAAGTATATACTCATTATGGACCCATAGGAATGTAAGCATGGATTATGGGTATACGTCAGTATCAACAAGCAGGAATAGGACCATGAAGGTGAGATTAGTTTTTGATCTGTTGTAGTTAGACCAAAGGTAGTTCCAGAATCTTTTCCTAAATTGGGGATAGATAGAAATATGACCTTGAAAAGATGAGCCTGAGTAATCTCAGGGGAATCTGAAACCTACATCTGTATCTTTTGTATTTTAAATTTCTGCCTTCCCAGAGGTCACCAGGAGTCCTATCCCAGAACATATGAGGGAGTGGAAGGTTGGGCAAGATAGCTTCTAAGGTTCCTTTCAGGTCTAAATCAATGATCCCATAATCTTATAACCTCAAAGATTTCTTTCATTTCTAAATCCACACTCTTAGCTCCTTTGACAGACCCTTGTCTGGCATGGTCTCCAATTTCTTTGCTGTCTTGGTCACTCTCCTAGAAACTACAGTTTGTCAGTGACTTCTTTTCATAAAGTGACTCCTTCCTCCCCCTGAAGCCCCTTTCCATTTGTGTGAAGGGGACACTTACATCTCAACTCTCTTCTGCTCCTGAATCAGCCCAGCTCCCTCCACAGTGAAGATGCAATCAAGCAAGGGAATTTGGAGGGGATTTTTAACAGACAATTCAGCCACCAGTTTCCGGTTTTTCTTGGGTTCTCCTAGGATCTGCAATGGACAGAAGAATGATATAAACCATTGAAAAAAGAGCAAAAGGTATGACTAGAGGTAGAAGAAACACTGACCTGGGGACCCAGAATGTTCTAGTCCCACTTCTACTGTGAAGTCTTGGACAAATCCCTTCATCTTTCTTGATCTCAGTTTCTTCATGTATAAAGTAGGGATAATAATCCCTGCTCTACTTCCATTCATAGGACCATTGAAAGTATCAACATTTAGTAAAGAATAAAGAGTAAAATTTTTCTTGACTCCTGCCACTGGAGACATTTGTTACAGGTATATAGTTTTCCAAGAACTGGGGTCTGTGACTCAGTTAAGAGCATGATCTTAAAGGGACTCATGTTTCGGGTTTGATTTTCATGGACCCAATTAACTTTGTTCTGTTCCAGGATCTGAGAGGTCACCACAACTCTGGTTGGTCACTGCTACTACTCTCAAGTGGAAATAATCCAAGGAGAAAGTAGATGATTCAGTGGCATGTATTCTCACTAATAATTACTCATATTTCTATAGTGACCAATTTTCCTCACAATAGCCCTCTGAGTTACTATTTTTTATCCCCATTTTACAGTTGGGTGAACTAAGGTTCAGCTAGTTCATGTTGGTATTTAGATTTGCATCCTGGTCTATCCTGAATCCAAGTCCATCATCCTTTTCATTATTCCTCAGAGACACATTTAAAAAATTTTTATTTATTAAGGAAATGGAATTGAGTGACTTGCCCAAGGTTACACAACTAGGCAATTATTAAGTGTCTAAGGTTGGATTTAAACTCAGGTCCTCCTGACTTCAGGGCCAGTGTTCTATCCACTGCACTATCTAGCTGCCCCTAGAGACACATTCTTAAGACATGTGTCCTATTGCTAGGGTCATTTACATGATCTTGTTATAGAAGAGCTTTTAAACTTATGATTAGCTTATTATTACTAATATAGAAATATATTAAACATGATTGTAAATATAGATTGTCAGATTACTATTATCATGGGAAGGGGTGAGGGAAGGGAGGAAGGAATGTGAAACACAAAATCTTACAAAAAATGTTGAAAATTATCTTTAGAAAAAATAAAATAAAAAATTTTCATAAGTAAGTAATCAAAGAATTATAGAATGGTAGAACTGGAAGGAATTTTAGAACACAGAAAATAGAATATCAGGACTGGAAGAAACATTAGAATGTCAGATCTAGAAGGGAGTTTCCAGATCATTTAATAATAAAATAATAATAATAATAATAATAATTCAATACAAAACACAAGAGGTTGGTGCTATTATTATCTCCATGTTATAAATGTGGAAACTGAGGTAGATAGAGGTTGAATGACTTGCCCACCATCATAGATCTAGAAGTAGGTGAGACCAAATTTGAATTAAGCTCTTCCTGACTCTAGGCCAAATACTCTAGCCATTGCATCACCTGTTGCTGCCAACACTCATTTTATAGACAAACTAAGGCAGAGAGAGAGTGAGGAAGAGAAGCAGATATGTGCTATTAGCTCTGCCCTGCTTCTGCCTCTGTGGGGAGGGGGCTCCATTTGTGCCCCTTCACCCAGTCCCTGGGAGACCCCTGGAGACTGCAATGTGGTTATCTACCTTTCATTTCTTCCCTTAATCTCTGACCTACCTTTTGAGATGGGTTGGGCCACTGTTCTCCTTACCCTGATATTGATGTTCGGATTCATCAGGTAGATGTCTCGCTCAGCCATCATGAAAGTGTGGGTCTGTTGGTGTTGAAGGAGCATATTCACCTTAATAAGGTTGCTTTCAGTCAGATGGTCGCTGTAACTGGAGTACATAATCCTCAGGGGTATTTTTATCTCTGGAAGAAAAATCAGGAAAAGATCATCTTTATTATTTGGCATATATATGTATATGTTTATATTTCCCTATTAACATGAGTGGTGAGAATGGCTGGTCTTCAACTGCTTTCCTCCCAAGAATCCATCCCTAAGAGAGTAGTGGGCAGAGAATAGGTAAGGATCTGAGAATCATTCCCTGTTGTCTAGTTTCTGTACATCTCCATTATAGACTATGATTTCTTTCATCTTTTAAAAACTGCTCACTTTCTTTAAACTCCCATGGTTACTGCCAGACTTTATCCAGCAGCTGCCTCCTAGCCTGTCTTGCCACCTCCAGCAAATTTTCTGACCTTCCTCCCCTCCCCTGCAATTCACAGTGTCAGACCTTCTTTCTGATCACTTCTCATTGAAAGAAGGAACAAATGAAAAGATAATGAGCATTTACTAGATACCTATCCTACATGATCCTATGATTGTTGTTAGGAAAATTGGGAAATAAAAATAAAATGTACAGCAGCCTTGACTGGAAGGGATAAATTCAGGGGGTCAAGAGAATAAGAGTGGCCATTTTAGTGTTGAAGGGACAACAGTATGGACAGGGAGACAGCCCAAGAGCAAACCTCTATCAAAGCCAGAAAATCTTATGCTTCAAGGCTCCTGTGGCTGACAGAAACATTAAACCATTCTGGTTTGGCTTCCTGTCTTCCCATTTCATGGAAATGTCCTAGATCTTGTCATTAAAGGAATAACAACTGCAGGCAGTTCTGGTGAATTCTTGCTCTTATATGGGGAGTAGGGTGTGGAGGGTAGGGGGTAGGATGTCAAGGTGGTTGCTGCTGAGTAACCTGGGGGAAGGAAAGGAATCTTGGACTAGGAGCTGGAAGACATATGTTCACGGACTGGGTCTTCCACTTCCTCATGACCAGAGAATGTTCTTCCCTTCTATTTTCACAGGGGCAGGAGGGAGTAAGGGGGATGACTTAGTTTTTTTTGTTTGTTTGTTTTTTTTATTTTTGCTAGGCAATGGGGTTAAGTGGCTTGCCCAAGGCCACACAGCTAGGTAATTATTAAGTGTCTGAGGTTGGATTTGAATTCAGGTACTCCTGACTCCAGGGCCGGTGCTTTATCCACTGCACCACCTAGCTGCCCCGACTTAGGTTTTTTAACATGTAAAATGAGGTTAGACTAGATTATCTTGGAGTCCCTTTCCAACTCTAGCTCCTTTCCTCTCTGACCTTCAGTTTCCACATCTGTGAAATGGAGATGATGACCCTTGAACTACCATCTCCAAAGGCTTCTTATGAGGATCAAATGTGATCATAGTCCATGAAAATTTATAATTAAAAAGGATGAATGGGGTAGGAATGGTTAAGGGACTGGACTTAGTGACAGGAAAATGCTGGTTCAAATCCTCAGAGATTTTTTTTTAGATAGATGACTCTAAGCAAGTTTCCCTGGGCCTTGGTTCATTCATCTATAAATGAGGAGATTGGACTTGATGATCTCTAAAGACCCTCCCACCTCTAAATCTAAGATTGATTAAATCTGCCCAGAGCTGTTGGAGGTCAAAATTCAAATCTAGGGTGCTCTCCATTACACCAGGCTACCACCTCCTAGCTGGAGGATATTTGTTATAAAAGAGAAAAGGGAATACTCATTTATCTAATATCTCTTAAGTACCAGTAACCAATTAAGTTCCCTTCAAAAATCTTAGCCCATTTTATTCTCACAAACCTTCAAGGCAGGTGTCATTATATGGTTAAGGAAATAAGGCAAACAAATTTAAGTGATTTTCCCAGGTCACACAGCTAGGAAGTGTAAGGCAGAATTTGAACTCAGGTCCTTCTGATTCCAGGCTCAGTGCCCCAGCCACTGTATTACCAACTTCCTCTAAAACTATGTAAACAACAGCTACTGGGCAGGAAACTGGAAATTTCTTTGCTATAGATATCTTTCGTGAGAGAAATCTCTCTACCAATTCAGATCAGCAAATTACAGTTTTACAAAGTTAATTAGGAGTTCTGAGACTCTAAGTGACCTATCTAGGGACATATAGGCAGTGTATATCTGACAAAGGACTTGAACCTAGACCTTGACCCTGAGGCCTGCTTTCTAACATACTTAAAATTTCCTCTTCAGTTATTAATATTATTATTATCATCATTACTATAAGTGACTAAGTGACACATTGGAAGAGGGCACTGGACTTGGAGTGAAGAAAACCTGAATTCATTTCCTCTCTTAAACATTGACTGGCTATGAATCTGTAGGCAAATCACTTAATCTCTCTCAGCCTCAGTTTCTTCATTTGTAAAATGGGGACAATAATAACACCTATCTCCCAGAGTGATTACAAGGATCTGATGAGATCATATATGTAGAATCCAAACCTTAAAGTACTCTATTTTGATATTCAGTTGTTTTTCACTTGTATTGGACTCTTTGTGACCCCATTTGAGATTTTTTCCATCAGACAGAGTGGTTTTTTCCCACTTCCTTTTCCAGCTCATTTTACAGATGAGGAAACTGAGACAAACAAGATTAAGTGACTTACTCAGGGTCACACTGCTGGGACAATTCTGAGACTGGATTTAAACTCAAAAAGATGAATCTTATTAACTCCAGGTAAGGTATTTTATTTACTGTGCATCTAGCTACCCTAAATACTCCATTATTTAATATAAATATAAATACTATTATTAATGGAGGGAAAGGGGTATATATCCTTCTCTTCCTACCCTTCTACCTGTGTTTTCATTTATAACAGAATTCAGTCTGTCAGGAACACATTCACAAGGACTTGAGAACACTTACAAAAGAATTTCCCTTGGACAGGCTTAATGAAGGGCAGAGACAAACATGGGTAATGAGTAAGCAGATCCTATCTGAGAGACAAATGGTGATTAAATAGCTGTGGGAAGAAGAATAGTTTTGGAGGAAGCTTTGACCTGCTAATTTAATGGACTATCAATTTTATTCCCTCTATACCAGGCAATTTTGGAGAGAGGTCTCCCTCCTTCCACCCTCCCTTTTGGAAACTTACAAGTCTGCCTAAGATTATTGATGAGAAACCTAGATGGCCTGAGATGCAAGAGAGCTGAATACAGACTTCTTAAGTCTATCTCTTCTCCCTTCACTCCAAACTCCATGTGATTTTCTTTTTAAAAGAAATATTCCTGAAGCCCAAGTATGACCATGTTATTCCCCTGATCAAACTCCTGTGGTTCCTTATTGCCTCTAGGTACAAATTCATTCTCCTCTGAGTGTCAATTGAAGCCCTTCTATGTTCACTAAGAGAAGTGGTCCAAAGGATATGGACAACAGATCTCTGTGTGTCATTTGAAGCCCTTCTATGACTATACTAGAGAAGTGGTCCAAAGGTTTTGGACAATAGATCAAAAGAAGAACTGCAAATAGTTAATGGCCATTTGAAAGGATGCTCTGAATCACTAATAACAAGAGACTGGAAAATCAAAGCAACCTGAAGATTTCACATCATTCTTAGCTAATTGACAAAGATAACAAAAGATTGGAATAGTCAAATGCTGAAGAGGTTTTTAAAAGGCAAGTACCCAATGTTGGTGGAGCAGTGCATCAGTACGAACATTCTAGAAAGCAATTTGGAATTACACAAACAAAATGTGTATATTACCCTAAGGAGGGGTATTCACAAATTGAGGAAAATTGAAGTAGAATCAGAAAAGCAATAATACACAATGATGAAAACAGTAGAAATGGAAGAAGAAGAAGAAGAAACCCACCAACCCCAAAACAATCCAAACTGAATCTGACAAAACTAGGACTAATCTTGACTCATAGTTCTCCATACATCCAAAAACAAGATTCTCTGCTGGCTTACTAGTCATAAAGATTAAAATATAGGGGTATAGTTTAGGCCAATAGATGCAGTTTGACCACAGTACTTCTTGAGTCTGCTGCTAGTTTGTAGTGTCACCTTAGACACACCACTTCTCTTTTTTGAACCTATTCAGTTTTCTCCTTTGTAAAATGAGGTAGTTTGTCTTTAAGTTTTTTTTCAGATCCTGACATTCCATTTTCTAAGTGCCTTATTAGGACCAACATTCCTGCAAATGATGAACCCTAAACCCCTCCACTGGTCTGGGGCAGACTAGTAGAATGGATGGATTTATTTCAGGTAGGATTATCAATTCAATTCAATTTCAGTACATCTCTCTAGAGAGATCATGGCTAGGAAGATGGAGATCCAAGTCCCAGCTCTGATACCCACTGGCTATGTGATCAAATTAATCACTAAACTTCTCAGTTCTCAAGGTACCTCTTTAAGACTATAAGGTGTTGGGGTAGCTAAGTGGCACAGTGGATAGAGCACCAGCCCTGGAGTCAGGAGTACCTGAGTTCAAATCAGACCTCAGACACTTAATAATTACCTAGCTGTGTGGCCTTGGGCAAGCCTCTTAACCCCATTGCCTTGCAAAATAAAACAAAACAAAAACCTAAAAAAAAGACTATAAGTTGTTGAACAGTTGAATGATCTGTATTGTTAGAGGGTAATTGCCTCACCTAGGTCATCCTATACTGACACAATCACTAGTCTGGGCAAAAGTAATAAGAAGACCACAGAAGAACTACCAGAAAACAGAGCTAAAATCCCTGAAATTGGAGTTAAAACAAAAAGGAAGTAGGCTGTCCTTCCAGCCTCAATCAGTTTGGAAAATCCCAGGGTTTAATTGGTGGGTTATTCTGTTTTCTTCCTCTCTCTGTTTCTGTCTCTGTCTCTGTTTCTTTCTCTCTCTCTGTCTCTGTCTCTGTCTCTCTCTCTCTGTCTCTCTCTCTCTCTCTCTCTCTGTGTGTGTGTGTGTGTGTGTGTGTGTGTGTGTGTGCTTGTTGCTCTGGTTATCAGAAGTTGTTTTTTAATATTGCACCTGAAGTTTTTAAAATAAAATTGAAAGAAAATTCTCTGAAAAAAAAGGATGCAGGAGAGGTTTCCTGGAATTTAGAGTGTATCACTCCTTGGTGAGATAACGCCCAGCCTTGTGTTAAGACAGAGACAATAAGCAAGTGTCGAAATATGGTCAGTTTTGATGAGAGAGAAAAAATTATTCTGATTGCAGTCAGGAAACCCTCTATAAGGAGATAGTGTGGGACCCGTGAAATGACCACTTCTGGATTCCTCCAACTAGGAGGAGGTCTAGATTTGAACCCTGAATGCTTAGAAGAGTAAAACAGACAGGTGGCATTCGATTGTACCTGAGAGATTATCTTCACTCACCAGTTTGCAGGAAGGGATAACAAAGTCTAATGAGGGTTTGCCAAAGTCATGTGTCAGGCAAGTAGAAGAACTAGGACTCAAACTCCAGTCTTCTGATTCCCTAGATATGTCACATTATCTTTCCAGGCCTCTATTTCAAGTTGCCTTATCAGAACCTATGTAATCTTTTAGGACTGGCCATTGAAGAAACAGACTATTTCATTTTTGTCTTTATATTTCCATCACTTAGCATGGTAAATGGCACCTGTAATTGCTTTTAAAAATGTTTGTTCTTACTAGCTGTCTGACCATGGGCAAAAAAGGAAAAATGTTTGTTGATTGTTCCTCATGGCATTCCTGTAGGGTAGTTAGTCCTAGGATTATAATTTCTATTCTACCTAGGTGGAAATTGATATTCAGGAAAGTTCAATGTTTTGTCTATGGTCACATAGCTAATAAGGGATTCAATCCCGACCATATGGCTGCAAATGTGGCATTCCTTCCATAATGACAGATTGTCAAGAGTTAAGTAGTAAAAGATAGATGCCTACTGCCTTTCTTTCTTTGGTGAAGGTGTGGCATCACTATCACTTAAGGTTGGCAGAAGAAGAAGGTCTGATCTTAGCTGAAAGGGGAAAAAAGGAAAGCAAATGATTTTTGTGTAACTGCTAGAAGGAAGGAATCAAGGTAGAAGAAGGCGTATGCCTTTCAGGTGTCACCTCCATCTCACTTTCTTTCCTGTTGATGCCAGTTCTAGAGGATTTCATTTTCCTGAACTGTCTAGGGCCAGATACTTCAGTGCTGGGATCTATTTAGACAGGAATTCAAATTGGTAATGTGGGTAAAAATTCTGGAAAATGCAACATAACTGCGTCAGCTTCGATACTTAAAGAACACCTGCTAAGTGATAATGTGCATGTGATCTTACCAGACAAGGGTTCCACAGTCACACAGGACATCTCTTTCTTGGAACATTCAGGCCCAAGTCTTCCATTGTAGCTGACTGTGCGGGCACTTAGCAGTAGCCAGTAGTTTTGCTCCTCTGACGAAATGTTGTTGATCACACCAAAGACATCAAAGTTGTTTCCTTTGTTCATATCTGGGGACACTTTGATTCTAATCTTCTGTTTCTCCTCTGGATGCTCTTCTTTAGCGGCCAGCTTGTTCAGGTGATTTGCTTTTTTATATGTCTCCCGTTCCTCCATGGATCCTGAGATATGAAAGAATGTTTCAGTGAGCAGCAACAACATGGAGTGTGCATGTGTAGGAGTGCACGAAACAACAATAATATTAATAACATTTATAGAGCACCTTCAGGTTTGTGAAGTGCTTGCCATACTTAAAGTTCCTCTGACCCTCATAAGACCATTATGAGAGGTGGATGCTATTACTACAAAGAAGAAAATAGACTCAGAGAGATAAGTGACTTGCCCAGGGACATAGCTAACAAATATCTGAGGATTAAAATTTCCTGAGTTCAACACCAACACTCTTTTCACAAATTTCACACTATCTTCTCAGGTGAAAAGAGGCCATCTCAAATCATTCTCCCTTTGATCACAGACTTCAGGGTCTCAGAAGGACTGAATCTTAAATCATGGAATCATTAACAGTTGACTCTACAAAGTGATATAAATATTTGAAGATATTTACAAAATATTTCAAGGTTGGTAAAGTGCATTACAAATATTGTTTGCTTTGAATCTCGCAGCCACACTGTATAGGAAGTATTATCTCCATTATTTAAGGAGACTGAGGTTCATAGCAGCAGAGTAGGGTTCATATCTAGGCCTCTCCCAAATCCAAGTTCAACACTCTCTCCACTAAGCCATTCTGTTCACAGAATAAGTGGAAGGAGAACTAATTTTTTAGTATCAGGAAATCCGGAGTCAACTCCTACTCCATTGTTAACTTTATCTGACAGAGTCATTTGCTCTTTCACAACCTCAATGTTTCTCTATAAAATGAGGAAATGTCTACTAATTGTCTAATGTCTAATCCTTCAAAACTCCAAACTATAAATTACTTAAAAATCCCCTCCACTTGAATCATCCATCCCTGCTAGCCATTGTCCCTATATACCTCACCTCTATTTGGTAGCTAAACTCCTTGAAAAGGTTGTTTAGATTACATTACTATATCCACTTCCTCTCTCACTCTTTTTTTTTTGTTTGTTTTGTTTTTGCAAGGCAATGGAGTGCCCAAGATCACACAGCTAGGTAATTGTTAAGTGTTTGAGGCTGGATTTGAACTCAGGTCCTTCTGATCCCAGGGCTGGTGCTCTATCCACTGCACCACCTAGCTGCCCCATCTCTCATTCTTTTTAACTCTTTAAAGTCTAGTTTCCAATCTCATCTATTTTTTTTCCATTTTCAACCTTATTTCTCAGCAATCACCTTTGTCACCTTTATATGTTTTTCTTTTTAGGTTTCTATGATGCTGCTCTATCCTGGTACTCCTCCTGGTATCTCCTCCTCCCTGCCTGCTTCATCTCAGTCTCCTTTGTTGGATTTTCACTGAGGCCATGCTCAATAGAGGTGAGTATCTACCAGGGCTCTGTCCAATGCCTTCTACTCTTCTCTTTCTATACTGTTTCTTTCTCTCAATAATTATCAGCTCCCATGAATTCAATGATCTTCTCTATGATGATGTTTCTCAGGTCTACTTGTCCAGACCTAATTTCTCTCTACCCTCCAGACTCACATCTTAAACTCTCTGCTAACTGTTCACAACTGGATTCATTATCTTTTTTCCCTAATGCCTTTTATTATTGAGGGCACCATCATCTTCCAAGTCAACTGGACTCAAAACCTACTTATTCTCAACTCCTCACCCTGCATATCTAATCTTTTGTGAAGCCCTGTCAATTTTAACTTCATTACTTTGTCTACAACTCCCTTTCTCTTCTGAGACTGCCAAATGCAGATCCTTTTCATCTCACATCTGAACAGCTGCAATATGCAGTAGCCTGCAGGGTGGTCTCCCTGCCTCAAGTCTCTCCCCACTCACATCTATTCTTGACTTGACTGTCAAGCTAATCTTCCTAAAATATAAGTCTGACTATGCTACCATCCTTCTTCCCAATTCCTGCCACTTTCAGTAAACATCTTTGACTCTTTATCATGAGAGATGTTTTATCCTTCCTTCTCAAAGAAAATCATGACATCAGGGAGGTGATGCCATGACAAGCACGTGAATTGGATTTGAGTGAAGGGGGCTATATTAAATCATCAGTCTCACTTTCTCCTCTGGAATCATCTAGGTCCAATGACCAGATATGAATGAGGTCAACTGGAGATGGTCTTGGATGTGAGGCAGAGTTAAGTGAGTTGCCCAAGGTCACACAGCTAGTAAGTATCAAGGACTTAAACTCCCTTCTTCCTGACTCCAAGGCCAGTGCTCTCATCCACTGCATCACCTAGTTGAATATCACCTCTGGAATCAAGTATAAAATCCTTTATTTGGCATTCATAACCTGGTGCCCTCCTCCCTTTCCAGTATTCTCATACTTATTCCACAGCTTCTCACCCCCTTCCACATATATTGCATGATCTAATGATACTGGTCTCCTTGCTATCCCTTGAATAAGACATTTCATATCCTAACTCTGGTCATTCTGACTGACTTCACCATGCTTGAAATTATACCCCCACCCTTGCACCCCTTATTTCCTTCTCTTGCCTTGCCTGACTTCCTTCAAATCCAAGCTAAAATTCTACCTTTCATAGAAGCCTTTTCCTTTCTTCTTAATACTAGTTTTGCCTGACTAATCAGTGTATGCTGGGAGGAATCCAAAATATTAATTTGGAATATATGAAAAGTGAAAAACAAAAAAAAAAACCAAACACCAAAACTCTTTCATGTGTTACCCAGACTACTAAGGGCAGTTCAGGTACAGTGAATAGAGCATCTGGCTTAGAGTCAGGGAGACATGAGTTCAAATCTGACTTCTGACACTGATTAACTGTGTGACTTTCAGCAAGTCGCTTAACCTTATTTTCCTCAATTTCCTCATCTGTAAAACAATCTAGAAAAGGAAATAGCAAACTACTCCAGTATCTTTTGTCAAGAAAATTCCAAATGGGGTCATGAAAAGTCAAACATAACTGAAACAATGATAATAACAGCAATAACAATAACAACTAGGCTGCTAAAAAAGAATATGAGCTGGTAATTTTTGATATTTATTTATATACTTTTTAAAAAAAAAAGTTTGATCCAAAGGACAGTTCAGAGAAGCAAAGATTATTAGAATCTTAGATCCTTAGGTCACAGAACTTCAGTATCTTTAAGTTAAACTCTTAGACTTATAGAATCTCAAAGCTGGCAGAGACCTGATCATGGACCTGATCTCTACCTACTGGAGGTAAACACTATACCCAGTCTCTTACCTTCTAGATGCTTGTAATGGTGAGTGATGTCTTCTCTTTGATCACTGCCTACAGCCTTTGTACTGATCATTAAGCCCACCACCATAGTAGCGGTATTCAATCTTTCATTGCTCCCATCTTCTCTCTTTATCCATTCTACTAAATCTGCATTAATTTCAGCAAAGACGAAGGGAGCATCATACTTGGTATTCACTTCACCATTCTTGATGGCTTTGACTGAAGCTGGACCACAACAGTATGTTCCTAAAGAGTTAGAAAAACCATGAGTGCTAAAGAAGAGGCTTTTGTGAAGTGGGATTGGTCTTTCTTAATAGAACCACCTAAAATGTATGGTTTTCAGAATACCTTTCCCTTCTAATCCAACTTTTTCACACCTAAAATTCCCTCCATTGGAGTATCTTTCTTACAACTTAAAACTTTTATTCCTGCTCAAATATACATCTCTTGGCATTCACCCCAAATAAATTAATCAACTGGAGAAGGGGAAAAAATTCAGGGGAGTCAATGGTCTTTTGGAAGGAGCAATGAACTGGCATTTAGGAAAACTGATTTTTAGATCCAGTTCTGACATTAACTTTCTATATTCCCCTGGGCAGATCACTTCCATTCTCTGGACTTCAGTTTTCCTAATTGTAATATAAGTATATTAGATCAGACTTAAAGAACCTCACTTTTTTTTTTAGTTTTTGCAAGGCAATGGGGTTAAGTGGCTCGCCCAAGGCCACACAGCTATGCAAGTATTAAGTGTTTGAGGTTGGATTTGAACTCAGGTCCTCCTGATTCAGGGCTGATACTCTATTCACTGCACCACCTGGCTGCTCCAATCTAGTTTTCTTTTAACTTCCAAATGTCCTTCTGGGACTGGATTTTTCTGGACCTGATCTAGACCTGCTCAATTGACTTTAGGGAAGGCATACTTGGTATAGGTGATCGGAAAGGCCCCTAGTCCTTCAGGTTCTGTGATTAGCTGATCAGATGTATCAGAGGATCATTGATTGAGATCCTAAAGGAATCTTTGTCTAATCACAGCTAATTTTGCAGATAAGGAGTAGGAGGATCAGTAAATTAAAAGGATTTGCCCAGGGTCACATGGATGGCAGGACTGGGAGAATCCAGATCCTCTGAATCCAAACCCACTGGGAGCACTTAATTCTGCTACAGCCTCTGAGAATTGCCAAGCACCAAGAGATGAAGTTCCCTAGAGGGAGATTCCAACATTTATAGGTGGTAACATATTGTATGCTTGGGCCAATGGCCCATAGGTTCAAAGTCTTTGGAACCAGAAGGAATCTAAGGGATTATCTAATCTACTCTCCTCATTTCATAGGTGAGGAAACTGAGTTCCAGAGAAAGGTTAGATGACTTGTTCAAGGCCACCCAACTATCTCTGTCTGTCATCTCAGGACTCTGTTCCATTATGTCATGTTGTATCTTTTGCAAGAGGAATTTGTAATTCTTTTAGTGGGAAGGTACATGGAGGCCTATTCAAAGGTTCTGACCCACTTACCTTCACTTTTTTCCTGGGGAGTTGGATCAAGAGCTTGCCAGCCATTGAACTCTTGCTTTAGATCAGGACGGGTCATCCAGACTTCAGTCCAACAGTGGTAGTTCCTTAAAAATTGTTTTAAAAAAGAGAGAGTTGACCAAACCCCAGGAAAAGGTACTAACATCTGAGGGCTTATAGAATTACACAATTGGAGTTGGAAGAAATCGCAGAAATTATCTAATTCAACACCCCCCCAAGGAAGATTCCCCCTACAATATTCAATATTTCCAACAACTGGTCTCCCAGCTGGGTCATCCAACTCCCAACTGCAGGTCTCTAATGATAAGGAACTCATTTTCTCCCAAGCTATACAAAGGTAGAAGGAGCTAATTGTTAGAAAGCTTTTTTTTTTATATTGTACCAAAATCTACTTCCTTATATCTTCTACTCATTTGGTCCTAATTCTTCCCTTAGGGGGCCTAGCAAAATAATTCACTATAAAAGAACCAATAATTCACTATAGGAGAGTATTTTTTTTCTCTGCCTCATTGTGAAAATGAAGTAAAGTCTAAGATAGCACAATGCAATTTCTAGCAGATTAAATTGAGTTGAAAAAATGTTTTGAGGATGGGCCAGGGCATCTGGAACTATCTTCATGTCTATCTCCTAAGGACCCTAGGGAAGCGAGATTTGTGATTACAAAATTGTCCATTTGGGGATGACATTTTTGTCATTGCAGCATTTCATGAAAACTGAGATTTATTTACAGGATCAAAGAATTAACATTGGAAAGTATTTTGAAGACTGACTAGTTCAACACCCTCATTTTGTAGATGAAAGAAGTGAAATTATTTGTTCATTGTTTCACAACTAGGAAGACAGAGACATAATTTGAACCCAGGTTCTCTAACTCCAGATCCAGTACTACTCATGGAGGGGTTGTGATCTGTATTGTAGAGGGAAGGGCATAGAAAGATGAAGCTCAATTACTCATTAGTTCTAGTGTTATCAAGACCCAGATTGAAAAGTTTCCTTCTCAGTTAATAGCTATCTAGGTCCCTAGAATAAGCCCCTAATTCTAGGGAGACAGTTCCCAAAGTGCCACTGATCATAACTGGAAGTAGGAGAGATTGTGTATGACTCCCTGAAATTTTTCCCTACTACTGAAGATAAGAACTTTATATGAATGTCTTATTGAGGGTGACAAAATAGTCAATGAATGAATGATGAAGTCAAGAGTTTACCCCCACCCCTCTCTCTCTCTATATATATATTTATATAGTGTTGTAATTGGTTATGACTCTTGCTGGTATTCCAAGGCACCAGAACACTGAAGGAAAGCCAGAAAGAGATGGGTACAGAAGGGTTCCTTCTGCTCATTTAAAATGGGAGCCTTGGGTAAAATATTTTCCCTCTCAGTTTAAATTTCATCATTTGTAATAAAAAACCATTCAACAAGTATTTAATAAATGTCTACTATGTCACTCTATATATGCATATATATACATACATATATATATACATATATATATATGTATATATATATATATATATATATATATACATGAAAAAGGACAGCTTGTATTCCAAACCATGTCCTTTGACTCTAAATTCATTGTTTTTTATACACCATCTTTCATTCTTGCTATCCTTTTCCCTTCAATCTGGGAGTTTCTGATAAACAAATTCATTCAGTTTAATTAGGTACTTAAAGCTCTTACCCTGCTTCTAGTAGAATTGGTATTGTGAAATAGGAACCTGCCAGACCAAAGGAATAAAATGCTATTGGTGAAATGTAAGGCATGCATGAATTATCTTCTGGGCATTACTAAATTACTCAAATTAGTAACTCACTATTTTTTACTCAGCCTCCTTATAAGGCTGGCTCTGAAAAAGACCCCAAAATCCAGAAAAGGGAAGGTGTATGCCTCCAAAGACCACTGATCTGGGAGCATATAGACTTTTCTAACTCTGACATTCTATTATTCTAAGAGTGCTAATTTCCTTATCATTGTTGATCCCCATCCCCAGTAACCAGTGGGTGTTTTCCATCTTCCTAGTGCATCCTAGGATGAAGCCCAGTAGAACCCTTATTATTCCCTCCCCTCCCCTGCCAGCTGTAACTTACCATATCATTTCACTCATATTCCATAGCGTTTCACCTTTCTCATTTCTGTATATTTCGATGGACAGGTTAGCATTTGAATCATGGGCTGATTTGTAATTGGTTATGACTCTTGCTGGTATTCCAAGGCACCGGAACACTGAAGGAAAGCCAGAAAGAGATGGGTACAGAAGGGTTCTTTCTGCTCATTTAAAATAGGAGCCTTGGGTAAATTATTTTCCCTCTCAGTTTAAATTTCATCATTTGTAATAAAAAAATTTAACAAGTATTTAATAAGTGTCTACTATATGTCACTATGCTACTCAAAGGAGATAGAATGAATGAAACTATTTGCAAGAGTAACAACAAAGTGGTTGGATTCTGTGACTTCCAAGTTTTCTTCTAGCCCTGTTTTCTCTGTCCTAGGGTCTTTTCCATTTTATACTTAGATGCATCCAGTTTTGATATCCTATTTTTTCATGTTTGGTATTTTATTTTTCCAATTATATTATGAAAGCTTTTCAATATTCATCCATTTGATATGTATAAAGTTACATCTTTTCTACCACCCCTCCCTTCACCACCTTCCCCTCAATGGTAAAAACAGTCTGGTAAAAATTGCACATGTATATTTTCACTCAACATGTTTACATATTATTCATTTTATGTACAAGGAATTAGGGCTAAGGAAAAAGAAAGAAAACCATGGATAGGAAGGAAAAACATAGGAGAAGTTTTTAAAAAAGTGAACATAGTATCCATCAGATTCTGTGATTTTTGGGTTTTTTTTCTTCTGGATGTCCTAGACTAGTCCTATTGTACTAGATCTCTGAACTATTGAGAGGAGCTGCATCCATCCTAATTGATCATCTCATAATATTGTTGTTAATGTGTACAATGTTCTCTTGGTTCATTTCCTTTACTCAACTTGACACCCTATATTTTATATACTAAGGTCCCATCCCCCTCTATGATTCTGTGTACTACTATTCTCAGATTCCTTCTGCTCTAACAGTCTAGGTTCTAGGGTCCAACTCTTCCAGGTGACATTTCATGAAAATATTTCCGGATCTAATGTTCTTGTTTTTGTTTTTGTTTTTGTTTTTGTTTTTGTTTTTGTTTTTGTTTTTGTTTTTGCAAGGCAAACAGGGTTAAGTGGCTTGCCCAAGGCCACACAGCTAGGTAATTATTAAGTGTTTCAGACCGCATTTGAACCCAGGTACTCCTGACTCCAGGGCCAGTTCTTTATCCACTACAGCACCTAGCTGCCCCCCAGATCTAACATTCTTGAAAGCCTTCAAGTTATCTTTAAATAAAAACAAGACTTTTCCCCAGTTGATAAATGATCAAGGTATATGAACATGTAGTTTTCAGATGAAGAAATTAAAAGCTATCTATAATCATGAGAAAAACTGTCTTGAATCACTATTGATTGGAGAAAGTCAAATTAAAACAATCTGAGATACCACCTCATACCTTGTCTAAGATGACAGAAAGGGAAGGCAATAAATGTTGCAGATGTGGGAAAACTGGAATACTAATGCATTGCTGGTGGAGTTATGAACTGATCCAACCATTCTGGAAAGCAATTTGGAACTATGCCCAAAGGGCACTAAAACTGTACATACTCTTTGATCTAGCAATACTAAACCTATATCCCAAAGAGATTATAAAAAAAGGGAAAAAAACCAACATGAACAAAAATATTTATAGTAACTCTTTTTGTATTGGCGAAGAATTGGAAATTGAGGGGATATCCATCTATTGGGGAGTGACAAATTGTGGTATAGAAATTTAATGGATACTATTGTTCTGTTATAAATGATGAGCAATTGGATTTCAGAAAACCTGTAAAGACCTACATGAACTGATACTGAGTTAAATGAGCAGAACCAGGAAAACATTGTACATAGTACCAACAGTATTGTATGATGATCAATTATGATTGCCTTAGACCTTCTCAGCAAAATAGTGGTCCAAAACAATTCCAAAAGACTCATGATAGAAAATGCTATCTATATCCAAGGAAAGAACTTTGGAGTCTGAAATGCAGATCAAAGCATACCATATTCATATTTTTTAATATTTGTTTTTTCTTTCACATGCTTTTTTCCCCTTTGTTCTGATTCTTATTTTACAACATGACTAATGTGGAAATATATTTAACATGATTGTACATATGTAACCTATATCAGATTACTTGCTATCTTTAGGAGGGAGGAAGCAAGGGAAAAAGGGAAAAAATTTGGAATTCAAAATCTTATAAAAATGAATGCTGAAAACTCTTTACATGTAATTACAAAAAATACTATTAAGCAAAAATAAAAGTCCCACAATATTTTCCTCCATTTCACCTAATTCAAGTGGTACTCCATCAGGCTACGTGAGGAGGCCTGAATCAATCAAATCAATAAACATTTACTAAGGGCCAGGCACTGGTGCAAGACACTGAAACCAGAATGTATATTAGTATTGCTTCTTAGTTGATCTCAACCAGGAAACCTGAGATTATTTCTTCTGACAGAGGGAAGTATAAGATGGGGGTGGGGGAGAGAATATTGGGAAGTGTTAGGAGAAGAGCAAGTAAATCTCTGCAAAGATGGGATCTTGGTGACTAGTCAGTTTATTTGATAAGTCTTTATTAAGCACCTGTTACTGTGCTGAGCTATGGGTACTCAAAGGCAAAAAACAGTCCTCACCCTTGGGGAAATCACAGTTCAATGGGGGAGACATTAAAGAAACAAAGAAGTACAAAGAAGCTATATAATGGTTAAATGGGAAATAATTAACAGAAGGAAGTCACTAGGGTTAGTTGTGTGAAGTAAAGTGATAGCTTTAAAAAAGAGGATTAAAAAACTGTCAAAAATCACCACTTCCCCAGATATGACATTTTTAATGGGACCTATGCAGTTTCTGCTCAGATATAGAGGAAATGTAGTATTGAGTCAGTCCAGAGAGAAGGTTGGAGAATAAAGAATATACTCTGCAGTAGCAAGACCAAGTGAGAACTACTCCCCCTGGACTCCAGTCCAAAGCTCCTGATCTCTCTTATACTAATATCACACATGAAGATGGACCATCAAGAATATGAATGATAAAAACTCACTTTTCTATAGTAATTTAAGTTTTCCAAGATGTTTTCTCTATAAGAATCTTGTGAGGAAGAGAATTCAAAAATTATCATTTCCATTTTACAGATGAAGAAACTAAGATTTGGATAGGTACTTGTCACATCTTAGAAATATCAGAAGTGAACCATGAACCAATGTGGTCTTAGCTTCCGATCCATTATATTAAATGTCACATGGAAGGAGGAGGAAAGATTAAGTTTTGAAATGTAGGGGTGGTAAGAATTCAATGGGGAAATTGTATTTCCCATTGATCTCCACCCTGCTTCATGAATACAACCTATTTCCAAACTCCTTTGCTAGGCATTTCAAAGTCTTTCAATAAAGTGATTCTTTTCTAGCATCCCAGCCTAATTGTGTATAACTTTCACACAATAAATAGATCTGCCAAACTGACCAATTCATCGTCTCTTGAATACAAATAACAATCTCCTATAAGCTCATACTGTCCCCAGTGCCTGGTCTGGACTGTCTCCCTCTTTCTGCCTATTGAATTTTCTTTCATTATTTATAGTCTTGTACAAATACTAACTCCTCCAGATAATTTCCCCTGACTTTCTTCCCCCCTCCCTTCTACACCATTACTAATGACTTTCCTCAAAGACTTCATTAACTAGGAAGTTCTTTCTGTACTTCTCACACACATTATGTAAAATTATATATATTAGAGTTTCCTGTATTGGTCTATCTTCCAACTACATTATAAGTATCATAAGGGCAGAAACCATGTCCTATTTAACCTTTGCATCCCCTCCAGTCCAATCATAGTGCTCCATACACAGTAGATACTTAATGAATATTTGTTGAATGGAATATAGTTATCTATATATTCACCTTATCATCCTACTAAACTAGAAGCTCCATGAAGATTGGGTCTATCTTAATTAACATTTATGTCTTTCCCATTGCCCAGTAAGGTACTCTATGTAGAGTAGGCACTTAATAAAATTATTTTTGAGTTGTATCATTGTTTTATATCTAGACAGTTCTCTGTAGTTGAAGAGTAGCAAAAGTCAACTTTTAGAATAGGAAGTATTCTTTGAATTCATTAGTGCCTTCCCCACCCTCCTTTTGCTATAGAAGACCACTGTATCTGGAAACTTATTGGGGGCTCACCTGTGCAAGCCACAGCAGCAAAAACCCAGCATTGGCCATATTTCACTGGATAACATCCACTCTTCTTCCACCTTCTCAGGATGTCCACACTTCCTATCCATTCCATGGGACTGATTCCCTCCTTGTAGTTGTTATCCCAGCGACCATATAAGATTCCCTTGTCGTCATTACAGTTCACCTGAAACAGCACCAGGTGTCAGAGACCCATAAGGAAAAAAAAACACAAATTGGGCTTGCCATCTCCTGACCACCAAATCTGAGAATGAATTCTAGAGAGCTTAGTAGCACAGCACAACAGAGGAATCTGAAAGACTTGAGCTAGAATCCTACCTCATATTTTCTAACTTTATTACTTCCCAGTCTCAGTTTACTCATCTGTAAATGGAAATAATAATACTACCTACTTCACAGGGGAAGATCAGATGAGGTAATGAATATAAAGCATTTTGTAAACCTTAAGGCATTCTAAAAATATCAAAGCTAGGAAGGGACCTTCTATTATAAAATATCAAAGTCAGAAGGAACCTTAGAGATCATCTTGATCATCCCCTTCATTTTACAGAGTAGGAAACAGGCCCAAAGAGAAGAAGGGACCTGCCCAAAGTCACACAGAGGAAGAAGACTGACCCTCTTGATCTCTTCCATTTCTAGGTCTTCCACAGTTCTGTGCTACCTGGTGGCCAATTATTACAAGGTTCACAATGAAAGTGAACTTAGGAAATGACTATTATAAGTACCAGGAGAATGAGTGGGTTGACAGGAACAAGAGCAAAATAATATTGTGAGAAGTGACTCACAATCTGGGAGGAGCAATGAATAAATGGACAATTGTTCCTCCTGATTCCTACCAGTAGTATCCTCTAAAACACTAAAGGGACTAGGAACACTCCTGGGACCACTGTCTCCCCTATGACCTAAGCAAATACAGAAATCTATATTGTGACTAGGGTAAGTATTTGAAAAATGAATAGCTGAGATATACTGATGGTACTTGAGGATACCCCATCCTGGGAATTGGAGTGGGAAGGGAGTAGATGAAGGGACTATTTGGGATATTGTTCTCCTCACCATGGCACTGATGACCCGACTAATGTAGACAGGGTTGTTGCGCCGCGAACAGTCACGACCAGGATCCTTAAGGAATTTGGGGTTCATGTCTAGGAGTGCAAAGCAGATATCTATGATCCCATCTTCAAACTGTGACCAAAATAAGAGAAAATGTAAGATCAATGGATAGCTATAAGACTAGGCCAAGTTTTGTTGAGTGGAGAGAGGAAAGGCCTAGGTGCCCTGTGTCTTACCTAAAGTAATGTCTTGGGGAAAAGGATAATTCACTATTTAGTTCTGCCCACAAGGGATGTGGATGCAATTATATTTCATGGTCATCATGCACTTCATGCATTATTCCACCTAAACACACACACACACACACACACACACACACACACACACACACACAATTTTGCTTCTGATTTTTTCCATGCTCCCCATCCCTCCTCTCTGTTGACCCTACTTCTATACTTTCTTCAAGTTAGCTGTGCTAACTTTCCTGGATCTCTTGACCTGGATCTAATGTCCTGAGTTGGCCTAGCACAAAACTGATGTACCATATAATTTACTTTTTAGAAACATAGACTTATAGCTGGAGAGGGCAGATCCCTCAGAGGGGATTTAATTCAGCCCACATATGAAGTAATAAAATGGTAAAATACTTCCCATTCTATTGAAAAACCTCTGGTGATGGAACTCACTTCCTCCCAAAGCAGCATATTTTACTTTGGAATAGTTCTAATTGTTTGGAAGTTTTTACTTTTGAGAATTTTTTTTTTTGGTAAGGCAATGGGGTTAAGTGGCTTGCCCAAGGCCACACAGCTAGGTAATTATTAAGTGTCTGAGCTTGGATTTGAACTCAGGTCCTCTTGACTCCAGGGCTGGTGTTCTATCTACTGCACCACCTAGCCACCTTGAAGTTTTTACTCTTACTGAGTCAAAATCTGCCTCTTTATACTCTCTAACATTTGTTCCTCATTCTGTTGTCCCAGGCTAAGAACAAGTCTTCCCCAGAAAGGCCTTTCCAACATAGCTAGATCCTAATTAATGTGAATAATGGATCTCCTGAAGTGGTTGCATTATTCAAATTTGTACTCTTAAATTTCCATTGGGGTGGAGTCAATTACCATATTTTATATAATTGTTAACTTAGAATAGTGTGAATCCAGATATATGTGATCTCTTCTGAGGATTCATCAGTCACATAATTCAGGACCTGATTGTACCTGACAAACATTTCTCATAGTATTCGTCTTATAGTCCCTTCTATTTTTCTGTATGTATAAGTTGTCTCAATTTTATGATGGCTAATATTGCTTTCTAAATATATCATATGCATAAAGCTTTGTCAGCTTAACAAAATTGGATTCTTGGGGCAGCTAGGTGGAGGAGCAGCTAGGTGACACAGTGGATAGAATACTAACCCTAGATTCAGGTGGACCTGAATTCATATCTGATCTCAGACAATAATTACCTAGCTGTGTGATCTTGGGCAAGTCACTTAACCACATTGCCTTGCCAAAAAAAGAACAAAATCAGCCTAAATTCTTCAGAGTCTTTTTATGCCCTGACTACCTTCATTCCCCAGTGTTTAGTAGATAATGTTAGGCAAGTGGTGTTCAAATGCTCATGGAATGACTAAACTCTAACTTATTGAGTCAACTTGGACAGATTATTTCTCTGGCCTTAACTTTTTCATTTATAAAATCTGGAGTTAATGAGTCAAAAAATAAGTGCCTACTGGGCTCAGAGAATCTGTGATCCATGCTGAGAGAAGACACAAATTCCTGCCTTCATGTAGATTACAGACTAGGAGAGTTGGACGAGATCATGGAATCAAAGAATGTGGGAACCTTAGAAACCCCTATTCCATCTTTTTCTTTTAAGAAATAAGAAAACAGACCCAGGAAGGGAGAGATTCTATAGCAAAACCATGATAGAGCTGGGACCAGAAACAGAGTTTCCTGACTCCTAACTTGGGGGGTAGCTAGTTGGCATAGAAGATGAAGCACTGGGTCTGGAGTCTGAAAGCTCATCTTCCTGAGTTCAAATTAGCTTCAGATACTAGGTATGTGAGCCTAGTCAAGTCGATGAATCTTGTTTGCCTCAGTTTCCTATTTGTAAAATGTGCTGGAGAAGGAAATGGCAATCCACTCCAATATCTTTATCAAAAAAAAACCCCAAAACAAAAAAACCCAAACAAACAAACCCAAATAGGGTCCCAAAGAGTCAGACATGACTGAAAAAAAAACTAAACAATAAACATTTATCAATAGAAATTTTCCTATCTAGTTAAAATTAGAAAAAAAAACAACTGAAGCTTCTAATCTTTTGATATTTATCTGTTCCTGTTCTCCTCCCCTGGCTACTCTTAGGTCTCAACTTATTCATAGAGATTTATGGCAATTTTTTATGGCTTAATCTAATGAACAGAAGCAGAACCAACTTATAAATATTTATAAACCTCCTGCTATCACTCTATGAATATTAATGACCACAGGCTACCAGGGGGTTCCCTGAACAGTGGCCACTGAAGATTCAAGCTACTTCTCTTTTTCCGAAATAGAAGCCAATGAGAGGAATGTTCTGGGACTCTAATCCCCTCCCCATTCTCTGCAGTCCCTCACCAGCCAATGCACCTCCCTTGTTGTGAGAGAGCTGCCACCATTGGTCAGCCTCAACACCTACAATGCCCGAGAAAGGCAAAAGAATCCTACCCAGGATGCAGAGCTAAAAAGAATATAGTGGTCTTACCCCTTCATTTTTACTGTTGGGGAATTTGAGTCTCAGAGGGGGTTCATAGAACAAGGGGATTTAGAATTGCAAAGAACTTTGGTGGAGGCAGGGGTGGGGTCATCCAGTTTAACCCCAACATTTTTTAAGAGAGAAACAAAGGCCTTGAGAGGACAGTGGACTTGCTCAAAGTATCTAAATGGTAAAGCTAAGAGAAGAACCTAGGCCTCCTGCCACCCCAGAACAGGGCTCTTATCACAATCCCATTCTGTCTTCAGAGCTTCCTTAGGAGAGGCCCTGATCCTTGGTCGAACTGGGGTGACAAAAACACTTTGGAAACCTTAAGTCTTTAATGGGAGCTGTTATTTTTTCTGTGAGCCCAGTTAGGGTTCGTAAGATGTTCCAGCAGCACCATCCCCCAGTAGAAAAAGAAGGGAAGCCCAAAGCATGCTCTGAGCTCTAGGGCCAGGATCGATGTCAGTCTACCCATCAATAGCTTTGTCATTTCTTCATCAGCCCAGGACTTGCTCCATTCTGTCTCTGAGACTCCAGATGAGTCTCCAATCATTCAGTCCAATCCAATAAACTTTCTTAATTAGATGCCTGCTAAGTGAAAGCTATATATTGAGCCTTGGAATCAGGAAGAACTGGATTTAAGTCCTGGATTGGACTCAGATTATCTGTGATACCCTTGGCCCCTCTGCAGCAATGTCTAAGACCATAAAATGTAAAATATTTATGATCTGAATGTCTGCAGGGAGATTTTGTATCAGGAGCTCCCACTATCCAAACAAAGCATCCCAAAGAAAACCTCCCAAAGGTTCCCCACCTGTCCTCTAATTCTAAATTCTCTGATTCTCATGCCCCTTCCAGTTCTCACAGTCTATGTTTTGTGTTCAGAAGATTCTTCTAGATGACATTCTATGTTCTATAATACAGAGAATGTATATCATAAAAATTCCTCTCAGGTCGTTTACCTTGTCCCTCAGGTTCTCTGGGAGTAAAAATGATTTCCCCCAGTTAAGCTAGTACAAGTCTTTAAATCCTTCAGTTTCTGTTAATTCCCAGACCCTACCTCAGGCTCTAGGGGCTAAAGAGCCAGGACTAGAGATCACCTAGTACTAGGGTGGGCACAAAGATAAAAACATCCCTTATCTCTAGTTGTCTTAAAAAACAATCAAACAAAAAAACCCAACAATAACAACAATAAAATTAAACAATTTGTGAACAAAATCTATATTTCTTTGCATTGTTGTTAGGTGCTTATGAAATATTATATATTATACTTCTCTGTATTTCATATTCCCATATTAGACTTTCTCAAATGCAATTACTGTCTTCTTGAAACTTTGTGTCTTCCCTTATTACTGAGCACAGACCTCTACATATATAGCAGATTCTTGATAAATGTTCTAAAATTGAATAATTAATAAATGAATGAATGTGTGAGAGAGTAAATTGTTGCAGGTAGGAGGTTAATGCCTTTTTTCCCAGTTGGTTGAATTTGTTGACATACTGGGACACTGGGAAAAGCCATGATCTAGGAATTAGGAGAACTGGATTTCTATTTCCTGCTCCTAGCATCAGACCCTGGAGTTTTACTTTCTGGGCCTTGATATCTGTATCTCTAACTGTGTAACAATAATCCTTACACTACCTATTTCCTCCCTTTCTTCCTACCCCCATCCAGGACAATTAAATGGATCAAAGGATCAAGTGCAGAGGAAGCCTAGAAGGAAATTTATTTATTTCTCAGTTTTCCTTGTTTATAGCCTATTGTACCTGGGTTATAACTCCATTTACCTCTCTCCCCCCTTCTGCACTATATTAATTGGAAGAGCAAAGAGGATTTTAGGAGGATCAAAACTCAACAAAATTCAATGGCTTTGATGAAAAAAGGGAGGGATGGTAGCTGAGAAATAAGCTTTTGGCATGTGGATAGAAGGCTAACTCTGGATAGGAGTGTCAAGAAGAGAAAAAAAAGGGTAGAAGCATGGGGAGGGTAGCCAAGGATTCTGAGATATCTGCCAATGCTGACAACCTGAGACCTGGGGGGGGTGTCGTCTTCCTTTACTGTATTTCTTTATTTTATTTGATGCTATTTGTTGCCTGATATGCTGGCCTCAACAATCTTAGAAAATCATTCCTTTGATCTAACTGCGTTACATTGTAGATAGATTAAGGGACCTCTCCTCGACTCAGTGAAAGTCTTTGGTTTAAGAAATTCCTAATATCTTCAGAATGAGGTTCAGGCCACCCCAGGAAGAAACTCCTACAAGTAGATTATTCTCTGTCAGAGAAGGAAAATAAAACAACCCTTCAAAAAGTATGTCAAGAATATGAGGAATATTTAATAGCTAGGATATTTCCCTAACACCATCAGTACATGACATTGGCCATGGACTGAGCTCTGTTGCCAACCACAGATCAAACTTTGGCACTAGACATCCACTGGGTCCTACCCCTGGCCCCAGGGTCCTGACCCTTCTTCCCCCCTGCATGAACCATTCCTTAACCATAGTTGTGCTTTTTGGCTACAATATGGATTGGGATAGGAGGATTAAATAAAAGTTGTTGAGATGGCTCAGTGGAGACTCTCTCCATTGTTAAAAACCAAGTCCAAACAAAAATTCATACCTTACATGCCACCCATGGTAGGTCAGTAACATTATCATCCTGTGGGGAAGAGGGCAGAATGGCAGGATGGTATGTTGCTGTTATCTTTCCTTTCTTCCAATCTAACAGAGTCTTTTCTGCCTGCCTGACTGGCAAGTCTAAAGGACTTGTATTATATTGGGTGTATTTTATCTGACTGGGTGGTTCCCTGGCAGGATGGTTCAGTTAAGGTTCTGGAGCTCCTCCTATTCATCTCACCCTTAGCATTCAGCTATATTAGCTCTCTTGCCTCTTTGTAGAAGTGGCTCACTTGTTTATACCTCTTGACTGCTCTGCTTCCAAGGGTTTCTTGAGGCTCAGAAGGGTTAATTAATCATATAAGGTCACATGGTCTTTATTAAGACCCATGATTTCTGCAATTCCTTAAAAGCCCTTTTCCTTCACTTCTTTTAGCACCACATATGGAAGAATATATTTCAGCTGTTGACCAGAGTCAGGAGATTTGGCTTTGAGTCTTGGCTTTGCTTTCACTCTTTGTGTGACCTTGGGAGACTCCTCCCCTCTCTGGATCTTGTAGTCCTCATTTTCAAAATAGAGATTAAAAATATTTGTTTTACTGATGTCTAAAGGCCAGAGGAAGAAATGAGAATTTTAGCTATGAAAGGGAAAAAACTGAACAAGGAACCTAGAGAAGTAACAGAAAGGAGAATATTCTGGAAAGATGGTGGGATAGGTTAGAAAACTTTTGGCTCCAAATTTCCTCCTCACAAAAAAAGCAGAACCTGGCCTCAGAGCAGCAGAAATAAACTCAGGTTAAAGGAGTTGTGCTTCTAATACCATCTGAGAAGACCCCAGGAAAGACCTGACCTCCAGAGATGGAGAAGCAACCTTCATGAAGTACAAACCTCCCCTCCAACTATGCAGAATCAACAAACAAGTCCTGGGGGTAACTTGGTTGAGAGGCAGCATCAGCCTTAGAAAGTTTCATCTTTAAGACAGTTTGGGGGTCTGCTTGTTGAGAAGGAAATAATTACAGGACCTTCCGCTGTTGAGGGTCTCAGCCAACAGGGGCCTGCTCCTTCCTGCAGTCACAGCCTGTTGGCTGTGAACATCTGCAGGAGAGTAGAGTTGCTGGCTTCAGTTCTGGTGTAGAGAGGACAGCTGTAGTTTGCAGCCACTATTAGTCACAGGGAGCAAGATCACTTGTAGAACACTGTGGGTGGGGGCTCTAGCCTTGGCTTAGGAGTGGAGAGGAAAGCCCAAGATAGGGTCCTGAGACACACCTCAGAAAATAACAGTAAGAAAGATCTGAGGCTATGAGCATCATTCCCCATACCTCAGAATTAGAACTTGATCACACTAATAGCTACTAAAAAGCAAAAATTTTAAAAATGAATAAATAAAAATGAGTAAGCAAAGGTGAAAGAACCCAACCTTAGAGACTTACTATGGGGATAGAGAAGAGCTGGGTTCATTCATATTCAGAGGAAGATAATGGAGCTTAAAAAGTCACTCCTTTTTCAATGAGAAACATCATATGGTCCCAAGCACAAAAAGAGTTTTTGGAAGAACTTAAAATGGAATTTAAAAATCAAATAAAGAAGATTGGGCAAGCGGAAGCTAATGACATTCTAATATACCAAGAAATCAATAAAACAAAATCAAAAGAATAGAAAATTAGAGAAGAAAGTATAACATCTCATCACAAAAATGACTAATTTGGAGAACATCAGGATGAAATAATATAAAAATATTAAAACTACCTGAAAGTTATGATTTAAAAAAGAATCTTAGTATAATATTACAAAAATTTTCAAGGACAATTGCCCTTAAGTTCTAGAAGAAAAAGGCAAAGTAAAAATAGAAAAGATCCACCAATCACTATCTGAAAGACATCCCAGGAGGAAAATTTACAAGAATATAATAACCAATTTTAAAGGTTAAGGATAAAATTTTGGAAGCAACAAGAAAAACAAATTTAAATATAAGGATCTACAATAAGGATTACATAAAGTCTAGTGGCTACTACATTGAAGGACAGTAGGTCATAGAATACTATATTCCACAGAGTAAAAGCTCTGGGATTATGTCCAAGAGTAATTTACCCAGCTAAATTAAGTATAATCCTGAGTCAAAAAAAAATGAACATTTAACGAACTCAAAGACTTTTATAATAAAACCTCCAGAAATTAAAGTTTGACGTATATAAGAGAAATATAAGGCAAACATTAAAGACCTATTATAAGGGACTCATTAAGCTCAAATTGTTTTCTTTGTATATATAAAAATATTAGTGGTATTCCTATGCTTGTCATCATTATTTCCATAATTTGAAAGAATATCATGAACTGAACTGAGAATGATGGGGGTGATTCTAAAAAATAAAACTGCATAGGGAGAGAGAAAAAGGAGCAATTATCTCATCCAATGAGTCATTAAAGGAAAAATTAAGAGGGAACAACATATATATATATACATATATATACATACATATATATATATATATATATATATATATGTATATAAAAGTCTTCTGAATTCAGAAAGAAATAAAAGGTGAAGGGAATAGGGTGAAAGGATAAGGGCAGTTTTCTTAAGATAAAGGAATAGGAGGACATAGTGTGTAGAAGTAAAGCAGAGAAGCTTAGAAGGCTAATGAGGAAAAATATGAAGGAGGAAAATACACAACAAGAAATTGTAGCTTAGAATGTGAATGGAATGAATTTAGCTCTATATTGCTTTCAGGAAACATGAATATGAGAGATACACGCAGAAAATTAAGGGCAGGAATAAAATTTAGTATGTAAAAAAAGCAGGGACAATTATCATGGTCTCAAAATTAAAGTTAAAATAGATTTAGTCAAAAGTAAAAAAATTGAGAAACTACGATGTGTCAGCAATATTGTTCAATATTGTTTTTGACCATTTAAAGTAGCTAGATAGTATAAAATATTTGAGCATATGCCTGCCAAAACAGACATAGGAACTATATGAACATAAACTTAAAACACTTTTTATACAATAAACTCAGAAATAATTGAAGTAATATTTATTGTTTATAGATAGGTAAAACCAATAAAATATTTTAAAAAGACATACCTAACTATTCAATGTCATCCAATTAAATTACTAAAAAGCTATTTTACTGAGTTATAAAAAATAATAAAAAGTTTATTTTGGGAGAACAAGAGGTCAGGAACTTCAAAGAAACCAGGAGAAAAATGTAAAGGAAATAGATCCAGCAGTATTAGACCTTAAACTATATTATAAGGTTAAAGCATTATTGAATTGTAAAATGAATAATTTCTATTATTTTAAAATAAAATTTTCTTCAATAAATATCCCTATGTAGCCAAGCACAGAAAGAGGCAGAAAGTTGGAGGAAAAACTTTCATAGACAATCTCTCAGGATGTGATTGGGTTGAAATATTTTTTGGGGTATGAGAAATGATGAGCAGTTGATTTAGAAAAACATGGAAAGACTTGGACTTTTGAAGGATGATGCTATCCACTTTCAGAGAAACAGATGATAGAAAGAAATAAGCATAAATATATGCTTGAGCATACACATGTGCATATATATATTATATATATATATAATATGTTTATAGATAACTATGTATATGCATATATGTCCATGCTTAATTATAACTTACTTTAGGGTGAGTGCAGATGAAGGGAGGGGAAAAAATGAAGTAAAAAGTGCACAACAGAGAACAAAATAAAACCAACAATGATGCAAAGAAAAGCTGAACTGCTTCAAAAACAATGTATAATATTTATTATATAGATTTTCTTGAAATGGAAATATATTGGTTTATATTGGATCCTCTCTTATGGTCTGTTATATAAATAGCATTTTTTCTAATTTTTCATGTTTAAAATTTTAAAAATTACTAAAATAAAATTTTTTAAAGGTTATATAGAGCAAAAAATCACTGGAGCTAAGAAGTTAGTTTATTACTGAGCTTGGACAAGCCACTTCTCTTTAAGTCTCAATTACTACTCCGTAATAATATGAATGCTTTGACACTACTTAGTGCTTTATCAGGCTTGTGAGAAAGGAATTTTGCCAACTGTGAACTGTTATTAAAAGATTCACCAACTCCTGACTCTAGAGTAGTGGGGTACCAAGGGATAGATTTTATGAGTCTTGTTTGTTATTTCTAGGAACTGAGGATTAGTTAAGGGTATTGATGAGAACCACACCCATGCCAATCTACTCTGCCTCTAAAAAGGCTTAAAAAAAATCCTGGTTGCTAATACCCAATGGTCTTATAATAGGTTCATCCATTCACTTGCTAATTCTGTTTTATAGAGTCATTCCATGAGAAAGGTGGATGTTTCCAATACAAATCTATCCCTATTATGGGAACAACTCATAGCTGGACACATGTCCCTGGCAGTTCACTTTGCTTTTCTAGATTTCAGTTTCCTCATCTGAAAAATAGGGATTAACAATGACTTTTTTTAATCTACTGATTATAGCATCCTAAACCTAGAAGACCTCAGAGGTCATCTAGTCTAGTTTGGAATGTATATATTTCATTCCTTTACCATTTATTAATTACTCATTATGTATAAAGTCCTTCACTAAAGGCTTCTTGGCACTGCAGTGACCTCAGTTCTCAAAGGCTTTGCCAGCAGGATACAAACCTAGATAGGCTCTACTATGCCTAAAAAGATCTTTGTATGGGCCTAGAGATGTACTCTGTGCCTATTGCCTGGAAACCAGTCTAGCAAAGTGTGGAAAAGCTCATGCCCAGAAGGATAATTACCAGTTGGTGAGGATTTGGGGTAATGGCAACCCATTAAAATGTTCTGAAAAGATAGAGGGGATATGAGGGAATAGCTATATTAATAAAATCATAGAACTTTGAATTGTGGTTGGAAAGAGTCCTGGTGGCAGTAGACCTGGTTTCACATCCTTCCTTTAACATTTATATTAATTGTTAGTCTCTTGTTGCTTTTTGCCCCCCCCCCCCAAGCTGCTCTTTGGGGTAAGAAAAGCTTACCTCAGCCTCAGTTATTTTTACAGGTGAAATGGGGATAATAATATTTCTATCACCTACTGTATGGAACAATTTATGTGGGAAGCAATTGAGAGACCTGAAAGTACCATAGAATATGAGATTTTATAGAAATTCGTGGCAGGCACAGGTCTCCTTTTTCACTTCCCCATTTTTTCCTGGGCAATTTGTCTTCTGACTGTTTCAACCTCCACTGACCTTCTCAAGGCACCATCTTCTATTGCCTTCTGGGCTGAGAACACATGACTTGGAACTCAATCATCTTTAGGTTATTTCATGTATATATGAATTTGCTTTTCCCAGTTAGTCTGAAGGCTTCCAGAGGACAGGGCCATCTTTGCTTCCTCCACAACATAGTCAATTGAGGGTTGAGCACCTTTTTGATTTGAACACCTTCACTGAGTGCGGTAGGCAGAGGATGGTCAGAGTAGTGTCTGTTTCCTGGAAACTAGGGGTAGAAGGTGGGGAGAAGGGGGAATGGGCAGGGCAGGGAGACACCCACCTGTCCAAAGTTCCATGGTATCATATTGATGCATTTATAGGACCCCTGATAGATGATGCCATTCTGATTCAGGACATATTCCCTCCGACAGTCATCTTTTTCCATATAGACCGAATCCGCTGAAGAGGAAAGCAAACAGTAAGGCATGGTCTAAGACTTACATAGTTTAACCCATGATGGCTAGTATCTAAGATGTATCACTGTTGAATCAGAAAAGTGAGCTTGATATTAATAATCACATAGTCTTGGAGTCAGGAGGTTCTGTCTTCTGCTAGGTACTAGCTGTGTGACCCTAGGCAAGTCATTGATCCTCTCAGTACTCCCTGAACCTATAAGGTCTTGGGGGAGTTGAAATTAGGTTTGGTCAAACAAAAAATCCATACAGATGTAACACATGATAGCTGGAGGCACTTTAGAGAGAGGTTGTGTGGTGGTATGGTAAAAAAAATGTTCTGGACCTGAATTCTAATGCTGACTGTCATTTAAAAGCTGTGTTATTCTGAACAATTAAATTAACTACTCTGTGCCTCAGTTTCTTCCTCTGTAAAATAAGAATAACATACTTATTTAATAGGGCTGCTGAGAAGAAAGTATTTCCCTTTCCCTCTGACTCAGAAAGATAGAGTATCCCATGATACTAGAAAAAAGTTCGTCCAAGGAGGAACAAAAATTTAGGTATTCTGGGATCAATTCAACAGATGAGAAGGGATAAAAGATCTGATACTAGCTGTGTGACCCTGGGAAAGTCACCATATTTCTTCAGTTTTCATTTGCAAAATGAAGGAGTTGGAGGACAATCACTAAGGTTTCTTCTTCTTTTAATAATCTGTGATTTCTAAGCTAGAGTAGTATGGTTACAGTCCACTTCCCCAGGCCACAAGCTCTAGTAGATTTTTGGTGGCCCTATGGTTAGAGCTCTGGCCTCAAGTCATACCTGAGTCCAAATCCAGCCTGAAATACTTATTAGCTGTGTGAATTGAGCATTAACCTTTGCCTCAGTTTTCTCAACTTTAAAATGGAAATAATAGCATCTACCTTCCACAGTTGTTGTGAGGCTCAAATAAGATAGTATTTGTAAAGCATTTAACACTGTTCCTGGGTCATATAAAAACTACTTATTGTTGTTACTATATTTATTATTATTACTCACTACAGCATCCTCCTAACATTTCTAAGACCTCTGCCATCATCATAAGCACTATATTTAAGATCAACTGTGGGACTTGGGGGCACACAGCAAAGGAAGAATGGAAGTGTACAGCAAAAGAGTGCTATTTTTAGCTTTTGAATCAAGGTTTTAGGATTTCACTTTTTACTCCTCACATACCCCTATTGAGAAGAGTAGAACCCTGGCTTAGGAGTCAGCATATATGAGTCTCAGTTCTGAAACTCATTGAGTGACCTTTTCCCTTCTCTGGGCTTCAATTTACCAATCTATAAAATGTTAATAATAACCCTTATCTCTTGAAGCTTTGTAGACAGGACCCACGAGAAATTAGATGAGAAAGTGCTTTTGGACAAATAAAGCACCAAATTCTCAGAAGGCATCTATTATTAGTAATATCTGACCATGGAACCTGTCAACAGATCTTAAGCCAGCCTCTTCCCAACCCTCCCCCAAACCTGAGGCACAGAGAGAGAGAGAGATGCCTTTGCCTGAGCTTGGTCCCAACATGGACCAAGTCCCATCTTGGATTTAGTTTCAAGAGATCTGGGTTTGAATTCTAGATCTATAACTTAATATTTGTATGAACAAATGAGTCTTAGTTCCTTCATCTATAAAATGGGGATAAGAATAAAACATGTATTACCTAACTCATCAAATTATTGTGAGCGAAGTGCTTTGTGATTCTGAGAGCATTACAGAAATGTGAGTAGTTATCTTTCTCCTACTATTATTATTGTCATTCTTACCTTGGCACCATGGATTGAAGAGGAGTACAAAACTGGTGATGGATGAAGTTTTATTATGGGATCCTGTGAAAGTCTCCATTGAGAGTTTGTAGAAGCCAACAGGAGCAGAGGCTGGGGGAGAGATGGTCAGGCTCAGCTTGTTGTCTTCTTGACCAACCACAGAAGCTGTCCAGGTCCCCTCTTGAAGAGAGTCAGTGAGGGCAAATTTGGCCTTGGTTCCCTCAGCTTCATTTGGATGGGGTCCTGCAAAGCAAAACGCCTCTGGTGAGTTATTACTCCTTGACTGTGCTTACTCTTCCATCTTGCCCAGATTCTCTGAGTTAAGGGGATACCACCTTGGTTGTTCTGCTCCAGGTGTGTGTGGGGGAACAAGGATACCTGTGGCCTGATACAATTTCCAGAGTAGAATGATAGAACAAGTCTTGTATGAACTAAAGAATAAAGAATAGAATAAAGAAAGCAGAACCAAGAAAATAATATACTCAATGACCCTGCTAATATGAAGGAAAGAAACACTAGACATCAGAATTCAGATCTCTAGACATCAGAATTCAGATCAAAATGAATGGTCATAATTTCAGAAGCCTGAGGGTGAAACCTACTTCTCTCCTTTCAACAGAGAGGTAGAGGGCTATGGATACAGAATACTACACACAGTGTCAGACATGGCAGCTGGTCCATTTGTTTTACTTAGTTGCTTCTCTTGGTTATAAGGGAGAATTCCATTGGGAAGTGAATTAATGGACTCCCATTTAAGATATTTATGTACTCCTTCTCAGAGGAGTCCTCCTCCCATACATGTACTCTAGTAAAGACCTAAAAAGAGCTCTAGGTTGATCTGATCATGATCAGATCTAATACTAAGCGCTATAAGGGTTATGTAGAATTTGAGGGTTCTTATCAATCCTTTCAGTAAAAAAAATAATCTCAAGCAAAAATGGTTACAAAGGTTTTTATAAAGCAATTTATCAAAAAATTAAAAAATTAATAACAAAGTTTTTGAGGGCTCAAGAGTTCTCTGTTGGTGTCTCTGAGCTGATTTTATAGAACTCCTGCCTCAAAAGTCATTCCTTCTGAGGACGCAGATCCTATATTAATCAAAAGAGAGAAAGTGTGATGAAATGGTTACTCTGTCCTGCCTCTGGCACAAATTAGCTGTGTGATCTTGGATAAGTCCCCCTCAGTGTTCCAAAAAATTCTTCAAGACAAACTTATAAAACTTTTTTAAGTTTATAGGTTAAACTAGACAAATGGTGAATCTGTTTTAAGAGGAGAAAATGTAAATATCAGAAAATCCTGCCCCCCCACTGATGAAATTACAGACCCAGACTCAGACAACTTTCCCTTCAAAAATGATTTCTTTCATAGGGCTCAATGAGGAAATATAGAGATAGATGTATATAGATATAGACTGTTGTTTTTGTCTTTGTTGAAGCATTTGAGTCATGTCTGACTCTTCATGACCCCATTTGGGGTTTTCCTGGCAAAGATACTAGAGTAGTTTACCATTTCCTTCTTCAGCTCATTTTGCAGATGAGGAACTAAGATAAACAAAATTAAGTGACTTGCCTGACGTCACAAAGCTAGTAAGAGTCTAAAGAGTAAGGGTTTGAAGTCATGAAGATAAATCTTCCTGAATCCAGGTCAGGCATTCTTTCTACTGTGCTACTTTTACTGCCTATAGATATAGACTTGACATAGATATAAACAGATATTTATTAGATTATAGATATACATGGTTATAAATATATAGATTAGATATAGACACATATAGATAGTGTTAAAGAAATATCAGATGTTATTATTACTCCTGGTTGTTCCATGTTCAAGACATTCCATCTCTTGGCTCTTGGCATTCTTCTGGCTGACTGGTCTGTCCCTCCTACACTCTGAATACTGACCTCCCTGACTTCCTTTAAGTTCTAACTAAAATCCCAGCTTCAACAAGGAGCCTTCCTCAACCTCCCCCAATGCCAGTGCCTTCACTTTGTTAATGATTTCCTATTTATCTTGCCTGTAGCTAGATTTATGTGTATTGGTTAACGTGTTGTTTCCCTCATTAAACTGTAAGCTCCTTAAGGGTAGGGACTTTGTTTCCATTACCACATAGAAAGTGCTTAATAAATCTTGATTAATTATTTGATTATTACCTACCTCACTGGCTTCTTGTGAGGAAATCTTTTTTCTTTTGGCAAATTTTAAAGTAGCACTTTTTAAAATTGTGGTCCAAGGAGATCTGGAAATCTATGAGACCCTTTCAGGGCGTCTGTGAGATCAAAACTATTTTCATTATAAACTAAGATATTTTAAATTTCTAATGTGGTATATATCAACAGCAATAGCCACAGAAACAAAAATTCTTTAGAGATCCCTCAATTGTTTTTAATGTATAATAATAGTAATAATAATAGCATGGCTAATATTTTTAGAGTGCCTGCTATATGTTCACAGTATAAAGTGTGCTTTCTGGAGTCAGGAAGTCTCATCTTGGTGACTTCAAATCTAGCCTCAGATACTTCTTGCTTTGTGACTATGGTCAAATCACTTAACCCTCTGTCCCAGAGTTTCCTCAATTGTAAAATGATCTAGAGAAGGAAATGGCAAAACCACTCCAGTACTTTGCCAAGAAAACCCCAAATGGGATCATGAAGAGTTGAATACAACTGTGCTAAGTGCTTTACATTATCTCATTTGATCCTCACAATTTGGGTGGGTGCTATTATGATTCCCATTTTACAGATGAGAAAACTGAGGCAAGCAGAGGGTAAGTAATTTGCCCAGGGTCTGAGGTGGTTGTATTTGAACCCAAGTCTTCTAGGCTTCAGACCCAGTACTCTATCAGCCCTGTGCTAAGTATAAAAGGATCCTCAAACCAAAAAAGTTTGTGAGTCACTGCCCTAAAGCATCATAGAGGGGAGTCGTAATTATGATAACTCTGGTCTGTCTAAACTGAGTGTGGTCTTTATCCCCTTCTTGCCAACCTTTGCTTTGGACAGGTAGTCTCTGGGATCCTTCTTACTTTCCTGTTTCTAGGCTCCAGCTTGTCTTGAATCTTGTAGTCTGTGCACCACCCCCACACATCCTTGCTTTGTTTCTCCCAGGCCTTGCAACTGGCTCCTTTCCAAGCTCCACCACTGGTCATGGCCCTAGCTACATGGGAAAGGGAGAGGCCAAAACCTTCTCCATCCCCACTAGCCCTGAGCAGCGTCACCCAAAGTCAAGCTGAGATTGCCCTCCAGGTGACTCTCATTTTCCCTAATAAATCTGTCCCTTGCCTTCCTATCCATTTTCCAAAGCATTGGTTTGTGCTTTTTCTCTCATGCCCCTTTCCAAATTTTTTTGTCTCCTTTTCCCTTCCCTTCTTTCGTCCCTACTTCCCATCCCCACCCTTATGACTTAAAGTTTGTCTCCTGCCAGGTGGAGGTTTCCTCCCCTCTCCCACTGTTTCCTCCTCCTCTTTCCCCTCAGCCAAATCCAGGAAAGGCCCTAAACACAGTCATTCACTCTTATTCTGCAGATGAATTTAACTTCAACCAATATGAACTGACATTTTCTATGAAGCTTTGGGGTTTTAAATACTTGTCTCACCCACCTTGGAGTGTTTCTGGGAGGATTAAAGGAAATAAGGGATATAAAGTTCTATGTAACCCTTAAAACTTTAGATAAATATCAAATATTATTATTATTATTTTTGTAGTGAATGTGTCAGACAGTGAAAGCTTAAGGTGCTACTCCTTCCACTTGGTAGCAGCATTTAAAAACAGGCTACAAAATCTTCAATTCATAAAAGACAAATCACTGAGCATCAGAGCTGAAAGGGACCTTAGAACATAGTAAACATGTTTATCAAAAATATGTATATACAATATTAACCTATTTGCTGTGCTGCTGAGGGGAAGGGATGGGAAGGGAGGGTATAAGGAAATTTTGTAACTTAAAAATATACATATGCTTATAAATGAATGTTAAAAAAATAAAAAAGATGAACTTTTAAAAAAAAGAACATAGGACATAAATCATAAGGTTAGGAAAGAACTTCTGGGATCACATCCAGTGCGGTCTTAAACTTTTTGATCTCAGAATCCCTTTCAGTCCTAAAAACAAATGAGGACCCCGAAAGGGTATGTTTCTTATAGATAGCCAATCCTTAAATTTTCAACCTGATCATTTACCCTTCAGAAATTGAATTATTTTGTTGATTGTCTAGACTTAAGCAAGTATTGATAATGCAGATTAAACTTAAAAGAGAGCCTGATTGTTAAACATTTACCAGCACACTCCAGTATTAATTTATAAACACTACTTTGAGCTGACTAGGAGAGCTGTGGAATACTCAGTGAATGATGTTATTGCCAGACTAGAGTATAAGGTAGAAGAAGACTTGAAAAGTGGGGGTAGGGGGAGTGGTAAGCTCCTAGGTTAAAATAGATTTTGGATACCAAACAGAGAATTTTACAATTGATCATGGAGTTGATCCTGGAGTCACAGGTGGTTACTGACTGGGGGTTGACATGGTCAGATCAGGAATATCACTTAGGCAGCTGGATGGAGTAAACTGAGTGTATGGTGGTGGTGGTGCTGATGAGAGACTGAAGAGAGGAGGTTGGAAGACATCTAGGGAGGATGATGGTACCCTTCCCAGTAATAAGGGAATTTGGGAGGATGGAGAGTTTAGGGGAAAAATGTAATGAGTTCAGGTTTGGACATGCTGTGTTTGGGATGTTTAACAGATATCCAGTTGGGAATATCTGAAAGGCTGTTAGAGATAAGAGGTTGGGTTGGAGATCAAGCAGAGAGACATAAATAGATCTGAAAATAATTAACATAGGGACAAAATTGAATCTATGGGAACCGAGGAGTGAAATAGAAGAGAGGGAGAAGAGAAGAGGGCCCAAGACAGAGTCAGAGTTCAATGGACACTGGAGAACTATGTACCCAGTTCCAGGAAGGACATAGGGAACTGATAAAAGATTTCCTCTTTGAGAAGTTTTTGATCTGAGGCAAGTTGCCTTCAGGAGGATGCCCACATGCAACTGATTGATTGTACCAGAAGTACATTCCTGCTAGAGTAGGTACCTATTGATTGGGGAACAATCAAATTGTTGCATATGAATGAAATGGAACATTTCTTCAAAGAAAAAATGATGAATATGAGGACAGAGAAACATGGGGAAACTGGACAATATATAATCCTGCCCTGGGCGGAGAGCAGAGTATGTCCGTAGAGTTTGGGATCCCTTGGTGGATGATTCATTTTCATCCCACCCCCATGCCTCTACAATCAGCTTTTTTGAAAAGGGAGGAATTCGGAACTGTTTCTCCTTAGATTAAAAAAAAAGGGTAAAAAAATGAGTTTTCCTCTATTTTTACTCCAAAGGGTTTCTTACTTCATTTTCCTCAGTCTCAGTTTACTCTTTTTTAAAAATGTGCATTATATATATATATATATATATATATATATATATGTATATATACTTTCAATCTCACAGAGTAGTGAGAAAAGTGATTTTGAAATCTTAATGATTTTTGCATGTGGGATTTTTTGTTAGAGCTAGAAGTGACCCTTTAAGATCATCTAGGGCTAGATCAAGCCTCTTATTCTATAGATTAGGAAACTGAAGGCCATGTCTGACCCAGTGGAATCTCTGCCATTCTGTGGAACATATTTCTCATAAATGGGACTCTGGTCTCTTATATTAGGTCTAAATGGGGTCAGCCCTAGGGAGAATTGTAAAGGGGGAAAGTATGGATTGGTGACTCTCCAAGTGTTCATTTAAAGGCCTCTCTATAAATCTCTTGCCAGCTGCTTCCTTTCAGTCCCCTGGCACCCAGACAAAATCCAGAGAAAGCCTGCATCACTCCTGTGAGTTCATGTTTATTTTTGGTATAGGGCCATCTGGGCAGGGCTAGGGAGAGTGGGCACAGGGTGTCTAATGTGGCAAAGTTCCTTTAAATGAAAAGTGCCCATCATTATAGTTGAGGGAACCTTCCTCAGGAGAGAAAGTTGGGTCTTGGAAGAGTTTAAAATAAACATATACACACACATTCACACACACACATATACATACATACATACAAACATAAATAAATGTTTTACTTCAACCAAGCAAATAAGGCTTATTTATTACAATTGTTGCCTGTTCTCATACCTTATTCATGACTCAGACTTTCCCCATTTCCTTGGGGATTTTGGCAAGGACATTATATTGGTGTCAAAGTATCAGGAGACATACTAGTTGGTGACCTCTGGGAAGTGATAAGAGGGACAGCAGGAAGGCCCACACACCATCTGTGGTAATATACTACTTAAAATGCCACCATAATGGGGATATCATGGCAAAGGAAAGAGAGTTCTATGCAAAGTGATGGTGATTTGAGGTTCCAGGCCCAGCTTTATCAAAACATTTTTTTTTTACTGATTATCTTGAGTTTTTATATTGTCTTTATTTCTAAGTTTAACTCTCTGCCCTTTCCCCTTCCCAGAGGGCCAGTCTGAATTTGACAAAATGAGTTGCTTCACATTCATAATTCTTCATTTCTACAAATCCCACATTTCAACTTTTTTTAGTTTTCTTTTTCAGGTCTCAGATTGGCAGTGCTTTCATCACTAATGTCTATAATTGTCACCAGGCTATATGGTATTCAGGGTCTAAGAAACCCTTAAGAGAGGAAAAAGGGGGGGAATCTACTTTTTTTACCCTCTCTTTAATCTTGGGAGGATCAGTTCTGAATTCTTCCCTTTTCAAAGAGTTGAGTTGAGAGGGGTGAAAGGGGATGAAAATGAACCGCCCACAGAGAGGCCCCAAGCTATGTTGACATACTCTGCTTTCTGTCCCAGGACAGGAGTATAGGTTAATTCTAAAACACCCTCAGTGGAGTGGGTGTAGGCAGGACCAGGGAGGCTTGGCTTCTGTCCTATACCAACAACATCAAGGGTTGGTGGGGAGGAGAGCCCATCCAAGAGTCATGAAGAAACTGTTTGTGCCTGAAACCCAGTTTATTTCTAGTAGACTAAGGAGATCTTGTCACAAACACAGGCTGACTTCACTCCTTCCCATGCCTCGCCCTACCCATCAGTTCCACTGTCTGTCTAACTTGGCTCTATTTGTCAGTGCTTATGTTTCTGTTGTGTGAAATGTTAGAATGTGAAGAGCTGGGGAGGCCCTCAGAGTCTGGCCCTATATTTTATAGAAGAAGGAAGGAAGGCCCATAGAGGAGAAATTACTTGTCCAGGTTAGATAGTGGCAGACTTGAATCTATAGTCCAAACTTCTTGATACCAATGACTCTGCCAACCGCCTTGATCTGAAGGCATGACTTTGGTTCTGGAAAAATCCTCTTTTCTGTTCTTTTTCTTAGTGATAACTAGGTATCACAATGAAGAGAGTGCTAGATTGTTGTAAGAATCAAATGCAAATACTAGGCTTATAAATGCTTATTTCCTTCTCTTCTTCAGACCCTTAGGTTGGCCCAGGTTTGGGAAATAGCAAGGGCCTTCAGGGGATCATGGGCTAAGAACCTCAAATAAATGTTTACTTGAATTTACACAAATCACCCCTTCCCTTTAGAATGACCTAGAAAATTGTTCTATAAGAAACCATGAATGGCTGGACTCTAGAGAAGCATGGAGTGACTTACAGAAACTGATTCTGAGTGAAGGAAACAGAACCAAGAGAACATTGTAAACATTAACAAGAACATTGTGAGTTGATTAACCTTGATGAATACAGCTCCTTTCAGCAGTTCAGACAGGTAGGACAACCCTAGAAGACTGGCTACAGGCAATGCTATCCCCATCCAGAGGAAGAAAAACAAAATAACACCAAAAAAATCCTACAGAATCTGAATGAATATTATATTCACTTTTTTTTTTTTTAGGTTTTTGCAAGGCAGTGGGGTTAAGTGGTTTGCCCAAGGCCACACAGCTAGGTAATTCTTAAGTGTCCGAGTTCGGATTTGAACTCAGGACCTCCTGACTCCAGGGCCAGTGCTCTATTCACTGTGCCACCTAGCTGCCCCTACTATGTTCACTTTAAAAAATTTTCTCTTCTGTATTTCTTTTCTATCTCATTTTCTTTCTTTTCCCTTAATCCTAATTCCTCATTCAAAAAATGACTAATCTGTAAGCATATTAAACACAAATATGTATATACAACATTCACCTAACTGTTCACAGTTGAGGGGAAGGGGGTGGGAAAGGAGGGGGGGAAGGAAATTATGTTACTTAAAAATATGTATATGTATGTAGATGAATGTTGAAAAGCTTTCATATCATGTAATTGGAAAAGTAAAATAAAATATCGATAAAAAAAAAAGAATGGCCTAGAAAGCAGCTTCCTGGGATCTAGTCTGCCCTGCTAAGTCAAAATCCATAGATGTGTGAGGGCATGTAGATATTCCAGAACAGTTCTGTAGCAAGAGAAGAGCAATCAAGAAACCTGTGTTCTAGTCACTATTCAATCACCAGTCCACTATAAGATCTTCCTTCTGATCCTCAGTTTTTCCAAATGCACAATGAATGGATTAATAAGATACTGCCTAAGACTAATTCTAGCCTTAAATCCTATGATATACCTATGTTATCCTGTGATGTATCTCCTATGGCCTCAGTTTCTTTGTCTTTTAGATGAGAATAGAATCTCTGCCCTGACTCCCTCATAAGAGTTTTATGATAACCAAATGGAAAAGTGCTTTTAAAAAAAAGTAAAGTGCTGTGTACAATCAAGTTATTATCTCTTCTCTCTTTCTGTTTCTTAGTTACCATGTCACTAAAACAAGAGGGTTGGGCATCTGTAATATAGGGGATTCTTCCAATTCTAATACTCAATGATCTGAAGTCCTTCCTAACTCTAACACTCCATATTTTGTGTTCTGCAGTACATCCAGCTCAAAAAAACTAGGCAACTAAGGTCCTTTTCAGATCTGGCCTTCTATGTTCTATATTCCAAGGCCATTTGCATCTTCAACAGTCTATGTTTTGTTCTGACATTCTATATTTGGTTTCTCATAGCCTCACCTGAACCTGGACATTCAGAGATATTCAGCCTCTATGGGACTTTGCAAATCCATTCCCAGTATCTGCTCCAGAGAACCAGACTCCCTTTTGTTAACAAGAGGCAATAGTATGCTTATTTGCTTTGTGTGGCCTTAGGACTAGGTAAAGAAATGGTTAAAGGAATAAATCTTGAACCAGAAGTGTCTTTCTGAAAAGTGCAACCAATTCATAACCACTGATAAAGTCTCTTTCTTCTCATATCATAACCTGATTTGGATCAAAGGACATTTGTACCCTTGTTCAGTGGTTGATGGGTAGGTTCACATACATGTACCTTGCCCTTCTTTGTTTATGGGTGGTAGGGTACTAAGAGGTCTTATTGACTCTAGAAGTTTCCCAGAATAATTGGACTCAATCATCAACATGAGGAAAGGGAAAAGAGAGATTTCAAAAGTCAGTTAGGGTGAGAGGGGTTAAAGGGCTTGATTGGAATGAGAACTGAAAGACCAAGCTTATCTGATCAAACCTGGCATTAGTTTTTCTTTCCTTATTAAGTCACTGGGAGTAAGATTCATGGACCTGGCTAAAAGAACATCTACAGAATGCTTATCTCTTCCTGTATTCAAAAGCATTAAATCTAAGCTGCAAGGAACCCCAGAAGGCAGCTAGTCTGACCCTTATCTGAATGAGAATCTCTTCTATAACCATCATAATAAACAAACTGTTATCTAATCTCTGTAGTAAAACCTCAAATGAGAGGAAGTTCATTACCTTCCAGAATAATCCATTATACTTTTTGAAAGTTATAATTATTAGAATATTTTTCATTATATAAACTCTAAATCAGCATCTTTGAAATTTACATTTGTTGCCCCCAGTCCTGTCCTCTTGGATCAAGTATAAAAAGGACTTCAAATATATTAAGATGTGTAAGTCTGTTTTCGAGGTTAGACCTGCTCAATTCCTTAAAAGATTGTATGCCAGTGTCCCATGCATACCCATGTATGATAGCTGACCTTCTCAGGATGTACACTCCACTTTGACAGTATCCTCAAATTGATTGTTTTTTGGAGATATTGGTAGAGGAGATACTTTGGGGTAAGAGCCAAAGAACCAATGATCCTAGAAATATTGATCTTAGGGTAACATGGGTGCTTTGTGAGCTCTCTGGGGTATTTCTGTATGTGTGTGTGGGTAACTGCAATATTTTCATAATGTTCTCATTACTTGTTCCCAACCTTCAAGGAGAAGGGTGATCTGATGTCATAAGACTGCTTCAGGTTTAAATTGTTAGGGTTGGGAGGGAGGAGTCAATTTGGAATTCAAAATGTAATAAAAAAAATTGCTTCAGGCATGGGAGCTAGGAAAAAAGCAAGAGAAGTCAGAAAATTGAGAGGATCAGAAGCTTCTGGACTTTATTTGAGAGTTTGGGTTAATCTATAGGGTGTACAGGTAATATGAACATAGTTCAGCCATTGCTAGGTTGGTTTATTGGGATTTATGGTGAGAGGAAAGCAACCAGCTTAACCATGGAGTTCTTTCCACAGTGTTACAAGCTTTGGGACATACCAGAAAAGAGAGGAGAGACATACCAGCAAAGAAGAGGTTGAGAAGAACCCTGGGATGAAGGAAGGGAAGGAGATGGTGGCTTCAGTGGGAGCTCTAGTCCATACCCTCTGGGCCAAATCACTGGTTGTAAGGGACTTAAAGGAACAAAAGACTGACCTGCATCAATTCTGGTCAGAGTGAGGTAGCATCTCCAGGCCAGCTGGGTTTAGCTGGAGCTGATCCTAGGAGGCCAATGCCTTAAATAGAGTAATGTTTGTTGGATGTTAGATCACTTAGCAGAGTCCTAGGACTTAGGCCTCATTGTTTCCTGTTATATGGGGATATGATAAAAAGCCAGGAGACTTGGGTCACTAACTCACTGTAGGACCTTTGACAACAAGTCTTATCACTTCTCTGCACTACAATTTCCTCATCTGCAAAACATGTGGCCTACTTCCTTTACAGAATTGTTATCAGAACCAGATGAGAGAAAGGACCATATGAAAGCCCTCTGAAAATAACCCATTACTCTTCTGCTCAAAGACCTTCAGTGGCTCTCTCTTGCTTATAAGGTAAAATACAAACTTCTAAGCCTGACACTGCAGACACTACAAAGTCTAACTGAACAACCTTTCCAACCTTATTTCACATTATTTCCCTTCATACACTCTGTATTAGGGGCTTATTCAATGGATCTCCACCCTCTGTCCTCCATTCTTGTCCTGCCTCTCTCTCCTCTGGACTTTTGCATAGGTTGTCCATGTGCCTTATTATGTAGTCCCCTTGACATTTCCACCTAATGTGGAAAATAGCTAATATTCATATAGTACCTTAAAGTCTATAAATCATTGTGTATGTATGTATATATATGTGTGTATATATATATATATATATATATATTTATATATATCATAACATTGCTGTGGGGAGCCAGGAAGAAATAAGTTACTTTCTTCAAACACTTTCTAGCTGTCTTACAGGGCAGGTCATTTAGCCACTTTCAGCCTCAGTTTCCTTATTTGCCAAATGAGAATAATAATATCATTTATCTCATAGATTATTGTAAAGATCAAATGAGATAGGATATATAAAGAACCTTTTAAACCTAAAAGTGTTGGATATTATCTTCTTCTTTTACAATCAAGATCATTGAAATTCATTAGAGTTTAAGTAACTAGCTCAATCACATATTTAGTAAAGGTAGAGGTGGGATTCAAACTGAAATCTTTGTCATTAAAAGTCTGCTGTTCTCTTCACTATGACCCCCTAATTCTATGGCACTCTTCTGATTTCTTTAAATGGAAGTGTTTTCTTCTTTAGATTTTCCCAGGAGGCTTTGCCCAGACCTCTCCTTTGCCCCATCACACTCAACCTTAAGGCTAGGGACCTTATTATTTTCCTGGCATAGGGAACTCCTGCATGAGGCAAGTTCATCCATCACTGCAGGTCAGCACCTTCTCTGAAACATCGTTTAAAGAATTGTCTGGAGCTCTAGAGATTAGGTTGATTTGCCCAAACTCATACAGCTAATAGTATTAGACTTACAATCTTAGGTGTTCTGACTACCTCCCATACTATGTTGCTACTTTATTGGGGACATACCTACTCTCCACTTTTAAATTCTAAAAATTTTGAATATCTTCTAAACATAGGACCCCACACTTAAAAGGCACTTTATGAATGTTGAATTGAAATGGAAAACTAAAGGCTGATGTATCTGTGTAAGTATTGTTATTGTAAGAGAAAACTGGCTGGTTCCTCTGCTAGCATCTAGACATTTTTAAGTATTGGAAATATTTAATATTTTACTAGAAACATGGGGTCCTTTATGTGGGGAGGGGAAGAGAAGTCATATCTAGTCTGTTTACTCTTATTTAACTCAAATATCCAGCTAGACAAGCTCAGCCCTTCACAATTTGGCCATCAGAATGACCCTCACTCCATTCCAGCCCTTTGGAAGCCATGGAACTTCTCACACATTGATTAGATACAGGAAAAAGCCCTGTTGGGTTGTCCCTTTGTTGTCTCTCTCTCTCTCTGTTGGTGGTTCCTAGGGACTTCCCAGAATTCAAAGCCTGGAAGCTGAATCTGACCTATTTGTCAGACTGCGAGGACACAGGTCATGTTAAGTAACAATGGACCGGATCCAGGATCTCTGCGGAAGGGTGAAAGTTTGAAGTGACTGTAATGCTAGTTCAATATGGGCTGGGAGATTGGTATTGTGGCATTTAAGCTTTCACTCTGTTTGTTCAAGTTCTCAACAAGTAGGGCAGAGAAGGACTGTTAGGCAAGGTGCTCAGATGTCCCTGATACACCTCCCTTTAAATCCCCTCCCCCCCAATCTCTCTAGAGTAAGGCCTACCCCATTCATTGCCTGCAACAGCAATGGAGAGGAGGGGCTTCCTCTCTTAACTTACAACAGAGAAGAGAGACTTAACCCTATTGAGGTTCTTGGGGAGAATATCCCTGCTATACTTCCTAGGAGCTTGAATCCCTTTTAAAGAGTCAGTTACCACAGTGATGAGAAGCACTGGAAATAATGTCTTGGAAGGATAGATTGAAGGAACTAGGAGTGTTCATTCTGAAGAAGAGAGGACATAGGGGAGAGAAATATAATTGCTACCTTCTGAAGGAGTAGGATTTGACTTGTCTTCCTTGGTCACAGAGGAGCAAGATAGAGAGGCAGATTTCTACTGTGTATAAGGAAAATTCTTCTTGACTATCAGAACTGTCATGATGTCATGAATTGCCTTTGAAGGTGATGAATTGCCTGTCACTGGAAATTTTCAAGAGCAGGCTAGTTGACCATTTGTCAGGGATGCTGTAGGGGGAATTCATGATTCAGGTATGGATTGGCTTGGATGATAATTCCTCTAAGTCTCTTCTATTTCTGAAGTTCTAGGATTCTATATGGGATTTTACTCCCTCTCTCCCTTTCCTCATGTCAGGTGGACAGCTTTAACTACAGAAATCTTCTGGTAAATTCTATAGAGGGAGAGGTTTTACCAATGCATAGTTATTTTTTAAGTAGTGAAGGATTTCTTCAGAGCTCTCTTCTCTTCATTATAGTGGGAGTCAAATATAGGTTAATTATTGCAGAAAACCTCAATTAGCCATTCCTTTGGCCTGGTCTTCTAAGCTCACGATGTGGTCTGCTCTCTTCCTTTCCTTGTTCCTCAAATCCAACCCTCAGTTGTAGGTAATCCTTGACACCTCACTGCCCAAAACTCCAATCCCACACTCATCCCTAGCTCCATGCTTCTCCAATTTTAAAATGCTTTCCCATCTTCAAATATGCAAATCCATGATGCAAATCATGGTCCCCTGTCCCATGGTCCCCAGGAAGACTTTAATGAACATTCTAGCTCATTCTAGCTCAAGCTTCTCCTTGTTTGCATCCTACAGCCCTGTTGTCTGTCTGAGGCACACAATTGAGTACTTAATTCTTTCCTTCATGTGTCCTGTTTCCCTCAGTGATAAGATCTGCGTAGTATTTTTGTTTCCTTGTCAGGTTAGTCTAGAACTAGGCCCATGATTTAATTCCAGTCAACATTGATTAATCACATACTTTTGTGCAGGGCTATCCACAACAGAATTGAGGATGAAAAAAAAGATAGTACCTGCCCTGGATGACTATGCCTTCTAATACAGGGGAATGTGCCTCCCATCCCTGCTTGGAAATAAGCAGGATGTACATTAAGGTGGGTGAAATAGAGACCTTGATATAGTGCTCTTAAGAAAATTTGGGAAGAGTAGAAAGGATCAGGGACTGCTTTTTGATGAAGTAGCACTCTTAAAGAAAGGAATAGAATTTTGATAAGTGAGATAAGGAGGGAAAACATTCCAGGCCCAGGAAATGTGGTTAAAGGTGTATCATAGAAGTACAATAAAGACTGATTCCTAGCTCTAAGGATGAAGAGGTCCACCCCATTTTTGGCAGTGGGGAAGGAGGATGGAAAATGTCTGTGGGAGAGTGGGAATAGAATTTTCTAGTTGTTGGAAGATGGATTTTGAACATCTATAGACAGAATCTTCCCCAGGATTAAGTAGTTTATAATATTCAACAGCTTTGTACTCTCTTAGAGAGTTAAGGCCATCATTTCAAGGATAGAAGACTGGATGGTAATTTAAGGAGTCAGCTAACCTTTTCAAACTAAATGAGGTTAAAGTCCTACTCTATGATGTAGTCTAGATCACATCATGGTTTTCCCTCATATTAAAGTTGAATAACCAGCTAAATGTATTATAATAATAGATACTAGAACTTAGAATGTAGACTAGTAGAACTAAAAGGGACCTTATAATAAAGAATGTTTGTATTGAGAGGAATATCAGAACATAGAATGAACATTAGAACAATGGGGTTTTAGAACTAGAAGGAACTTTAGGGAACAACTGGTCTAGCCAATTCACTTATTTTACATATGGAAAAATAAGATGGAGTGGGGAAAGTAACTCATACCACCATGTAGAAATCAAAGCTATGAAATTTACTACTGAACTAGAAACTAAACCATATAGAGACAAACTCTTTTTCTTCTACCCTTTTTTCAGCAGGTTTAGTGTTTTGTTTGGTTTCATATGGGCTGTTCTATCATTTCCCTTTCCAGATGACTCTGTGTTTACTTTGACAGATAAACTTATTGTCAGAGAGGAATTTGAGGGAAAGTAGGCAGGGCTTGGTTTTGGGAACATTTTTCTGATGTGGGAAACAGTGTGCAGGAAGTCTTCCACCTACATCTGAAGATAAGGGATGACCTTCACTAATTGATGAGATTGGGCATGCATTGTTAGAGGGGAGATCAAATGAAGGGCAAGAGTGACTCCTAACAACATACAATGCCAAATATATGAGGAGAACATGTGGGATTGATGGTCCTCAGTTAAGGGGGAGGGAGGGAATGAATGCACATTACCCAAAAAAGACTCAGGCAGCAATTACCCCTGCAATTCACATCTGTACCTCTAGGCAGCTCTGAGTTACATGGGGGTAAGATGAGCCTTGGGGTCCAAAGATGGCAGAGGAGGGGAAAATTGAATGGGTGAGACTTACCTGTCTCTACAGTGAAATAGAGTTTGTCCACAGATGCCTCAAAGCCCCTGCCATGGAAGTATATAGTGATGTGGAATGGCTGGCCTCTTCTGACCACCAGTCTTTTCTGGCACATGCCAAAAGTCTTGTGATTTTTGCTATTCTTCTTATACTCCAGGTCGCTTTTTTCTACTGTCAATTCTAGGGAAGCAACAAAAAGGCAAGAAGTTAGCAGTGTATCTCTGTCTCTGTCTCTGTCTCTGTCTCTCTCTGTCTCTGTCTCTGTCTCTGTCTCTGTCTCTCTCTCTCTCTCTCTCTCTCTGTCTCTCCTTGATGAAGTAGAAAAGGTCATGTTCCTTTCTGAGTCAACATTTCCTCAGGAAGATAAAGTGGAGATAAATGATATTTACCAATAGAACTCATGGGGTGGGGAGTTGTGAGGATTAAAATAGGAATGGAGAGGAATGGATATGGTTCATTGCTTAGCTTATTCATATAGGCTTTATTATTCTCCATCAACTAACCAGTGACCTCTTGGAACTTTTTAGTTTCCCTGTCAAACAGAGTAGCCTTACTTGTCTCATAGAACTGTTTGGGGAGGAAATGTTTTGTTAACCTTAAAATACCATATAAATGGGAGCTATAATACTCATCAATCACCACTAAGTACTATCTGAGGTGTGGACCCTTGTGCTCAGAATTGCCACAGAGAAAGTAGCAGATAAGTTCCATAATCATGAGGCAGGGAGAAAGGAATAAGTATTTATTAAACACCTAATCAAATATTGTGCTAAGGGTTTTACAAATATCTCATTTGAGTCCTACAACAGCCCTGTGAAGCAGACAGGATCCCCCATTTTGCGGTGTAGGAAACTGAGGTTGAAAGAGGGCAACTTGGGGCAGCTAGGTGGCACAGTGGATGGAGTCAGGAGGACCTGAATTCAAATCCGACCTCAGACACTTAATAATTACCTAGCTGTGTGGCCTTGGGCAAGCCACTTAACCCCATTTGCCTTGCAAAAAAAAAAAAAAAGAAAGGGCAATTTACTAGTCCAGGGTTATATTGCTTTTGAGGTTGGATTTGAACTCAGGTTTTCCTGACTTCAGGCCTAACATTATATACATTGTACTATAGGGTGCTGACAATGTAACTAAAGGGACAAGAGTCAGAAAAAACAATTGGCAAGGAGTACAAACCAGGTCATCACCAAATGAATTGTGTGGTGCAGGATGTGAGTGCCATGAGGAAGTCACAGAATCACAAAATTTTAGTTTCTGGGGGAAAAAATGTAAGACGATACAGAATTCAACCTAATTCTTTGAGTCAGAATGCTCTCTGTAACATTCTTGCCAAGAGATTGTATATTTGCAGATCTTCCATGATGGGGAGCTCACTACTTCCCAAGATAGGCCATTTCCATTTCTAATTGTTAGGAAGTTTTTTGGTTTATTTTTGAGTCATTTCAATTGTGTCCAACTCTTTGTGAACCCATTTGGGATTTTATTGGCAGAGATACTGGAGTGGTTTGTCATTTCCTTCTCTAGTTCATTTTCAGATGAAGAAATTGAGGCAAATGGTTTTAGTTACTTGCCTAGGGTAGTAAGTGTCTGAGACTACATTTGAACTCAGGTCTTCTTCCTGACTCCAGGTGGGGCCTCTCTATCTAATGTGCTTAGCTGTCCCTTTTCTCACTATACCAAGCATTAAATATGACAGTATCCTTAACTTTTCACTCTCTAGTACCTTTTAGGATTTTTTGGAGAGACAGTTAAGTAAATGGCAAAAGTCCTGGAGAGTTGTGAGCCCTCATTGTTATGAATTCCATATACACAAGAAACTTTGCAGCTGGGGCAGGGATGGAGGGTAGATGTGGGTGGGCAGAATGAGAAAGAACTTAGCTGGTCCTCTGCATTGATACAGCTTTTCCTAACCATGGAGGTCATTCCGCTTTCCCAGATTTCAGTCTGAGGAGACCCCCCTCTGTAAGCAATTAATTGCAACCTGGTCATGAGAGGGTCTAGGGAGGACTGAAAAAGAAAGATCTGGAGCAACTGAGTGGAACAGTTCAAACCACAGCCTACTGAGTTTCTCTCCCTGGAAACAAGATGTGAGGGAGTTTGGGGGCCGTGGCTGCTCCTGGGGCTATTTTTGGCTCTCCTGATGAAAGTCTTATTTCTGCTTTGGCTGGGAAGCAGATAATGGGGTCACTTGTCTCCTTTGAGTAGGGAACGAGATTCTGAATCTTGAGGGCTATCACTGACCCGGCACAAATCTCTGAGGATGAAGGATGCAATAGAAAAAATCTTTAATCAACAGCCCAGGGAGCTCTATTCTAGTCTTAACTTTGCTAGTTTACACTGTCAATTGGGGAACAGTTTCTTAGCCTTATACCAACAAGGTGCATACAGGAATATGACAAGAAATGAAGAAAGGTAGGTATCATGCTCAAGAAGAAGAAGCTTCAAGCTAAATAAATCCACATCATTAAGTAGTACTAAAAAGAGCATTGAATTTGAAGCCAGAGATCTGGGTTTGAATCCTGAGTTTTCTAGTTAAAAGCTGTGTGACTTTGGGCAAGTCATTTGTGTCTTTTGGTCTCAAGTTCCTTATGTGTAAAATGAAAGCATTGGTCCATATGACCCTAAGGACTTCTAATTCTAAACATGTGATCTTAAGGTCATTAGCACTACTCACATTTATATGTAGCTTTTCTATGTACAGAATGCCTTTCTTATTATGATCCTGTAAGAGTAGTGGGACAAATGTAATAATTCTACCAGATGGGAAAGCTGTGACTCTAAGTCTAAGGTAATTCAATCAGCAAATGTTAGAGCTAGGATTCAAAGTCAGGTCCCCTGGCTCCCATTCCAGTGCTCTTCCCATTATACCAACAAGTTAGCATATATTTATTAAGGACCTACTGTTTGCTGGGCACTTTGTTAAGGACCAGGAATACAAAGAAAGGCAAACAAAATCCCTATTCTCAAGAAACTCACAATTGATGAATTATTGACATATATTTGTTATTAGATGTTAACATTAGTAAGAGGAAGGGAAGAAGCATTTATATATCACCTACTAAATGCTAGGTCCTGTGCTAATGGCTTTTTTACAAATATTTTGATTCTCATAGCAATTCTAAGAGGTAGTTCCTATTATTAGATTTATTTTGCAGTTGAGAGCTAGTATGAGAGTCTGAGCAAGATTTGAACTCTGGTCTTCCTGACTTCAGACCCAGTGTTCTATCCACTAATTAATAGACACATTTCTCCCAGTCTGAAGATGTTCATTGGTTCGTTGGAAGGGACTTTGGAGTTTACCTAGTACAACCCCTCTATTTACATCTGGGGAAAGTTTTGAGACTCAGTGAAATTGCAGGATTTTCTCAAAGGTTTATGTCCTACAAATAACAGAGGTAAAATTGAACTCAGACCCCCTGATTCCAAATCCTGTGATCTTTCCATTGGACTATAAAGCAGTATAGGAGAGACTAGAGTCCTTGACTGGGAACTAAGATTTTACTACCTGGGTTACAACCTCTCTGGCCCTCAATTTCTTCATCTATATAATAGAGGCTGTCATTCACAGGGTTCTTGTAGGATTAGAACTATAGCCTTCTCCATCAGAGTGTAAACTCCTTGAAGGCAGGGATTGTCTTTTGGTTTTCTCAGTTCTTAGAATAGTGCTTGGTCGTAATTGGCGCTTAATAAATGTTTACTGATTAATTCATATACAATGCAAAATCCTTTGGGAAATAAAAGTCACTGCAGAAATGCATATTTATTTGCAGACTGTATTATTCTTTCTGGTCTGAAGTACCTCATCTGTAAAATAGAGGGTTGGACTCAGTGGTCTCTTCAAATCCCTTCCAGTTCTTAATCTATGATTCTATGTTTATTTATCTCTTAATTACTTCATACTTCTTCCTCCCAAAGCCCTGGAGAGAGCAGAAGTTCCTCAGCCCCATCCTTCTCTCTTAAAGACTTAGTTCTGCAGGGAATTCCCCTCAGCCTGTTCAGTTCTGTCTAGGTCACTAACAGGAAAGATCTGAAGCCTAAGGAAGTCTTGGGTCCCTCCCTCTTACCCCATGATTATCTGCACTACTGAAATGGAGGACAGATGCCGTAGGAAGGCTATTTTAGCCCCAGATTCTCAATAAATTAGGGCTGAGAATGATGTAAGACGTTCTGCCTCTTAAGCTGAGGGGGTGGCTGAAAGCATTCTTTTACATCACTAGCTCTCCAATAAGTATTCCATAGTGTTTAAAACTGGAAGAGAACATCTAGTCTGAACATCTAGTCTGAAGTCACTAATTTTATGGATGAGAAACCTGAGACCTAGGTGACAGAAATTATTTGCTCAGGGTAAAAAAAAAAAATAGAATTAGAACCCAGTTCTTCCCACAAATCCAGTGCTCTTTCCATTGCATGGTGCATAGGATTCCTTGTTTAGACCCTAATGCATTTGTTAGAATAGGGTAGGACACATGGGAGGTGGTAAGATATTGGTTCCAATAATACAATGCCTTTTATATCCTGTTTCTGCATCTTACTACCTGTGTGACCAGGGGCAACTCACCTGACCTCTCAGGGTCAGGGCCTCATTTTTTTCATCTATAAAATGAGAGAGGTTATTCTAAATGACTTCTTAGTCCCTCAGGTCAAACCTGTGCTCCTACTCCCTCACTTAGCTTCATCACAGCCCTAGGAGGCAACAGTGCAGATATTATTTTCCTCATTTTTCTAACTAGGGAAACTGAAACTCAGAGTGGGGAGAAGACTTACCTGGGATTACACATCTAATAACATCAAACCAGGGTCACAACCCCCACCTGCTGTCACTGAGTAGGGCTTCCCCTTCTTCTGTCAGTTGTATTCTTGTGTTCTGGTCATTTGGACCACAAGGTGATGGAGATAGTGCTGGACTAGAAATTAGGCCACTTTGGATCAGTCTGGCTTTATCAACGCCTGACTGTGATTTTGGGCAGGTCATGTCTCTGATCTGCACCTCAGTTCTCCTGTCAAAGGGGCATAATGAGGCTACCTCATGGGTTTTGTGAGGAGGAATGACAATTAGGAAATCCTCAGAATAGAACAGAAATAATAGCAGTTGACATTTCTATAATCTTGAAAGCTTGAAAAACATTTTATACCTTACCACCTACTGGTTGATCTTCACAATCCTGAGAATTTGGGAGTTTGGCATTTTGAGTGCTTCCTTCCTTGGAACCTTGGCGCTAATATTTACAATAGGTGTGACCATACTCTTTCTGTCCTTGCCAGGAAAATGAGGGAACTGAACTAGAAGGCTTTAGAGTTCAGTTAAAGATTAAGAGTACATTTTTTTTTTTAATTTTACAAAGAAAAGGAGGAAGAGTTTAGAACTCTTCCACTCTCGGCTAACCACTGCGGGTCTGGTTTTCCCCACACTACTTAGGTCCTGAGTATCTTGCTACTATTCTGGAGTAGGGCAGGAACTGGAGGGAGCTGGGGATGGTGCCCAGGGACACTCACCGTTGGCCATGTTCTTGGTTCCTCAGAGCTTCTGGGACAGAGCTTCAGATGCACCCTCGTGCGGCACCAGCAACAGCCGGCAGAAGAAACCAAGAGGCTGCCGGAGCTGTCCTGGGCAGCACATTTATATCCCTGGAGGGTTGGGAGGGGACCGACCTTCCCTCCCCCAGCAGGCGCCCGAGGTGGGACGTAAGGTTGGCTGTGTAAGAGCCCCAGTCGGAGAAGGAGGGGACGAGGGAGAAACCACACCCACTTCTCTAAACCCAAGTGGAGGCGGAGGGCTTCCAGGAAAGTTTCCCAATCTGGGAAGCCCCTTCCCCTCTGCCTTTTTCCGGGAACTTTTAACTCCTATTTCTCCAGTCAGACCCCAGACAAGGGTCACAGACCGACATTACCCCCCCCCCCCCCCCCCCCGCCCCATAGCTCCCTCACTAGTGACCTGCAGCATACTTTAGTGGCAAAAGCCCCCAGACCTGAATTGGAATCCCAGTTCTGTGGATCTCTATGCAGCCTTGCAAGTGACTTCATCTCCCTAAGCCTCAGTTTCTGGATCTTTAGAATGAAGAGATGAACCAGGTGACCCCTAAGGTTCATCTTAACTGTGAAGCTATGAGTCAATGAAATGACCAAACACTCTCAACAAAGTTGGGTGCGTTCCATGGAGTGCTGCCCGTGGCTTGCCAGCCTGGGAACGGGGACAAATGAATTAGGGAAAGGATGAAAGCTGCAAGAAGAAAAGGGAGAAGGAAGGGACGCTTGACATCTCTGAAGGGCTCTTCTTTTTCCGAGTCAGAGTTGGGACTCCATCTTCAGTTTACCCCCTTGTCAGAAAATTCTCTGCAAGGCAGAATGCAGTGGGCAGGTCATCAAGATGTGAAAATTGCGCCTCCCTGTGTTTAGAAATTGAGCCCCTATAATGTGATTGCCCCTTTAGCTAGGGGCTTTGAGCTATTCCAAGAAGTTAGCCGATTTACCAACAAGTCAGTTCTTATTTTCAGACTTAAAAGACGTGCTCCAGTCGACGGCTGGTCTTGCCTACTCCTCGCATTTGAAGTCAGGGGGATGGTGGATGAACCCAGATCTATGCTGCTCATGTTGGGTCATAAATTGAGTAGATATGCAACCTGATTAGGATTAAGGAGATCTTGGATCAGCCTGGCAATGTCATCAGTTGACCATAACTTTGGGCAAGTCAGGTCTGTGTTTTGCACCTCAATTTCCCCATCTGTAAAACGGGCATAACATAACTACCTCACAGGTTTTATAAGGAAGAATGAAAACTAGAGAATCCTCAGGGTGTAAGGAAAATAGTAGCTGACATTTTATAATACTTGAAAGCTTGCAAAAATGCTTTCTTGAAGAGTAAGCTGAGCAAATTACTCTGTCAAATTGCAGTATACCCTCCAGAGTCTGCTACAAGCACACTGTGAAGTCAACCTACAGAGCCCCAGCTGACTTTAATAATAGGACCCTTTGTTTTACAAAGAAACTGAGGCTCAGTATGCTCAAGGCCATAGAGGTAGCAAACAGTATATTTAGGATTTAAACTCAGGTTGTCCTCTGACTTCAGTGCCCCTTCATCCCATATGAATTTCTCCTGACTCAGAACTTGCAAAGCTCCTTATTTTACTCATATCCCTTATCTATTACTTAACCTATATCTGTATTATTTTATTATGGTACTCTTTCAAGTCTTGAGGTCATTTTTTATTTAGCACTATTTTTTTTTTGTATTGGTAAAATTGTATTTAGAGTCAGAACTTGGGCTCCAATTTTGGCTCTGTCATTAATGACATCTCTGGACCTCAGTTTTCTTTATCTGTAAAATAGTTCTGTATATCCACATCCCATTTTCTCCATACTAATTCTCATGAGTTTGTTAATTTATGAGGACTGAGATTGCTTCTGATTCATCATTGCATCCTCCAACCAAGGAACACAGGCCATCTTCTATAAAGAGCTTTCCTGATGTTCCCCACTACCTCAGGCTGGGGGGGAATTTCTTTTTTTATTACTTCTTCTTTTTTTTTTTTTGCAAGGCAATGGGGTTAAGTGCCTTGCCCAAGCCCACCCGGCTAGGTAATTATTAAATGTCTGAGGCTGGATTTGAACTCAGGTACTCCTGACTCCAGTGCCAGTACTCCATCCACTGCACCACCTAGCAGCCCCTGGAATTTCTTTTATCTGGAAGCTTTCCTAGTATTTCATCCATGTGGATATTTCTTCCACTACAGCAGACTATAATACCTCTATAACTTAATAATTAATCAGTAAGTCTCAACTGATGATACTTTCTGTGACCAGAAGTTCTCCACAAACAACTTGGTGATGGGCTTTGCAGCACTTAGCTACACCTCTACAAATGTGACAGATGCAGTTTATGGAGAGGCTGTATATATACCATGCTGTTAGAACTTGGTCAGAACTTTGAGAACTTTCATTTTCCTGAAATAGCCTTGGAAAGTCCAGCATCATCTCTGGACCTGAAGTGACTTCCACTGATGTTTCAGAGAAGTATATCAGTGGAGGTCCCTTATTATCAAATCTGTGTTATAGCTACTTGTGCTCCATTCTCCCTACTGGATTCACTTAAATTCTCTGAGACTAGTGTTTGGTTTCATCTTGGTGCCTTCATCTTTGTCTAACTTGGGATCATACACAGAGTGAGAACTTAGTAAATGTTTTCTATATGAATGAATTTTATTTTTACTTTACCCCATCATCAGTGGGAATAGGTGAGAAGAGAAATTGAAAGCATTTGCCCAACATTTCATTGCAACTCTATAAAAGGAAAGAATTCACTTAAGTCATCTCCCTACCCTAACCTAATTCCCCTGCAATTAGACTGTTTGGAAATGAATTTTCCATCCTCTGACCTTGTATATCACTTTGAAACCTCTCATAATCTTATCATATTTTATTTTGAATGGTAGTAAAAGACAGTTACCTTGGCTTAATAATAGCAATTCTTTTTCCAGGAGTCAGAATCCTTCATCTTCTCTCTCCTTTCCATCCCCACCCCCCTCCAAATTAGAGAACAAGTTGTTGGAATGCGGGCATTCCTACTTCCTTTGGTGAGCTTGATCTCACAGTAGGTTGTGAGGTGGTAAAGTGAGAGAATTCAGAGGAAACTGAGCAGAAGTTGGAGGTGGTGAAATATTAACATCAGGGCCACAGTATCTTGGATCTAGAGGTCAACTCTTTCATTCTACAGAGAGGAAGAAATTGAAGCTAAAGGTCATACTGAAGAAACTGAAACTCAAAAAGTAAAGTGCCTCCCAGGGCTATAGGGATAGAAGTGTCAGACTTTGGATCAGGAACCAAGTTGTTCTGACTTCAGAACCAATAAACCCTAAATATTGCCTTCCCAAATCAGCTTAGGGCTAATCCTTCCCCAGAGGCTTAGCCAAAAGTAAGAAAAATCACAGATTGGATTTTAGAGGTCATTTAATCAAGTGATCTTTATCTTGGTTTCTGTGAATTTGTTTTTTTATGTATTTTATTAAAAAATTATTTTGTAAACCTTTGAGTTTTATTTTACTCATTTAAAAACATTGTTCTGAAAAGGAGTTCATAAGGTCTGCCCAAATACCTAAAGCATCTGTGATATAGAAAAAAATAAGTGGCCTCAATTTGTTCTGCTGAAAAGGGAAGGAATTTGGTCAAGGTCATAAGATGAGTGAGAAGCAGAGCTGGAATTTGAACCTAGGTCTTTTGACTTCAAATTTAGTGTTCTTTTTATACCACTAGGTCTTTAGGATGCTCCCAATATGAGGTAAGAGAAATGGGGTTAAATAATTTTGGGGCAGACTCTGTATGGGAGTTTGGTCTTTGTATGGCTTAACCTAGGGTGAGGCATATAGAAAGTATTTAAGACACATGTACTCTAATATCCATGAAGTCTATGACTCTCATAAAAGGGTCTAATCTTTAGGGTTACTTTAGGGAGTAAATCAATCTCTCTAGGGTTCAATGGTTTGGTATGCTATTTTGTTGGAGGGAAAGACCAATGTAAGGAATTAGCAAGGCTGTCTCCTTTTGCTTTCAAACAACAGCCATTGTTTCCAAGACATTTTTGACTGGGATGAAGATTTGAAACAGTGTAGTATAGTAGTTATCTTGACTTTGCTATGGCCTTGGACAAAGTACCTGGATTCCTGTTTTCTCCTCTGTAGAATGAGGGGGTTGGAGTAGATGATCCCTGAGGTTCTTTCCAGCTCTATATCTCATGACTTCAAGATAGAACCCTATAATGAAATGAATATGGGGGAGGACTAGAAGAAAGAGGGTTGTCATGCCTGATATATTGGCATTTCAAGACAACTTAGGTTAACTATGGTAATTTTCTCAGTTGTTAACCCAACATCTTAGATATCAACAGACATTATAATAATATTGATCCCTTATATTTCTTTTTTGTTATTTCATTCATTCATTCATATTTCTATAGAAGAAACTCATAAAGTAAAATGTCTCCCAGGGCTATAGGGATAGAAGTGTCAGAGCTGGGGATCTGAATTCAGATTTCTTAGTTTTTAATTAATACTAAGATAGGAAGGGAAAAAAAGGGATAACAGTTGAAAGATATTTGAAACAGGGAGAATGGTTAGAATGGGGAGGAAGAAGGAGATAGATACTGCTTGAGAGGCATGATGCCTTTTTTTTCATTCATAATTGCAATGCCTCAGAACAAAAATGAGACAGTGTTAGGAGGGTCCTTGGAACATAGAATATCAGAGCTAGAAGGTCTCTTAGAATGTCAGAACTAGAAGGAACATTATAACAAAGAATATTTGGACTGAAAGGGAAATGGATATAGAACATAGAAAGAGAAGGAAGGATCCTTAATAATACAACTTTTTCACTTTTAAACAGACCCAGAAAGGTAAATACTTGCAGGGTCTATGTAGCTAATAGATTACAGAGCTGAAACTCAAACGCAGAGCTACTGATGTTGTGAAGGAATAACTCTCCTTGTCAGCTGTGGGTTCTAGGAAGTCTGCTGCAGATTCAGATCTATACCAAGCCTAGCTGGGGACAGCCTGTCAGCCTTTCCTTGGTGATTTAATTCTCCTAGGACTTTAGAAAGGGGTAGAAGGAAAGACAGGGTTCTTTAGGAACAATTTATTCTGTTGTTTTTCAGTTGTATCTGACTCTCCATGATTCCATTTGGGTTTTCCTGACAAAGATACTGGAGTGTTTTGCCATTTCCTTTTCCAGCTCATTTTACAGATGTAGAAACTGAGGTAAACAGGATTAGGTAACTTTACCAGGAGATCACACAACTAAGTGTCTAAAGTCAGAAAAACTCAGGAAGATGAGTGTTTTGGATTCTAAGCCCATATTTTCCCATTGAAAATCAGGACACAATCTGATGAGGTCTATTCATAGGATCATAGTTTTTAGAGCTGAAACATCATCTAGCCTATCTGCTCACTTTACAGATTAGGGACTTGAGGCCCAGAGATCTGGGTGATTTGCCCAAGATCACACATTCGGCAAACAAAAGAACATTGACTCCAGACTCATTTCTTCTTTCTTGTTTTGTAAGGAAGTTTTGTAAACTTCCATTTTCTTTAAATTAGTAAAGTTACTGTATAAGTATATCACAAAGCCATTTACCTCCCCAGGCAAAATCTGGCCTATGTCCTAGAATTCATTTTTAAAAAATGTTCCAAGTTTTGACACAAATAAAACCACATCCTGCATATTTTATAATGGGAGACCCATCTCAGGAGAACCCCACGTGTCAGAATCTGGATTCTGGCCAATTGATTTATCTCAAAAGTAATAGAGCCAAACTGCATCCCTCCCTGGCACATTCCAGACTTTTCCTAAAGTAGCCATAGTATCCATGGACTCAGAACAGAGAGGGCTCATAAAACCTAAGGCCATGAGTATATGCCCAAAACAAGTGTACTTGATTGTACAGTGGCATCCCTCTCCCATTCTGAGGTCACCTATTTGTTGAAGGGGTAAGGAGAGGGGTGGGAACAAATCATGGACCTGGAAGACAGGAGATCTGAATTTTCCTCTGAGCTGGGTCACTGCCTTCCTATGAGATTCTGAACAAGTAGTACATGGACACAGGCAAAGCATAGGTGGGAATCCCTGCCCTATCCACTAAATCAGATTTGAAGTCTGGTGACATGGATTCTAATCTTGGCTTTGATAGTTACTATCTTTGTGACAATGAGGAAATCATTGTACCTCCCTGGTTATGATAATTACCAACCTCAGATATGCTGAAAAGCATGCCATGGATCATAGATTTAGGAAAAAGTACAGGTGGATATCCAATGAACAGAGTGTCCAGGCCTGGAGTCCAGAAGACTCATCTCCCTGTATTCAAATCTGGCCTCAGATACTAGTTGTGTGATCCTGAACAAATCACTTAAGTCTGTTTGCTTCAGTTTCATCATGTGTAAAATGGATTGGAGAAGGAAATGGCAAATCCCTCTAGTATCTTTGCAAAGAAAATCCCAAATGAGGGTCATGAAGAGTTAGACATGATTGAAATGACTGAAAAATAAAAATAGGTATACATGTTGTCTTTTATGGAATATAAGCTCTTGGAAGACAGGATCCATTTCATTTTTGTCTTTGGATCCCCAGTACCTAACAGTTCATAATATTTAGTGAATACTTATAAACATTTGTTACTTCATTTTAATTTCTTGGTGCCCTATGGTAGGGACCTAGGGTCTAAAGAAGGTCAGAGAGAGAAATATATTGCAATAATGTTCTTAGTCCAGAAAGTGTTAGGTTCAGGGAAGAGACTGAGACTAAGGGTTTCTATTTCTTCAATGAGCACTTCCCCTTTCTTCTCATTTCCTGCCTCTGTACCCCTACCCTCCAAACTGCAGGTCAAGAGTTGACAAAACTAAGAAATCACAATATTTAATAAGAATTTTCTAAATTTCACAGAAAAAGTCAATATGTGTAGAATAGAGTCAAAGACTTGGGTAATAGGATCTAAGCAAATATGAGGCAAATTGTCTTGTGTAATTTTTAAGAACTTAAGATAAATGTATGGTAGTTTGTCAATATCCTTTCTTGAATACATCAGCTAGAATGGAACTCAGTCACAGATGCCATGGGTCCTATTTTCCTCTTCTGTAAAATGTATATAGGAATTCCTATCTTGCCTCTTCCTGAGAAATCATGACGTTCCAGGATTATATTGCTTAGGCAGGCATTTGGAGGGGTATGTCCTTGGGAATATGTCCATTCTGTCCAATGAGCTTCTTTTCACTTTCATCTTTGGCTTGCCATCCTTCAAGAACTAAGGTTGGCCTTCTGTGGTGCCTCACTGAGAATCAAGAATAGATGAACCCCTCAGTTCTTTTTCATGTTCCACATACATATTATGACTTAAAAGTATATTTTGAGCAAACTAGAGTAGTGACACATGCAACTTTTATCCTGGCTTTTAAGACTCTCCACACATTACTTCTACTGTCTGATTTCAACTTCATGACCCTTTGTATCATCTATACTTGGGCCACACTGAATTCCTCACTCTCTCTTTTTAAGTCCTTCTCCATTTTTCTATCCCCATGCTTTTGTTTATGATTATATTTCTTCATGGAATAAAGCACAGTTTGAAAGCCACCTTTCCCAGGAAGCCTTCCTGATTTCCAGAATGATTTATACTTCTATGCACATCTCACATTCTTCTTTGTGCCATAGTTATTTGAATACATGTCTTATCTCCCCTGTCAGATTATAGAAACTTAAAGGCAGAACAGTGAGGAGAGAACAAGAAAAAGGGAAGTGAATAGGAAGTTCCCCTTGAAAAAGCATGGTCTGTGAGACAGGAAACCTAAGTTTGAGTCCTAGGCTCCTCAATTTACTAGCTGTCTGACTTTTGACATTTCTTTAACCTAAACTTCAATTTCCTAATCTGTAAAATGAGAAAGTTGGACTAGATCAGAAGTTCTTCCATATGTTATCTTTTTATTTTAAATTTAATATTTTCAATGAACAAAAATCTATTTTAATCCCTCTTGCCTTCCCTTGTTGGACAAAAGAAAAACAAGTCATCCCTTATAACAAATAGACATAATCAAGCAAAACTAATTCCTGCATTGACTATACTTCTACAAAATGTGTCCATATGCACTGTAAGTCTATCACTTGTCTGTCAGGAGATAGGTAACCTGATTTATCATGGATTCTCTGTCCTCTGGAATTGTGACTGATTGTTGTACTGATCAGTCTTTACAATGATGTTCTTATTTGTATAAATTATTCTCTTGATTTTTCACATTTCACACTACATCAGTTCATAAAAATCTTCCTAGGTTTTTCTGAATCCATTCCCTTCATCATTTCTTACAGTACAGTAGTATTCTAAGACATTTATATACCATAATTTGTTCAGCCATTCCACAATTGATGGGCATTACTTTAAGTTCCAATTCTTTGTTACCACATTAAAAGGTACTAAAATTAGTTTTGTACATTTGCAGCCTTTTCCTCTTTCTATATAAATCAGAGGTTCTCAACCTGGAGCCTATGTACACCTTCTCACCATCATATTTTAAATGAATAGAATAAAATTAAGTGGGATTACAAAGGAAACCAATTATTCTGAAATACAGTTAACAAAATACTAATTTTTGTGGTTCAGAATTCTTGGAGTTAATTTTTAAGGTTCTTTCTATATTCTATAGTATAACATAGAACTGGGGGAGGAAGGGACATCAGAGATCATCTAGTCTATCTTATTTTATAAATGAGGAAACTAAGGCCCAGGGAGAGAAATTACCTATCCAATGTATCAAACATGTATCTCCCATTAGAATTTGAACCCCGGTCCTACAACTCTGAACTTCAGTTCTTATCATGACTCTAAGCTATGTATCTTTGAGCAAATTACTTCAACTCTCTTAACCTCACATTCTCCTCTGCAAAATAAATGAAAGAGGCAAAACCAGGATTCAACCCCCAAATTCTTTTGATTCCAAAATAGATACTCTTTTTAGTGCCCCACAAGGAGGGAAGAAATAAGTATTTATTAATTGCCTACTATATGCTAGGCACTTGAAAAATATCTCATTTGATGAGCATATCCTTTGACACAGAAATACCACTACTGGGTCTATACCCTGAAGAGATGATGAAAAAGGGTAAAATCTTCACTTGTACAAAAATATTCATAGCAGCCCTGTCTGTGGTGGCAAAGAACTGGAAATCAAGTAAATGTCCTTCAATTGGGGAATGGCTTAGCAAACTGTGGTATATGTATGTATGTCATGGAACACTATTGTTCTATTAGAAACCAGGAGGAACGGGAATTCAGGGAAGCCTGGAGGGATTTGCATGAACTGATGCTGAGTGAGATGAGCAGAACCAAAAAAATACTATACACTCTAACAGCAACATGGGGGTGATGATTAACCTTGATGGACACGCTCATTCCATCAGTGCAACAATCAGGGACAATTTGGGGCTGTCTGCAATGGAGAATACCATCTGTATTCATATAAAGAGCTGTGGAGTTTGAACAAAGTTCAAGGACTATTCCCTTTAATTTAGGGAAAAGAAACCCAGATATCTTATTGTCTGATCTTGTTATCACTTATACTTTTGGTTTCTTCCTTAAGGATATTATTTCTCTCTCACCACACTCAATTTGGATCAATGCACATCATGGAAACAGGGTAAAGACTGACAGATTGCTTTCCGTTGCAGGGAGGGAAGTGAGATGGGGGGGGGGGGGATTGTAAAACTCAAATAAAATCTTTAATAAAAAAAGAAAGTTTGTTTATTTGTCACAATAATTATACCCTATAGTCTGGCAAAGTATTGTCTACTAGATATTCAATTGCACATTGAAGTGTAAATCATCAAATAAACAAACCTTTGAACATCAAAAAAAAAATATCTCATTTGAGCCTCCCAAGCATCCTTTGAAGTAGAGGATAATATGATTACCATATTACATTTGAGAAAACTGGGACAAGCAGAGTTTAAATGATTTCAAAGAAGTGTCTGAGCTTGAATTTGAACTCAGGTTCCTGAGACCAGGTTCACTTAGGCGCCTTGAAACAATCACAAGTGATTCAAGTTCATCTCTAGGAAGATAACTAGAGTAACAAATGAAAGCTGACTTGGCTAGATGAACTAATGGAGGCAGGGAGACCAATGAGGAGGCTGTTTATTACCAGAATTAAGGGAGAGGTAATAAGGACCATTGTTAGGGAGGCTGCTGTGGGACCAGATAACATGAGTTCAAGTAGCACATAGACAGAATTGACCTAACTGATGTAAAGTTGTTACTTGACTAAGGAAGAGGAAGGAGTCAAAGTACCCTAACATTACATTTATCAATATATTTTACTACAAAGCCCTATCAATAGAAATAGGGAAGTTAAGGAAGATAAACTGTTTTCAGGGAAGGAAATGATAAATCAAATTTTAGTTATGCTTTCTAGAAAAGAGGTACATCAGTTATCTATTGAAATTTATAGATTAAAAAATCTGGCCAAGGCTATATCTGAAACAAATGACAGAATAAAGAGATTGGACTCAATGGGGAGGAAGAAGAGAAGGATGATGATTCAATTTTTACGCTTTAAAGTTTACAAGGTACTTTCCTCATCATGACCCCAAGAGGTGGGAAATGGGATCATTTTCCTGATCATTTTCTTGATAGGACACTGAGGCTCAGATCTCATTGCAAGCATTAGTAGGAGCCAAAAATTTCTAAGGGACCTTCCAGCTATCATAATTATATATAATAATATATAATAATTATAAATAAAGCATAAATAAATGTAATATATCTTTACAAAGCACCCCCACACATACATTATTCCCATGATCTTCACAATAGCCATATAAAAATATTGGGCAGAGGTTATTATCTATTCTAATAGGTAGGTAAATTGAGCCAGAGAGAAGGTGGGTCAGTGGTTTGTTTTTGTGAATTAACTTGTCCTTGACTCCCCAGTTATCTTTTTGATCTAACTTCTAGGCTGCTCCTTAAGTCCAAGTGATCATTCTCCCCTCTGCTTATGAATTTTCTCTCTCTTCCAGGGAACATTAAGAGTCTGAGGAAATAGTGGACATAACAACAACCTTCCTCTCTGGCAGTATTTGTTATTTACTGGGCAAATGGCTTAAACTCTGGACCTCATTTTCTCATCTATAAAGTGAAGGGATTAGTCTAAATGACTTCAAACGTTCCTTTCAGTTCTAAATCTATGGTCCTGGTTTTAGTCTAGTCTATAAATAGACGAAGAGTGAATGGGTATGGTGTGGTTTGAGGGAAGCCTTCTTTCTCCAGAAAATGCCTTTTGCTAACCTTCCCCAGCACCTGAAAGAACCTCATTCATACATCATAAAATATTACTGTTTCATTTGGTAACTGATTTTGGTCTGATAACCACATGGTGAATGATGAAAAGAACTTTTAATTGGTTTCTGAGTTGGAACTGGATTGCCTTCAAAAGGAACCTACTAAAATTGCCTTTCCTTCTAACTGATTGACTGCTTTGGAGTGAGGGGCAAGGACTGCTGTAGAACTTTCAATGGAGAAATTGGCCATGGACATTGACATTGATATTGCTGCTGTCTATGGTGTAATTATGCTTTCTTGCCTTAGATAAAGGAACTTTGGAGATGGCTATGAACTTGTGAACTTTGAAAGATTGCAATGGTGAGCTTCCCCTTACTCAGCCTCTTCATAGTAAAGAGTCACAGAAAAGATAAGGTGATTGGGCTTGAAGTCAGTAACCCTGATTTCAAGTCCTATTGAACCTTGGGGAAGTCTCTTCTTCTGTCTAGGCCTCATTTTCTTGCTATGGAAATAGAGATGACAAGGTCAATATTCTAAGGACCCATTCAGAAATCTATGAACTGAAACCCATGTCCATATTGGAGTGTGTAGCTAGCCAAATCCACCAACACAAGAAATCTAGACAAGTAGTGGATTAACCATACCTACTAACACACTGGACTTTACAAGCAAGGGAATGACTCTGCCCCTTGACCAAGCCAAAGGGGACATGTTCTATAACATTTCATCTTGCATATTTATCATAAATTTAACTTAAACAATTCTTTTGGATTGATGTCTCCAATTGCCTCTCCTGTCTGTTAATTCCTTCAAGAGAGAACCCTCTGAGCTGAATGGGTCCTTAGAATATTGATTATCAATGCTGAACTTTATTTTTTATTTTAAAATTTCATTTATTTATTTATTTTAATGTTGAACTTTAAAGGCTATCTAGTCAAACCCTCTCTATAGCAGGAAAATGAGGTTTAGAGAGAGGAAGAGACTTCCCCAAGGTTCAACAGGACTTGAAATCAGGGATGTTGACTTCAAGCCCAATATATGTTCCATTATATCAGCTTATCTTTTCTGTGACTCTATACCATGAAAAGGCAGAGTAAAGGGGGAAAAAATCCTATCAGAGACCACTTGTGGTCCCTTTTCCAAGAACTTCCTATTCTGCATGGCTCCTAAGATCTTCAGTAGTGCCTGACATTTAGATTTTACATTTGGAAGCCATCTAACAAAATATGTACAAACATAAAGGACTGAACACATAAACAGTTAATACAATTTTTTCTACTAGTTCGATCTCTCTGTGTATCATGGAACCAGAGTAGGGTTGAAGGCTCCCACAAGAGGAAAGTACTCAGAGTTCATAGGTCCTGTGATTGGACTTATATAGTACCTTTAGGCTTATAATATTACCTGGGTTCAAATCCCACTTCAGATGCTCACTAGCTGAGTGATTCTGGGTAATCCCATAATGATTCTGGATTTCAGTTTCCTCATTTGTTAAATAAAAGGGTTGTATGTGATGATCTTTAAGGTACCTTCTACCTTGAAATCAGTGAATTCAATTTATGTCCATGACATGATCCCCCACCCTTGGAGAGGAAATCCAGGCAAATTTTCCTTCTGGAGAGCCCCACCTTCCCAAGGACTTGTATACTGTTTTCCACTTATAGCACTAGTCTGTCCACTAGAAGGGAAAAGGTCAATAGAAACCTTTCTTCTGATACAATTACAAAGTGCACACAATTCACAGGACTAATAAAAGGCAAGGTCGGGGGCTGAGATTCACCCTAATATAAAAGGGGCAGATCCCCTGACTACACAATGTATACATATGCAAGAGATGGTGGAGATGAATTGGTCCAGTGTCCCTTCCTCTCTCTTCTCTCCTGGAGACATCTGATATCCTTCTGCATCTTCTGAATCTGTTCCATCTCAAGTGACTTGTTGAGACCTTCTCTTTTGGTACAGAAAGTGCTTAACATTTTACTCATATCAATACACATGTTTTCATCATAAGACAATAATATCCTGGAGCTTAATACAATGTATATTTTGCCTTACTGCAAGTTGACATACTTATACTTCCATAACTGTTTCACCACATGAATAAACTTGTTGAGAATTATCACATTAACATAAGCTTGTAACATTTACATTTAACAATCATATTAGAACATATGGTTTAAAAATAAAAACAGTCTTAATCTTTTGCTCCCATTACAATAATGACTCAGGGGTGGCCAGGTGGCACAATGGATAGAGCACCAGCTCTGGAGTCAGGAGTACCTGAGTTCAAATCTGGCCTCAGACACTTAATAATTACCTAGCTGTGTGGCCTTGGGCAAGCCACTTAACCCCATTGCCTTGCAAAAAATAAATAAGTAAATAATAATAAAAAAAAATACAATGATGACTCAAGTATCCTTAACCAAATTGAATTTTTTCCAAAATATTCCCAAATAAGCCATAGATTTTCCTTTTCTCCCTGATGTACTTATCTGATTCACATTCCTTTTCTTAAGCTAGACCTTGAAACTGTAATTATCCTAAAAACTTCTAATTCTTCTTTATACCTAAATATTCCCTCTAACATAAAAATTAGGGAATCTTAATTTCTATCCAAACACATAGCTGATAGCAAGTGTCAGAGTCACACACCTAACCTATCTAGCTATTATATCCAATTGACTTAAAATTTCTTTATCTGGTTTGCTTAAAGAGCTTACTATAAAGATCAGGTCAACAAAGGAAAATTCCTTTATAGATATAATTTTTGAATGTCAGTATCCAGGTAGAGTCATGTGGGTAGTCAATTGTCTTAGGCCAGATTTATTCTACCAGATGAAACATTATCTAAATGTCACATTTGGGGAAATCAAGTCAAAAAGGTCCAATCTCAGGTCACACTGAAAAATAGCCCCTTCAACTGCTTATCCCTGTCACCTGAAATCTTCAGCTCATTGGCTTCCTTGACTCCAACAACACATTGGCCCAATAACACTTCCTTTTTACTGACCATCCTGGTATCAGACATAAAAAAAGAAATTGATTAAATGTCCAGTGATCTAAAATAGTAATTTTACCTAATTAGAACTTCAGGTGATTCCAATTCACTACATTCCAATTATAGTCTTGATGGGGTCCCAATTAGTGAATCCCCTATTTAAAGCTCTGAGTGTCCTTCCTGGGTCCTTACTAAAAACCAGAAATTCTAACTATGACTAGCCCTACTTGCCTCATCTCCTTCCTCATACTGATCTCCAGACCCACATTCCTTTGTCTGAAATCGTATCTGTTCTATCTCTATATAAAGATGGTTTATCATTCCCCTTGGCTAGGAGACCCTTCCTTCTATCCTGTTGTATTATACAACAAATCAACACCTCCTTTGGCTAAGAGATTGCTTATCATCTCCTAAATTCTCACATAATAATCAACTAAATGTTGTCACAGAAAAGCCTCAGATGATCTTTCCTGTGTTTATCTTTCTCATTTTACATAGGTGTTTTTACTTCAAAGCAAATAACCTGTTTAACTACTAGCTATATTCAAAATACAAATTATTACTTTCAGAATTCTTTGAAACCATTAGAGTATCTCAGGTGACTTTCACTATAACAAAAGAGCAGTAAAAATACCACATGAATTACTAGATCATACAAAACAATCTTTCCATTATTACATTATACATGAACCCACAGATAAATACCATTTGTTATATAGTTTAAATTTCAGAGATCCCAGAAGAGGTCATAATTTTTGATATTTCCCTTATTACCCCTTCAAAGTAATCACATGCTAATTCTAGGCTTTAACATTACAACAGGCAACCAAATAATTGTAAATATAATTTCTATGCAATTACAAAAGAATATCACATAACTGATAAACAAATTTTACTCATCAATAAGTTACCTTACAGTGGGACCACACAATTGCTATTTGTTCAGTCATCCTTCAGAGTCCCCCACATCAACTGTCTACAGTTACAATGAGAGAAGTCCACATTCTTGACTTCTTTAAAATTAAACATACATTTTTGTTTTATATGTTCATTTATTCAGATCCTGCAAGAATCCACTCTCATATATATGATACATTTAAAACCCCAGTGTAATTCTTATTTATGTTATAAATGCTAGGCAATTTTAATACATTTTTTTATTTTCAAATAACAGATGTTAAGTAGATTTTACTTTTAGTCTCACACATATATATATATACACACACACAAATATATTCCTTTTCATAAATATGTGATAAGACAAAATTATTATAATTTTTCCTCTTTCATCAACAAAAGAGCACTCACATTCCAAAACTCCATCCAAAAATGATACAATTATTATCATTACTAGGATTAACATTAAAATAAATTAGAGAATTAATGAGCCCTCTCCATAAATGTCCTTCACAAAATTCTTTCCTCTCTTGTGTTTTCTTTTTTTCCCCAAAAGAAATCAGTATATATCCCTGATAGCATAATTATATATTATTCAATATCATTGATAGACTTCCCAGCTTCTTCACATACAATAACAGAATTATATATTTTTCTTATTAGTAATAGTATTACTTTCCTTTAACTCAAAAGTGTTTCAATAGAATTAAAAATCCCAAACCAATTTAACAATCTAGATTATTTAATTCCTCCCATTCTGTACAAGTTTTGTTGGAATGTAACAACACTGAGACCCCTCTTTTAAAATTCTCAGAGTGATTCCCAAAACTCCAATTCAGAAATGGGTTAATTTTAAAAAACAGAGTGAGGGTCAGGAGTACAGACCTTTTAGGCCATGTGACCAGGGCAGAGGCATTCATTAAACATGATTTCCTTTCAGTAAGCCTGTCTCCTAACCCCTGGTTTTTATGTTTTTTTCCTTTCCCGACTACATGCCACCTCTCCTGCCCCCCTCTCACTCCCCCCACTTCATGGTTGGGGTACTCCTCCTTCTGAACTCAGTTTAGAGTTAAAGTCTTAATAAGATGGCAGATGGAATCTAACTACCATGTGTGCAACTCCCACCCTCTTCCCCCAACCCAGGGAGAAAACATGGAGTCTTTCCCAGACAGTCATAAGAAATCTTCCCTCCTATAATCATTTCCCTACAATTCATTATCTTCTAAATTCTCCTTTTTTCTATAAGTCTCCTTCCTCTCTCATTTCCAGTGCTGCTCAGAGGGGAGGGGTAAGCTCCATGAGGGAGATACCAGAGGCTGCAGATTGTCCTCCCCCCACCCCCCCCCAGAACTCTTTGACTCAATTCTCAGGTTCCCCCACAGGTTAAAACTTAGACTAGATCCCCAGACCCAGAAATAACTCAAGACCATTTACACAAGACAGAACATAGATTCAAAGACACCTGAGGGACCATACACACTCACACATACACATAATACCAGCTTCCTTCCTTCCAGTTTCTGGCCATGAGACACCCTGGCCTTCTATGTCCAGCTGGCAAATTTCTCTATGGTGGACTTTAATTTTTTTGGGGAAATTCCTGGAAAGGGAACCCAAAATCCCCCTCTCTCCCTTCGGGGACCCTATTATTCCCTAATCCTCTGGCTTCTCCTTCAGGATAGATCTCCTGCCTGGTGAACTTCTCAACCAACCAGGGTTGGCCACCACCCCACCATCCTGGAGATCACCCCTTACTGATTGTTGTCTTACCCCCGGACATTTTAATCACTTGGCTCCAAACCTGGGTGAGTCTTCCCAGAAATCTCTGAGATATTTCTCCTGCAGAGATCACCAAGTAAGTGTGCTTGAAATCAAACTGTTTGCACATGCTATTTTCTTGTGTTCTTCTGGGAAAATTTTGAAAAAATTTACATTATATCCTGAGGAGCCCCCAAATTGTTACAAATGGACTAAAATGGTCTTTTATTAAGACATCCTAAGGAAAGAGGGACCCAAATCCTGGAAATGCTAGGTCTTATATGCACTTTGAAAGACTAGTTCCTCCTCCTTCATGCCAATCATTGCCGGGGGTCACAATCTAATTGATACATTCCCCCCATACACTTTCCCCACCCTGCTCATTATGCTAATGAGCATAGGGAAGGAAACAGTAATCTTGAACATGAGCAAAGGAGAAGGATGCAGACCCTAGGTTAACTCAGAACTAGGTGGGGAAGACCTGATTAAATCTCAGGTTTTGATCAGGTTTAGGCTAAGTCTTTTAAAAGTCTTACACTCACATACCTGCCCATGGGCACCAATACAGGCAGACCATAGTCTTTGTAATGTAAACTAACAATCTTCTTTTACATTCTTGTGGGACCCTAACACCCCCATATTCATTACATGCTCCATCTTGGCTATTTATTGATCTTTCCTTCTAGGGGCTAGTGTACCTATCTATAAAATGGGGAGTCTCCCTCACAGAACTGTTATACAGATCCAAAAAGGTAACAAATGGGAAGCAGATCACAATCAGCTAGATTCACAAGGCAATCTTTTTGTCTTTCTAAGGTATAGGTATTATTGTTGTTACATTATGATGTCATGAGATTATGGGAGAAATCTGGATAATTTTCTAAAATTTTCCCTGTTTTATGTTGAGTCATAGCCATAATGGAAATGTCACATTTCAACAGAATAATAACCCATTCAGAGACTCCTAAGTTCCAGGAAAGCAATATGAGGTCAGTGGGCACCTGGGAGAGGCAAAGACAGGTGCTACAGAAAGCAGTAGCACTGCAGAAAGAGGAGGCTGAGGATAGCACTTGAAGCTTGCTTGCATCTAGCCCTGATGAAGGAACCAATGGACCCCAAGCCATTAGTAGATTGAAGTTCAGCATGATCATTGTCTTTAAGTACTTTAAGAGTCCTCAAATAGAAGAGGCATTAGGCTTGGTCAGCTTGCCTCAGAGGGCAGAATTAAAAATAGTGAGTGGTACTTGTTGAGACAGATTTTAATTTGAAGTCAGGAACAACATAGTTGTACATAAAAGGATTGCACTGCCTTGAGAGACAATATTTTCCCTTTCAAGGAAGACCTCTGAGATTCTCTGATTGTGAAACAGACTCTTGTGAAACAGTGCTGATTCCTGGCCTTTGAGTATCCATCTGACTTGAAATAGGGAATGAATATATGACAAAAGCACTTATTAAGTGCTTACTATGTAGAAAGCACTATTCTAAGTACTGAGGATACAAATAAAAAGAGAGATAATCCCTTTCTTTAAGGAGCTTGTATCTAATACTAAACAACTCTATTTATATAGTTCTTATCAGGCATTTTGCTTAAGTGATTCATGATTACCATCTCCTTTGAGCCTTTAAATAAGCTTAGGAGGTAAATTCTATTTTGTCCTTATTTTATGGTGAGAAACCTGAAACAAAAGGAAATTAAGTGACCAGTCACACAGCTTGTAAGTGCCTGAGGCCAGACCTGATTTGAGTTTTTCTGCTTCTAAGTCCAATGATCTATCCAGTGGACCACCTATCTGCCTCAATATCTAATAGGAAAAGATTACACATATAGAGGAATGGTCCCTATTGAAGGAATTTTTGATCTGAGAAGTCAAATGATAATTTGATGTATATCACATGTCAAGAACGGGGAAGCACAAGGAAAGATGCAATATATCTTCTCTTGTTCATTCACACAGTATAGTGTAAAGAGTACCAGTCTTTCTATAGTCATTCCCCTGGATTCAGCTAGGATATCTGCTACCCACTCAGTGTGTAAACTCAAGGCAAATAATTTCCTTCCTCTGGGCATTAGTTTACTCTTTTGTAAAATGAGAGGTTGAGACTAAATAAATTTTCTCTAACCATTGGTTTGGCTACATCCCATAAATTTTGATATGTTGTCTCATTGTTGTTATTCTTTTTAATGAAATTATTGATTTAATTTTATGATTTATTCTTTGACCCACCTATTCTTTAGGATTAGACTGTTTAGCTTCCAATTAATTTTTAATCTATCTTTCCCACTGCTCTTTATTGAATGTAATTTTTATAGCATTATAATTAAAAATGAATGCATTTAATATCTATAACTTTCTATATTTTATTTTGAGGATTTTATGTCCTAATACATGACCATTTTTTTGTGTAGGTGCCATATAAGAAAAAAGGCACATTCCTTCCTATCCCCATTCAATTTTCTGAGGTCTGTCACATCTAAATTTTCTAAAATTCTATTCACCTCCTTAATTTCTTGTTTATTTTGTGGTTAGATTTATCTGTTTCTGAAAGGGGAAAGTCAAGGTCCCCCACTAATATAGTTTTGCTATCTGTTTCCTCCTGTAACTTGCTTAATTTCTCCTTTAAGAATTTAGATGCTATACTACTTGCATTTATATTTACTATTATTTCATTATTTAAGGTACCTTTTTAGTAAAATGTAGTTTATCTCTTTCAATTAGATCTATTTTTGCTTTTGCTTAGTCTGAGATCATGATTGCTAACCCTGCTTTCTTTTACTTTAGCTGAAGCATAATCTATTCTGTCTCAGTCCTGTATCATTATTTTCTGTGAATGTCTCTGTTTTAAATGTGTTTTTTTTGTAAATACTGTATTGTATGATTCTATTTTTTAATCCATTCCACTATCTGATTCTACTTCATGGGAGAGCTTAATCCATTTACATTCAAAATTGTGATTACTATGTACTTATCTCCATTCTATTTTTCCTCCTGTTTATTCTCTCTTCTTTCAACTTTTCCCTCCTCACCAGGACCACCACTTTCCCCAATTTCTTCACCCTTCTCTCAGTTTCACACTAATTATTCCTACTTCTCTGTAGGGTAAGATAGATTTCTATACCTAACTTGTTATTTCCTCTTTGAGCCAGTGTTTATGATGGTAAGGTTCAAGAATCCACTATCCTATCCTCACATTTTCCCCTCCACTGTAATGTCTTTTGCATTTCTTCATGTGAGATAATTTACCCCATTCTGCCTCTCCCTTCCTTTTGCTCCCAATGTAATCCTCTTTTTCACTCCTTAATTTTTTATATCATTCCTTTGAAGTAATCTTATACCTTCACTCTCTGTCTATAAACATATATATGTATATTATATATATATTCTGACTGCACTAATAATGCTACAAGTTTTAAAATTATAAATATCATCTTCCTGAGTAGGGATGCAAACAGTTTAACCTTATTGAATCTCTTATTTTTTTTTCTCTTTTTACCTTAAGCTTCTCTTGAATCTTGAAATTGGAAATCAAATTTTCTGTTCTGTTCTGTTCTGATCTTTTCATCAGAAAAACTCTAAAGCCTTCTATTTCATTGAATGAACACTTTCTCCTTTAAGGACCATGCTCTGTTTCTTTAGGTAGGTGATATTTGGTTGTAGTGCTAGCTCCTTTACCTTCTGGAATGCCCCTCCATCCTTTCATGTCAAATCTGCCTAATCCTGTTCAATTTTGATTGTGACTCCCCAGCATTTGAATTGTTTCTTATTGGATACAGACAATATTTTCTCCTTGCTCACGGGGATCTGGAATTTGGCTATAATGATCCTGATAGTTTTCATTTTGGGGTATCTTTCTGGAGATGATTAATGGATTCTTTCAATTTCTACTTTGCCCTCTGGTTCTAGGATATCAGGGCAGTTTACTTTGGTAATTTCTTAAAGTCTGATGTCCAGTTTCTTTTTTTGATCATGACTTTTCAATAGTCCAATAATTCTTATATTATCTTACTTGTCTCTATTTTTCCAGATTGGTTGTTTTTCCAATAGATATTTCACATTTTGTTCTATTTTTTATTCTTTTGATTTTATTTGGTTAATTCACAATGTCTCATAGAGTCTTTAGCTTCCACTTGCTCATTTTTAAGGAATTATTTTCTTTAGTTAGCTTTTGTTCTTCCTTTTTCATTCACCAATTCTACTTTTGAAGGACTTGATTTCTTTTTGCAAGCTTGCATCATTCAATTTCTTTTCCCGGTTTTTCTTCTACCTCTCTTATTTGATTTTTAAACTGTTTTTTGAACTCTTCCAGGAAATCTTTCTGGGCTTGAGAGGAGTTCACATTTTTCTTTAAGGTTTTACATGTAAGTATCTTAACTTTTTTGTCCTCCTATGAGTTTGTGTCTTGATCTCCCCTGTTGTCATAATAACTTTCTATGGTCAGATTTTTTTTCATTTTATTTTGTTTTTAACTCATTTTTTCCAGTTTATTTTGTTACTTTGAAAGTTGAACTCTACTCCTTGAGTGGAAGAGGACTGTTTCAAGCTTCTTATAATGGTCATTGCTGGCCCTGGCTGTTTGTCTGATGTTGTATTGATGTTGCTCTGAAGGCTGAGTAGGACCTTGCTCTGTTCTAGTGTTTAATGGGTCTAGTGATTCTCTTGGTACTATTCTGAGGAAAGCAGATGGTAGGGTGACTGATGCTGTGTGGTGCTGAGGGTATTTGCTGAGATCCGCTGAATGGATGCTGGGGCTGGCATTGGCATCTTATTGTTCTCCTGGTGCTGAGATATATATGGAGGACCCTTCTTTGCCACAAGGACTTGTCTAATGTTGCAATGAGAGAAGGGTAGTGGTGGGACCAGATTTCTGTCTTGGTGACTTTCTCTAGGACTCAAGGCACCCTGCTGGCTTGCTAAAAGCAGGGTCTGTGGTGGTTTGCCAGGGCACTGCCTGTCCTGAGATATGCTCCCTGTTAACCCTAACTAGACTCACCTTTCCTGCTGACCTTCCAAGTTGTCTTGGTTAGAAATTATTTCACCCCATCTTTTTGTTGGTTTTGCTGTTCCAGAATTTGTTTGAGGTAGCTATTTTATTGTTGTTTTGAGGTGAATATGGGAGAGTTCAGTTGATTTCCTGCTTACTTTACCATCTTGGTTCCTGTAAAGGGTCTTAGTGTAGATTTTGAGATGATTTCATTGTTCAGCCTTCAGTTCTACGGAATGCTAAAAAAAATGAAACTTTTATGGTTGGAGCCTGTTATTGAGAGTATACATAATGATAATAACTAACATTTAGATAGTTATTTAAGGTTTATAAAGTTCTTTAAATATATTATTTCACTTGACACAACTCTGTGAGGAATATGTGGGGCATATTATCTCATTTTATAGATGAGAAAAAAATTAAGACAAGAATGATAAAGTAATTTGAGTGAAATTAAACAGTTAGTGGTGAAGTAGGATTTGAACCCAGCTATTCCTAAAGTCAAGTCTAACATATTAGTCACTGCATCACCTAGTCATCTCATTTAGGAAAAAAATATGTCTGCATGAAGCATCTTAGCTGGAAGTTATCTTTTAGGGAGAAGGATAAAACTCATGGGACTAGTTGCTCCCATTTTTAGAAGACAATACTGCTGAGAATAGGCTCATCAATTCCTTATTCACTGAAGTCCTCTGTTCTTAGGCTGATTCCAGTTTGCATATTTTGAAAAAACTGGGTTAATGCTTCATCAAGCAGTCAGATAGGAGTGTAGATGATTCTAGGCAGCCCATCTCTGTCACTGGAGAAAGCATTTAAATCATTCATATCATCATTACCTACTCCATGCCAGAGCTTTGAGGAATATGGTTTGTTAACCTTAAAGTCCTATTCAAAAGTACCATGTATTACTACAGAAATAATATTATAACATTGTTATTATGAATCTTTGCTAAGATCTTGCCCTAGTGTCTCATTGTTGCATGGGTAGGGGGAGAGAGAGAATGGTGAGATACAATTAAATTCTGGTTCCAAATCCAGAGTTCTTTTCACTTCACCATGTTGACCCTTTGGTCCTCATAGGACAGAAACATAGATCACCACTGGTCTACACTTGGAGCCTTTATGCTTACAGAATTCATTCACTCATTCATCCAATATGAAGCCATGCAAGGTACTCATGAATTAAGTGCTCATGAAGAGCAGACAAAGGCACCTAGTATAAATAAAAAATAGATCTTCTATTAAATTAGTTCATGTAGATGGGAATTTTTATGAATTTATGGGTACAAACCATTTCTCATTAACCATGGTGAAACTAATGATGGTATTTTATTATAGGATGCCATACAAGTTTATAAAAAGCTCATGGAACTGGAAAGATAGACTAAAAATTAATTGGAAGTTAAATACACTAATCTAAAGAATAAGCGGATCAAATAACAAATCAAAGGAGCAATCAATGATTTCATCAAAGAGAATGACAATAATGAGACAAAATACCAAAAGTTATAGGATATAGGCAAAGCAGTTAGGTAGAATTTTATTTCTCTAAATGTATATATTAATAAAATAAAGAGCAGATTAATGAATTTGGCATGCAACTAAAAAAACTTAAAACTCCCCAATTAAATACCAAATTAGAAATCCTAAAAATCAAAGGAGAGATGAATAAAACTGAAAGCAAGAAAACTATTGAATTAGTAAATAAAACTAATAATTAGTTTTATGAAAGAAAAACTCAGCAAAATAGCTAAACCTTTGGTTAATTTGATTAAAAATAAGAAAGAAGAAAAAAAGAAATTGAACAAGCCATCAATGTACTCCATAAAAAAAAAATCTCTAGGGCCAGATGGATTCCCAAGTGAATTCTGTCAAACAATTAAAGAACAATTAATTCTCATACCATATAAACTATTTGGAAAAATAGGTGAAGTTCTATCAAATTCTTCTTATGATGCAAATTTGGTACTGATACCAGGAAGAGCCAAAACTAAAAAAAAAAAAAGAAAATTACAGACCAATTTTCCTAATGAATATTGATGCAAGTCTTTTAAACTTAAATTGGGATACTTTCCACTACATAATTTTGTCTCTATTGATGGTGATCTGAGAACAAGCAGGGTAGAGGGAATACTGGATGTAAAACCAAGAAAGCCTGGGTTTGAATCTCAATTGTGCTTTCTACCATGCATTCTCCTTTTCTGGGAAGGTCTATTCCCTTCTGTATAAAAAAGAAGGAATTGGACTAATGATATTCAAAGGTCAATTCTGGCACTAAATCCTAAGATGATGCTGTCTGAAGGCTGGCTTGCTGTTTTTCACATCATCTTCTAAAGAGAGATGCAGGAGAAAAACCTCAACCAATTTTTAAAAAAAGTACAGCTTTTCTGCCTGTAGTCTATTACCCCATGGGTAATAGAGAAAGTATATCTTTCCTTGGGCATCAGAGGAATTGAACAAACTAAGCTCAGCACCCCTGGTGTTCTCCCCCCACTTTCCACTGCTCCCCCTTCCTCCCAATTGTGTCTGCTCACAGACAGGTCATTCATTACTCTCCTTATGGGAGACTGGGATGGAGAAGGTAGACTCTGGCTTGATCATAAATCCTCAGACTCACAAGAGCTCAACTCCAGGAGGGGACCAGATGGGCCTGTCTACTAACTACCAGCCTTCATTAATCCTACAGACCAGTAGACAGCCTGGAGACTTAGGGTTCCCAAAGGGGGAGTTCAAAACCCAGGCAAGGACAGGTGAAGACTAAAAATGGCCCTGACATCTTAAGCACACCTTGGTGGGCACCCAGGCCTATCACTTCCATTACAATGCTATTTAATAGTTGGGCCCACCCTACTTTCCTATTCCTACCAATCAAAATTCTACTATCCCAAGTCCCTGTTTATTTGGGGTTATTTTGCTTCTTTCTGCTATCCACTGGGTTCAGAGGTTCTTTTTGATAATATTTTGATAATATTTTTCTTTCTTCTTTCCTTCCTTTTTGACCAGTAAGCAGGACTTTGTGATCTGCTGGTGTTTAGGCCTTCCTCTCCCACTTGCAAATTAAAATGAAGACAGTAACCTACTTTTTCACTTTATCTGTGTACTTTCAGAAGAACAAAGCATATTCACATACAAAATCTATCTTTAAACAAATAGACAAAGATTAAGACCTTACCATTTGCTTTTCTGACATTTGACTGAATCACCCAATGACAAATTCTGTCTTCTGGAGTCTCCTTTCTTCAACATTCATAGAGTAATAGCATGAGTAATGAGCTTTATAACTGATAGACTATTTGCTTGCTATGCCTCCTTTTTCCAAAATTGCTCTTTCATCATCATTCCCATCTGGCATCTGTCCATTCTTGACTATCTGTTAAACCTTGCCCAGGTGTTAACTGATAATTAAGGTGTTAGCTGCTAACTTAGGAGTTTTCTAGTTAGTCAATGACCTCTCTCAAGGTTAGATACATTTTAATAAAGGGTCTTTAAAAGACTGATTTCAAGACTCAGTGGGAAGGGACTCTAGTGGTAGAATGAGACAGCCACTGTCTCTAATCTCTCTTCTGAGTTCCTTTGTACCTTTTGCTCTCCCAACTTTAAAATGACAATAGTGCTTGGCTCACAATTTTCCTTTTCACCTGATCCCTGCCTTCATTTTCAAATTAAAGTTTCATCAACTATACAATTTCTACATCTCCTTAATTCCAACAACTTTCTCTACTCCATTTTAGCCATATCCTAACACACTCTAGTCCTTGTCATCTTTTGAGATTGTGCCATCTGCAAGATCCTGACCATGGTCAAAAATGTTCACTCATGACTTGCTCGATTGAATAAATTAATGGATGGCTAGACACTTTACTATCTGATTAGTTAATATCCTAGAATTCTTTGTACCCATAACCTTCTTCCATTGTTGACTTGCATATATTTACCATAGGTAACCTCCATAATATAATTTTTTAATTCTTTCTTTAGGGCCCCTGATGATCACTGAAGAAAGTCAGAATTTTTTTTTTTTTTTTAGGTTTTTGCAAGGTGATAGGATTAAGTGGCTTGCTCAAGGCTACACAGCTAGGTAATTATTAAGTGTCTGAGGCTGGATTAGAATTTAGGTACTTTTGACTCCAGGGCCAGTGCTCTATCCACTGTGCCACCTAGCTGCCCCTGTCATGGAGTTTTTAACTAAAAATTCAAAATAAATATTTCATGAATACTTTCAGTTTAATATTCCTTTTCAACTTCTCTAAAACTTTCCCCTGTCACCTCACAACATACTCCACACTTATTACAGATGGAAAAATGTGTTCCTAAGAAGACTGAAATCATCTCACTTGAACTTTCTCATTCAACATGTCATTACTACTCATTCTTTCCCTCCTTCAGTTATAGAATAAGAGCTAGTCCTAATTTTCCAATGGGAAAAACCTTCCCCTATATCCTTGATATCATTCTCAATGATATTTGTTTTTCATTCTCAAAGAAGATCATGACATCAAGGAAGTAATGCCATGACAACACATGAATTGTATTTGAGTGAGGAGATGCTGTGCTAAGTCACTAGTTTCACTTTCTTCTCCAGAGCTATTTGGGTCCAGAGACCAGATATGAATCAGAAGTAGAGACAGCCTTGGATGTGAGGTAAGCAGAATTAAGTGACTTGCCCAAGTCACACAACTAGGAAGTGTCTGAAGTCACATTTGAACTCCTGTCCTCCTGACTCCAAGGCCTTTACTCTATCACTACACCATCTAGCTGCCTCTCATTCCTAGCTGCCTCCTTACCAATCTTGTTCCAGGAGTCATCTTCTCTCTTTTCTATGTTCCTTCTGTTTCTTCCATTTTATTAGATGGGCTCCTTTGTTTCCTCAAATTCATAAAAGCTTTTCCTTGGTCTGTACATGCCATTCAGTTACTCACAATATCTTTTTCCTTCCTTTTACTTGCAACAATTTCTTTTTTTAAAAAAGTTATTTAAAATGAAAACTCTGATTTCTCTCCTGCTCACTATTTTGCAATCTAATATCTGCTCTATTATTCTTTTCTATCTGTCCAATTGTTAATGTTCTCACCTTCCCTAAAATTATACTAGGTTTATTTGTGTATCCTTTGCATTTACTTATCTTTGTACATGTTGGATGCTCCCCAGTATGCAACTTAGGGCCCCTGATTATCACTGAAGAAAGTCATGGAGTTTTTTATTTTTTAGATTTTTGGAGCTGGAGGTACTATATCCCTTGGGACTAACATAGCACTTTGTGCAAAGTCAATATTTATAAATCTTTATGCAATCATATTTATGAAACCTAATTGCCAAATCTAATGGTCTCCTTTTTTTCTAGTTCTGATCTTTCTTGACCTCTATACAGATTTGATTTTCTTGATTATGCTTGAATACTCAATTCTCCTGGTTTCAGAATTACTTTGCTAGTGTTTCTCTTATCTCTCTTACTGTTCCTTCTCTGTTTTCTTCACTGGTTTCTAGTCCTTTTCCTTTAATATGTGTTCTCTCTACTCCTTCCCTCCCTCTTCACCCTTTCCTTCCTTTCCTACCTCCCTTTTTCTTTCATTATGCCTTTGTCTTCTTTTTTTATTTTCTCCTCAACAATCTCCCTTTATTTTCTCAAATACAGCCACCAACTCTACACAGATAATTCACAGATTCATACCCCTGACCCTGTCTTCTTTTCTGAATGTCTTTCCCCCTAATTCCCAACTACAGGACATTTTTATCTGGATATACCACTGGAACTTCCAACTCAACATGTACAAAACTTGGTTCTTTATCTTTTCCCCTTACCCTCTTTCTTTGGCTTTCTTATTTCTGTCAGAAGCGCCACTGATATCCCACTTTCCTATGGTTGAAACCTCAGAATTATCTTTCAATCCTCCTTTTCCCCCTACTGCTCCCATTCAATTAATCAACAATTCTCATGATTTTACCTCTAAAACCCTTTGCATGGGCTCTCTCTTCTTTTCTGACATTGTTACAATAGGCTATTGAGATATTTTCTTTCTTTTTAAAGCACAGATATTTTTATCCTTTTTTTTAGTTCCAAATTTTTTTTTAAGTTCTAAATTCTCTCTCCCCCCCTTGCTTTTCCAATGAGAAGGCAAGAAAAAACAAAATCCATTATAAAGAAGTATATGTTTGTGTACATATATCCATATATATGTATATATACATATGTATTTATTAGTATTGTCATTAATACATACATTTTTATATTAACTATGTAACAAAATAGAAAGAAAGAACAAAGATGTGTATTTCATTCTGAGTCCACAATTTTCTATCTGGATATGGATAGACTATTTCATCATGAGTTCTTTGTGGTGGGTCATTATGTTGATCATAGCTTCTAAATCCTTTAAAGTTACTTATTCTTACTTAAATGCTTATTTATCCTTATTTAAACACTATCTAGATTGTTATTCTGGTCCTGCTTATTTCACTTCGCATTAGTTTATAAAGTCTTCCCAGTTTTCTTTGGAATCTCTCCCATCAAAATTTCTTACAGCACAGTGGTATTCCATTACACTTAGATAACACAACCTGTTTAGTCTTTCCCTAATTTGTAGATATCCCTCTAATTTCCAAATCTTTGTCACCACAAAAGTAACTATTATAAATACTTGCATATATAGTCTCTCTTTTATTCTATCTTTGATCACTTTGGGTGATAGACCTAGTAATGATATTTCTGAGTCAGAGGGTATGCACAGTTAAAAAGCCTTTTGAACATAGTTCCAAACTGCTCTTCAGAATGATTGGAATAGTTCATAGCTTCACCAACAGTTCATTACTGTGCCTGTTTTCCCATACCCCTTCCAGCAGTTGTCATTTTCCTTTTCTTTTTTGGTTATGTTAGCCAATCTGATCATGTTTATCCTTCATTTTTGAAGAAGACCACAACATGCCATGACAAGCATATGAATTGGATTTGAGTGGAGGGGACTATACTATGTTACTTGCCACTTTCTCTTCCAGAGCTATCTAGATCCAGTGGCCAGATACAAATCAGGATGACTGGAGATGGCTTTGGATATGAGGCAATCAGAACTGTGACTTGCCCAAGGTCACACAGCTGGTAAGAGCCCAGTGTCTGAGGCTGGATTCAAACTCCTGTCCTCCTGACTCTAAGACCAGTGCTCTATTCACTGTGCCACTTAGCTGCCTCTAGCCAATCTAGCCAGTGTATGGTGGTACCTCAGAGTTGTTGTTTTTTCTTTGGATGTTATTTTTCTAATTACATCCAAAGATAATTTTCAACATTCATCTTCTGTAAGCTTTTGAATCCCATATTTTCTTCCTTGCTCCCTTCCCTCTCCCCTCCCCATGACAAGTAATCTGATATATGTTATATAATATACAATCATATTTAGCATATTTTCATATTAGTCATGTTGTGAAAAAAAAAGAATTAGAAATAAAGGGGAAAACCATGAGAAAGAATGTATGTACACACATACACACATTATATCTATATCTATATCTATATCTATATCTATACCTATATCTATATCTATATCTATATCTATATATAGATACACACATATATACACACACATATGTACTTTGGTCTTCATTCAGACTCCATAGTTTTGCCAACAAAGTCCAACAGTAAGAGATTAAAATAGAAATTTCATTTAAAATAACTAAGGACAAAGGGGCAGCTAGGTGGCACAGTGGTTGAAGCACCGGCCCTGGAGTCAGGAGTACCTGGGTTCAAATCGGTCTCAGACACTTAATAATTACCTAGTTGTGTGGCCTTGGGCAAGCCACTTAACCCCACTTGCCTTGCAAAAAAAAAAAGTCAAAATAGAAATAAAAAAAATAACTAAGGACAATTATAAAATACTTGGGAGTCTACTTGTGAGGACAAATCTAGAAACTATATGAACATAGACTACAAAATACTTTTCTCTGAATGTGGATGGCATTTTTCATCACATATCTCTTATAATTATTCTTGTCACTGAACTACTGAGAGAGGCACAGTCCATCATAGCTAATAATCACATAATGTTGCTGTTACTGCATACAATATTCTCTTGGTTCTGCTCACTTCACTCAGCATCAGTTCATGCAAGCCTTTCCAGACTTTTCTGGTCTGTTCATTTATGATTTCTTATAGAATAATAATACTCCATCATATTCATATACCAAAAATTGTTCTACCATTCCCCAGTTGATGGGCATTCCCCTCAATTTCCAATTCTTTGACATCACAAAAAGAACTACCATAAATATTTTTGAGCATGTGGATCTTTTCTCCTTTTTATGATTTCTTTGGGATACAGACCTAGTAGAAGAGTTTTATTGCCCTTTGAGCATAATTCTAAATGGCTCTTCAGAATGTTTGGATAAGTTCACAACTCTACCAACAATGCATTAATTTTCCTACATCCCCTCCAACATTGATCATTTTCCTTGTTGTCATTTTAGTCAATCTGAGAAGTATGAAGTGGTATTTCAGAGTTTTTATAACTTGCATTTCTCTAATCAATAATGCATTGGAGCATTTTTTGATATTAATATAGATAGATTTAATTTCTTTTTTTCTGAAAACTACCTGGCTCATATTCTTTGGCCATTTATCAAAAGGAGAATGACTTTTTATTCTTACAAATCTGACTCAATTCCTCATAGTTGTTTTAATGTGTGTTTTTCTAATTATTACTGATTTAAAGTATTTAAAATGTAGTTCTTGATAGCTTGGATATCTTTTTCTGAAAACTGCCAATTTATATTCTTTTATCATTTTATTAATTGGAGAATGACTCTCATTCTTGGATATTTGACTTAGTTCCCTATATATTTTGGAAATGAGACCTTCATGAGAGAAACTTGATGCAAAGATTATCTCTCCCCCTGCACCCACAAGGTTTTTAAGATTTTATTTTGAGTTTTAAAAATTTCCCCTTAATCTTACTTCCCTCCCCCCAGGCCCTACATAAGGCAATCTGCCAGTCTTTACATTGTTTCCTTGGTATATGTTGATCCAAATTGAATGTGATGAGAGAGAAATCATATCCTTAAGGAAGAAACATAAAGTATAAGAGATAGCAAGACCAGACAATAAGATAACAGTTTTACCCACGAGGTTTTTGTTTTTCGTCTAATCTATTGCATTGATTTTGTTACTAAAAAAATTTTTAAATTTTATATAATTAAAATTTTACATTTTACCTCCTATGAATCTTTACTTTTCTTGTTTGGCTATAAACTCTTCTTCTAGACATGCATCTTATAAATAATTTCTTCTCTGGTCTACTAATTTGCTTAAGATATTCTCTGTTTAAATCATGTATCCATTTAAGCTTATCTTGTTATATGGTGTGCATATTGTTCTATGCCTAGTTTCTGCCGGACTACTTTCCAATTTTTCCCAACAGTTTTTGTTGAACAATGAGTTCTTACCCCAATAATTAGAGTCTTTGGGTTTATCAAAAAACTAAATTACTATATTCATTTGCTTCTAAAAATTGTATACCTAGTCTGTTCCACCGATCAATTTCTCTGTTTCTCAACCATTTCCAAGTTGTTTTTTATGATTATAGCTTTTTAATATGGTTTGATGTTTGGTAGTTAAGTCTTCTTCATTCACATTTTTTCATTGATTACCTTGATATTCTTGACTTTTTATCATTCAAATGAATTTTGTTATTTTTTTCTAGCTTCATAAAGTAATTCTTGGGTAGTTTGATATGTGTGGCATAGAATAAGTAAATTAACTTAGATGGTATTGTCATTTTTATTAGATTGGCTTGACCTACCCTTGACCAAATTAATATTTTTTTAATTTATTAGATCTGTTTTTATTCATGTAAAGAGTGTTTTGTAATTATGTTAATATAGTTATATTTCTGTAGTTATTTTATTATTTTTAAGTTATAAATATACAATCATGTTCCATATATATCTGTATTAGTCTTGCTTTGAAATAAAAATCAGAACAAAAGGGAAAAGCCACAAGAAAGAAAAAAAAACAAATTTAAAAAAAAGTGAAAATAGTAAATACTTTGATCTGCTTTTAATTTCCATAGTTCTTTCTCTGAATGTGGATGGCATTTTCTACCATAATTCTTTTAGAATTATCTTTGGTCATTGTACTGTTGAGAAGATCTGTGTCTATCATAGTTGATTAACATACAATGTTGCTGTTAGTGTGTGCAAAGTTCTCCTGATTCTATTCACTTCACTCAGCCTCTGTTCAGGTTTTTCTGAAATTCTCCTGTTCATCATTTCTTAAAGAACAATAATATTCCATTATATTCATATACTACGACTTGTTCAGTCATTCCCCAACTGATGGACAACCCTCAATTTCTAATTCTTTGTCATTACAAAAGTAGCTACTATGAATATCTTGGATCTTTCACTCATTTTTAAGATCTCTTTCAGATACAGACCTAGTAATGGTATTGCTGGATAAAAAGGGTATGCCTAGTTTGTTGCCCTTTGGGCATAATTTCAAATTTCTCACCATAATGGTTATATCAGTTTATAACTCCACCAACAGTGTGTTAGTGTCCACAACCCCTCTATTATTGATCATTTCCCTTTTCTGTCAAATTAGCCAATCTGATAGCTGTAAGGTGGTACCTCAGAGTTATTTTAATTTCAATTTCTCTAATTAATAATGATTGAGAGAATTTTTCGTGTTTTCTTCATCTAACAACTGTCTATTCATATCATTTGACCATTTATCAAATGGGGAATGATTTGTAATCTTGTAAATTTGACTTAATTCTCTATATATATGTTAGAAATTAATCCATTATCAGGTACATTGGCTATAAAATTGTTTTGTAATTTTCTGTTTTCCTTCTAGTCTTTATTGCATTGGTTTTGTTGTTTGATCATAAATTCTTCTCTTCTAGAGCTGACAATTTGAATTCCTTTTTCTTCTAATTAGCATATGGTATTGCCCTTTATGTCAAAATCCAGAACTCATTTCAACCTTATCTTGGTTTAGGATGTGAGATGTTGTTCTATTCCTAGTTTCTGCCATATTATTTTCAAGCTTTTCCAGAAGTTTGTGTCAAATATTGAGTTCTTATCCCAGAAGTAGATACTTCGGGTTTGTCAAATAACAGATTAGTATGGTTATTTACTACTGCATCTTGTGAACCTAATCTATTCTACTGATCCACCACCCTATTTCTTAGCCAGTACCCAATAGTTCTTATAATTGTCATTTTATAATATAGTTTTAGCTCTGGTATTACTAGGTCATCTTCCATTGCATTTTTTCCATTAATTCCCTTGATATTTTTGACCTTTTGTTCTTCCAGGAAAATTTTGTTCTTATTTTTTCTAGCTCTATAAAATAAGTTTTGGAGAGTTTGATTGGATTGTCACAGAATAAGTAAATTAATTTAGATAATATTGTAATTTTATTATATTGGCATGGTCTATCCTTGAGCAAATTAATGTATCTTCATTTTATCTGTCTTTTTTGTATAAAGAATATTTTGTAATTGTGCTCATATAGTTCTCATGTGTGTCTTGGAAAGTAGAATCCCAAGTATTTTATGGTTCTATAGTAATTTTAAATACTTCTTTCTGCTGGATTTTGTTGGTAATATATAGAAATGCTGAGAATTTTTGTGGGTTTATTTTATATCCTGAAACTTTGCTGAAGTAGTTAATTGTTTCAGTTAGCTTTTTACTTGACTCACTAAAATTATGTGGGTAAATTTTCATGTCACCTGGAAAAAATAATAGTTTCATTTCCTCTAGTTTATTCCTTTAATTTCTAAAGCTAGCATTTCTAGGTTCAATATTGAAAACTACTAGTGATAATGAATAGCCTTGCTTCACTCCTGATCTTATTGGAAATGTTTTTAGCTTATTCCTGCTGTAAATAATGTCTGCTCATGGTTTTAGAGAGATACTATTTGTCATTTTAAGGAAAGCATTTATTCTTATGTTTTTTATTGTGTTTTTTATAGGAATGGCTATTGCATTTATAAGAAAAGTTTTTTCTGTAATATGGGAGTAATCATGATTTTTATTGTTTTTATAATTACTGTATTCAGTTATACTTATAGTTTTCATGAAGTAAAACCAGATCTCTATTCCTGGTACAAATACAACATAGTTATAGTATATGATTTTTTATGATATATTGCTATAGTCTTCTTGCAAGTAGTTAATTTTTTTGCATCAATATTCACTAGGAAAATAGGTCTATAGATTTTTTATTTCTATTTATTTATTTATTTAAATATTTAATATTTCTTTATTCTCATTTTGTACAAATAATTTTTTATATGTTAATAAAAATATTCTTGTTTAAGAATAAACAAAATACCCCCTCCCCCCCCAAAATATAGACTTGCTTGAGCGATAAAGTAAAGGGGAGAGAAAAAAATTAAATTAAAAAAAATAGTAATAATTGTAGGTATGGCCAGGCGGTGCAATGGATGGAGCACCAGCCCTGGAGCCAGGAGCACCTGAGCCTATATGTAGCACCATACACCCAACAATCACCCAGCCATGTGACATGCAAGCCACCCCAACCCTACTGTCCTACAAAATCCAAAAAATAAGAAAAAAAGGACCCCAAATAAAATAAAATAGTAATAATAGTAGGGGTGGCTAGGTGGCAGACGGAGCATTGGCCCTTGAGCCAGGAGCACCCAGGTCCAAATCTGGCCTCAGACACCCAACGATCACCCTGCTATGTGGCCCCAGGCAGGCCACCCAGCCCCATTTGCCCTGCGCCCCCCCTAAAATAATAATAATAAAAAATGTGCTTCAGTTTTTGTTCCAATACCAACAACTCTGTCGTGGGTGGATCACATTCTTTATGGTAAGCCCATCGCAAAAGTTACTTCCATATTTTTCCACTGCTGCCATTGCTGATTGCAATTCCCTCCTTTAGTATTTCTCCACTACCATGTACTATATTTTCTCTCTCCTTTCACTCTGACTCTGCTGTAGGGTAGCTGAGTGGCACAGCAGACAGATCCCTGGTCCTGGGGCCAAGAGGCCCCAAGCCCCCATACCACCCCTTAGGCCCAGCATCCACCTGGCCCTATGGTCCTGGACAGGCCATCCAATCCCAGCCACTTGCAAGAAGTAAAAAAGAAAATGTGTTTTATCTGACCACTCTCCCCCCATGGTCCATTCTCTCCTCCATCACTCACATCCCCCGCTTCCCCTGTCCCCCCCTCTCCTTCTTACTCCAGATGCCTATACCCCATTGAGTATATATGCTGTTTCCTCTCCTAGCCACCTCTGATGAGAGCGAAGATTCCCTCATTCCCCCTTGCCTTCCCCCCCTTCCATATCATTGCAATAGCTCATTGTAATAAAGAAAAATCTTATTATATGAAATATCTTGGCTTATTCCCCCTCTCCTTTTTCTTTCTCCCATTACATTTCCTTTTTTCTATTGACTCCATTTTTATACCATATTTTATCTTCAAATTCAGCTTTTTCCTGTGCTTCAACTATAAAAGCTCCTTCTACCTGCTCTATTAACTGAGAAGGTTCATATGAGTATTATCAGTGTCATTTTTCTATGCAGGAATACATGCAGTTCATCATCATTAAGTCCCTCATATTTTCCCCTTCTCCAATCTCTATGCTTCACCTGAGTCCTGTATCTGAAGATCAAACCTTGTGTTCAGCTCTGGCCATTCCAATAGGAACATTTGAAATTCCCCTGGTTCATTGAAAGTCCATCTTTTTCCCTGGAAGAGGATGTTCATTTTTTCTGGGTACTTGATTCTTGGTTGCATTCCAAGCTCATTTGCCTTCTGGTATATTATATTCTAAGCCCTATGAGCTTTTAATGTAGTTGCTGCTAAGTCCTATGTGATCCTGACTGCAGCTCCACAATATTTGAATTGTGTCCTTCTGGCTGCTTGTAATATTTTCTCTTTCACTTAGGAGTTCTGGAACTTGGCTAATATTCCTAGGGGTTGGTTTTTGGGGATCTCTTTCTGGGGGAGGGGGATCAGTGGATTCTCTCCATTTCTACTTTGCCCTCTGCTTCTAGGATATCAGGGCAATTTTCCTGTAGTAATTCTTTGAAAATGATGTCAAGGCTCTTTTCCTGATCATGACTTGCAGGTATTCCAATAATTTTTAAATTATCTTTCCTAAATCTGTTTTCCATATCAGTTGTTTTTTCAATGAGATGTTTCACATTTTCTTCTAATTTTTCATTTTTTTTTTTTTTGGTTTTGAAGTAATGAGTCCTGATTTCTCATAAATTCATCAATCTCCCTGAGTTCTGTTCTTTGTCTGAAGGATTTGTTTTCCTCAGAGAGTTTTCTTATCTCTTTTTCCATCTGGCCAATTTTGCTTTTTAAAGCATTCCTCTCCTCAATAACTTTTTGAACTGTTTTATCCATTTGACCTAAGCTGGTTTTTAGCATGCTATTTTCTACAGCACTTTTTGGATTTCCTTGACTAGGCTGCTGTCTTCATTTTCATGTTTTTCCTGCATCTCTCTCATTTCTTTTCCCAGTTTTTCTTCTAACTCCCTCATTTAATTTTCAAAGTCTTTTTTTGAGCTCTGTCATAGCCTGAACCCAATTTCTGTTTTTCTTGGAGTCTTTAGATGCAGGAGCTTGTGTTTCCTCATCTTCGGACTGAGTATATTGATCCTTCTTGGGATCATAGATAATGTATTTCTCAATGGTGTTCCTCTTTTTTTCTCTGCTTGCTCATTTTCCCAGCCTAAGCCTGTTTTTTTGGGTGCTTCCTGAGCTTTTGGGACACTCCCACAAGGGTCTCAGTGTGTGAGGCTCTGTCCTCCCTCCTTGTCTGTGAATGACCATATGCGCCCCCCTTTGCTACGGGGCTGAGGTGGAGGGGGCCCTTGCTGTTCTATTTGGGGGGGGGCCTAGATTGCAGTCAGGATCCGAATGTGTTCAGAGCCCCGGAGTCCTGTTCCAGGGGCAGAGGACAGAGCTCAGCAGTCTCTCTCCACTCCCCTCCATCAGCTCAATGGGCTCATGCCCTGGAGGATCCTGCTGTGTGCCCTGAGGGCTGGACTTCATGTGCTCACTCTGGCAGGGGTCCCCTGCTGTTCCCTCAATTTGTGCCCAGTGCTCCCCCGGGGCTCCCAGCACCCTGGGGCTGCCTCCAGGAGGCTGAAGCTCTTTCGCGCTGGTGGGCCACCCCTCTGGCGGGCTGCCCCTCCAACCCCGGGGAGCAGAGCCTTTCTGCTCTTTTCCAGGTTACCTTGAGTAGGAGAACTGCGTCACTGGGTTCTTCTGTAGGTTCTGTCTCTCGAAAATTTAGTTAATGTCCTTAGTTTCGAAGATTTATGAGGGAGCACCTAAGACACAATCTGCTTTTGTCGCCATCTTGGCTCTGCCCCCCAGGTCTATAGATTTTTTCCCCTCTGCTTTGACTTTCTTTGGTTTAGGTTTTAAGACAATATATGTGTCATAGGATGAATTTGGTAGGACTCTTTATCTATTCTTTACCTACGTATTAGTTCATTTATCTTTATTTATGTAGTATTAAAATGAATTGTTCTTTAAATGTTTGATAAAATTCTTGTGTAAATCTTTCTGGTTTTGGGATTAGCTCATTTAAGCATGGTTCAATTTCTTTTTCTAAGATACAGCTATTTAAATATTCTATTTATTATTCCATTTATCTGGATGGTTTATATTCTATAGATATTAATAAATTTCATTTAGATCAGTTTTATTAGCAAATAGTTGAAGAGTATAGGAATAAATGGAATTTTTCTTAAAATAAAAAAGCAGTATCTATCTAAAATTACCAACAAATATATTTAATGGGGATAAACTAGGAACATTTCCAATAAGATCAGGGGTGAAGCAAGGGAGTCCATTATCACCATAGCTTTAGCAGTAAGAGAAGAAAAAAAATGGTAGAAATTGGAATTGGCAATGAGGAAGGAACCTGAGAACCTGAGAAAATCATCTAAAAACTACTTGTAACCATTAAAAAATTCAGCAAAGCAGTAGGATATAAAACAAACCCACACAACATCAAATTTCTATATATGAATAACAAAACCAAAGAGCAAGAGACAGAAAAAGAAATTCCATTTAAGTGACTGCAGGCAACTACACATGTGGGAATCTACCTCCCAAGATAAACTCAGAAACCATATGAACACAATTACAAAACACTTTTCATACAAATAAAGTCAGATCTGAACAATTGGAAGAATGTCAATTGCTCATGGTTAGGTCAAGCTAATATAATAAAAATGACAATTCTACCCAAATGACATTACTTTTTCAGTGGCATACCAATCAAACTACCAAATAATTATTTTTAGCAAGGTAGAAAAATGGTAACAAAATTCATCTGGAGCAGCAAAAGATAAAAAATATCAAGGCAACTGATGAAAAATGTAAAGGAAGGTGACTTTACCTTATCTAAAACTGTACTAAAGAATGGCAGTCATCAAAACTGCCTGTACTGGTTAAGAAATTGAGTAATGGATCAGTGGATTAGGATAGATTCAGTGGATTAGGATAGGATAGTAATCTACTGTTTGACAAACCCAAAGACATTAACTTCTGGGATAAGAACTCATTATTTGACAAAAGTTGTTGGGAAAATTGGAAAATAGTATGGTAAAAACTTGGCAGACACCCACATCTCACACCCTATACCAAAATAAAGTCGAAATGGGTACAAGAGTTAGACATAAAGTCCAGTTAGACATATAGTCCAATGAACAGATCAAGAAATACTCTATCTGACAGATCTATGGAAAGGGGAGAAATTTATGACCAAAAAAGAAATAGAGTACATTATAAATTGTAAAATTTGACTACATTAAAAAATTTTTGCATCAATAAAAACAATGCTATCAAGATTAGAATGGAAACAGAAAACTGGGAAACAATTTTCACAGCTAGGGTTTCTGATAAAAGTCTAATTTCTAAAATATATAGAGAATTGAATCAAATTTATAAGGTTACAAGTCATTCCTTAATTGATAAATGGTCAAAGTATATGAACAGACAGTTTTCAAATGAAGAAATTAAAGTTATATTTAATCATATGAAAAAATGCTCCAAATCATTATTGATTAAAGAAATACAAATTAAAACAACTATGAGGTACCACCTCACACCCATCAGATTGCCCAAGATGATACAAAGGGAAAACAATCAATGTTGGGGAGGTTGAGGGAGGATTGGAACATTAATTGGTGGAGTTGTGAATTGATCCAACCATTCTGGATAGCAATATAATATCATGACTAAAGAGCAATAAAACTGATCATATTCTTCAACCAGCAATACCAATACTAGGTTTATATCCAGAAGAAATCATAATAAATAGGAAAAGTCCCATATGTTCCAAAATATTCATAGCAGCTCTTTTGTAATGGCAAAGAATTGGAAACTGAGGGGATGCCCATAAATTGGTATATGAATGTTATGGAGTACTATTGTCCTGTAAGAAACCATGAATGGTTGAACTATAGAGAAGTATGGAATGAATTACAGGAATTGATGCTGAAGGAAGGGAGCAGAACCAAAAGAATATTGCACACATTAACAACAACACTGTGAGTTGATCAACTTTGATGAATGCAGCTCCTCTCAGTAGTTCAGAGAGCTAGAACAACCCTGGGAGACCTGTTATGGACAATCTTATCCACATCCAGAGAAAGAAAAACAAACAAAACTACAAAATCTGAATGAATGCTATGTTCACTTTTTAAAAATTTCTTTTATGTTTTTCTTTCCTATCTCATGATTTTCTTTCTTTTCCCTTAGTCCTATTTCCTCATTCAAAAAAAAAAACTAATCTGTAAACATGGTAAACACGAATGCATATGAATATTGTTCACCAGACTGTTCATTGTTGAAGGGAGGAGAGGGGGAAGGGAGAGTAAAAGGAAATTATGTAACATAAATATGCATATGCATGTGGATGAATGTTGAAAAATTTTCATAGTGTAATTATAAAAATAAAATATCATTTGGGAAAAAAATTTCAGTATATCTCTAAATTTTAAAGTTCAAAGTTCTACCTGGTGGCATCCTTTCTTTCTAGTCATATTTCACATTACTCTTCACTAATACTATGCTCCAGTCAAACTTTATTATTGTTTCCTCCAAATATAGTGTTTTCCTGCTTTCTTGTCTTTGTTCATACTATTCTTAAATTTGTTCATACTATCATTCATACTATTTGTCTTCCTTTCTCCTGTTTCACCTTCTGATTTCTTATTTACTTTACCATTTCAAATACCATATCCTCCAGTAAGCTTTCTTCAGTTTCCCTAATCAGGAAAGATAAGACCACCTTCAGAATTAATACACTATAACACTGAATTTTTTAAATCTTTCTAGTGTTCATATCATGAAATATTGTGTTTAATAACTTTCTGTACTTAGTGACAGGACTGTATCTTAGCTATTTTTGTCTCCCCACATAGTAGGTACATAATTAATGTTTGTTGAACATCTTATGGTAATATCCTCTTTAAGTTCATGTGGTAGATAACTCGTGCCAAAATGTATTTATCACAGCACAAATAATAAAGCTAGCTTTTATTATTATGCTCAAGCATAGTTTCAGGCCTCATAGAAAACCGGAATCCCAACTAAAACTCTAACGAAGTTTCTTGTAGGCAAAATTATGTCACAGTGACAGAGAAATAATTTATTTACATATTGCAATATTGTACATTTCTCTTAAATCATAAAAATTAAAGAACTTATAGACTGATAATCTTATGCTTCCTTCAATATCAAAAAAGTTGAACAAGCTTAGTTAAATAGAGTGATGATCTCATACATCCACTAAGGAAGCAAACTTTCTCAAACAAATTATAGGAAATCTAAATCATTTCCAATTGAATTAAATTTAGAGAATTCACAAACAGGCTAATTGAGGAGAAATATTTACATATTGCTAGGAATTCAAGGACAATTGAGATTCTTATTTTGACTTCTTATCTAAACAATATTTAAGGTTTCAAGGAAATTTTCACATGCCATGTAACAGATTTTACTCAATAACCTTTAAATAGGAGAAATGGCCCAACCTTCCCTTAACATTATCATTCCATAAATCAGGTTTTAGTCAGATAAGGTTAATATCAACAAAAGATATGCTTTTAATCAATCAAAATTTGCAAGAGGAATGACCGTGAGTCTTGAATAGTAAAAAGAAGTAAAAAATTCCCATAACAGAGCAATGAATGAATGAATGAATGAATGAATGATGATTGATTCAAAACTTGGGGGTAGGAGAATGATTCTGATATTCCCTCAAATTGCATAATGTAGCCAGTAGTTTGTTTCATCAGTCTAATCTTATGACACTAGTGCTAAAGTCCAAGACAGCATCAATCAAATGAACACTTTTAAAGTATCTGTTGCAGTAAGCTCTGTGCTAAAGGTTAAGTGGAACAATCTCCTCCTATGTAGGAACTAGAGTCTTGCTGAATGTGTATGTTGATCCCTGAAACTCAAGTCTCTCCATTAATGCATTTTAAAATTATAATTCTAGTATTCTAGGATTATAATTCTAGTAGTGAGCATAGTAAGCAGGTAGATCATAACAAACCCTACCTGAGAAGGGATGGAAGAGTTCTGTAGTGGAAAGACATATGGATTCAACCTCAAAAGACCTGGATTTGAAAACTTGACTTGCCATTTACCAACTGTGATATCTTGGGTTAATGACTTCCCTTTTCTGGGTCTCAGGCTTTTTCGCTAAAATAAGAGTATTCTATAAGATGATTCTTTCCTGCTTTATGATCCTATAAATCCTAAGAAAAAAAAATCCTTCCATGATCTAGTATGTCCATAAGGCTGAGACTAATCTTCCTTTACTGCTTTACGAAAGGCTCACCAATACTTCTGCTCCATCCGACTACATTTAGAAAGGATTTGTGGGGAGATAGTCCAAAATATAATTACTTCTCAATTTTCTGCCCAACTGCAGAGGAACATTGACAATCCCCATATTAAGGTTTGAACTACCTGTGACTGGTTTAGCATAGTGATCGTATAAATTGTCAACCAATGTTTGCTGAATGAATGAGAATTTCCCTTCCTAGTATTATTTTACTTCTATTATTACAAAAATGAATTTAATGAAGAGGCCAAGATGTCAGATTAGGGATAACTATCCAGCTGAACCTTCCCAACATTTCCCTCCAAACAATTTAAAAACAATGCCTCAGACAAATTTTGGAGCAGAAGAACCAGCAAAAGACCAAAGTGATACTTTTTACAGTCTAAAAAACTTAAGAGATCAGGAGGATAAAGTCCAAGTCACTAAGATGAAGGCATGTACAGAGCTCACATGGTGGTGGCAACAGCAGCATCAGTAGCAGCTTTGGAAGATTTCAGCTCAGAGAAAGTAAGAAAGTCAGACAGCTGGTGATAAAGAAATTACAGGGGACCTTTGCTATTTCTGGGTATATCTGGTGTTGACTGGTAAATCTACTGCTCATACACAGTTCTGGGTCCAGTTTGGGGGCAAAGAGGAGTATAGGTGGTCAATCATAAGGGAGCAGGGACCAAAGCAAAGAGAAGTATTAGTGCTTACAGTTACAAGGGACCAAAGGCCTTTCCTGGGTAGAGATAAGAGCATAGGACAGGATAGCAGTGATCCCACCTTTCTCAGGATTATATCACCCTGGAGGTACCAAAAACTTCTGAACTCCTACAGCTAATTCTGAAATAGCAGCACAAAAAATAATATGAATCTTGGGTCAGTGCTTCCCCATTATCAAGTGAGCAGAACCTAACTTGAATGTTCAAAGTTAAAATATAGTCTGGAAAAATGAACAAGCCACGAAAAATGACTATGACTATAAAAAGCCACCACAGTGTCAGGGAAGACCCAGTTATAAATTCAGAAGAAAACAACAATGTGGAAACAGCTACTCCCTCAAAAAAACTCTCAAAGAAAAATGCTAATTCAATCCCAAACCCATTAAGTATACTTGGAAGAATTAAAAAAAGGTAAAAGTAGTAGAGGAGAAATTGAGAAAACAAATGAAAGAGATGCAAAAGTATTATAAAAAGAGAATTAACAACTTAGTAAAAGAGGCACAAAAATACTGAAGAAAATACATCTTAAAAACAGAATTGGTCAAATGACAAAAAAGGCACAAAAATAAACTAAATAAAATAATTTTTTAAAAGCAGAATTGACCAAATGGAAAGGAAATTTTAAAAGTTCATTGAAGAAAATATTTCCTTAAAAATTAGAATTGGGCAAATAAAAGTTAATGACTTCAAGAAACAATAAAACAAAATTAAAAGAATTTTTTCTATTTCTTATTTTATTATATAAGTATTTTCCAATTATATACAACAGTAGTTTCTAACTATCAGTTTTTGGTAAAGTTTTGAATTTTACACTTTTTCCTCCACCCTCCTTTCCCTCCATTCTCCCCCCTCCACAGAAAGCGATCTGATAATCTTTACATTGTTTCCATGCTATGCATTGATTCAAATTGAATGTGTTGTGAGAAAAAAAACATATTCTTGAGGAAAAAATAAAATATTAGAGATAGCCAAATTATGTAGTATATAAGAAAACTCTTTTTTAAAAAATTTGAAGGTTATATATAGTCTTTGCTCTTTGTTTAAACTCCACAGTTCTTTCTCTGGGTACAGATGGTATGCTCTGTCGCAGATATAAAATTGTCTCTGATTATTGCACTGATGGAATGAGCAAATCCATTAAGGTTGATCATCACCCCTATGTTGCTGTTAGGGTATATAATGTTCTGGTTCTGCTCATTTTACTCAGCATCAATTCATGCAAGTCTTTCCAGGCTTCTCTGAAATCTCATCCCTCCTAGTTTCTAATAGAACAATAGTGTTCCATAACTTACATATACTGCAACATGTGCAGCCATTCCACAATTGATGGACAGCCCCTTGATTTCCAATCCTTTTTTTCTTTTCAAGGCAATGGGGTTAAGTGGCTTGTCCAAGGCCACATAGCTAGGTAATTATTAAGTGTCTGAGGCCAGATTTGAACTCAGGTACTCCTGACTCCAGGGTTGGTGCTCTATCCACTGATTTCCAATTCTTTGCCACCACAAACAGAACTACTATGAATATTTTTGTACAAGTGATGTTTTTACTCTTTTTCATCATCTCTTCAGGGTATAGACCCAGTAGTGGAATTGATGAATCAAAGGGTATGTACATTTTTATTGCCCTTTGGGCACAATTCCAAATTGCTCTCCAGAAAGGTTGGATCAATTCACAGATCCACCAACATTGCATTAGTGTCCCAAATTTCCCACATCCCTTCCAATATTAATCATTGGCCAATCATATTGGCCAATCTGAGAGTTATGAAGTGGTACCTTTAACTTGTATTTTTCTAATCAGTAAGGATTTATAGCAATTTTTCATATTACTATGGATAGCTTTGACTTCCTCATCTGCAAATTGCCTTTGCACATCCTTTGGCCATTTGTCAATTGGGGAATGGTTTTTTTTTTATAAATTTGACTCAGTACTCTATATATTTTAGAAATGAGTCCTTTGTCAGAAACACTAGTTGAAAAAATTGTTTCCTAATTTACTACATTTCTTTTGATCTTGGTTACAGTGGTTTTATCTGTGCAAATGTTTTTTAATTTAATGTGATCAGTGTGCCAGTTTGTTTTTAATGATGCTCTCCATCTCTTCCTTGGTCATAAACTGCTTTCCTTTCCATAGATCTGACAGGCAAACTATTTGTTCTACTAGTTTGCTTATAATATTGTCTTTTATGTCTAAATCCTGTATCCATTTTGATCTTATCTTGGTATATAGTGTGAGACACTGGTCTAATCCAAGTTTCTGCCTTACTAGCTTTCAATTTTCCCAACAGTTTTTATAAGAGAGAGTTCTTATCCCAAAGCTGGGCTTTTTGGGTTTATCAAATAGTAGGTTACTATAATCATTTCCTACTATCTCTTTTGCACCTAGTCTATTCCCATTGATCTACCACTCTATTTCTTTGCCAGTACTAGACAGTTTTGATGACTGAAGCTTTATAATATAATTTTAGATCTGGTAAGGCTAAGCCACCTTCTTTTGACTTCTTTTCATTAAGTCCCTTGATATTCTTGACTTTTTGTTTCTTCATATGAATTTAATTACAATTTTGTCTAGCTCATTAAAATAATTTTGATTGGTAAGGCACTAAATAAGTAGTTTAATTTAGGTAGAATTGTCATGTTATTATGTTAGCTCAGCCTATCCATGAGCAGTTGATATTTGCCTAGTTATTTAAATCTGATTTTATTTGTGTTAAAAGTGTTTTATAGTTGTTTTCATAGAGTTTCTGAGTTTGCCTTGGTAGGTAGACTCTCAAGTATATTATATTGTCTGAAGTTATTTTAAATGGGATTTCTCTTTTTAGTTTTTACTGCTGTATCTTGCTAATAATATATAGGAATGCTGATGATTTATGTGGGTTTGTTTTATATCCTGCAACTGCTAAAGTTGCTCATTGTTTCTAGTAGTTTTTTAGATGATTTCTTGGGATTCTCTAGGTATATCAGCATGTCATCTGCTAAGAGTGAGAGTTTTGTTTCTTCCTTCCCAATTCTAGTTCCTTCAATTTCTTTTTTTTCTCTTACTGCTGAAGCTAACATTTCTAATACCAAATTGAATAGTATTGTTGATAATGGGCATCCTTGTTTCACCCTTGATCATATTGGGAATGCCTCTAACTTATCCCCATTGCCTATAATGCTTGTTGATGGTTTCACATAGATACTGTCTATCATTCTAAGGAATAATCCATTTTTTCCTATGCTCTCTAGTGTTTTTAATAGGAATGGATGCTGTATTTTGTCAAAGGCTTTTTCAGCATCTATTAAGATAATCATATGATTTCTGTTAGGTTTGTTACTGAAATAGTCAATTATACTGACAGTTTTCCTAATATTGAATCAACCCTGCATTCCTGGGATAAATCCTACTTGGTCATAATGTATTATCCTGGTGATAACTTGCTGTAATCTCTTTGCTAAGATTTTATTTAAGATTTTTGCATCCATATTCATTAGGGAAATTGATATGTAATTTTCTTACTCTGGTTTGACTCATCCTGTTTTAGGTATCAGCATCATTTTGATGTCATAGAAGAAGTTAGGTAGAGTTCTGACTTCACCTACTTTTCCCAACGAGTTTATATAGAATTGGAACCAATTGTTCCTTAAATGTTTGATAGAATTCACTTGTGGATCCATCTGTCCCCTGGAGATATTTTATTAGGGAGTTCAATGATGGTTGAATTTCTTTTTCTGAGATGAGGTTTTGAGATATTTAATTTCCTCTTCATTTAACCTGAGCAACTTATATTTTGTAAATATTCATCCATTTCACTTAGATTACTAAATTTATTGGCATACAGTTGGAGAAAATAGTTCTGAATTATTTTAATTTCCTCCTCATTGGTGGTGAGTTCACCTTTTTCATTTATGATACTATTAATTTGGTTTTCTTCTTTTTTTTAAGGTTTTTGCAAGGCAAATGGGGTTAAGTGGCTTGTCCAAGATTTGAACCCAGGTTCTCCTGACTCCAGGGCCGGGGCTTTATCCACTGCGCCACCTAGCCGCCCCTTCTTTCTTTTCCTTAAATCAAATTAACCAAAGATTTATATATATATATATTTTTTAATAAAACCAACTCTTGGTTTCATTTATTAGTTCAATAGTTTTCTTGCTTTCAATTTTATTAATTTCTCCTTTAATTTTTAGATTTTCTAATTTGATATTTAATTGGGGATTTTTAATTTGTTCTTTCTCTAATTTTTTTAGTTACATGCTTAATTCATTGATTTCTTCTTTCTCTATTTTATTCATGTAAGCATTTAGAGATATAATATATCCCCTAATAATTGCCTTGGCTGTATCCCATAAATTTTGGTATGTTGTCTTGTTATTATCATTGTCTAAGATGAAATATGAGATAATTAATTCTATCTACAATTTTTTGTTTGATCCACTCATTCTTTAAATTGAGGTTATTTAGTTTTCAATTAGTTTTAGGTCTATCTTTCCATGGCCTATTATTATACATGGTTTTTATTGCATTATGATCTGAGAAGGAAATATTCACTATTTCTGCCTTTCTGCATTTAATTATATGGTTTTTATGCCCTAGTACATGGTCAATTTTTGTGTAGGTGCCATGTACTGCAGAAAAATGCATATTCCTTTCTATCCCCATTCAATTTTCTCAAAAGGTCTATCACGTCTAGGTTTTTCTAACATTCTATTTACCTCCTTAACTTCCTTCTTGTTTATTTTATGGTTAGATTTATCTAATTCTGAGAGAGGGAGGTTGAAGTCTTGCACAAATAGAGTTTTGTTGTCTATGTATATCTCATTCAGCTTCTCCTCTAAGAATCTGGATGCTATATCACTTGGTGTATACATATGAAGTATTGAAATTGCTTCATTGTCTATGGTACCTTTTAGGAGGATATAGTTTCCTTCCTTATCTCTTTTAATGAGATCTATTTTTGCACCTGCTTTGTCTGAGATAAGGATTGCTATCCCTGCCTTTTTCACTTCAGCTGAAGCATAATATATTCTGTTCCAATCTTTTACCTTTACACTGTATGTATTTCTCTGCTTCAAATGAGTTTCTTGTAAGCAGCATATTGAAGGATTCTGTTTTTTAATAAGTTCTGCTATTCACTTATGTTTTATGGGAGTTCATCCCATTCACATTCAAAGTTATAATTACTCTTTATTGCCCTCTATTTCCCCCCCCTTCTTTTACCTTATCCATATTCCTCAGTATTTTGCTTCTGAATACCACCTCTTTCAGTGTGTTTGTCCTCTTATATCCAATTTCCCTCATCTTTCCTTCCCCTTTCCCTTTGCCCTTTCTTCCTTCCCTTCCTGCCAGTTCTTCTTTTCTCCCCCCTCCCCCTTTCCCCTCTTAATACTTGAAAGGTAAGATAAGTTTCTTAACTTAACTGAGTAGGTGTATGTTAATCCTTCTTTGAGCCAAATCTGATGAGAGTAAGATTCAGGCAATTCTCACCTCTTCCCTTCTTCCCCTCTATTGCAATAGGTCCCTTGAACCTCTTCATGTAATGTAGTTTTTACTCCATTCAATCTCTTCCATCCTCCCATCTCTTTACTGTCCCCCCCCCCTTTTTAGGGAGATATTGTTTTTAAATCATTCTATCAGAGTCACAGACATGTCATGAATGTTCATTGCTTATAAGTATATTCTCTTTAATAGAGTTACAATTCTCAAGAGTTGTGAGAATCTTTCCCCCAGGTGGTCATATAGCCAGTTTCATCTTATTGGATAACAGTTTTTTTTTTCTTTTCCATGGTTTACCTTTTCATGTATCTCTTGAGTCTCCTTTTTGAAGCCCAAATTTTCTATTTAGTTCTGCATTTTCATCAGGAAAAGTTGGAAGTCTCCTATTTTGTTAAATGTCCATCTTTTCCCCTGGAAGAGAATGATCAGTTTTGCCTGATAGTGAATTCTTGGCTGCATTCCAAGGTCCATTGCTCTTCAGAATATCATATTCCAGGCCTTTAATCCTTTAATGTTGATGTAGTCAGATCCTATGTAATCCTTACTGTGACTCCTTGGTACCTAAATTATTTCTTTCTCTCTGCTAGTAGGATTTTCTGTTTTATCTGATAATTCTGGAGTTTGGCCACAATATTCCTTGGTGTTTTGATTTTGGGATCCCTTTGGGGAGGAGATCAATGTATTCTTTCTTTTTTCTTTTCTTTTTTTTTTTAGGTTTTTGCAAGGCAATGGGGTTAAGTGGCTTGTCCAAGGCCACACAGCTAGGTAATTATTAAGTGTCTGAGACCGGATTTGAACCCAGGTATTCCTGACTCCAGAGCCGGTGCTTTATCCACTGTGACACCTAGCCACCCCCAATGTATTCTTTTAATAATTATTTTGCCCCCCCCCCCCCCGGTTCCATGATATCAGGACAATTCTCCTTCATTATATCCTGATGAAGTCCAAGCTTTTTTTTTTATCCTCAGTGTTTTCAAGAAGCCCAATGATTCTTAAATTCTCTCCTGGATCTATCAACTAGGTCAGTTGTTTTGCCTTTGAGGTATTTTACATTTTCTTCTCTCTCTCTCTCTCTTTTTTGGATTTGTTTAACAGATTCTTGTTGTCTCATGAAGTTATTAGTTTCCACAGATTCCAATTTTTTTTAAGAGAAGAATTTTCTTCATTTACCTTTTGCATTTACCTTTTCCAATTGGTCAATTCTATTTTTGAAGGACTTTTCCATTTGTCCAATTGTGGTTTTGAGAGAATTATCTTCTTTTTTGCACTTGTCCAATTGTATTTTCATTTTCTTGTTGCAAGATGATACATTTCTCTTGCAAGATGTTAATTTTCTCTTGCATTTCTTTTCCCAATTTTTTCCAGTTGATTTTTAAACTCCTTCCTGATCTCTTCTAAGAAGTCTTTCTGGATTGGAGACCAATTCATATTCTCCTCAGAAGTTCTAGATATCTCTGAGTTAGGATCTTTGTCTTCAAGATAGTTTTCAATGGACCTCCCCCCCCTTCTGTTAATTTTTGTTCATTTTCCTAGTGTCTTGTATTGGGGAGGAGGATAGTTCCTTTGGTGTTGAAATCTCTAGAGACTTTGCTCACTGGGCCTATTAACTCCAAGTTGACCAGTCAGTAGGGGATGCTAGACACTTTCTCTGGAGTGTCTGTGATCTTGATTTGTGGCCCATTCCCTAAGCCTGAGAGGGTGGTGGTGGGGTAGAATCTGGATTATCCTCTAAAAATGTGTGCTAGGACCTTGGTCTATATAGTTAATATCCTTAATTCTCACTCAGCACTGAGGGAGATCTGCTCACACCTGAGCCTGGGGGTGGGGTGGGGAGCTGTTACTTTGTTCTGGCAAGAGTCACTTTCTCCCACAGAAATGAGGAGGAGGAGACTCTGCTGAAAACATGGGGTCTTGGGGCCCTGGTCTTTCAGATCAATCAATATCTAGCTGCTGTGCTGGAGCTCTCCTGCTAGCCTCACTGGAGCTCTCCTTCCCATCACTCACACAGCCAAAGCTTCCAAGGCTATTCTCAGGTTAGTCCCTCTGCCTCATCCCACTGCCCCTGCTCTGGTTCTCTGCTCTCTGCCCCCAGCTCACCCATGCTTCCTTGAGACAGACTTTGTTGGTAGATTTTCTTTTGCTTTATTCTTCTCTGAGTTTTGTGGATCTAAATTCTGTTAAGAGGCTTGATGGTGGCTTCTCTCTGCCATCTTCAAGAAATTGTTTTTAAAAAAGAAGAAAATGTGAAATTAGAAAAAACTAACCTAGAAAATATGAGAAGAAATAATTTAAGAATTGTTTGATTACCTTAAAGTAATAACCATATAAAGAGCCTCACTATGGTATTTCAAGAAATTATCAAGGAAAACCACCCTGATATTTTAGATCCAGTAGGTAAAATAGAAATTGAAAGAATCCACCAATCACCTTTGTAAAGTCATCATCAAATGAAAACTCCTAGGAATATTATATTCAAATTCCAGGGCTTCCAGGTCAAAGAGAAAATGCTTCAAATAGCCAGAAAGAAACATTTCAATTGTTGTGAAGCCACAAGATTTAGCTACTTACTACTTATTAAAGGAGTAGAGGGGGGCAGAGCCAAGATGGCAGCGTGAAGGTAGCATTTCCTGGGAACTCCTTCCCCCCAAAACTCCAAAAGCCAACAAATTATGACTCAAGCCAAAATTTAGAGGGGCAGAACCCACCTAAAGACTGAGTGATACACTTTCCCAGTCCAAGATAACTTAGAAGTTCCACGGGAAAGTTGCGTTTCACCAGGACCAGGGATTGGAAAAAAGCCACAACCATAGCGCATCCCAGCCCAGCCCAGCCCAGCCCAGCCCAGCAACAGCTTGAAGGAGCAGTGAGAGAACTCTGATACACCAGAATGAGTGTGGAGTGAGAAGCACCAGTTGCAGAATCTGCAGTGAGAATCTGGAGAAAGCAGCCTGCATCCCCAGAGATGGTAAAGGGGTCAGGGAAGACTGCAGAAATTTCTCTGCTCTCCTTCAGGTTAGTACTCTGCTGTTTGCCTGCACTCAGATCCAGGTTGCAGTTTGGGCTTCCATATTAAGTAGCCAAGCAGGATTCCTCCTTACAGCTCCAGGGCAAAGGGAAGTGAGATGGTCATTTACATATCCAAGCACAGGTAAGAGAGCATAAGACCTTGGAGGAATAAAGGTCCCATTGGGGTGTACCCCCCCCAAAATACTCAAAGCCTTGGAAGTGCTGTAAATTAGACTTGGGCTGAGGAAATGAGTAAACAACAGAAAAACAAGAATCTGACCACAGAGAATTACTTTAGTCCCATGGAAGATCAAAACACATACTCAGATGATGACAAAATTGAAGCTTCCATATCCAAAACCTCCAAGAGAAATAGAAAATGGGCCCAGACTATGAATGAGCTCAAAAAAGACTTTGAAAAGCAATTAAGGGAGATAGAGGACAAAGTAGGAGGAGAAATGAGAGCTATGCAGAAAAATCATGAAAACCAAATCAAAAGCTTGGTGAAAGATATTCAAAAAAAATACTGAAGAAAATAATATGTTAAAAACCAGTTTAGGCCTAATGGAAAAAGCAAAACAAAAGGCAAATGAGGAGAAGAATGCCTTAAAAAACAGAACTGGCCAGCTGAAAAAGGAGATAAAAAAGCTCTCTGAAGAAAATAACTCCTTTAGACACAGAATGGAGCTAAAGGAAGCTGATGACTTTGCAAGAAATCAGGAACAAATAAAACTCTTCCAAAAAGCCAAAAATTAGAAGAAAATGTGAAATATCTCATTGGAAAAATAATCGACCTCAAGAACAGATCTAGGAGAGAGAATTTAAAAATTATTGAGATATCTGAAAGCCACAATCAGGAAAAGAGCCTAGACTTCATTTTCCAAGAAATAATATGGGGGTGGCTAGGTGGTGTAGTGGATAAAGCACCAGCCTTGGAGTCAGGAGTACCTGGGTTCAAATCCGGTCTCAGACACTTAATAATTACCTAGCTGTGTGGCCTTGGGCAAGCCACTTAACCCCATTTGCCTTGCAAAAAAAAAAAAACCTTAAAAAAGAAAAGAAAAGAAATAATATGGCAAAATTGCCCTGAGATCACAAAAGCAGAGGGTAAAATAGAAATCTAGAGAATTCACTGGTCACCTCCTGAAAGAGATCCCAAAAGGAAAACTTCCAGGAATATTATAGCCAAATACCAAAACTTCCAAAATCAAACAGAAAACTCTAAAAGCTACCAGAAACAAAGAATTCAACTACTGAGACTCCATACTCATAATTACACAGATTCTGGCAGCATCTACATTAAGGGCTCATAGGGATTGGAATATGATATTCTGAAAGGCAAAAGATCTTGTTTTACAACTGAGAATCATCTACTCAGCAAAACTGAACATCCTCTTTCAGGGGAAAAGATGGACTTTCAATGAAACAGGGGACTTTCAAACTTACCTATTGAAACAACCAGAGCTGAACACAAAATTTGATCTCCAAGTACAGGACTCTGGTGAACCATAGAGGGGATGTAAGAGAAGGACTAACTATGAGGAACTTAATGATATTGAACTGTTTGTACTCCTGCATGGGAAGAAGATATTGATAACTCATATGAGCTTTCTCATTTATAAGAACTATTAGAAGGAGCATATATAGACAGGACATAGGAAGGAGCAGAATATAGTGGTGTAATATGGTAAAAAGATGGAATCAATGGGTGATAAAGGAAAGTACTGGGAGGGAGGGAAAGGAGATGAAGAAGAAGCTAAGAAATTTCACATAAGAGTCAAGAAAAAAACTTTTTCAATGGAGTGGAAAGGGGGAAGGCAAGGGGGAATGAGTGAGCCTTCATTCTCATCAGAAATGACTCAGAGAGGAAATAACATACACACTTAATAGAGTGAGGAAATCTATCTTATGTCAGAGAAAAGAGAGAAGAAAGGGATGGAATAAGGGGGAATGAGAGGGGAGGGGCAAATAGGTGAGAGAAGAGAGGGAAGAGGGTACTCAGATACAATACACTTTTGGATAAGGCCAGGATGAAAGGAGAGAGAGAATAGAATAAATAAGAGTGGGGAGGAATAGAGTGGAGGTACAGCTAGTAATAGCAACTGTGGGGAAAATATTGAAGCTCCTTCTCTGGTGGGCTTATGATAAAGAAAGCAACTCACCCCAGAGACAGAACCATTGGAATCTGAACACAGACTGAAATACATTTTTTTCTCTCTCTCTCTCTATTCTTGAGGTTTCTCATCTTCTTGGAGGAGGGGAGGGGGGTTTATGTTTACTCTTATAACACATTCAATTTTGATCAATGTATAACATAGAAACAATGTAAAGTCTGCCAGACAGCCTTCTGTGGGTGGGGGGGAGGGAAAGGAAGGTAGGGGAAAAATTGTAAAATTCAAAGCCTTACAAAAAATGATAAGTAGATACTACTATTGTATATAATTGGAAAACAAATAAAATGTTAATTAAAGAGCAAAAACAATCAAACAAAAAATTAAGTTCATCAACTTATGAGGTCAAGACTATTTTCATAATAATACCGATGTTTTATTCTGAAAAGGCAAACAGAGATATAATCCTGCATACAAAAGTTCTTAGGAAAGGGTTCTCAATGTAAAAACTAACAGACTGCCTTCTGTAGGGAGTTGGTGGGGGAAGGAAATGAGATTGGGGGAAAAATTGTAAAATTCAAAAATAAATTATTAAATTAATAATTTTTTTAAAAAGAAAAGGGTTCGCAATCTTTTTTGTCTTTAAAAAGGTCTGTATCTATTGTTTAGCATGGTTATAAATGTAGAGCCTATATCAGATTACTTTCGGGGGGTAAAGGGGAGACAAAAGGGAGAAACTGTAAAACTTAAAACCTTGCAAAAAATGATTGGTAAAAAACTATTGTTGCATGTAGTTGGAAAAACAAATAAAATATTTTTTAAAAAAGAAAAAAAGAGTAGAGGGCTTTGAATATGATCTTCTGGAAGGTAGAGCAACCAGGATTACAATTACAAATAAAGTGCCCAACAAAATTGAGTATAATCCTTCATGTGGGAAAAAGTAATATTTAATGACAAAGAAAAACTCCAAGTATTCTTTATGAAGAGACCAGAGTTGAGGGGGAAAAAATTGACATCCAAACACAAGATTCAAGAAAAGTATAAAAATATAAACATCAAAAAGTAATCGTAAAGGATTCAATTAAGTTATAGAAAGATGAAACATGTACTTCCTAAGAACTTTCCAAAAAATGTACTCATAAGAAGGAGGGGAATGGCTGAAATTTTCTCACTTAAAATAGATGCACAGAGAAGAACTTTTAAATAGAGGAGAATGACTTGGGGTGAGATATTGGGCAGTACTTGAACCTCATTCTCATTGAAATTGTTTCAAAGAGGAAACAATATATTATATTTATGTACATATATATGTAAATACATATTTGAACAGTGTACACACACATTTAGTTCTGTATACAAATATAAATTACTCAATAGGGAAATAGGAGGAGAAATGATTTAGAGAAAGTGGGGATTATGGAGACAATAGTGAGGTGGTTCAGGACAGGGGGAGAGAGACAGAGACAGACAGACAGAGAGAGAGAGAGAGAGAAGAAAATGGAATAGAGGAAAATATACAGTAATCATAACTGTGAATGTAAATGGTATGAGATTATGCATAAAATGGAAGCAGATAACAGAATGAATTAGAAACCAGAATCTAAAATACATTATTTGTAAATAACACACTTCAAACAGAAACATACACACACACATAGAGTTAAAATAAAGAGTTGGAGTAGAATCTAATATGCTTCAGTTGAACTAAAATAGCAGGGGTAGTAATCTTGATCTCAAACAAATAAAAAGCAAAAATAGATTCAATTAAAAGACATAATAGGAAAATTATATTTTGCTAAAAGATTCCTAGATAATGATATAAAAAATTACAGCAAATTGATAAAAATCTTCATTTTTCAAATATATACTGAGTTTAGAGCTCCATCAAGTTTATAAAAATAAGAGTCATTCCCCAATTGACAAATGGTCAAAAGAAATAAACAGTTTTCTGAAGAAGAAATCAAACTATCTATACTCTTACGAAAAAAATATTCTAAGTCACTCTTGATCACAGAAATACAAATTAAAACAACTCTGAGGTATTATCCTCACATTTATCAAAAATTATAAATGCTGGAGAGGATGAGGAAAACATAAAATGATTTGCTGATGGAGTTGTGAACTGATCCAACCATTCTGGAGAACATTTTGGAATTAGGCCCAAAGGGCTACAAAACTATCATGTCCTTTGACCAGGCAATAACACTACTAGTTCTGTATCCCAAAGATAAAAAGGAAAAAGGACTTATATCTACAAACACATTTTTAACAGCTCTTTTTGGTGGTGGCTGTGAACTAGAAATTGAAGGGATGCTCAGCAATTGGGGAATGGTTGATCAAATAGTGCCATATTATTGTGCAATGGGAAATGATGAGGTAGGTATTTTCATAAAAATCTGGGAAAACCCATATAACTGAGAAAGTGAGAAGAACTAGGTGATCATTAATGCACAGTAATAGATAGGTTGCATATTCATCAACTGTGAAAGACTTGACTATTCTATCAATATTTAATGATCCAATACAATTCCAAAGGAGTCATGATGAAAAAATGTTATCCACCTTCAGAGCAAGAACTGATGAACTCTGAGTGCAAACTGAAGTATAATTTCCTAAATTTATTTTTTTTGCTTTCTAAAAAATATGGCAAATATGAAAATATTTAATGTGATTTCTCATGTATATTTGATATATTGGTTGTCTTAGTGGGTAGGGGAAGTATGGGACAGAGGGAGAGACTTTGAAATTTTGATTTGGGAATTCTAAATATAAATGGTAAAAATCCAAAATAAATGTGTCACCCTTCAATGAGAGGGTTGACTCTGGAGCTTGTCTGGATGACTAAGGAGAAGAAACAAACTAGAAAATTAAAATTTAATCTTGGATGGATCACCAGATTTACTTAAGTATTGACCTTTTGTGCTTTAGCTTGTGAAATATATTGTATTCTATAAAATATTCTGTTCTGTAAAATATAAGAGATGATTATCCAAAGGATATTAGTCCTGCCTTGGGTTTCTCTAATATGATTGCTTTTGGCATAACCTCAAAGGTGCCCCTAGGTCTAGTGCCCAAGGGACTAGGCATATATTTGTATAATCCTGGGAATTAAGGAAACACTGACTTGCTTCATTTCACACTCCAGGGTAACTCTTCTTCTTCAAACTGGACTCTTTCCCTGACTATGAAAATTCTATTAGTCCTAAAGCTTCTTGATAAGATTTTTATAAAAACTTTCCTCTACATCATCTTGTTCAGTCCCTACAAAATCTCTAATAGGTGGGAAGGATTTGGCTCAGAGCCTTCCAGAAAGTTCTTGTTCAATGAATGCTCATGAATGATAACAAGAAAGAGGTTGAGGCACAAAAAGGGGAAGTGACTTGTTCAAGGTCTTGCAAAACATAAATTATTGATACAATCATGACTGAATTCCTGATTCATGGAAAATAAGGGCTGGAAGGCTACTTAGAAATGGTCTAGCCCAATTGTCTCATGTTATAGTAGAGAAAATGAGACTTAGGGTGGAGAAGGGACTAGTCTAAGGTCATAGAGTGAGTCAGCTTTAAAGTTGGGGCTAGAATCTATTCTCTCTCCATTCCTAGAACATGATTACTTCCACTGAATCCCTCTGCCTCACAGTGACAGCAAAAGACTGAGCACCTCCATATATATGCTAAGTCAAATAGGAAAAATGTCCTTTCATGCCTGTGAAGATTGTTGTTCTTGTTGACATTCTTTTTTTGAAGAGTACTATGACTGTTGCCTGAGGATTGATATCACCAATTAAGATTTGAGGGTTCTCACAGGTGAAAGAATTCTCATTTTAGCCCTGGAGTTGAAGGGTTAGGATTTATTTTCACAAGTCTGCAAAATTTACAGATTAAAACCCTTTCCCCTCCTGGAGAAAAAGTAAGTTGCTTGTAAGTGGCTTGAGGGAAGGGAAATAACAAAAGACCAGGCAAGATGTCTGAGAGAAATGGGAGTAAAAAGAGAAGCATCCTGGCTGAGATCTGGCTGAGTTGAGTGTGAGAGGGGAAAAAAGAAGTCATAAGAAATGGCTTAGATGCAAGGGAGTCCTGCCACATGGAAGAGAGGCCTATGGTTCTTCAGTGGGCCTAAGTCAGGGGCAGGTGGCACTAACTTAGAAAGAGAAAAATTGCCATCTTTGCAGGGTAAAGGTAGGCTGAAACTTAATCTTAAATGCATTTCTGTAGTGGGTTGGACAAGGATGGCACTTGGGAAGAGGTACCACACCTGGCTCCAGGTATTCTGTACTAGGCAAACTATGTTCTGGTCTTTCCTGTCCCAAAGTATGTGACCGCTAAGTAGAACACATCATTTCCTGTGAAAGATGATTGTCTTACTAGCCTAAGCTTGACCCATCAGTGAAAACATGGCTAAGGTCAGGTAAAGACTGTAAACTGGAAGCTGGAAGCTGGAGGAGTGGGAACAAGCTGAGGCCTCTCCTATCTTGACATATTTACATTTAACAATGGAGTTACGGGGGCCAGGTGGTGTAGTGGATGGAGCACCAACCCTGAAATCAGGAGGACTCAGACACTTAATAATTACCTAGCTGTGTGACTTTGGGCAAGTCACTTAACCCCATTGCCTTGAAAAACCAAACCAAACCCAACCAAGAAAAACCAATAAAGGAGTTACTTTTCACAACAGGGAGCCCTCAGACAGGAAAAATATTATCCTTCTACAAAGTTTGGTTCTAATCACAACATCTCCTATGTCTATAACTCCCTGCATCAACATCAGGGAAGTGATGCCTTAATCTATAAGTGCATTGGATTTAAGTGAGGGAAGGCTGTGCAAAGTCACCAACCTCACTTTCTCCTCAAAAGTCAGTGGGTCCAGTGGTCAGATATGGACAGGTGGAGTTAGTTCTGGATGCCGTGGGAAACCTTGGTCTTTTAGCTAAGTTCTTTAACTTCTGTTTGACTGAGGTAATCCCCATTCCATGATTAAGGCTAGGTAAGAAAAATGAGGCATAGAATGTCTTCATAGTTAAAAATGAGGCATGGAATGTCTTCATAGTTTAAAAAAAAAAACTATCCGGAAGGGAGGATCCTAAGTTTTTCTGACCAAAACAGAAACAACTGCTATTTATATTCACTCAAGAGCCAATCAGGACCCAAATAATTACAAAGCAGGTCTTGTTTGGGACCTATTGTTACCCAATCAATGAGAACCAGATGTAAAGAAAGGAGCCACTAACTAGCTCTGTCACCTTGAGTAAAATACTTTCCCTTTCTGGAGTCCATTGTCCTCTCGTTAAATGAAGGAGTGGACCTTATAGTTTCTAAAGTTGCTTCAATGTTCTGAAATTCTTAACTTATCAGAGACAGAGAGAGTGACTTAGACTGACAGAAACACAAGAAAGACCAGAGAGAAAAACATTGACAAAACAATGCAGGGAGACAATTAGGAGGAATATTGCAAAAAAGAGCCATTAAAGAGAGGTATTAAATACAGAGATGCTAATAAAATTCTAGCATGGTGTCAGAGAGGCAGTCATTTCTGTGGTTCGCCTGGGGTCAGATCAGGTAGAGAGCCCTATCTATATCCATCAGGTAGGGGGGACCACAGACAGATCAGGAGCCTATTGAAGGATGACTAGTTCTAGGGTCAGACCTTCTTCCCATTCAACAATACCATCCTATTTCCTTTGATCTTCTCCCTTAGAGATGAGTCATTTTCCAAGGGCTATCTCAGACAAACCATCCTACTGAAATATAAATGTCACTTGGTTAAATAAGCAACATAGGACTGTGAATTTAGAGCTGGAAGGAAACCTTAGAAGTTCAAGTTTGGGTCTGGTGAACCATCATTTTGATAGGATGGGGCAATTAGGGGGTATGGTAGAGGGAGTGATGGACTGGCATTGAAGAAGACTAAGAGCTTATCTCCAGCCTTGGATATTACTAGCTGTGTGTCTCTGGTCACCTGGTCACCTAGTCTCTCTTGGCCTAACTTTCCTCATCTATAAAATGAAGATAACATGAGTACTTATTCACAGAATTATTGTAAGGGTCAAATGAGAAAATATTTACCAAGTTCCTTGTTAACCATAAAGGATAATATAAATACTAGTTATTTTTTTATTATGTTTGTTTCTCAGCCTCAGTTTTTTCATCTCTAATATGTGCTCAATAATAAAATCACATAGGGGTGTGGTTATAATAAAATAAGATGATGTATGCAAAATGCTTACCAAACCTTAAAGTTCCATAAATGCCAAATATCATTACTATTGTTATTGTTGTTCTGTCTCCTCATATGGCTGGTGGGCTTGGTAACTGAATCATCCTAGGCATGAAAGTCACTCTGAGTCAACAGTGACTCTGGGGCCAGGGTGTGCCAGGGTGGGTCCCCACTCAATGCCATCAGTGAGGGCCTCAGGGTTTGAGTGATTATTAGAGGTCTCTGGAGTCTAATATACTCATTGGTCAAGTTGGTAATGTTGGGGGAATAGAACACAAGATGTTTACAGTGCTTGGGAATCTGAAAGAAAAGAAATTCATATATTAATAATGATTAATAAGTGATTATTGAATGAATGAGTTGAAGGGAACCAGTCTTGTAGCCAGTCCCATTTGACCCCATCTCCTTCAAGGAAGATCATGAAACCCACTAATTAATAAATTCTCATTCCTACATTAAGCAACTGATTACTCTCCACTTATAGAATCCTGGCTTAGGGTTCAGGGAAAGGGTGAAACTAATTGTATGAATCCCAGAGTTGGAAGGGCCTTAAAGATGATCCATTCTAACCTGTACTTAAACAAAAGTCTCCTTTGCTTTAATGACAAGTGTTCATTTGACTCACACTTGAAGATCTCTTATGATGGGGAATTCAAAGAAGGGGCTGGTGGATACTTCTAGCTGTTTAAGGAATATTTCTTTATATGTTGAAATCTCTGGATAGAATGTAAGCTTCTCAAGGGAAGGCACTGTTTTTCTTTTTCTTTTAAATCTCAATAACCTAATATAATATGTACATAGTTGTCACTTAATTTTCATTGAATATAACTAATTTGAATTATGTCTATATCTGCTTCTCTGCAGATATAGCTACTTTTACTCTGCTCTCTGGGGTGAAGCAGAAGAAATCTAATTACTCTTCATAGTATATAGTATATTTCCACAGAACTCAATCTAGTTCTATTTCTATTTTGAGGGATCAGGAGCCATCTTTCACATAGTTGTTAATAGTTTTCATTTCTTTTTGAGAATGGATTATTCATATCTTTTGAGCTAATTTAGTTCTTTTTTTTTTAGGTTTTTGCAAGGCAAATGGGGTAAAGTGGCTTGCCCAAGGCCACACAGCTAGGTAATTATTAAGTGTCTGAGACCGGATTTGAACCCAGGTACTCCTGACTCCAAGGCCGGTGCTTTATCCACTGTGCCACCTAGCCACCCCGCTAATTTAGTTCTAATGGAGAGAGCAGACAGTGGGTTATAGGGGGAAGAACAATGGATTAGTAGTCGGAGAACCTGAATTCAGATCTTGTTATGGTACTTATTACTTGTGTGGCTTTCAGCAAATCATTTCATTTTTCTGGGACTCAGCTTCCTTATCAGTAAAATGAGGAGCTTGGATTTGATAACTTGGAAGGTTTCCTCTAGCTCTAAATTTATTGTAAAGGGAATCTGTTGCATGTGCAGACTCCAGGAGAATATGTGGACATAGTGTTGTTGCTGTTGGAATTGTTGGGGTCACCAATTAAGGATAGAAACTGAGGTAACCAAGAAAGATTACTGAAAGCTAAAGGAATTTTTGTACTCTCTGGGATGTTTTAAACTGCTCAGGATTTTATTACAAATTATTACAAAGTAAACAGGCTAAAACTCCTAGAAAAGCAGTAAGCACTTTGAGGATAGGCTAGTTGAAGTTTGAGTGAGAATGGTGGTGGGGGGGGAGGGCCTAGCATGGGAGCACATGGCCTAGAAAGGAAGGAGAGATGCAAACATCCTTCAGGATGGAAAAATAGAATCAAGAAGAAGCAAGAAGGGCAGTGCTTCCTCTTAAATACACTCTTGTGGTAGTTTGGACAGAGGATGGTGCTTGGGGAGTAGTTTAGCACCTGGGCTAGATAGTCTTCAATGGGCATGCTACATACTGGTCCTTACTGTCCCAAGGAGAGTGACCTCTAAGTTCCTATCATGCTAGAGTCAATGGGCAAGGTCAAGTAACTGGGAACTGGAAGCTGGGTGAAGGAGGAATGGGGAGGCAGCATTCAAATAACAGAAGTCAAGGGGAGTCAGGATACAATCAACAGGGATCAGTTTATATCTCAGAAGCAAACAGCCTTCTACAATTAACAAAATTTAACAGCATAAAAGATTACAGAATTTGTTTCTAACTATAAACTTTCTACATTCATAATTCTCTGAATCAGTTTCACTGGTTCTAATTGGCCTAAAATATTGATTGTATAGTCAATTGAGTCCAAGAGTTGATGCAAGATGTTGCAGCGCCTATGCATAGATCTAGGACTCCAGTATAGTAATGATATTGGCTTTTGATAGGAACTTGGTGGGACCAATGCTATGCAGGAACCAATGCTAAGTAGAAACCAAGTTAAATTATGAGTTTAAATTCCCTTTCCCCTAGTTTATCTAGAGGAATATTTTATTCTAGATTTGAAGAGGAGAAAACATTTGCATTTTCATTCTTGGCATATCTATGAAGTAAATATCACTTTACAAAAGTCATAATAAGTAAAAATTTTAAATAGAACTAGGATGCTAGTCACTGACTTCCTAAAGATTGTGGGACCACAGATGGTAGGAATTTGAGTCAGTGACAGAGAAAAGAAACTCTAATCTCCTCAGGTTACTTGACAGCCCTGGGTTGGGGTGGAACATATAGACATATGCAATATGGTCTCTAAGAACCTTCTCAGTTCTGTCCTTCTATGGATTAATTTTTTTATTTTGTTGCCACCAAGGATATGAAATTCTGTGATAATGGGGTCAAAGTCAGCCATATTACACTATAGTCTTATGAATGAATGTCTAGCTTTGAAGAGGGACTTCTATTAGGCAAGTCCACTGTACATTTCTAAAACTTTTTAGCTTTGCCCATCTACAAAAGAGAAGCTCCTGGTCTCACCTCCAATGGAAGAAAAATCGCAACAGCCATCATAATTCCCAACTCTTCATTGAAATATTGGATACCAGAACTAGGAAACACCCTGAGTTCTGATAAATGAACTTTCATTCCATTTTATAGGAATCCACATCTTCAACTCACCTCTTTATACTCATTATATGTTACCTTCTCCCATTAGGATGAAAATTCCTTGAACACAGGGACTCTTTTGCTTGCCTTTATATTCCCTATGCTTTGTAAAGTGCTTGAATTATAACAAATATTTTAACAAATGTTTTAGCTTTCTAATATCATCCATCCATCCATCCATCATCTATCCATCCATCGTCTATCCAACTACCTATCCATCCATCTATCATCTATCTATCTATCTATCTATCTATCTATCTATCTATCTATCTATCTATCTATCTATCATTTATCTATCTGTTGGTATTAGATGCCAGAAACCAAATTCAAGAGGAATTTGTCTAACTTCTCCTCACTACAGGGAAGATTAGTCAAACAGTATTTCCTATCCTTGGTGGCAACAAAATAAAAAATTAAACCATAGAAGGGGAGAAGGTCCTTAGAGACCATATAGTCTTCCCACACCACCCACTTTCCTTTTTAGGTAAGTTTTATTGCTGTCTTTTTAAAAATGCAGTTATGTACCAATGTATATTCTTTTCCTCATTTTGAACCTTCCTTGTCAGAATGAAAAACTCAAGGAGAAAATCATCAGGTGTGCCAATATACATATATGACCTTTACTACCCTTTTTCCCATCCCATCTCCCACTCTTTGCTGATAATTACATTCCTTTGAAGAGAGAAAAGAGAATTCAATCATGATTCTGGGGCCAAGTTTGGTCATTGCAATTAATCTGAGTTCAGCTGCTTTTTAGTTCTGTTTCTGCTTACATAATTGGCTTCATAGAATATACTGTTCTTCTGGTTTTTCTTTCTTTACTTTGCATTAGTACAAACATGTCTTATGTTTCATTTAAGATCTTCATGTTTGTGGTTTCTTAAGGTGTCATATGTTTCATTTAAGGTCTTCATGTTTGTGGTTTTTTAAGGTGTCATAATACTTTATTATATTCACAAAGCATTTTTGTCATTCTTCTGATCAATGGAAACCCACTTTGTTCCCTGTTCTTTGTTACCACAAAAATCCTGCTTATGAATGTATGTGTGTACTTAGAGATAATATACATAAATATAATATATTTATATATGTGTTGACCCCACAGGTGGGATATATTCATTATAGGTCAGAGGCTGTCTTACTGGACTGAGTGGAGATTGAATTTAAAATCATGGGATTTAGGATTTTAAAGATCATCTAATCCTATTTCCACATTACACATATAAGGAAAGAAAGTCATGGAAGTGACTTGAATTGTCTGTGTTCATATACATAGGACACAGAAAAGAATTCAGTTATATTCTCATTATTCCTCCCCCGCCCCCCCCCCAAAAGGCACAGGAACTTGGCTTTCAAGGCCATTTAACTTGCAAGCTTCCTTTTCTTGGTGAGAGTTTTGTCTACAAAACCTTGGGATGGTCCTGGAAAAGCACTTGTGTTTGGGATCATGATTGCATTTACTGCACTGAGCTGGGGGTCACTGGCTCAGAAGGGAAGTGGGGCTTTTGCCAGAGCTGAAGAAAGTCACTAAGAGCCCTTCACAAAAACAGGCACCTGGGTTCAACGTGGTCCCACCACTCACCTGCTGTGTGCACTTGTAGACTCCCACATTAAGAGGAACGCCAAACTCTAGCAAGTTTTTTCCTAGAAGAAAGCGACCAGAATAGGGAGGGGACTGGAAAGCATTCGATAAAAAGTTATGTTGGCAATACTGGGAATGTTGATTTTGGAGACATTAAGAAAACCACGATGTTTTGCTTTCAGTTCTGAAGAAGGGGGTCATGGGTAGATTGGGGAGATTAATGTTCTACTTGACTTCAGGAAGATGAAGTCGAAACAAAATGAGAGAGAAGTTTAAAGAAGATAGTTTTTTACTTTCTATAAGAAGAATTTCTTGACAAACAGAACTGACAATTCATTTAAATTTAATATTCAACAGCCACTGGAGGTAGTGATTCTCTGCCAGTGGAAATGTCAAAATGGAGGCTAGCTGAATATTTTCTTGGTAGAAATGGTGGAGTTGTGAGGACTCTGTGCTGATTAGGAGACTGTACTCTGAGTTCATACATTTGTTTTGAGGCAAAGTTTTCTTGATGCACATAATTTCTGTTACCAAGAATTTTTATTTCTTAAAGCCTCTAAACTTAAAAAAAGACTTATTTTCTTTCCCTTCTATATCCCTATATCTTATATCTCTAATTTATCTTCTGGGCCCCTGAGAATCACCTGCTTATGACCAGAGTTGTCCAGAGAAAACAATTTAGGTATTTTACTCATCTCTATTGTAATTTAGCTTCAGTTGAAAAATCTTGGATAAGCAACCTTCAAGGACTAGTTTTCTTTAAAGTTTATACTAAATATCAACTCCTTCATGAAGCCTTTTGTTGCTCATGCTCCCCTACCCCTTCCCATTGCCTTATACTTTGTGTATATTTTGTTTATACTTATATGGCTATGTAACAGAAGTGAGCCCCATGGAATATGCACTTTGGCTCATAGACACATTCCCAATGGTTCCTGTGGATGGTAAAGATATTGGAACTGGATGTTTTGCTCACTTGTGATGCCACAAATGTTTGATGACATCTGTACTTGGTCCCTTGACATAATAAATGTGCAACTAAAGGCAAATGAGGATTGTGTCAAACTGAACAAAAATAATTAACCACCCAATGGATAATTAAAAGGAGAAGTAATTATAAGCTGTATATATATATATATATGTACACATATATATATATATATATATATATATAATGTGTGTGCGTGCTTATCCAGATATGTGATTTTTCAAAAGTCACTTAATTTCTGAATACCCAATTCCTCCTCTTCAAAAGGATTATTGTAAAAATTAAAAGAGATAATATTTATAAAGCACTTCACAAACTTTAAAACACTACATAAAAGCTAGCTGCTGCCTCCACTATCACTACTACCATCACCAGTACTACAACTATCACCATGACTACCACTAGCATTACTATTACCACTGCTGCTCCTGCTGCAGCTACTGCTACTACCACCACCACCACCACCACCACCACCACCACCACTTCTTTTCCTCCTCCTATCACCTTTTCTTCCCATTTGTAGATCATTTAGGGAATTTTTGAACTCTGTCCTTGAGCTTCCATTGTGGTGAGAGAAAGGAATATTACTTCACTTTTCTCTTTCTTCTTAACCCCCAATAATGGTCACATGGCATTGAGAAAATGCTCTGGCCTAAAAGAACCAAATGTTGGACTGCAAGTTTCTGGCTGCCCCTTTTGTTTGATGTTTATTTTTTCTGAGCACATGTGATGAAATAGACATTCTGAGATAGGTGTTTCTAGCTTTTATGATAATCTTGTGAGGGGGTGAACAGCAAAGTCTTTGTACTATTTATCCTGTCACAGAGGATCACTGCCACAAGTTCTCAGAGAAAACGATAAGCCCAAGCCGTATCTTGAGTACTGAGCAAGTTGATCAGACAAGATTGAGAGTGGTGGCAGAACTAAAAATGGTGGTGAAATGCCATTTCATTTAGTCTGATAAAGTGTTTCATGTTTTAGTATTTTTAAGTATCAAAATCTCCAGGGAAAATATAAAATGATGGGTTACTGTAACATATTGAAAGTATTTGTCATTGTGTTCTTATGAGTCTTCAGTGTTTTAAATATTGATTAAAAAATACTGTTCCATACCTAATCTTTTTTATATATTGAATGTCCTTCTATAAGAGACCCTGTTAATTCCTTTTGGGGGATCCCTAGACAAGAATCAAGTCTAAGTTTTCATAAGTTTCCTGGGATGGGGGGAGAAAGGAAGGGCAGAATGAGCCAGAGGTTGAATCTGGCCAATAACTTGGATCCCTTAGTGGGAGATGATGCCTCCTCAGGCAGTGGGTCTTTACATGAGAGTCTTTGCCATAAAATGCAGGATCCCAGAATGTTTATTCTTCTCTTTGTTTCCTCAGGGTTTAGTACTGACTTAGAGCAGCACTTAATAAATGTCTGTTGATTGATTTAACTCCCTATAATTAGGTTTTGTGGTTTAGGGCTTGGTCAATGCCTATACAGAGTATGTGATAAAAGGGAACTCGAGACTCCTGACGTTTTTCTTTATGGACCTAGAATTATTATGTCAATAGCACCAGTGACCTCTACTTTTCTGATGTTTTGGTTATTTCCTGCATTGTTTCTTATATCTCATTCAGTAGCCTTTTGAGGAACTTCCTTGTACTTTCAAAAATCTCTGAAGCAAGAGAAAGGTCTGAAAAACATAAATGCTATAGTCAGAAAAAGGGCAATGAAAGTTCAGCTCTTTTAATCTGTCTATGCTTTAAGGTTATTAGGATGTGACCCCCCCCCCCTGCTCCAAGTAGATAAAAGTTCTAAGATTGTAAAACAAAAGTCATCTTGGTTGTTCTAGTGACAAGAACACATTTAGAATGAGGAAAACTCAATCAGAATCTTATCTGCTAGGCAATGGTCAAACTATCTATCTTCATGCTATCTTTCAAATCTATTTCCTTCTCTCTATTCATATGACTAACACCCTATTTTAAGGCCTCATCATCTCTTAACTGAACTATTAAATAGGCTTCTTAATTACTCTCCTTACCTCAGTTTCTTCCTCTTTAATTTTTCCTTTAGAGATACAACTACAAAGCTGAGATTCCTGAAATACAGTTCTGGTTATACTTAATAAATTTTCTAGCTCAAAGAAATCCAATGGTTCCCTATTGCTTTTATAATATAATCTTTTTATAACATAAACTTTTCTGTTTGGCATTTAAAACTTTTACAAAACCTGAATCCAATTTATTTTTAAGGCATATACATATTTCTCCCTTTCATGTACTCTATAATCAACCAAACTGGTCTTCTTGCTGTTCTTAAATGGTTTGCCTCTGTATATGATCTATCTCCCATTCCCTCTTCACCTTTGATTCTTAGAGTTCTTAATTTCTGACTTGCCTGAATTGATGCAGAAGTACATTAATCACACTAAGAACATAAGGTGATGATCAAGTATGATGGACTTGCATATTTCAGCAATACAATAATCAAAGACAATTTTAAGGGATTTTTGATGAAAAATACCATCCATATCAGAGAAGGAACTGTGGAGGTTAAATGAAGACCAAAGCTCATTATCTTCAATTTTTGAAAGTTGCCTTATATGTTATGTGTTATTTTGTTATCTCTAATTTTTTTTCTTCCTTTTGAATCTGCTCCTTCTCTCACAACATATTCAATATCGATCTATGTTTAGTAAAACCTAGGTATATCAGATTGCTTTTGGTGAAACTCAAAACCTTGCCAAGAAATGATTGGTAAAAACTACAATTAATATGTAGTTGGAAAAAAAATATATAAATAAAGAATTCTTATTTTCCTTCAAAGCTCAGTTCAAGTATTACCTGTTAACTTTCTAGTTATTAGCATCTCCTCCACTAAATTACCTTATTTTTACTTTGTACAAATTTTCTATATGCCTATATAACAACCCCTCTAGGTTACTCCTCCAACTTACACTCATATTCATAGGTTAGTCCCCAGTAGATTGTTGCCACCTCTGGTCCTAGGTGCAACCCTGTTAATTACTAATTCTGCTATTTATTTATATTTATATAAATATATTAAATATATAATTAACCCCCCCCAAAATCTGCCAGTAGGTTATTTGACTCTTATTAAGGATATTTTTTCAAATGGCATAGCAAAAACAGTACTTTCTGAAGTGTGAGTGGTAATAATTTTGAGACGTACATGTAGAATATATATATGGCAAGATACGTCACAACTCCTGGGACCACAGGATCTGACAGTCCCCCCCTCCTTGTAGAATCCTCATGATGAGTTGCCAGGACTTGTTCCTTAATTGCTATTTGTCATTAGTAATAGGGGATAGAAAGAAATCCCCTTTCCCTCTTCCTTCCCCATAGGGGTCTCATTATCTAACTATTCTGAGATTTGATTGCTTTGAGCTTCTAGGGGCTTAAGTATTTAAAATCCCCAGAGGAGTGCTTAATTTGTTTTCTCAGCAATCTCATTCTCTTCTTGACTTAATTACAGAACTATTCACATGTTATAAAGGGATCATGGTATAGGTGTATCTTTTTTACACAGTAAACGTTCATTTTGCATAACTATGTATTGTGATTTTATAAACTAAATTGTATATATGGAATGATATTTTCCCTTAGTGTACTGTTGCTCCTTGAGGGCAGGAATTGTTTCCTTTTTTTTCTTTTGAATCCCTAGCCTCTCACATAGCCTAATACTTAAAAAATGGTTATTGAGTGATAGAATTACTCTCTTCCTTACCCTGAGGAAGTCACAACTTCTTTGGGCCTTAGTTTTTCTCATCTATTAAAATCTTAGGACTAGACTAGATAATCTCTATAAAATCTTTTGTATGGAGGCATGAGAACTGGATGATAAATTACAAAGAGCTGAATTCAATATGGCTTCAGATCACTTGTGTGATTCTAGGAAAGTCATATAAATTCCACCTACCCCAGTTTTCCTCATCTCTAAAATGGGAGTAATAATAGTATCTGCCCTTCCGAGTGCAGGGATCAAATTGCTGCAGGGGCTCTGTTTTCTGTGATGAATCACGAATCAACCCAGGAATGCAGGTGTAAAAAAGAAAAAAAAGAGATTTATTAAAAAGTCATTATAACCCAAAGAAAGTGATAAAGTTAAAAGAAATGAAAGGACATGTGGATTTTAGCAATGCAGATTAACCAGGCAGGCCAGTTGCTAGATTAATATACAGGAAGGCCAAGAGAAAGAAGAGTTGCAGTACCAGCCAAAATTCCCTTAAATGCCCCTCCGAGTCATGGGAAAAGGCAATGTCTTGGGAATTGTCCAAGTCCCGCCTTGAATAGTTTGCCTTTTGGGAGTGGTTGAGACTCTTTCACTGGAGAGTTTGATTCTGGTCAGGGTAGATTTAAGATGATTTTTCCATGCCTGCATGATCTAGCTTGCCTTACCAGTGAGAACATGGCCAAAGTCAGATTGGAGGTCAAGGTGATGTGTATTAAGATTACAAGATTTTAACAGTGCAAACAAAATATTTACAAAATTTGTTTCCAATTAATTACAATGTTCCCTTTGCCCTTGATTCCCTGCATCAAAATGACATCATATTTATAAAGTACTTTTCAAATCTTTTTAAGGTTTTTTTTTTTTTTTTTGCAAGGCAAATGGGGCTAAGTGACTTGCCCAAGGCCACACAGCTAGGTAATTATTAAGTGTCTGAGACCGGATTTGAACCCAGGTACTCCTGACTCCAAGGCCGGTGCTTTATCCACTATGCCACCTAGCCACCGGGTAGTTTGTAAATCTTAAAGTGCCATGTAAATATTAGCTACTTTTATCCAATGAGGTTATGTGACTGAGTAGGTAAGGAGTTAACAAATGATGTTAATGATCATATTTAAAGCTGGAAGAAAATACTAGCATTTGAAGGAAGCTTAAGATATCGGACAAAGACTTTAGTAAGGAGAGTCCTTAGAGATGAGGTAGTTCTGGCATGTACTTGACCCAGCTCTAAGGGCTTGCTAAAATAGGCTATTACATTTTTGGTGTGAGCATTTACACCTCAGAAATCTGAAAATATTAGAAATCAGGGCTTGACTTAATGTTTTGTTTATTGTCTAGATTTTAAAAAGTGTTATGACAACATAAGTTTGTGGGGCCAATTGTTAAACATTTACTATCATATACTTCTATTACTCTAGTAACCTTGTTTAAACTCAATAAGAGTTCAGGAGGAGATTCAGGAAATAAAGTCATCTCCAGATGGGATGCCTGGTGACTGGAGACTAACAATAATGACAGAAAACAGTTATGTAGTGTTATAAGGTTGCAAAGTACTTTAAAGTTATTATCTAATTTGATCTTCTCTAATCACCCCTCTTCATTTTATAAAAGAAGAAATTGAAGCCCAGTTCAGTGATTTAATAAGTTCACACAGATTGTTAAGAAGCAGAGCTCAGATTGTTTGACTTCACCTTTCTAGTGATTGCTACCCCATACTGTAGGATGCTGGGATATAGGCAGTAGTAGGAAGTACAAATTACATGATGACTAGAAGTACCAAAGGCTTTAGACCAACAACAGCTAGGGGATTTGGTAGAGCACTGGACTTAAGAGTCAGGAAGAACATAGTTTAAATCTGGTCTCAGACATATCTTTATGATACTGGCCAAATCTCTTAAGCTCTCTCAGCCTCAGTTTCCTCAAATGTAAAATAGGGATAATAATAATAATAGTAAGTACCTCACAAGGTTATAGTGAGGCTCAAATGAGATTGTAGTTGTAAAGTGCTTTTTGCAAACCTTTTAACAGCATATACTTGGCAAGTGTCTGAGCTAGGACTCAAATCCATTCTCTATCACAATATGTTATTTCCCCAAAGGGTGAAAAAAATTAGAGATCTATGTGAGTCTAATTAATTAAGTTAAAAGTTTCTGATAAGGACTTATATGTATAAAAATATTTATAGCAATTCTATTTTCTGGTGACAAAGAATTGGAAACCAAAGGGATGCTTATCAATTGGGAAATGACAACAAGTTATGGTATTTAAATGTGATGTAATACTATTATGCTACATATGAGAGGGATGGTTTCAGAAAACCTGGGAAGACTTAAATGAACTAATACAAAGTGAAGTAAACAGGACCAGGAGGACATTGTACACGTAACAGTAATATCGTAATAATGATCATTTGTAAATGGGCTTAGCTACTCTGAACAATATATTGATGCAAGACAATTCCAATGGACTCATGATGAAAATTTCTCTCCACCTCTAGAGAGAGAGAACTGATGAACTCTTAGTACAGCTTGAAACATGTTGTTTTTCACTTTATTTTGTCTTGCTTTATTTACTTATTTTGGGAACATAACATGGAAATATGTTTTACATGACTTCACATTATATTAGGTATCATATTGCTTGCCCTCTGAATAGGTTGGGGAGGGAGTGGAGGGATGAAGAGCCTGAAACTCATAATAACAAATAAAAACAAAAAATAGTTTTTTCTTTTCTTACTGATAAAACCTTCTCTCTCCCTCAGGATATTTGGCAAATTCAACTCTGAGACTCTGTCATTCTATGCTTATCATCTCAAAGATATATCCCTGCCCCTAGAGGTCAGGCAATTGCTTAAGAAACTTTCTAAGACAAGCTAATTCTGATCTAGGAGCTAATCCTCCCCCAGGCTCTGCTGTTCTCTAACTAGCAGAGTCTGCTTATGCTGGTTTTACCGGGGGAGGGGGAGGGTTGAGAAGAGAAGGAAATCAGGTGATTATAATAAAGCTGAAAGGGATCTCAGAGGCAATTAAGTCCAGTTCTCTCATTTTACCGATGAGTAAACTAAGGCTCAGGGAGGTTAAAATTTCCTACAAAATGACAATGTATACCAGCATGGGAGGTTTGAGAAAGAATTCAAAAGACAAATGCTTTCTTCCAGGCAAGTAGGCTTTTTGGGGGGTACTGTGAAGGCAAAGAGAGATGGGAGACATTTTAGCAAAGAGAGATCTGACATGTTCTTATTTGTATAGGGAGAAAAAAAGGAAGAAGAAAGAAAAAAATGTTTAGAAGTTGCCCTAAGGAAAAAGATGGCACAGCAAGGGACAGTTAGAATTTATGATTAAGTTGTAAAAGTACTTGTTAAGGAGGACTTTTGGATGTCAAGAAGATTCCCACCAGGTGCTGATAATAAGCCCCTAGGCAGACCAGGATCTTCACATAAATGTAAAGGACAAAGACAACCTTGAGTAGATCTGGGGCAATGGGCACTGGTGGCAAGCAGAAGATTAAAAAATCCTTGGGCAAAAGCAAAGGCAATAGAGGGCAATGGGCTAAGGCAGGGATAGCAGAGCCAGTAATTAAGTCACAGCTAGGATTGCAGCTTTTAGCAAGGATCTAGGTAGGACTCACAGAGTAGACCTGAATGTTGAGAAGGAGGTTCATTTATTGGGAACCCCCATCAGTAATAAGTATCTGAACTGAGATCTGAACCCAAGACTCTGATTCTAGCATCTTTCCACCATACTATATTAACTCATCTCAAGGAGGAAGGACACTGTTATCACAGAGTAGAACAGGTATAGGAAAGGTAATCAGACCAGAGTTCTGCCAATAAATTCCTACCTAGACTCCCATTTCTGCCAATGATGTTCATGTGAACTTCAGTAAATCCCTTCCTCTTTCTGGGTCTTAGTTCCCTTATCTGTAAAATTAAGGAGTGGGTCTCTAGGTCTTTTCAACTCTACTGTTAAGGCTTGATAAACATATTACAGAGACTGGAAATCCTACCCTAATATAAATTTAAGGTTTAGAGACCTTAGAGGTCATTTAATCCTAGACTAACACCATCATTTTATGGTAAGGAAATTGAAACAATTTTTAAGTCCCTACTATGCTCCAGTCATTGTGCTAAATATTGGGAATATCAAGAAAAGACAATCACCCCTTCAAACAAAATAAAGAAGAAAAAATAGTCCTTGTTCTTGAGGAGCTCACAATCTACTGAGGAGATAATATGTAAATAATTAAGAACAAACAAGCAATCTACAGAATAAACAGGGAATAATCAATAGGGAGAAGGCACTAGAATTGAGAGAGATTGGGAAAGGTTTTCTGAAGTCAGGAGGCAGAAAAGGGAGAGCATTACAAACATAGCCAGAGAAAGTTCCCAGAGTGCAGAGGGGGAATATCTTATTCAAGGAGCAGCAAGGAGACCAGTGTCACTGGACTGAAGAGTGCATGGGAGATGTAAGGTGTAATCATATTAAAAAGTATATGTTTGTATGTGTGTGGGAAGGGGGATTCAGGTTATAAAGGACTCTGAACATAACAGTAGATTTGATTTTTGATCCTGGAAGTGATAGTGAGCTGTTGGGATTCATGGGTGGGGGGTGGGGATTGTGACATGGGAGATTCTTTGCCTGAGGAAGGTCACTTTGGGAACTGACTAGAATGAGGAGAGAGTTATAGCAGGCAGACTAATCAGCAGGCTATTGTAATTATCTAGGTATGAGATGAGGAGGGCTTGCACCAGGGTAGTAGTAATATCAGAGAAGAGAAAGGAAAACACACACCCCAACAAAGAGGTGTGTGTAAGGTAAAACTGATGGGTCTTGGAAATAGATTGGATATCAGAAGTGAGAGAAATTGAAAAATTAGGGGTTACACCTAGGTTTTCAAGTCTAGAGATCTAAGAGGATGGTGGTGCCTTCAACTGTAATAGAGAAGTTTGGAAGGAGGAAGGATGTGGGAAAAAAGATAATGAATTTGAATTGTGGACATGTTAAATTTAAAATGTTTACAGGAACATCTCATACTGTATTCTAAGATAAGATCAAAATAGTATACAACAAGCAAAATAAGAGAGTGTAGAATAGTTTAACTTAGATTTATGGATACAGGAAGAATTTAGGACCAAGGAAGATATTAAAAGCACTGTAAAATATAAAATAGATAAATTTGATTACATAAAATTAAAAAAGAATTTGCATAAATAAAGCCAGTGCAACCAAAATTACAAGAAAAACAGAAAAATGGGGAAAAAATTTTTGCAGCTAGTATCTCTGATAGAGGTCTCATATCTCAAATATATAGAGAATTAAATCAAATTTGTAAAAATAAAATCATTCTGCAATTGACAAATGGTCAAGAGATATGAACAGTTTTTAGACAAATAAATAAAAGTTATCCAGTCATATGAAAAATGCTCTAAATTACTATTGATTAGAGAAATATAATTGAAATAACTCTGAGGTACCACTTTATACCTATCAGATTGGCTAATGTGAAAGAAAAGGAAAATGCTCGATGTAAGAGGGGATGTGGGAAAACTGGGACACTGATGCTTATGGAATTGTCAGCTGATCCAGACATTCTGTACAGCAATTTGGGACTATGCTCAAAGGGCTATAAAAACTATGCATATCCTTTGACCAGCAATACCATTCCTAGACCTGTATCTAAAAGATATCTCCCCAAAAGGAAAAGGATGTATCTGTTTTTATAACAGCTCTTTCTACTGTGGCTAAAAATTAGAAATCAAAGGGATATGCATTAATTAGGGAGTAGCTGTAATATATGTGTATAATAGAATATTATTATGCTATAAGACATGACAAGCAGGATGATTGCAGAAAAATCTGGAAATCTTACAAAAACTGATACATACTGAAGTGAACAGAAAATATTGTACATAGTAACAACAGTATTATTCATTGAAGATTGTGAATGACTTAGCCATTCTCAACAATGCAGTGATCCAAAATTATCCCTAAAGGATAAATGATAAAGCATATTATTTGATATTGCTTGAATACAGGCTGAAGCAAGCTTTTTTCCACTTTTCATTTTTTTCTTTTATTTGAGTCTTCTAGAATTAAAAAGATTAATATGAAAATATTTTACATAATTACACATGTATAACCTATATTAACTACCATCTTAAGAAGGAAGGAAGGGAGGGAAAGAGGGATGGAATTTGTCACTTAAAACATTAAATAACAATGTTAAAGGTAGTGTATTAGCTACAAAAATCAGTAATTTTTTATGATAAAACAAAAGGTTTTTAGATTGGAAGTCAGCAATTCCAAGATGATCCTCCTTCTAAGCTCTCCCTCTAAGAGAAAAAGATACAGAATCACAAAATTGGAAGTTATGACAGAAGACATCTCACCTTATCCATACCTGAATAGATTACCCTCTATAATATCCCTTATTCTTCTCATGTATAGATAGGTTGGACTAGATGACTGCTAAGATCTTTTCCAATCCTCAAATACTATAAATCTGTGATTAAGAGAGAGATAATATTGTGAATGTGGGTTGGGAAGGAAAGATGACCCAAGAGCTTCTGTAGAGACCAGTTATATGATGATCAAATAACTTCAAGTTTGTCATGTGGAAGATGAATGAGATTTATTCTGTTTGGAATCAAGATGGCAGAACTAGGATCCCAAGATGGGAAAACATCTATATTTCTTTGGTCAAATCATTTTTCTTTATGAACCTCACTTCCATCTGTAAGATGAAGGCACTTGGACTAGGCAGTCTATTAAGGTCCCCTTAGTTCTATATCTTATGATCTTATTATCTGTCCAAGATCCTGTATAAAAAAGAATCACAAGTGGGAAGGTAACTCATAGTTGGGAGGTCTGGAACCATCCCTGGAAACTAAAGTCAGATGAGTAAAGTAACTTCCTCAGCATTCTGCAGGTCCTAAGTGTCATCAAGATTTGAATATAAATCCTTTAACTCCAAATTCACTGCTTGTACCACAGAGGGCTTCCCAACTAGACTTAAGTTTCCTGAAGGCAGGATTCTGTCTTCTTCAATGGCTAGGACAGACTGGTACCAACACATGTGATATAGAAGAATTATAAGCTGAATTATTTATTTATTAGAATCAGGAAAGCTTTTCCAATTGAGTTATTCTAAAACCTTTTAGGCAGGTAGATGGCACAATGGATAGAGCACCAGCTCTAAAGTCAGGAGGACCTGAGTTCAAATGTGACCTCAGATACTTAATAATTACTTGGATAAGCCACTTAAATCCATTGCTTTGCAAAAAAAACTTAAAAAAGACTCATTTTCTTCTGTTCAAATCTGGTTTCAGACATTAACTAGCTTTGTGACCCTGGGCAAGTTACTTAACCCTGTCTGTCTGAGTTTTTCATCTGTAAAGTGGTCTAGAGAAGGAAATGGCAAACTACTCAAGGTATCTTTTCCAAGAAAACCCTATTTAGTTATGAAGAGTTGGACATGACTGAACAGCAACAAAATACCTTTTTAGAGGCTGCTGTAACTGACAGGAGATTAAGTTCTAGGTAGAGAAAAGGGGAACAGAAACAAGATAGTTAAGAATTTGAGAAGCAATGAGATCTCAAAGCACCCTTCCTCTGATTGCAATCATACTGGTGGGAAAGCCTCTGGGGAAAGAATTCTGCCTTTTTTTTTGCAAGGCAGTGGGGTTAAGTGACTTGCCCAAGGTCACACAGCTAGGAAATTATTAAGTGTCTGAGGTCAGATTTGAACTCAGCTCTATCCACTGCACCACCTGGCTGCCCCTGAAAGAATTAATGATTTCAAACTTGCCCATCATTTCTTAAGAGAGAGAGGCAGAGATACATAGTTAGACAAAGACAGAAAGATAAGAAAGCAACAGAAAATGGAAACTGTGTCTAAGATTTTATTTTCCACTCTTTATTTATTCTTGATTTGTTTTTTTAAAGACTGGGTCTTCTAGTCCTATCCAGTTAGAAGAAAAGGGGCTACTCACAGCTGATTCATTACTGATTGGTGAACATGGAAATTTTGATCTTCCAGGACAGTTTTCCATTTCTATAGATGCATCATATTGATGCCAGTTAGGGACACCTGATAGGCTTATCTTGCTTCAGTCTACAGTCTTAATCACCCCATGTCAGAGGGGTAAGGTGGTGGTTAATTACAAACAGGCTAATTTTATATAATATCAGAACCTTAAGTGATTCTAGAACATAGAACACAATATAGTAGAACTGGAAGGAGCCATAAAGATCAACCCTCTCATTTTATAGAAGAGGAAACTGAGCTTCAGAGAGGAGTGACTTGTCCAAAGTAATTTGGGATTTTGCATCTAGAATCCTTGGGAGGTGTCATCCTTGTGTCAAACTCTCATTATACCAAGGTCATGTATAGTCAATGACTGAAGTGAGGCTAGAATTCAGGTCTCTTAGATGTAGTTATATTGTTTCTGTTTTGTTTTTGTTTTTTGCAAGTGACTTGCCCAAGGTCACACAGCTAGGTATTATTAAGTGTCTGAGACTGGATTTGAACTCAGGTCCTCCTGACTGCAGGGCCAGTGCTCTATCCACTGCACCACCCAGCACCACCTATTTCTATTCCTATTACCTTCTTCCTAGTTAGAAAAGTGGGTGAACCTCAGAAATTTTAAGTCCACTATTGGTCCTTGTTTAGGTGGCTGGAATTTAGCAAAATTTTATTCTGAATCTATTAACCAAAAATACATATAAACTCAATATACAAAACAAATCAACAGAAAGATTTTATATGAAATTGAGACTTTTACATGTAGTTTTAATTGTGTTTATTAATTCACCAATAGTAGTGACAATTTTTTGAATCATGTTTGTTTGTGTGTGTGTGTGTTTATTTGTGTATCACTACTAACCTTCTTCCTACTCCCATAATGGAGTAACATTAACAAATAAGGTAAATCCTTAAAGTAACAAATAGGTAAATCCAAACAAAATAAATCAACACATTGACCATATCTAAAAATATATATGACCAAAGATTGGAGTTCTTTAATATGGGACTCTGACCTCCCTAATTACTATCTAGGTGTCATGGAATCTAGTATTTTTCTCCTTTCAACTCTAATTTCTGCTTCTCCTCTGTCCTTCCCAGGCTGTTCTTCATAATCCCCTTTCCCTCAGGATGATTGTAGATCAAGAGAACATGGACCAGCTATCCCAGGATAGAGAGTGAGAACCTAGAAAGGGTTGGGATATATCCTGGAACTGAAGAATTCCAAGAGCTCACAGGAGAAAATATGGAAAACAAGCATAGAAGCTATGATGGAACACCTGCAAATTATAAGCAAGTGAAGCTGATTCTCTATTCTTAGTTCCAGGAAATTTGTGGGTATATGTGATGGTATATCTGGGAAAACTAAACTATTGAAAGATCTGATCTAGTTCTGTTTTACATTTCTTTCTACTTCTATTTCCACACGGTGATTGTTAACCTTGAGGTGCTAGTTGGACATTAGATCTTCCCATAGGATCACAAAAGTCTGAATTGTTTAAAACTTTAGGATACATAGAATTCAGAATATTAGGACTAGAACCATGTAATCCATCACTCTCATTTTACAAATGAGAAAACAAAGACCTGGAAAGGGCAAAGGGACTTGCCAACGGTCAGAGCTAATGTCATAGAAATATTGAAAATAGGCAGAGCTAGGGTTCAAATGAAATTCTTCTGATGTGAAATTTACTTCTCTTCCCCTTTCTGTGGTTCAAGTAGTTTTGAGGAAATTAAGGTACTATGTCTCTAGATAGTTAGATGCAATGAAAAGAGACTTGTGTTGGGAGTTAGCTAATATAGGTGCCAACCCAGTTCTATCATTGATTTGTATGGCTATTGTTGAATGGAATAGCTATGGATGATTGGTGGGTGGATAGATGATAGATAGATAGATAGAACTATTAGATAAATGGTTGAGAGATAGGCAAATAGAAATAGGTACATAGTGATATTATGTATATAGGAGTTAGGTATTAGAGAGATAAACAGACAAATAGAAATATAAGCTTATAGAGATAGATAAATAGAGATAGGTAGAGATTTTATATATATATATATATGAGATAGACTGAATAAGCTGAATAGATAGATAATATAGAAATATTAATAGGAAATAATTAGATCCTATTAAGGATTTACCACGTACATTGTAAAAATGCTGGGTATACAAATTAAAAGCATGATAGATTGTCAGTAGATAATAATTGGCGGTGAATAGAGTACAGGACCTGAATTCAGGCAGTTTCATCTTACTGAGTTCAAATCTGGCCTCAGACACTTATTAATGTGTGACCCTGGCAAATCATTTAGCCCTGTTTGTCTCAGTTTCTTCATCTGAAAAATGAGCAGGAGAAAGAAATGGCAAACCATTATATTATCTTTGCCAAGAAAACTCCAAATTCAATGAGGAAGAGTTAGTTGGGTATGACTAAAATAGATCAACAAAAACAGACAATACTTTCCCTCAAGGAACTTATATTCTTTTAAAAAAAATTTTAAATTTTAAATTTAAAAAAAATTTCTTTAATTTATCTACACATTACTAAAATATTCTTGTTTAAAAGTAAACATAATACCCCTCCCCCACAAAAATATAAAACCTCATGAAAATAAAGTGAAAAAAAGAAAAAAATGTGTTTCAGTCTGTATTCTGATACCATCAGCCCTGTCTCAGGTGGATCACATTCTTTATCATAAGTCCATCATAGAAGTTACTTCTATATTTTTCCACAGTTGCTGTTGCTGATTGTAATTCCCTCCATCCATTCCTCCCCACTACCATCTATTATATTTTCTCTCTCCTTTCATTCTGTCCTTCTTCAAAAATGTGCTGTGGGGCAGTTGAGTGGCAGACAGAGCACTGGCCCAGGGGCCAAGAGGCCCCAAGCCTACATTCCGCCCCAGAGACCCAGAAACTACCCGGTCCTATGTCCTGGACAGGCCACCCAATCCTACCACCTTGCAAAAAAGTCAAAAAAGAAAATGTGTTATATCTGACTATCCTCTCCTATGATCTACCCTTTCCTCTATCACCCACATCACCCCTCCCCTCCTCCTGTTCCCCTTCTCTCCTTTTTCTTCTAGATGTCTATATATGCTGTTTCCTCTCTCAGCAATTTCTGATGAGAATGAAGGCTCCCTCAGCCCCCCTTGCCTTTCCCCTTCCATACCATTGCAAAAGAAACATGAAATATCTTTTATATGAAATATCTTAGCCTATTCTGACTCTCCCTTCTCTTACTCCCAAAACATTTCGCTTTCACCCATTGACTCCAATTTTGCAATGTATTATATCTTCAAATTCAGCTTTCTCCTGTGCTTCATCTATAAAAGCTCCTTCTACCTGCTCTATTAAATAAGAAGGTTCATATGAGTATTATCAGTATCATCTTCCCATGTAGGAATACACACAGTTCATCATCATTAAATCCCTCATAATTTACTCTTCTCATCCACTGTCTCTATGTTTCACCTAAGTCCTGTACTTGAAGGTCCAACTATCTGTTCAGATCTGGTCATTTCAACAGAAACATTTGAAATTCCCCTGTTTCTTTGAAAGTCCATCTTTTCCACTGGAAGAGGATGTTCAGTTTTGCTAGGTCATTGATTTTTGGCTGCATTCCAATCTCTTTTATCTTTCAGAATGTTATATTCTAAGCCCTGCGAGCTCTTAATGTAGATGCTGCTAAGTCCTGGGTAAGTAGCTCCACAATATTTGAATTGTGTCCTTCTGGCTGCTTGTAATATTTTCTCTTTAACTTGGGAGTTCTGGAACTTGACTATAATATTCCTGGGGGTTGTTTTTGTTTTGGATCTCTTTCTGGGGGAGATTGATGGATTCTCTAAATTTCTATTCTACCCTCTATTTTACCTTTTAGGATATCAGGGCAATTTAACTGTAGAAATTCTTTAAAAATTAGGTCAAGACTGTTTTCCTGATCATGACTTTCAGGTAATAATTTTAAAATTATTCTTTCTTGGATCTGTTTTCCAGATCAGTTGTTTTTTAAATGAGATATCTCACATTTTCTTCCAGTTTTTCATTCTTTTGGTGTTGAAGTATTGTGTCTTGATTCCTCACAAAGTCCATAAGCTTCCTTTAGCTCCATTTTATGTCTGAAGGATTTGTTTTCCTCAGAGAGCTTTCTTATCTCCTTTTACATCTGGCCAATTCAGCTTTTTTAAAGCATTCTTCTCCTCAATAACTTTTTGAACTGTTTTATCCATTTGACCTAAGCTGGTTTTTAACATGTTATTTTCTTCAGCATTTTTTTGGCTCTCCTTGACTAAGCTGCTGACTTCATTTTCATGTTTTTCCTGCATCTCTATCATTTATTTTCCCAATTTTTCTTCTATCTCCCTTACTTGATTTTCAAAATCTTTTTTTGAGTTTTGTCATAGCCTGAGCCCAATTTCTATATTTCTTGGAGTCTTTAGATGCAGAAACTTGGGCTTTCTCATCTTTGATTGTGTATTTTGGTCCTCCATGGGATCAAAGTAATTGTCTTTGATCAAGTTCCTTTTTTTTCCTGTTTACTCATTTCTCCAACCTGTGCCTGGTTCCCCGAGCTTTTCAATATTGGGATACCCCTCCAAGGATTTGACTGCTCTCCTGGTCTGGTGAATGGCCACAAGCTAACCCCTCTGTGTCCCCAGGCCATGAGAGTCCTGTGCCAGGAGTAGAGGACAGACCTTGAGGAACTTACATTCTAATGAGGAAATATGTCACCTAAAGGGAAGCTAGAAAGCAGAGGGTGAGGTATGTATAGTGACATGGATACACTTTCATAGCATGGATGAGACTGTGCCTATATCCTACCCATCCTGAAAGAAGAGTGAGTGCAGGACTAAGAGACAGTGACTTGTACATGGGAGGTTCTCAAGTAATGGTGAGAGGTTAAATCCTAATCAAAATGAAACAAGAAAGCATCATTGAATTATAGTAAAGGTTCTCAAAAAAGTGAATACTATTAGATTTGTCAAAGGTAAATGAAACTGGTTTACTTTCAGGTATAGCTTATGAAAAGGTTAAAGTCTAAGAGTGGAATTTAAAGGTACTCTATTGAGTGACACTGATGCAAAATCAGTTGATAATAGTTGATAATCAGTTGACAAAAAGCACAGAAAAAATGGTTAGCATGAGGATTAATTTATAAAACCAGGAATTAATGAAGGCAATTCAGGATGAGATTATTGCCAACAGAAATTAAATATGGATAAATCTATAATAACCAGGATTTATTAATTAATGCAGATGATTAGAATGGTTTAGTATCTAGAGTACAGAATTTTGATTCCACAAGATGTGGGCTCAAATCCTGCCTTGGGTACTTTTCAGCTGTGAATCCCTCAAAACTATTTAGCACAGTACTTGACACATACTTGGTGCTATTATTATTATTATTATTATTAGTTTTAATATTAATTTTTCAAAGAAATGTGTAAACCATCAGATTAAGCTGCTAAAATTTAGCACCTATGAAATACCTAAAGAAGATCTGAGCCAGGATTATATATCAGATGTGTTCTATCTTTTATAAAATAATAGTTGCAAAATCCATATGCTATAATTAGAGGCTCAAAAATATCCTTGAGAATTCATCAAACGAATTGTACTGGAATTAGAGCATTAGCACACCTAGATGCTGCTCACAATAGTTTGGGCATAACAGTTGTGAGCCATACAAATTTATGAACAATTTTTAAAAATAAATTTATTTATTTTTCCAATTACATGTAAAGATATTTTCAAAACACATTTTTGTAAGGTTTTGAGTTCCACATTTTCTCCCTCTCTCCCTTCCTTTCCCTCTCCCTTTGACAGAGAATAATCTAATATATTTCCATATTAATCATGTTGTGAAAGAAAAATCAGAACAAAAACAAAAAACCCTAAGAGGGAAAAGAAAACATAAAACATAAAACAAAATTTAGAAACTGAAGATAATATGCTTTGGTCTGCATTCAGACTCCAAAGTTACTTCTCCACATATGGATGGTATTTTCCAACGTAAGTACCTTAGAAATGTCTTTGATTATTGTACTGCTGAGAAGAGCAAGTCCATCATATTTGATCATCATGCAATGTTGCAAGAATAATGTTTTTAATAGATGTCACCATTTCAAATAATCAATGTCTAAACTAAATGAATTGAAAATCTTTTCAGAATAGAGATATCTACTTCTTGCACAAAATGCCTAATATGAAAGTGTTTTGTACATATATAACCTATCTCAGGGGGAGTGGAATGATTAAATGGGGAGGGATAGAATTTAGAATTCAAAACTTAAAATGAAAAGCAAATGTTAAAAATTATTTTATGGGAGAGACAAAATTATTAAAAAAAGAGACTTAGCGGAAGAAATTAAAATTCTATGTAAAAAGGGAAAGGTATATTGTTTCTCCATTTTGTTTACCACTGGAGCTTGCCCTAAGATACTTTCAATGAACCTATAGCTTATTTTCTAATTCATTTTCACAATTACAAAAGGTAGTTTTTTATTCATCTCTACCATAGTCTACAGAATAGTAAATTTACAAGAATAATATCAGTAAAGAGATTGTCCCAGGATAGTTTCTATCTGGACTTCACTGAAAAAAATAAAAAACTTCTGGGGTGGAGACAAGATGGCAGCATGAAGTTAGCATGCTCCTGGAACTTTTCCCTATACAACACTAAATGAAGCCTCTACACAGACATTAAAGCTAAAGATTCCAGCAGAAAAAGAAAAGATTGAAACAAGTTTTCAACTCTAGACATCATGGAGGATCTGCAGTGAAGCTCTTTATCTTCAAAGGGGAAAGTCAAAAGACTGAAAAAAATTGAAGAAAATTAAGGGGTGGCTAGGTGGATAAAGCACCGGCCCTGGAGTCAGGAGTACCTGGGTTCAAATCTCCGGTCTCAGACACTTAATAATTACCTAGCTGTGTGGCCTTGGGTAAGCCACTTAACCCCATTTGCCTTGCAAAAACCTAAAAAAAAATTGAAGAAAATGTAAAGTGCCTTTTAGGAAAAGCAAACAACTTGGAAAATAAATCCAGGGGAGATAATTTATGAATTATGGGTCTACCAGAAAGACTAGATTTAAAAAAGAGCCTGGAAAATATCTTTCCAGAAATTATCAGGGAAAACTGTCCAAATATATTTGATTAAGAAGACAAAATAACCATTGAAAGAATACACAGAGGATTAGCTGGGTAGCATAGTGGATAGAGCACCAGCCCTGGAGTCAGGAGGACCTGAGCTCAAATCTAGCTTCAGACATTTAATAATTACCTAGCTGTGTGGCCTTGGGCAAGCCACTTAACCCCATTGCCTTGTAAAAAAAAGAAAGAAAAGAAAGAAAGAATACATAGAACATCTCCAGAAAGAGACCACAGGATAAAAACTCCAAGGACTTTTATAGCCAAATTCCAGAATTCTTAAATAAAGGAGAAAGTACTGCAAGCTTTCAAAAAGAAAATTTAAATAGAAAGGAAACACAATCAGAATTTTACATAATTTATAAGTGTCAACATTAAAGGATTGGAGGACCTAGAATATATTTTGGAGGACAAAGAACCTTGAATTACAACCAAGAATTTATTACCCTGCAAAATTCAGCATATTCTGTCAGGAGAAAGGATGAATGTTCAATGAAATAAAGAACTTTCAAAATTTCTTGATTAAAAAGACCAGAATTGAACAAAGAATTTTATCTTCAATTACAACACTCAAGTAATACATAAAAAAAGGTAAATGAAAAGGGGAAAAACCCCAAATGTTAGTCAAGAACACTAAATTGTATATAACCCTACAAGGAAAGATAACACTTGTAATTCTTGAGAATTGTATTTCTCTTAGGATAGTTAAAGGCTTGAAAAGTTGAAGAGATTGTTCTTAGAGGATATGGGTATGGTTGGTTCTTGTCCTTCATTATTTAAGAAGACCAAAATGCCATCACTATGTTTGAGACAAAGTATAGTTTATCTACACTTAATAGGGTGAGGAAATCTATCTTACCCTAGAGAAAAATGAGAAGAAAGGGATGGAATAAGGGGGAATGGGGAATAGATGATAGAAGAGAGGGAAGATTGAGGGAGAGGGTACTCAGATTCAGCACACTTTTGGACAGGACCAGGATGAGAGAGAGAGAGAGAATAGAATAAATGAGAGTGGGGAGGAATAGAGTGGAAGTACAGCTAGTAATAGCAACTGTGGGAAAAATTTTGAAGCAACTTCTCTGGTGGACTTATGATAAAGAAAGCAACTCACCCCAGAGACAGAGTCATTGGAATCTGAACACAGACTGTACATTTTTTTCTCTCTCTCTCTATTCTTGACGTTTCTCATCTTCTTGGGGGGGGGGGGGGGTAATGTTTACTTTTATGTTTACTCTTATAACACATTCAATTTACAACAATGTATAGCATGGAAAAATGTAAAGACTATCAGACTGCCTTCTGTGGGGGGGAGGGAGGGAAGGGAGGGTGGGGGACAATTGTAAAATTCAAAACCACAAAAATTATAGGTAGATATTACTATTGTATATAATTGGAAAACAAATAAAATGTTAACAAATAAAAAATAAATTAAAAAATTACAGTGTATCTGACTATGGCTACTCAGACCAATATGAACTTATTATGCTCTACCACAAGTCTGGAACACATAGTTCAGGTGAATATCCAGGATGTTTACTCTAAACTTATGTATCTCATGTTTCATTTGAGCTACTTTAATTCTGCCTTGCTCTTAGGGCTCAGCACTTTCTCTGACAAGGGCACAAATGCTATGCTGATTGATCTCCCAAGTCTCCCAAGGCTTACAATTAATGTCAAAGTTCTTAAGAGATTTCTTCAGGGTGTCTCAGTACTTAGAGTACTTAGAGACTCTTTGCATAATTAAATCAGAAGTGACTTTATATTACTCAGTACTTAGAGATTTATAGTACCATGGAGCAGAGGGTGGTATTGTACTTAGAAGGGTTGGACATAGATTAGAAAATGGTTGGAGTAGTGGGAGAGAGTATATCTTATTTTGGTTGGGGAGGGCTATAGGACTATGGCTCAAGTATTATAGAGAAGGGGGAGAGACATAATAGAGGGATAGGACATGAAAAAATCATGAAGAGATATGCTTTGCTTGAAACTTTGGCTACAATTGGAAGAAGTTTGGGGAGGGTATAAATGTCATAATAAGATTTGACTTTGCATGGTGCTTTGGCTCTTGAGGATTGTGTGTCCGTGGAAGATACTTGAAAAGGGGATAAGGTATAAATGTTTATAATTTGATGTGATTCATGATTCTTGAGAAGTGCATTTCTTCTTTTTTAGAAAGATTTTATTTATTTGTAATTTTACAATTTTTTCCCTAATCTTGTTTCCCTCCCTGTCCCCCACCCCAGAAAGGCAGTTTGTTAGTCTTTACATTGTTTAAAAAAAGACAAACCATTCCCCAATTGACAAATGGTCAAAGGATATACAAAAGTAATTTACAGACGAGAAGTGCATTTTTTTTTTAGTTTTTTTGCAAGGCAATGGTGTTAAGTGGCTTGCCCAAGGCCACACAGCTAGGTAGTTATTAAGTGTCTGAGGCTGGATTTGAACTCAGGTACTCCTGACTCCAGGACCAGTGCTCTATCCACTGCACCACCTAGCCGCCTCAAGAAGTTCATTTCTAATGACACAGAAGAGAGAAGAGTACTTAGGGACAATGAGGTGATGCTGCTTATCAATCAATCAATCAATAAATCTTTGATTGATTGTACCCTGATAGTACTTCTATCAGGTCAGATAAAAGGAGATCATTTTGACAAAGGGGATGTAAGTACAAGAAAGAATTAAAACAATAAAAACAGAAGAAGAAGGATTAGACTAGGAGAAGACTAGGCATTAGTGGATTAATAAAACAAGTGAAGAGGCACAAAGGTCTCTTACAGTAGAGGGAAAGATGAGAGGGTGCAAACACAGAATAAATTCTATTCAATAGATTTGACCCAGAGAGGGAATAATACACATTCCCAATTGGGTTTAAAAAAATCTATCCTACTTTACAGGGAAGTGGGGGAGGGGAATGGAAAAGGAAAGGGAAGAATAAAAGGGAAGGCAAAGGTATAAGTGAAAGTAAACTGAAAGTTAAAATTTAAAAGAAAAATTAAAGGGCAAAGGGAGTAAAACATAGGTGAGGAGGAATAAGAGTAAAGAAAAGAGAGAAGTACAAATGGGGAAAGATAACATGGAGGGAAATAAAGAATTAGTAATCTAAATTGTCATTGTGAATGGGATGACCTCTCCCATAAAACAGAAGGGGATAGCAGAATGGATTAAAAACCATAATCCTACAATATGTTGTTTACAAGAAACATATTTGAATCAGAGAGATACACACAAGGTAAAGGTAAAAGCCTGGAGCAAAATATATTATGCTTCAACAGAAGTAAGAAAATTAGGGGTAGGGATCCTGATATCAGACAAAGCAAAAACAAAAACAGATCTCATTAAAAGGGATAAAGAAGAAAACTGCATCTCCTTTTTTAAAAAATATTATTCATTTATTTTGAATTTTACAATTTTCCCCCAATCTCACTTCCCCCCCCACAAAAGGCAGTCTGTTAGTCTTTACATTTTTTCCATGGTATACATTGATCTAAGTTGAATATGATGAGAGAGATATTTCCTTGGGGAGAAAACCATAAAGTATGAGAGATATCAGAATTACATAAATTAGCTGGGATTTTTTATAATTAAAGGTAAAAGTCTTTGATCTTTGTTCAAAACACACAATTCTTTCTCTGGATACAGATGGTATTCTCCATTGAAGATATCCCAAAATTGTTTCTGATTTTTGCACTGATGGAATGAGCAAGTCCATTAAGGTTGATCATCAACCCCATGTTGCTGTTAGGGTGTACAGTGTTCTTCTAGTTCTGTTCATCTTGCTCAGTATCAGTTCATGCAAATTCTTCCAGGCTTCCCTGAATTCCCATCCCTCCTGGTTTCTAATAGAACAATAGTGTTCCATCACATACATATACCACAGTTTATTAAGCCATTCCCCAATTAATGGACTTTCACTCAATTTTCAATTCTTTGCCACCAAAAACAGGGCTGCTATGAATATTTTTGTACAAGTGATGTTTTTATCCTTTTTCATAATCTCTTTAGGGTATAGACCTAGTAGTGGTATTGCTGGACCAAAGGGTATGTACATTTTTGTTGCCTTTTGGGTGCAATTCCAAATTGCTCCAGAAAGGTTGGATAAGTTCACAGTTCCGCTAACAATGTATCAGTGTCCCAGATTTCCCACATCCCTTCCAACATTGATCATTGTCCTTTCTGGTCATAGAAGTAACTACTATGATGGACTTATGATAAAGAAAATAATCCATAAAAGACAGAGCTGATGGCATCAGAACATTCCCACATCCCTTCCAACATTGATCATTGTCCTTTCTGGTCATAGTGACCAGTCTGAGAGGTGTGAGGTGGTACCTCAGAGATGCTTTAATTTGCATTTTTCTAATAAGTAGTGATTTAGAATAATTTTTCTTTTTTCATTTTTAAAAATTTTTCTTTAGCTTATTTGCATATTGTTAAAATATTCTTGTTTAAAAGTAAATAATACCCCTCCCCCACAAAACATAAAACCTCATGAGAAATAAAGTAAAATGTGTTTCAGTTTGTGTTCTGATGCCATCAGCTCTGTCTTTTATGGATCACTTTCTTTATCATAAGTCTATCATAGTAGTTACTTCTATGTTTTTCCACAGTTGTTGTTACTGATTGTCATACCCTCCATCCATTCCTCCTCCACTACCATCTATTATATTTTCTCTCTCCTTTCAGTCTGTCCCCTTTCAAAAATGTGCTGTGGGGCAGCCAAGTGGCACAGCAGACAGAGCATTGGCCCTGGGGTCAAGGGGCCCCAAGCCCACATCCCACTCCAGAGACCCAGAAACCACTCGGGCCTCTTGGTCCCAGAGAGATCACGCAATCCCAGCACTTTTCAAAAAGTAAAAATAGAAAATGTGTTATATCTGACTATCCTCTTCTATGATATACCCTCTCCTCTATCACCCACATACCCCCTCCCTCATCCCTCTTCTCTCCTTTTTCTTCTGGATGTCTATACCCTATTGAGTGTGTATGCTGTTTCCTCTTTCAGTCATTTCTGATGAGAATGAAGGCTCCCTCATTCCCCCTTGCCTTCCCTCCTTCCATACCATTGCAAAAGCTACATAAAATATCTTTTTTTTTTTTTTTAGTTTTTTTGCAAGGCAAATGGGATTAAGTGGCTTGCCCAAGGCCACACAGCTAGGTAATTATTAAGTGTCTGAGGCCTGATTTGAACTCAGGTACTCCTGACTCCAGGGCTGGTGCTCTATCCACTGTGTCACCTAGCCGCCCCTGAAATATCTTTTGTATGAAATATCTTAGCCTATTCTACCTCTCCTTTCTCTTACTCCCAGTACATTTCCCTTTCAGCCATTGACTCCATTTTACCATATATTATATCTTCAAATCCAGCTCTTTCCTGTGCCTCATCTATAAGAGCTCTTTATACATACTCATTAAATGAGAAGGTTCATATGAGTATTATCAGTATCATCTTCCCATGCAGGAATACATGCAGTTCATCATCATTAAGTCCCTCATAATTTATCCTTCTCATCCACTGTCTCTATGCTTCACCTGAGTCCTGTACTTGAAGGTCAAACTTTCTGTTCAGCTCTGGTCATTTCAACAGGAACATTTGAAATTCCCCTGTTTCATTGAAAGTCTATCTTTTCCCTTGGAAGAGAATGTTCAGTTTTGCTGGGTACTTGATTCTTGGTTGCATTCCAAGCTCTTTTATCTTCCAAAATATTATATTCCAAACTCTACAAGCCCTTAATGTATTTGCTACTAAGTCCTGCATGATACTGACTGCAGCTCTGCCATATTTGAATTGTGTCCTTCTGGCTGCTTGTAATATTTTCCCTTTGACTTGGGAGTTCTGGAACTTGGCTATAATATTCCTGGGGGTTGTTTTTTTGAATCTCTTTCTGGGGGAGATTGGTGGATTCTCTAAATTTCTATTTTACCCTCTGCTTCTAGGATATCAGGGCAATTTTCCTGTAGAAATTCTTTAAAAATAAGGCCAAGGCTCTTTTCCTGATCTTGACTTTCAGGTACCCCAATATTTTTAAAATTATCTTTTCTGGATCTATTTTCCAGATCAGTTTTTTTAAAATGAGATATTACATGTTTTCTTCTAACTTTTCATTCTTTTGGTGTTGAAGTATTGTGTCTTGATTCTTCACAAAGTCATCAACTTCCTTTAGCTCCATTCTACGTCTAAAGGACTTGTTTTCCTCAGAGAGCTTTCTTATCTCCTTTTCCATCTGGCCAATTCAGCTTTTTAAAGCATTCTTCTCTTCAATAATTTTTTGAACTGTTTTATTCATTTGACCTAAGCTGGTTTTTAACATGTTATTTTCTTCAGCATTTTTTGGATCTCCTTGAGTAAGCTGCTGACTTCATTTTCATGTTTTTCCTGCAAGTCTCTCATTTCTTTTCCCAACTCGTCTTCTATTTCCATTAATTGATTTTCAAAATCTTTTTTTAAGGTTTTTTTGCAAGGCAATGGGGTTAAGTGGCTTGCCCAAGGCCACATAGCTAGGTAATTATTAAGTGTCTGAGGCCAGATTTGAACTCAGGTACTCCTGACTCCAGGGCCAGTGCTATATCCACTGTGCCACCTAGCCACCCCTCAAAATCTTTTTTTAGCTCTGTCATAGCCTGAGTCCAACTTCTTTACTTCTTAGAGTCTTTAGAGGCAGAAGCTTGGACTTTTTCACCTTCAGATTCAGTATTTTGATCCTCCATGGGACCAAAGTAATTGTCTATGATCAGGTTCCTTTTTTTCCTGTTTACTCATTTCCTCAGCCTGTTCCTAGTTTTGGGTTGTTTCCTGAGCTTTTCAGTTTTATTGGAACCCCCCCCCCCCACAAGGAACTCATTGTATGAGGCTCTGACTGCTCTTCTGGTCTGTGAATGACCACAAGCTCACCCCTTTGCCCTGGAGGCTGTGGGGGTTGGGGGTCCCTGCTCTATGGGGACCTAGACTGAAACCAGGGTCTGAGTGTGGTCACAGCCCCAGAGTCCTGTTCCAGGGACAGAGAACAGACCTTGGCAGTCTCCATCCACTCCCTATCCTTACTTGAGCTGAACACTCAGGGTGCAGCTGCCTGGACAGTTCTGTAGACCTGCTTCTGTTTCCTGGGATCTGGGCCTCTTTGGGTGCTGGCTGTGCTGTGGGCCTGTGCTGCACAGAGTGTTGCGGCTACACTGGGGGCCTGGGCTTTGCACTCATTTTGGTAGATCTTCCAAGTTGTGCTTGGTACTCCCTGTGGTGTAGGTCAGGAAACTGCTTTTGCTCCTGGGAGCCTGTGCTCCCAGGCACCCTGGGGCTGTTCCTAGGAGGCTGAAGCTTGTCCAGCATAGTGCCACACCTCTAATCCCATGGAATAGAACTTTCTACTATTTTCCAGGTTACCTTGAGCTGGAGGATTGCCTCTCTGGATCTTTCTGTGGGTTCTGTCTCTCAAAAATTTAGAGTCATAATTTTAAGGTTTTTGAAATATTTTGGAGAGAGCACTTAAGAGAGGCTCTTCTCCTGCTGCCATCTTGGCTCTGTCCCCTGCAATTTTTCATATGACTATGGATTGCTTTGATTTTTTCATCTGTAAATTGCCTTTGCATATCCTTTGACCATTTGTCTATTGGGGATTGGCTTGATTTTTTAAAAATTTGACTCAGTTTGCTGTATATTTTAGAAATGAGTCCTTTGTCAGAAACACTAGTTGAAAAAATTTTTTCCCAATTCACTACATTGCTTTTGATCTTGGTTACAGTGGTTTTGTCTGTGCAAATGCTTTTTAATTTAATGTAGTCAAAATTATCTAGTTTGTTTTTAATAATGTTCTCCATTTCTTCCTTGGTCATGCTTCCCTTTCCATAGATCTGACAAGTAAACTATTCCTTGATCTCCAAGTTAACTAATAATATTGTTTTTGTGTCTAAATCCTGTATCCATTTTGATCTTATATTACTATAGGGTGTGAGGTGTTGGTCTAATCCAAATTTCTTACATACTAACTTCCAATTTTCCCAACAGTTTTCATTTAAGAGAGAGTTTTTATCCCAATAGCTGGACTCTTTGGGTTTATCAAACAGCAGATTACCATAATCATTTCCTGCTATTGCACCTAGTCTATTCCACTGATTCATTACTCCATTTCTTAGCCAATACAAGACAATTTTGATGAATGATGCTTTATAATATGATTTTAGATCCAGTAAGGCTAAGCCTCCTACTTTTGCATCTTATTTCATTGAATCCCTGGAAATTCTTGACTTTTTATTTCTCCATATCAATTTTCTTACAATTTTTTCTAACTCATTAAAGTAATTTTTTGGAATTTTGATTGGTAGGGTGCTAAACAAGTAGTTTAGTTTTGGTAGAATTGTCATTTTTTTATGTTAGCTTGATCTATCCATTGACAGTTGATGTTTGCCCAGGTATTTAAATCTGACTTTATTTGCATGAGAAGAGTTTTGTAATTGTTTTCAAAAAGTTTTTGAGTCTGCTTTGGCAGGTAGACTCCCAGGTATTTTATTTTGTGAGGTTACTTTTAATGGGATTTCTCTTTCTAGCTCTTTCTGCTGTATCTTGCTAGTCATATATAGATGTTGAGGATTTATGAGAGTTTATTTATATCCTGCTACTGTGCTAAAGTTGCTAATTATTTCTAGTAGTTTTTGAGATGACTTTTTGGGATTCTTTTAGGTATACCATCATGTCATCTGCAAAGAGTGAGAGCTTTGTTTCCTTCTTACCTATTCTAATTCCTGCAATTTCTTTTTCTTCTCTTATTGCTGAGGCTAACATTTCTAATACAATATTGAATGGTAGTGGTGATAATGGATGTCCTTGTTTCACCCCTGATTTTATAGGGAATACCTCAAACCTATCCCTGTTGTATATAATGCTTGTTGATGGTTTCAGATAGATACTGCTTATTATTCTAAGGAACAATCCATTTATTCCTATGCTCTCTAGTGCTTTCAGTAGGAATGGGTGCTGTATTTTGTCAAAAGCATTTTCAGCATCTATTGATATAATCATATGATTTCTGATAGGTTTGTTATTGATATGATTAATCATAGTAACAGTTTTCCTAATACTGAACCAATCCTGCATTCCTGAGATAAATCCTACTTGGTCATAATGTTTTATTTTAATGATAACTTGTTGTAATCATTTTGCTAAGATTTTATTTAAGAATTTTACACATCTATATTCATCAGGGAGATAGGTCTATAATTTTCTTTCTCTGTTTTAACTCCTCTTGATTTAGGTATCAGCACCATATTGGTCATAAAAAGAGTTAGGGAGAGTTCCGTCTTCACCTATTTTTCCAAAGAGTTTATATAGAATTGGAACCAATTGTTTCTTAAAAGTTTGATAGAATTTACTTGTGAATCCATCTGGCCCTGTGGATTATTTCTTAGGGAATTCAATGATAACTTGTTGAATTTCTTTTTCTGAGCTAGGGTTATTTAGGTATTTAATTTCCTCTTCATTTAACCTGGGCAACTTAGATTATCAAATTTATTGGCTTAGGGTTGGTCAAAATAATTCTTTGAATTATTACTTCATTTCCTCCTCATTGGTGGTGAGTTCACCTTTTTTTTCATTTATGATATTAGCAATTTTGTTTTCTTCTTTCTTATTTTTAATCAAATTAACCAGAGACTTATCAATTTTATTTTTTTTCATAAAACAAACTCTTGGTTTTACTTATCAGTTCAATAGTGTTCTTGCTTTCAATTTTATTAATTTCTCCTTTAATTTTTAGAATTTCTAATTTGGTATTTAATTGGGGTTTTTAAATTTGTTCTTTCTCTAATTTTTTTAGTTGCATGTTCAGTTCATTGATTTCCTCTTTCTCTAATTTATTCATGTAAGCATTAAAGATATAATGTATGTCCTGACAGCTGCTTTGGCTGTATCCCATAAGTTTTAGTATGTTGCTTCATTATTACCTAGGATGAAATAATGAATTCTTTTTATAATTTGTTGTTTGATTTGCTCTTTCTTTAAAATGAGATTATTTAGTTTCCAATTAGTTTTGTGTCTATATCTCCCTGACCCAATATTGCATGTGATTTTTATTGCATTATGATCTGAGAAAGATGTATTCACCATTTCTGCCTTTCTACAATTGATTATTAGGTTTTTATGCCCTAGTACATGGTCAATTTTTGTGTAAGTGCCATGTACTGCTGAAAAAAGTATATTCCTTTCTATCCCCATTCAATTTCCTGTATAGGTCTATCAAGCCTAGGTTTTCTAACAATCTAAATGTGCAAAAGGAGGTGGCTTAGCCCTACCAGATCTAACTTCCTTCTTGTTTAGTTTTTGGTTAGATTTTTCTAAATCTGAGAGTGGGAGGTTGAGGTCACCTACAAGTAGAGTTTTGCTTTCTATGTCTTCCTGTAACTTCTTCAACTTCTCCTCTAAGAATTTGGATGCTATACCATTTGATGAAAACATATTTAGCATTGAAACTACTTTAGTGTCTATGGTACCTTTTAGGAGGATATAGTTTCCTTCCTCATCTCTTTTAAGGATATCTATTTTTGCAGCTGCTTTGTCTGAAATAAGGATTGCTATCCCTGCTTTTTTTCACTTCAGCTAATGCAAAATATATTTTGCTACAACCTTTTACCTTTACTCTATATGTATCTCTCTGCTTCAAATGAGTTTCTTATAAGCAGCATAGTATAGGATTCTGGTTTTTAATCCACTCTGCTATTCACTTATGTTTTAAGGGAAAATTCATCCTATTCACATTCAAAGTTATAATTGCTGACTCTTTTTTGCTTCCCATGCTATCTTCCCTTTGTTTGAGATTTCCCCTTTTTTTTCCTTTATCCATATTTCCTAGTATTTTGTTTCTGAATATCACCATCTGCAGTGTGTTTGCCCTCCTACATCCAACCCCCTCCCTTCTTTCACCTTTCCCTTTGCCCCTTCTTCCTTCCCTTCCTTCTGCTAGTTCTCCTTTTCCCCTTTTAATACTTGAAAGGTAAGATAAATATCTTAACTTAAGTGAGTGTATGAAGTTAACTTTAAGCCAAATCTGATTAAAGTAAGATTCAAGCAGTTCTTTCCTCCTCCTTTCCTCCCCTCTATTGCAATAGGTCCTTTGTACCCCTTAATGTAATGAGATTTACCTCTATTCAATCACCTCCATCCTCTTGTCTCTTTACTGTCCTCCTTTTTAAGGAGATATTGTTTTTAAATCATTCTGAGTCACAGAAAAGTCATGAGTGTCCATCACTTCTGGCTAAATATATTCTCTTTAATAGAGTTACAATTCTCAAGAGTTATTAGAATCTTTATCCCAGGTAGAGATATAGCCAGTTTCATCTTATTGGATAGCAGTTTTTTTCCTTTACCCCCCCCCCCTTTTTTTTAACCTTTTCATGTCTCCTGTTGAAGTTCAAATTTTCTATTTAATTCTCTTCTTTTCATCAGGAAAAGTTGGAAGTCTCCTGTTTCATTAAATGTCCATCTTTTTCCCTGGAAGAGCAGGCTTAGTTTTGCTGGATAATGAATTCTTGGCTGCATTCCAAGCTCCCTTGCTTTTTTTGGAATATTGAATTTCAGATCCTTCAATCCCTTAATGTTGATGTAGCCAGGTCCTGTGTAATCCTTGCTGTGACTCCTTGGTATCTAAATTATTTTTTTTTCTGGCTGCTTGCATGTTTTTCTCTTTTATCTGATAGCTCTGGAATTTGTCCACAATATCCTTGATGTTTTCATTTTGGGGATCCCTTTCTGGAGGTGATCGATGTATTCTTTCAATAATTATTTTTCACTATGCTTCCATGATATCAAGGCAATTTTCCATCACTAAATCCTGTAATATTAAGGCCAGGCTTTTTTCCTCTTCAATATTTTCAGGAAGCCCAATTAATCTTAGGTTGTCTCTCCTCGTTATATTCTTGAGGTCAGTGGTTTTGCTGATGAAGTATTTTACATTTTTTTCTTTTTTTTGTTTTGATTTTTTGGTTTTGTTTAACAGATTCTTGTCTCATGAAGTCATTAGTTTTCATAGACTCCATTCTTTTGTTTAGAGAAGAATTTTCTTCATTTACCTTTTGAAATTCCTTTTCCAATTGATCAATCCTATTTTTAAATTTTCCATTTGACCAATTAAGGTTTTGAGAGAATTATTTTCTTTTTGCATTTGTCCAATTGTATTTTCTAAAGATTTAATTTTTTGCTGCAAGGTGCTGATTTTCTCTCCCAAAATTTCCAATTGATTTTTTTTAGGTTTTTGTAAGGCAAATGGGGTTAAGTAGCTTGCCCAAGGCCACAAAGCTAGGTAATTATTGTCTGAGACCAGATTTGAACTCAGGTACTCTTGACTCCAGGGCCGGTGCTCTATCCACTGCGCCACCTAGCTGCCCCTCCAATTGATTTTTAAACTCCTTTCTGATTTCTTCAAGGAAGTCTTTCTGGGCTGGAGAGCAAATCATATTCTTCTCAGAGGTTCTGGATCTCTCTGAGTTAGGGTCTTTGTCTCTGAGGTAACTTTCAGTGGAGCCCCCTTTTCTGTTGACCTTTCTTCATTTTCCTGATATCTTGTATTGGGGAAGGGGTTGGTTCACAGAAGTTTGGTTTTGAGATCCCTAAGGGCTTTACTCACTGAGTTTAATAACTCCAAGTGAGTTGGCCAGCAGGGGATGATGATTGCTTTCTCTGAAGTCTTTGACCTTGATATAAGGCCCTTTCCCTTGGCCTGGAGGAGGTAGGTATTGCTGCTTTTATGCTTGAACAATGTGGGCTATGCCTTGGGACAAGGTAATTACTCTCCATATTCAGCTGAGGGAGCTCTCCTGCCCATGCCTGAGCCTGGGGGGAAGGGAGGTGGGCTGTTAACTGTGTTTGTTCTGGGAAGAGGACTCCACTGAAGTGAAAGTGTGCAGTCTGAGGTCCTCCAGACCAGAGGAGCCCAGCAATGTCTGCAACTCTGCCAGCTTGAACTCAACCTCCAGCCCTGCTGGAGCTTCCCAGACTGTCAGTCCCACAGCCAAATTCTCCATGCATCAGTTGGCTCCTGGATTTTGGCTACCACAGTCAACACCTCTGCAGATGATCCTAGGCTAGTCCAGCACTTACTCCTCCCAGCAGGCTCTCTGCTCTCTGTACCTGGCTCACCCACAATCCCTGAAGACAAACCTTGAGGTAGATATTCTTTTTCTAGCTTCTTTTTCTGGGTTTTGTCAATCAAATTTCTGTTAAAAGGTTTGTTTTGTATTATATATGAGGGAACTTAGCATAGTGCCTGTCTTCTCTCCACCATCTTGGCTGGAATTCCCAAAACTGCATCTTCTTAAAAGATACCATTGCCAATGATGTTGTATCATCATTAAACATTAATACCTAGTGATATAGCATTCAGATTCTTAGGGGAGAAGTTGAATGAATGACAAAGAGACATAGATAGTAAAACTATAATAATAGAGGACCTCTGTAAGAACTAGAGTAATTTAACCACAAAATAAACAAGAAGGTGAATAAAATCTTAGAAAACCTAGATATGATAGACCTCTGGAGAAAACTGAATAGGGATAGAAAAGAATATATCTTTTTCTTTGTAGTACATGATGCCCATACCAAAATCTATCATGTACTAGGGCATAAAAACCTTATAGTCAAATGCAGAAAGGTAGAAATAATAAATGCATACTTTTCAGGTCAAAATATAATAAAAATTACATGTAATGAAAGTCCATGGAAAGATAAACCAAAAATTAATTGGAAACTAAATAACTTAATTTTAAAGAATGAGTGGATCAAACAACAAATCATAGAAATATTCAATTATTTCATGCAAGAAAATTATAACAATGCTACATCATACTAAAATTTATGGGGTACAGCCAAAGTAGTTGTAGGGGAAATTTTATATCTGTATATGCTTATATGAATAAAATGAAGAAAGAAGAGCCCAATGAACTAGGTAAAAAAGCTAGAAAAACAACAAATTAAAGATCCCCAATTAAATATCAAATTAGAAATTCTGAAAATCAAGGGAGAGATCAATAAAACTGAAAGTAAGAAAATAATCTAATAAATAAAAATAATAGTTGGCTTTTTGAAAAAGCAATAAAACAAATCAACTTTTGATTAATCTGATTTTTAAAAAAGAAAGAAAAAAATCAAATTGCTAGTAACAAAAATGAAAATGGTGAGGTTATCACCTGTTAATAAGAAGGAAATTAAAGATGAATCAGAGCTATTTTTTCCAAGTGCATGCCAATAAATTTGATAACCTGAGTGAAATGGATGAATATTTACAAAAATACAAGTTGCCCAGATTAACAGAAGAGGAAATAAAATACTTAAATAACCCTATTTCACTGGTTATTTTGTCTTCTTGATCTAATATATTTGGACAATTTTTCCTGATAATTTCCTGAAAGCTATTTCCCAGGGTCTTTTTTTTTAAATCTAGGTTTTCTAGTAGACCAATAATACATAAATTATCTTTCTTGGATCTATTTTCCAGGTTGTTTGTTTTCCCTAAAAGGTAGTTTATATTTTCTTCAACTTTTTTCAATCTTTCGACTTTGTTTGATGGAATCTTGGTGTCTCATAGACTCATTAGTTTCTATTCAATTCTAATTATTAGGCTTTTATTTTCTTCAGTTAGATTTTGTGTTTCCTTTTCCAGTTGGTTAATTTTACTTTTTGCTTAGTTGCATTCCCTTTCCATTTGATTGATTTGAGTTTAAGATGAGTTACATTCGTTTTCCAGTTGGTTGATTTTATTTTTTGAAGAGTTACATTCTTTTTCCAATTGTTTAAATTTTACTTTTAAAGGAATTGATTGTTTTGGTCAATTTTTCATAATTTTCCTCCCTGGATCTCATTTCTCTTTTTTTTTATTTTTCTTTTTCCTCTCTTCTTTGGTTTTTCAATTTTTTTTAAAGCTCTTCTATGAAATTTTGGATTGAGTCTAAGTCATAGACTCTTTTGAGATTTCCCATATAGGTACTGCTTTCTTCTTGAGGTGGCATCTTTATCGACATGGTAGCTTTCTATGGTTAGTATTCTTTTAACTTTTTGGCTTATTTTGATTGTTTGAGCTCTGTTACTGTGGTATAGGGAGTATAGATCCAAATTTTTTGTGCTGGGGCTGGGGTTTGATCTCTGGCTACAGCTCAAGCATTGCCTATTTGGATATTTATTTCTTCCTTTATGTCCAGGATCTGCCTATGCAGTGATTTGCTCCCCATCCCAGTCCTGTCTTTTACCCCAACATTCCCAGATTTCAGAGTTTGTTACGGTTTAGGTCCTTCCCTATCTAGCTTCCAGGACCTGTATGACTGTGTGACCAAAATCCTCCTACTGACTTTCCTATCTAGCTGGATTTTACTTTCCCTTTCCTCCAGAAGAGACAGAACTGCACTGAAGATCCTCCATAATGTCTACAGTTGAAAACTTGTTTCCATTTTCTTTTTTTTTTTGGTGGGATTTGTATCTTTAATGTCTTTGTAGAGGTTTTATTTAGTGCTGTGTAGGGAAAAAGATCTGGGAACATGCTAGCTTCATTCTGCCACCTTGGCTCCCAAAAGGCAGTTTTTCAAATCAAGAAATCAAAGCTATAAATAATCATATGAAAAAATGTTCCAAATCATTAATGATTAAAGAAATGCAAATTTAGGGGCAGCTAGGCGCAGTGGATACAACACCAGCCCTGGAGTCAGGAGTACCTGAGTTCAAATTTGACCTCAGATACTTAATAATTACTTAGCTGTGTGGCCTTGGGCAAGCCACTTAACCCCATTGCCTTGCAAAAAAAAATGAAATGCAAATTAAAACAGTTTTAGGGTACCACCTCACACCTATCAGATTGATTTAAGATGACAAAAAGGGAAAACAGTCAATGTTGGAGAAGTTGTAGGAGGTATGGGAATTAATGCACTTTTGTTTGGGTTGTGAACTGATCCAACTATTCTGGAGAGTGATATGGAATGTTGCCCAAAGAGCAGTAAAACTGATCATAACCTTTGATCCAGCAAAACCAATACTAAATCCAGAAGAAATCATAAAAAATGGGAAAAGTCCCACATGTTCCAAAATATTCATAGCAGCCTTTTTTGAAGTGGTAAAGAAATGGAAACTGAGGGGATGCCCATCAATTGGGAATTGGCTAAACAAGTTGTGGTATATGAATGTTATGGAGTACCATTGCTCTATAAGAAACAATGAATGGTTGGACTCTAGAGAAGTATTTGAATGAAACTGATGCTGAAGGAAGGGAGCAGAACCAAGAGAACATTGCACATATTAACAACTTTATGAGTTGGTCAATTTTGATGGATGCAGCTCTTCTTAGCATTTCAGAGAGCTAGGACACCCTGGGAAACCTGTTATGGATAATGCTATCCATATCCAGAAGAAGAAAAATAAAAGAAAACAAAACCAAAAAAAACCAAACCACAGAAGCTGAATGAACACTATGTTCATTAAAAAAATTCTCTTATGCTTTCCCTTCCTATCTCATGATTTTCTTTCTTTTCCTTTATTTCTAATTCCTCATACAGAAAATGACAAATTTGTAAACATGTTAAACACAAATGTATATGTACAATGATCACCAGTTGAAGGGAGGGTGTGGGAAGGGAGGATAGGAAGGAAGGCATATGCATGAGGATGAGTATTGAAAAATTTTCATAACGTGTAATTGGAAAAATAAAATAAAGTATCAATTGGAGAAAGAAAAAGATAAGAACAAGATGAAGATTAACAATAAAAAGCAATAACATCTCATTTCAATTATTTTTAAAGGTTTACAAAGCATTTGCCTCCCAATGTGTAGTTGAATACAAATATCCTTTAGTATCACTACCCCCCAAATGATGGATGAAGGAAGTGAGGCTTGGAGAGGTTAAGGGATTTTGACAAAATCACAAAACTGGTTACTGTCAGAAAGAACAACAACTCTGGTGAACTAGATTTCTAGATTTTGCCATGAATTTTCCATGTGAATAAATGTTTGTTGGATTGAATTGAATTTCTTTTTTGGCAAGTTGTTTTCCCTGACTAGGTGTCAGTTTCAACCCCAATGCACAATAAAAATACTGGAGAAACTCAGCTCCAAGGTTCTTCTCAGATCTGACAACTTATTATTGCCCTTAGGGTCAGTAACAGTCTTTATCAATGCCACTCATGAACTGGAAGGGAATTTAAAGATCCTCCAATGTAGAGGTTTTCCAAGTGTGGTCCAAGGTCCCTTTGGAGTCCTTGTGAACCTTCAGAATGTTCTTGAGGTCAAACAAAACTACTTCCTCTCTTTTCACTTTTTTCTAACCCACTTGCAATCTGACTTCTGATGTCATCATTTAATTGCAACTGTCTTTTTCGGTTACCTAATTGCTCAAAATAATGACCTTTTTCACAATCCTCATCCTTCTTGACCTCTCTGTAACCTTTGACATTGTTGATTACCTTCTTCTTTGGGTTATTGTCTTTTCTCTAGAATGGGACTTTTATTTCATTGGTCTCTACCCCAATTTATCTGACTGTGCTACCTCAGTTTCTTGCTGGATCTTCATCCAGGACACATCCACTAGGTCTTCTCACCAAGACTCTGTACTAGGCCCTCTTCTCTTCTACCTCTCCTCACTTGGTAATCTCATTAGATCCCCTGAGTTCTACCATCAATATGTACATAGCTCTCAGAGCTATATATACAGCTCTAACATCTCTCCTGAACTCCACTTCTGAGTCATCCACAAACTGCTTTTTTGGATATCTCTAATTGGAAATTTTATCAGCATCTCAATTCAACATATCCCAAATAGAATTCATTATCTTTCCTAAAAAAAATCAACTTCTTCTTCCCAAGTTCCCTATCTCTGTTGAGGGCACTACCATCCTCACAGTCACCTAGGCTCACAATACCAGTTTAGTCGCCTTAACTCCTCTCTCACACTTATATAATTTATTTACTGTCATGTCTTGTTTCTACTTTCCCAACATTTGTCACTTATGTCCCATTCTTTCTGCTCACATAGCCACTCCTGTGGTGTAAATTCTTATCATACCTGGTCCATTGAAATAGTCTTTTTGATTGGTTTTCCTACTTCAAGTCTTTTCCCACTTAGTTGCCTTGACCCAGGGCAGTGTCTATTTATTAAGAAAAGAACAAAATTAATAATAATAATAATAATGATAATAATAACAATTACATTTCATTTTAATGTCTCCTAAAGGTTTACAAAACTCTTGCCTGACAATTTTTAGTAGAATCATATAATAGAATTACTTCCATTTGAGGGCTGAGAAATAAAAGTCTTCACACAAGATTCATATGACTGGTTACTTACTGTCAGAGTGAGAATGGGTCTGGCAACCTGGACTGAATTCTGTCAGAAGTTTTCTGTGGGAATAAATATTTTGTTGAATTGACCTGAATTTCCTTCGAGCAAATCAGTTTTCCCATTCTGCGTCTGTTTCACCCAAAGTAAATTTCCTAAAGCATAGATCTGACCATATTACTTTCCTATTCAATAAACTCTAATACTTCCTTCTGTCTTTTAGGATAAAATATAAAACCTCTTCGACTCTTTTAGCCTTTCACAACTTGGGTCCTTCATATTTTTCCAGTTCTCTTATACCTTAGTGCCCTCCACATATGTGAGGATCCAGTGACACTTGTCTCCTAGCTATTCCTTTACTTTGATTTCTGTTTCCGGGGACCAAGCCTTTCTATTGCTCCTCCTCATTCCTGAAATGCTCTCCTTCTATACTTCTGTGGAAACTTTTGGTATTTCTCTCTAAAATAGGAAGGTTCTGGCCTTTAGGAAGAGCAAAAGCTGAATTAAGTTAAACACATACTTATTGATAGTCTGCTAAGTTGTGACCTCCAGTTGGCCTTTGTGATGAAAATTCCAAATGAGAACCAGAACTTTCTGGGTGGAATGGGCATAGGGACTTTGACCCTAACCCCTTTTGTAGCTTGTCCAACCACAGAAGAATATGGGCCCCCAATGTAGGCTGGGGTGGGATAAGATGTGAAAGGGTGGGGAGGGAAACCAGGAAGAAGTGAAGAGGAAATGGGAGGAGGTGGAGGAAGAAGACTGGGGAGGAAGATATTCCATGGAAAGAGAGAATCTAAAAACTGAACTCAGAGGTATAACTTGAGGTCTCTTGATGGCATTACAAGCTAACCCTTGGTGAATTTTAATTGATTTAATTAGCAGGAGGCATTTTGTTATCTTCATTGGATCTTACCCATTCCTCTGTTTCATAATTTGATCAAATGGAGGTTATTATATGAAATAGGAAAAATTTCAATCACTGTTACAGAAATATAAGTTTAAAACTTATAGAAAACATTTGACACCTCTGACCCTTGATTCCTTTGTCTTCCTTAAAAACTCATTTCAGATCCTACCTTCTATGTAAGGTCTTAGCAGTCCCCTTCTACTTTCCCTCCACCCCCAGCTAGTGTCCTTTTTCTGGAATTACCTCACACTTACACCATGTAATAATAATAATAATAATAATAATAATAATAATAATATTTCTCCTTCATTTTTGAAGGAGACCATGACATTAGGGAGGTGATGGCATGGCAAGCATGTGAATTGGTTTTGAGTGGGGGAGTGCTGTGCTAGGTTGCCAGCCTCACTTTTTCCTCCAGAGCCATGTGTCCAATGGCCAGATATGAATCAGGATGACTGGAGATAGCCCTGGATGCCAGGCAATCAGGGTTAAGTATCTTGCCCAATTTCACACATCTAGTAAAAGATATGTGTCTGAGGCTGGATTTGAACTCCTGTTCTCCTGGCTCCAAAGCCAGTGCTCCATCCACTACACCACTTACACCATATATGTTCTTGATGTATTTCCCATGGGACTGTGAGGTCCTTGAGGATAAGGGCTGTGTGCAATGAGGATGCTCAACTAACTATCCCAGAGTGCCTATTATGTCTCCTCCTCAGAGTATTAGGGCATTGAAAATGATTTTGAAATATCTCTTTACTTAGTGCCATCAGCTAAAGTCCCCACTATTTATATCACTTTTGTTGTTAGATGTCGGTGACTAGCACCCCATTTCCATTTACTGCTTAACATCAGTTAGTTTTTCACAGCTAGGTAATTATTAAGTGTCTGAGACCAGATTTGAACCCAGGTACTCCTGACTCCAAGGCCAGTGCTTTATCCACTATGCCACCTAGACACCCCCAACATCAGTTAATTTTTAAAAGGAATATTTACTTTGAAAATATAGTAAGAATAAAAGTAAACATTTTCCTTCAACATCTCGGGAAGAATGGGGTCAAACAGCATAGTTCCTATATTTCATTGGCCCCAAATAGTTCATGTCCGAAGGCAACACTACTTTTGGATGAGTCCTTGCCTCAGCTATTGCCAAGGTGGGTCTTGAAGGTCACTTCCAAAGATCACTTCTTGACCCTCTGGTCATCAATGTTGAGCTGTCTACAAACCCTAGATTGTGAGACACTGATAGCCTCCTCTGTTGAACTTTCAAACCACAACTCAAGCATTTCCAATTCCTTCATCTAAAAGGGAAAAATACAAATGAAGAGGACCAAAGCATTTTTTTTCTCATGGGGTCACATACTGATTTCAGTGGGGAAGGCCTAAGGCCTCTTTCCTTAAAGGATTTTTCCTTGTTCACTGCTATCATTGAAGGAGTCTAATCATGACCAAGTCAAGAGATTGGCCAAAGTTGCCTAAGGTCTTTTGAAGATGCCATTGCTTTGATTATGAAGTCAATAGACAAGACCTTTTAATCACATTGTTAGTATCAGAATTAGCTCTGTCTATGCCTGCTTCAGCATCTCTCTAAAATACTTGGATTCTGTGTTGCCATTACTTCTCCATGTTGAGAGGATATCAAAAGTGATTTGCATATATTCCCTTTCTGTATCTTTTGCCTTTTTTTGAATCCCCCCATTGTTTAATATAGGACTGGCATAGAGTGAGCACTTAGACTGACTAATCCTGTGACTCCAATTCCGGTATTATTTCCATCATATTAATGAAATCCAAGGTATCCAAGGCTGTCTTACAGAAGGAACTTGAGACTAGAGTGTGACCAAGAAATCATCAAACTTAATGATTTTATAGCCATCATCTGGAATAATGATTTTAGATCCCATAGTACCTAAGGACAAAAAATTCTTCATATGGGTCCTTAGATGACTACTATGGTTGCTCCCACTTATTATCTTTTTTCCCAGACTACTCATTTCATCTTCAAAATCCATGTTATTCAAACTCTCTTTGTCCTTGTTCTCTCTGGAGCTAGCTCACAGATTCAGAAAATTTCAGGCTAGGAGAGATCTCTTAAATTATCTAGTCTATCTCCTGTCATGTCATGGAAGAGAAATCTGTTCTCCAAAAGAGAGTGACCTACTCAAAGTCTACTTAGTGAAGAATTCTTAACAATAACTCTGCTATCATTTCCACACTTAGAAAATTATCTAACATTATCATCTCTGGGGCCCCTGCCTGTGCCCTGGTCATCCCAAGAATAACCTGTTATTGACCTTTCCACTCCATGAATTCAGAAAAAAATCTGAGAGGGGCTGGTTTAGATGGGTTGAAGGAGCCCTAAAACTACTTGATTGATATATATTGAAGTCTTCAAATTAGAGAGATCTTGTGGAGGAATCCTTAGCTCTCTCCCCTCCAAGGCCCATGAGCTTGCATCTCCTTTCTGTCTTGCCCTCCTGATGTGTGTGTGTGTGTTTGTTTGTATGTGTGTTTTGTGTGTTTGTTGTGTGTGTGTGTATGTGCTGGTTATTCATGTAGTTCATGGTGGGAGTAGTTGTCATTTCCTTTTTTGTATGCATGAGCTAAGGGTTCAGCTATTGGCCTACATGTGTGGAGGGTCACATCTGCTTGACCAAAGGGAGGCAGGATGTTGCCCAATTACCTAGGGAATTTATGTCCAGAGCCAAAAAATACATCTGGGGAGTTGAAACAAACATCCTCAGACTGTGTCTACAGCACAAGGTTTTGGGTCCATCCCATTAGATGCATAGTAGCCATGCCTCACGTGCATTAGGGTTTTGGATTTTTAACGAAGTGTTCCCATCCATCAAACCAGTAGGCAGATGCGATGCGGTGCAATGAGTGCAGAGTTCAGAGGCAGGAGATGTGGGTTCACATCCTGGTCACAATGGTAAGTAAGTAAGATTTCAAAACAAATCACTTTTTCCACTAAACTGATATTTATAAAAAGGGATAAATAATCTGTTTTTACTCACCCCCTCAGGGTTTTTGTAAGGAAAACACTTGGTAAGTTTTTAAATGATATGAAAATTTTTTGTTTTGGGCTTGTATTTTCATCAGTCTTGATAAGACACTCCCTCCATCAAAGTAGATCAGCACCTTATCTATTCCAGTCTTAAAAAATTGTTTGGGGATTCTGAGAAGTGAAATGATTTGTTCAGGGTCAAACAACTAGTTTGGGTCAGAGAAGGGTCCTGAATCTCTATTTCCCTGACTCTGAGACCAACTTTCTGTCCACTATATCAATCTACTATGGAAATAGGAATTGTTATTGTCATCCCAGGTGATCTACACTATAACCTTAATAAGGAATCAAGAGGGGATTGTTAACTCCATTTGACAGTTAAAAAAAAAAATGAAGGCCCAGATGGGAAAAGTAATTTGCACACATACATACACACATCTAGCCAGGAGTTGGCCCCAGGACTAAAATCCAGATGTTCTGTTTTCTGACCCACGGCTCATTCTGAAGGGATGCTAGAGGAATAAGGCAACCTCATAAGGTCACTGTAAGTGTACAGGGTGGAGCACAACAGCCCTCAGCTGTTTCTCAGAGTCTATTTTATGTTTTCTTGACTCCAGGAAGGGAATCTAGGGATCTTGAAAGGAGGGATTATTCGACAATGGGTGCTCCCCATTCCACTTAAACAGATCTCTTTGGTACCAATCTTCTGGGGACAATGGGTCAGTGAATCAACAAACAGTCCTCATGAGTTGGCAGGATTTCTTTGGACAGAATAGGTCCTTCTTTCTTGTTTCTCCACAACCAAAGGGAAAAGATTGTAAAGTAGTGCTGAGCAATGAAAAGAGCCTTGGTTTAGGACTCAAAAGGTCTGAGATCTAGTCCTGGCTCTGTTAATGGCTTACTATGTGACCTTGGAAGGGCCTCTTTAAAGTCACTGAGCCTCAGTTTCCTTGATGTGTAAAAGGAAATTTGGATGAGACCTGAGAACTTGACTTCTCAAATGTTTTGTTTCTCTTTGGGAGAAAATAATTATATATAAGAGAGACAAGAAGAGAAAGAAAATCTTCTGGGTGTTAGGAAATATATGTGTATCTATTTATCTATCTCTCTATCTCTCTATCTATCTATCTATCATCAAATGGTTTAAATGAGCAAGAAAAATAAAATCCCATCAAGACATTATGCAAATTTTTTAAGTTAACAATACAAATTAGGAGAAGACCCTGAGACCTTAGTCCTATTTTTTCCTGTGATCTCCTCTACCTCTCCTCTCCCCTGCCCCCTTGGATCTAAAGAAGTATTTAAACTATAGGGAGAGGGTGGCCTTAGGGTACCTTCCTGAGATCCAGCTACTGTTGGACATTAGATTTAAAAGAGACCTTAGAATATAAAGTACAAAATGTCAAAACTGAAAGAGACCTTAAAAAGCATCCAGTCTAATTCCCTCATTTTACAGAGGAGGAAACTGAACAAGGACATGGTTCACATTAGAACCCTGGACTTTGAACCCTTAGCTCTAAAAATAGAAGACTTTCTTAGATCTGAGATCTAGTAGGGGAATTGTTAGATCTAAGGGAAACATTCACATGTGGGTTCTGAGGTAGGGAACACCAAACAATCTTCCTTGTTTCTATATTTCTTTCTCACTGCCTTTAAATAAATGATCCTCCATTAGTCAACCTTCTCTTCTGGGTAAAACATTGTTCTCATTTGTCTTTCTTTGTAAATGAATATGTTGAATTCTAGACAGCATAAAGGTGCTAGCAGCAACTTTTCTCCCAGATCAGAGGAACCAGGGGCAGCCTGAGAATTCTGGGTGAGTAGCCTAGGGACCAGTAAACCTTTTGATTCTCTGGCCTTCACCATCAGGCTTCAGGTTTGCTACAACTGGTCCTATTTCCTCATTTAATCATAGAATTCTAGGATCTAGAATGAGAAGGAACTTTAGAGATTATCTACTACCAGCCCTACCATTTTGCAGATGAGGAAACAGAATTCAAAGAGATTAAAGTGGTTTGCCCAAAATCACACAGGGAGGAGTATCTAGGACAGAATTCAAATAATTCCTACTGTTCTTATTCCACATTCAGTCAGTCTTCTTCCTTCTGGAAGGGGCGTGTATTGGACTTCTAACTCAAGTGTGTGTGTGTGTGTGTGTGTGTGTGTGTGTGTGTGTGTGTGTTGGGAGTTGGGGGGGGAAGGAATAGGATGTACAGTTTAAAGAGATCTTAAAGCTCCTCTATTTCAATCCCTTAATTTTACTGATAAGTAAACTGAAATCTAGAGAGATAAGGTAACTTGCCCTAGCTTTCACTCTTAAGTGCTAGAACTGGAGCAGGAACCCATGTTTTCTCCTGAGCTACAAGTGCAGTTCTGTTTGTCTGCTCTGGTTCTCCCTTCTCCTGGCATCTATTTTTTTTATCTATAAAATGGAGATTATTTTTTCTACCTTCCTCAACTCAAGTCAATAAACATTTATTAAGTGGATACAGTGTGGCCTGCATTATGCTAAGTGCTGGGGAATACAAAGAAAAGAAATAGAAAAAAAGTCAAAACAATCTTTTGAACAATTGGGAGACAACATGAAAACAACTCTATATAAACAGAGTAGTCTAAACAGAATAATTGGAGATACTCTCAGAGGGAAAGCAGAAGCACTGGGGGGACAAAGAGGTTTCTTGCAGAAATTTTAGATTGTAGAGATTTTGGCTGAGACTTGGAGTAAACTAAGGAAACCAGGAGGTCAAGTTAAGGGGGGAGAACATTCCAGGCATGGGGGATGATGGGTGATGAAAATGACCAGTCTAGAGATGGAATGTTGGTCAAGGATCAGCAAGGAGGATGGTGTCACTGGTTCTAAAGTACTGAGGGGGAGGAAGAATGAGAAGATTGGAAAGATGGAGGAGGGGGTGTCACAGGCATATCCTGGAAAGCTTTAATAACCCATTGGAGGATTTTATGTTTGATCTTAGAGGTCTTTGTGAGATAGTGGTGCTTATTGTAGAGAGGGTGACATGGTGCTTTAGGAAGATCAACATGACCTTGAGTAGAGGATGAGAGACTGGATTTGAACGCGTTTTGAAACCTTAAAGCTTGCACAAGCAGCATCATTATTATTATTAGTAGGAGTGTGATTGTTATTATTATTCTTAACATTACCAAACATTACTCCTCTCCTGGGGGGCCCAGCAAGGCTTTTTCATACTCTTCAGGAGGCAGCATTGGACTAATGCCTGGTCAACATCCTTAAGGCTACAGAAAAACCTTCTCCAAGGCAAACATTTATTATACTAATTGTTTGATTTGCCTCCAGGGTAAGCCATGGAATGCTGTAGTTCAGAGATTAGGATTTCAGAGAAATGATCAAGCAGCTGAAATGGGTAAATCTCACCAATGTGGTTCACTCTCATACATACCAGACTCATAGAGGTATGTAGGTAGATGGACTCGGTGTTTCTACATCCACAAAAGCACATGCAATTAGACACAAGTGCACATGTACTATTCATTCTCACATGTATGAGCTGAGTTGAGATTCAATCTCATGTAGTTCGACTCTACATTCAGGGGCCTTCCCTGGAGGATAAATCCTTTGGAGGGTAGCTATGGGGTAGATGAGTTCTCTAGGCCTAGGCATGGATAGGGAAGAAGAGGTGACTGTTGTAGAATTCTCTTGATGGTTTTTAGTAAGCCTTTAGTTCCAGCCTGTGGAGACCCAGTCCAGACTGAGCAGTGGTGGCTGTTCTGTTCCCATCTGAAGCTGTAGTTTTTTTTTTTCTTTTGAATCTATTTATTTAGTATTTTATTTTCCCCAGTTACTTGTAAAAACAATTTTCAGCATTCAAATTATCTCCCTTCCTCCTGCTCCACACCCTGTCACAGAGAGGTCAAGCAATTTGATACAGGCTATACAAGTGTAATCATGCAAAACATTTTGATAATAGTTATGTTGTGAAAGAAAACATAATCTAAAAAACCTCAAGAAAAATAAAGTTAAAAAGTATGCTTTAATCTGTATTCAAACACTATCAGTTCTTTCTCTGGAGATGGATAACATATTTCATCATAAATCCTTCAAAGTAGTCTTAAATCATTGAATTGCTGGGAATAGCCAAGTCATTCACAACTGATCATCTTACAATATTGCTATTACTTTGTACATAGTACATTTCACTTTGTATCAGCTCATGTAAGTCCTTCCAAGTTTTTCTTTTTCTTTTTATATTGATATTTTATTTTATTTTTCTAATTAGATGTTATGAAAGTTTTTCAACATTCATCCACATGCATATTTGTAAGTTACACAATTTTCTTTCACCCACCCTTTCCACCCATTCCCCTCAGCAGCAAATTGTATTTCCAGGTTTTTCTTAGAGCATCCTAGCAGTTACATTTTCTGGGAAAGTGGTTATAGTAATTAGGAATGCTCACTCTGTAGAAAAGGAAAAATAGGGTTGTGTGATAATGTAATTGAAATAATCAAAAAGCTTTAAGGGCATGAACTATATTAACTGTAGTTTCAGTGGACAGAACTGGAAGTAGTTAGAGTAAGTTAAAAGGAGGCAGATTTCTTATCAATTTATCTATTTTTTAGTCTTTTTAAAAATTATTTTTTCCTAATTTATTTAAAGATAGTTTTCAATATTTGTCTTTTTGTAAGCTTTTGAGTTCCACATTTTGCTTCCTTCTTCCCTTGCCACCCCCCTCCCCTTGATAACAAGTAATCTGATATAGGTTTTGCATGTACAATTATGTTAAACATCTTTCCATATTAGTCATGTCATAACATTTTCTTATTAATTTAAAGAAAAGTTGTTTAACATTAGTGCAAAATATAATAGTTACAAAAATAGTGAACTCCTCATCACTGAAGATATTATTGAACAGGGTCTGATGTTGTTAGAAAGGAATCTTCATAGGGTAGTAGACTAGACTAGATATAAAATGTCTTCTTGCTTTTAATCCTACAAGCATTTATCCTTTCAACTGTATCTTACAGCTGTTTTTAAAGTTTTTTTTTTAAGGATGAAGGCCCGGAGAGGGAAAGTGACCATCTTGTGTTCCCCAAATCATCCCTCTGTGGTCACATCAGAGACAAAATCCTGGACAGGAGGGATGAATGTGGGCATCTTATCTGGGGAATTAGGGGTGCAAGGGTTCAGGTTAGCCATTGACCTGGCTAAGAAAGGCAGAATTGGAGTCTATACCTCCTTCCAGAGGATCATGGGTCTAAGTTGTCTGGGAAAAGGGTGCCAGCACAAAAACCTGATGTTGCTCCAAGGTGTCCACCTCCTTCCCTCTCTCCCCAGCGAGTTAGACTGTACAGATGTTTTCATTACTCATCCCCACCGAATCTGTGGGCGTGCTTGTTTGGTGCCCATGGAGAGCCAGAAGTCCTTACCTCCCTAATGTCTCTGGCCAGAAATTCTGTAGCTTTCACAACCCTTTTTGTCTCTCCTACTTCTCAGCGCCCAACCTCACCTTACCCTCACCTTTTCCTATCTCTTTTCCCCCTCTTCCCCTGTCTCTGAATGCTCTCTGCTATCATGGTGGGGAGTACCCTTCCCTCCTTATCTTTCTCCCATCATTCTCCATGGCCTCAGATTGTCCCAGAACTCAACTGGAATAATTGATTGGCACTGGGGTGACCTGCTATTCCATAATGTCATCTGGCTTCCTTATGTAAACCAAGGACCCCTGGACCTTGTACGAGTTGCATCCTTAGTCTACCCTTGTGTTAAATTCCGTCTCTCAAATAGACTGTAAGTTCTTTGAGATCAGAGGCCATCTTAATATTTTTATTTGTATTCAGAATGACATATAAGTGTTTAAGAAATGTTTTTTCATTTTTTAATGAAACTATTCTGTCTAGAAAGTATTTGAAAGACTTCCTACTCAAGGATCTGGATTCCTGTGTAGAGAGGAAAATGCTTAACTACAAATAATAAATGGGAAGAAGTCTGGAATCAATGTAGTCCAGGAGGAGAGATTTCTCCCCTCTAGGACTCAGTTTCTGCTTTGTACAATCTCTCAGATATTTTTTATCTCTACCATTCTAAGTTCTAAGGCCTCTGCTGGTTCTAAATTCTATCATATATGCTATGTTCTATGTTTGAAGTTCCTATACAGTTTCTTTTCTTTTCTTTTTTTTGTCATTTTGTTTTTATGAGGCATTGTGGTTAAGTGACTTGCCCAAGATCAGATAGCTAGTAAATATCAGATGTCTGAGGTCAAATTTGAACTCAGGCTCTCCTGACTGCAGGGAAGGTGTTCTATCTACTGTGCCCCTTAGCTGCCTCTTCTTTTTAAAAAATGTTTAAATTAAATTTAAAAAATTTATGAGATTAAAAAAGTATTGCCATAACATAGTATAATAAAAAAGATGATTGCATATGAAATTGCAAATCTATTATGTACAACTTGCTATTCCTTTAAAATATATAATAAAGTTAACAACATCCCGTATTCTATCTTCTAAGGTCTCTTTTGGTTCTGGCATTCTATTTTCTATTGTATGATGCAATGTACTATAGAAATTTTGAATTGAGAGAATTGTAAACTATGAGGATCAAACTCAAGACCGGTGGGAGGGCAAGATGGCCTATTTCCCCACCTTGTCCTCCCCTCATGACTCTCCCCTCTTTCCTATTTGAGGGTTAGCATGTTATGCAGCATACCAAGCTGCATTTAGCCTGAGCAGGGTTTTTGTGGGAAAACTTTGCCTTAGGCTCACTCCTAGAGAAAAAAAGTAGAAGTGTCCATTTAAATCCTGAAATGTAGAACTGGAAAGGACTTGAGAAGTCCACCCTCTTCATTTTACGGGGAGGAAAGTGAAACCTACAAAGATTAAGTGACTTGTTCAGGGTCACACAGCTGGAGGGGAAGAAATGAGCACTGAAACCAAGTCTTCTGAATTTAGACCCTGTGTTCTTGCCACCATACTGCATTGCTGATTTGGGGGGAAAAGGGGGGGGGGACAGAAATGTTATCTTTCTGGGAAAGAATAAGGTATTTAGATTGCAGAAATGAGAATGCCTGAGGCAGAGAGAGGTAAGAAGGAGAAGGCACCGAAATCAAGAAATAACAGATTTTACAGAAGGAGCAAAGATATTTTAACTCAAAAATCGCAAGGAGACAGAGATCCTCTGAGGGGGATGAAAATTTCATGTAGATTCTATGCAAATTAATTCTACAGACTGTCAACTCTACTTTGCTTAGATGACAGGGAGAAATACCTAGGTAATATAGGAAAAAGTCAAGAAGAAAGTTATAAACAGCCATGCAGGGCTGTACCTAAGTCCCCCATTTCACCATTATCATTGGTCCTCCCCCTGCCCTCTCCTCCACCCCCCAATTACTGCTCACCCAACCACCTCTGAGAGCCCTAGGGTAGGGAATGAAGGGGAAGGCAGCTTGAAAGCAGTGCTTTTGGATTCAATTCAACCCAACTTAACTCAGTTCAAGCCCCTCCTCAGCACAAGGCTTTGTGTTTGGCTTAATTCTGGTTTCCCACACTACTGAGGCTGCTTTCTCAGTGGTTATCTTTGTTACACTGGATTTGGAATCAGGAAGACCTGAGTTCAAAACCTGTCTCATCTATTAGTTATGTGACTCTGGGTAGATCATTTAACTTTTCTTAGTTTCAGTTTCTTCTTCTGTAAAATGGAGTTCATATTCGGGCCAAACTCATAGGGTATGGTGAGGATCAAATGACATAACTTATGTAAAACACTTTGTAAATGCTAAAACACAATTGACAATGCTTGCTATTAAAGAGGATGGCCTTTATCCTGTCCTCATCCTTTATCTCTCATTATGTTCTTTGATCTTCCTTTCTCCATTTTGTCTGCTCTCTATTCCTTAATACTTTTTTTCTCCTTTGACTGTTGTAATACCACAGCCTCCTAGTCAATCATCAATTATCCATCTCCAACCCTCTACGTGTAGATTTTTCCTAAGAATCAACTCTTATAATTCATTTCTCTTCTGGTATCAGGCAAGTAAGATTCATCTCAAGTGAACTTGGGCAATTCACTTAACTTCTCAGAAAAAAGCAGTTTTACATTTATTAATGGAGGTGTTAATATGTATACATTTTTGTGTTGCTTTGAGGAAAGAATTTTGCAAATCTTGAGGTATTATAAAATTGTTGATTATTATTCACTTTTCCATGGGATCAATGATGTTTTTTAAGAAGATGAGTTCTAAATCTATATATCCCTCAGGCTTTAATGAGGAGTTAGGTTGTATAGTGGATAGAACATCAGAGTTAGGAAAACTCAACTTTCTGAGTTCAAATCTAGTCTCAGACACTTATTAGTTCTGTGACCCTGGACAAGTCACTTAATTCTGTTTGCCTCAGTTTCTCAATAGTCAAATGAACTGGAGAAGGAAATGGCAACTCACTTTAGTATCTTTGCCTGAAAAATCTCAAATGGGGTCATGAAGATTCAGATACAACTGAAATACCTGAACAAGAAGTCCCTAATTTATCTCCTCCATTCTTGTACCCCAATGCCAGTTGCCTCTTGAATGACTCCACCTATAGTATCTCAAGTCCAATATATACAGAATATATTAGAACTGTATATTCCTGCCCAAACCTGCCTTTTCAAACTTTTCTAATTCTGTTGAAGCTACCATCCTCCTTCATGTAACTCAGGTTTGAAATCTAAAAGTAGTCTTTAGCTTTTCCCTCTCCCTTATAATTTGCTGGACTTGATGCTAAGTTTCATGGATTCTTTCTACAAACATCTTTTGCACCTGCCCTGTTCTCTTCCTTTAGAGAGCCACCAACCTAGTTCATGCTCTTATCATCTTTTGACTGACATATGATTAGAGTTCCTAGCTGTTGTCTCTGCTTTCAGTCTCATCTTTCTCTAATCCCCCCTCTCCAGACAGCCACCAAAATGATTTTTCAAAGGCACAGTTCTGACCTTATCATTCTCCAAGTGAAGGATTTCAATAGTTCCTTATCATAGTCTGGAGCATAAAATACAAACTCTTTGGTCAGGCTGTAGAACTCTAGAGCTACCCTACAATGTGGCCTAATGAAAAGCATGCTGTCTATGGAGTCAGCAGATTTGGTATACATCTTGGTAGGGGAGTCATTTACTCTTTTGGGGTCTCAACTGTAAAAGGAAGGGATTAGATTGAGAGCCTCTGATGTCTCATTCAACTTTTAATCTCTGAAATATGAAATTCCTTTCTATCCTCATTTCATATCATTCCTCTAAATAGTGTTTACATTACATTTAAATAGGTGTTCTCCAATGCCTACTAGTATTGAGCAACTATGTGGCACAGTGGATAGAGTACAACACCTGGAACCAGGAAGACTTATCTTCCCGAGTTACAATCTAACCTCAGTCACTCACCAGCTCTGTGACCCTGGGCAGATCACTTAACCCTATTTATCTCAGTTTCCTCATCTGTAAAATGAGATGGAGAAGAAAATGGCAAACCACTCTAGTTATCCTTGCCAAAAAGCCCTAAATTGAGTTGTATATATTTGGACACAACTGAAATGACTCAACAACAAAGCTCTGGTGGTTAAGCAGAGTGCCAGAACCTGGCATGAGGGAGGCACCTAATAAATGTTGTTAAATTCAATTCATACAAGTCAGAGGCTGAACTAGGACATGAGCCCAGATTTTCTGCCTCTTGGTTCCCATTTCTTTATACTACATTCTGATAGTCACTATATATATATATATATATACATATATATATATATGTATATATATATATATACATATATATATATATAATGTATCTCTCTCTCTCTCTCTCTCTCTCTCTCTCTCTCTGTTCTCTCCTCAGATCTTTCTTTCCTCTCTCCTCTTCCTCTCTCTTCTCTCCTCTCCCTCTTTCTTCTCTCCTTTTCTCTTTTCTCTCCTTCTCTCTTCTTTCCCTCTCCCTCTCCCTCTCCCTCTCCCTCTCTTTCCCTTCTCTCTCTCCTCCCCTCTTACTTCTCTCCCTCTCTCTCTTCTCTCCCTCTTTCTTCTCTCTCTCTCTCCCTTCTTCTTTTTCTCTCTCTCATAAACACACAGACACACACACACACACACACACACACACACACACACACACACACACACACACACAGTGATTATGATGATTTCTATCCTCTTTTCTCCAAAACATTCCCTACTGACATGGCTGATGGAGTCATCAAAGACACACTTGGTCCTAACTCATGACCCATTCAGTGAATCTCAAAACATCAGAGCTGGGTGGGGACTTAGAATGTAGAAGATCAAAGCTACATAGAACCTCTGAGAAAATTGGATTTTATAGAGAAGGATACTCTATCCAGAGAGGCAAAGGATCTTATTTAGCAGCACATGGTATATCTCTAAAAACCTCAGATTTTCTAAGCCAAATTCAATGGTCTTGAGCACAATATTCCAATAAAATTGTGCTAATGTTTCCAAAAATATAGCAGTGTTGTTTGGTAGATGACATGATATAATGGTCAAGTGGTCATTGAGAGTGTTTATGTCCCAGCAGCTCTAATCCCTTAAAAAATATATTTTTTACTTTTTGACTTATCATTGTCGGTTTGTTTACTGTATACATAAACATTGATCCAATTTCTCAGAATTAACTAACTCATTTGGATACACATTGGTCTGTCCACCCACAGAGACTCTAAGGAGGGCCAGGAAAATTAGGAATTTCATTAGATCATTGATTTAGAACTCACTGAGATTGACCTACTCCTTTACAGATGAGGAAGCTGAGTCTTAGAGAAATGAAATGTCTTTCCCAAGGTCACACAACAAGTAAGTGCTCAAAAAAGCATTTAAACTCATCTTCCCACACCAGATCCAACATTTTGCCACACTAGGAGGCAGGGCTTCTGACACCAGATTTCAATGGAAGCGATACATCAAACATGTGACTTGGGAACAACTGGTATTCATATATCTTCCCTCTCAACTTTTTCTCCTTGCACAAGTATGTACAATTCTTGGATTTGGATTTCAGCAAAAGTGAATATTCCAGGCCCCTCTGGACCTTGGAGAATGGTGTCTGAAAACTACTGGGGAATTTGAGAAAACAAATTAGGGAACAATCCAGAATCAATAGTAGACACCTAATAAAGTGAGCCAAATATACTTTGAGAATCAATAGGGAAATTTATTGGTAGCCACTGGAGAAATTTCAGGAGCTGAGTTATATGATCATGTAGGCAGAATAGCTTTGGTCGCATGATTCTGCAACTACTTTTGTCCCTAGTAAGCAGTTCTAAGAACTGTCTAAGAGGGGGGGCCTGAGATCTTTGCTGGGCCTGTTAACCTATGCAATATAGTATTGTAGACAAGATGGAATTTCCTTAGTTCTAAGATCAACCCTGGGAGGGAGTTTGCAGATTATTTAATCCAATCTCCATTATTTTGCAAAAAAGAAAATTGAGCTCAAAGACCCAAGTTTGAAGTCAGATTCTATTATGTCCTGTCAATATGACCTTGGGCAAGTTGCTTTAACCTGTGTAAGCCTCAATGTCTTTAATGTGAAATGAAGGGGTTTTATTAAGTGGTATCTAAGGTTTCTTCTAACTCTTAATCTATAATCTTATAATTCCCTAATTGTTTTATAATCAGTGCCTGAAAATTTACCATTAGCACAGGCTTCCTTGAATTAATCATTGTCTTCACCAATGTTCTCTAGGAGACAAAACCATCTCTGGTTGGGAGATATTCTAAACTCTTAACACCTGGGACAGAGATCATAGGACCATAGAATCGAAAACTTAGAACTAAAATCACTTCCTTAGAGGTCATATGTAATTCATGGCCTGTATTTTGTATTTAGGAGATTGGAGCCCTATAGATGTTAAATAGCTTGCTCAAATAGACAGTAAGTAGAAGACCTGGAATTTAAACTCAGGTCCTCTGACCTCAATTCCATTTCCACTGTGTCATATTGAAAAGAACCATTTAATGGACAAAAAAGTTCAAAAAAATTGCATGAATGTTGAACATGCAAATAGAAAATTTCTCTGACTTTTGTCCAGGTTGATTTGGGCATTCATATCACCCTGGCTTAAAATTAATCTAGTATCTCAGAAAGTCACTAAAAACAAATCCATTCTACATTTTCATTTGTTTGTTAATAAGCTGAGGTATCTCAGAAAAATGATCTCATTGGAAGCTCAAGAGGAACAGATGAACATTAGGCCAAGGTTTCCAAACTCTCTTACCTTTTGTTCCAGATGCCCTATAATTGAATTTCTAGAACTGATCAAGGGCATAATGCCTGGACAAGCATAGAAATGATGGCTCTCTTCATTTTTTCATCCCTTCCACCTAAGCACCAGGATTTTTTGTTGTTATTGTTTTTACCAATCAAATCAACAAGGATTTAATACTTGTGACTATAATTAGTCTTTGAAAAGAACTGCTTAAGAGTTAAGGTTGGGGGTGGCTAGGTGGTGCAGTGGATAAAGCACCGGACCTGGAGTCAGGAGTACCTGGGTTCAAATTTGACCTCAGACACTTAATAATTACCTAGCTGTGTGGTCTTGGGCAAGCCACTTAACCCCATTTGCCTTGCAAAAACCTAAAAAAAAAAAAGAGTTAAAGTTGGCCCAAGAGTAAGGATTGTGCATTGCATATGACCAAGAAAAAAGGATAGAAACAAGAAATAAATTCTTGGTCTTGAATATACTTTAAAAATTGCATTTTCTTAAACCCTTGTGCTACAGAAGAGAACAAGAGAGATCAAGTGATTTGCCCAAGGTAACAAAGGAAATTAGTAGCAGGGTTGAGTCTAGATTTCCTAATTCCTAAACCTGAGCTCTTTCCAGAGTGTATCATATGTCATTGTTTTCTAGGATCCTTTTTCTCTAGGGACCAATGATCTATGGGCTCTTAAATCTGGGTACAATCCAAACCCAATCTAAATTTCAAATGGCCATAAATAGGAGGTGATCTGGGAGAAGTGAACAAGGTCAGCACTTGCATTGCTGTTCAATCGTTTCAACAGTACCTGTCTGTTAACAACCTCATTTTGGAGTGTTCTGCCATTTCCTTCTCCAGATCATTTTACAAACAGGGTGAAGTTACTTGTCTATTGTCACACAGCTAGTAAATGTCTGAAGCCAAATTTGAACTCATGAAGATGAATTTTCCCGATTCCAAGTCTAGTGCTTTATCTATTGTGTCATGGAACTTCCTTGTGGCAAAGGAAAATGTCATATTACTTGCATTTGAGTTCCATTCCCTTTCCTTTTTCCTTCTTTCCCCCTTCCTCCAATATGAAACTTCACAAACAACACATAATAGAGAAATTTGAGAAAGAGGAAGAATGGAGCCCAATAATTACAGTTAGAAGACTAGGGATCCTTGAGCACCAGCTCTTGAAGCAGAGCACTTGGCTTCAAATTCCATCTCTGATTTTACCTGTCACTTTACTTCCTTGGCCTCAGTTTCCTCATCTGTAAAATCAAGACAACAAATATTTATTAAGTGCTTGCTACATATTAGGCACTGGGCTAAACTCTATAAAATGAGAAGCTCTGAAGTCCCTTCCAGTTCTAAATTTTATGATCTTATGATCCTTGCAATCCATGTTCTCTTGCTGGAGCAGTTGAGCTCAACAAGACTTCACAGTTTATAAGGGGTTTTCCTAGACTGCCTCTTATCTCTGGCTATGGTGCAGAGATTTATTTTGTTTGGGATCCCCAGGATCTTTTGCAACTAGATAATTTTCTATTATCTCTCCTTGTTCTGCAGAATAAGCTAGCCAGGAGAGTTGGGTATGTGTCTATTTATGCCCTTCCTTTGGGCATCTTAAATACCCTGGCTGTACATGGTACCTCTCTAATGAAGTTCTCCCATTAGTCTGCTGGTATACAAGGACCCAGTGATGATAAGGGTGTCTTCAGACAGCTCCCAGCATAGGAAATGTCTGAGATTCTGCCCCATTAAGATTAGGGTGTGTTTGAGAGCTTCAGACATGACAAGCATAATGGATGAAATGTCAGACCCACCCTAGGATTCTAGAATAGAATTAGAATAAGGGGATATGACTACTTCTTACTACCTGTGTGATCTTAGGCCCAAACTGAGGGGAAGATGGAGGGCATTCCAAAGGTAGTGAGGTTGGAATGCATGGGCAATGCCTACCTGGCCCAGATAGTTAAAGAAAAGAAACCATTGGCATAGAGTAGTAGGAGAGGACAGTGGAAGAGAGGTACACAGAACCCAGATTGAAAAGGGTCTTTGGGAGCAAGACGGGGAGTCTAGAGCAGCTCCTCATTTGTCCTAGCAGGCTATATTGGGAATCAGGAAGATCTGGGTTCAAATCTTCAACTTCTTCTGAACCTACTAGCTGTGTGTCCAGGGCCGAGTCACCTAGCCTTCTGGGACTCGGATTCCTCATCTGTAAAATCAGGGGATTGGTCTAGATGACTGCTGGGTCCAGTTCTAGAGTCTATGATAGTCCTGAGAGTACAAAGGACAGAGCATGAAGGACCCTTTGGAGATCACTGAGACCAATCCCCTCATTTCTCAGATGAAGAAATGCCCACTGAGTGAATGCATACATGACAGAACTAGTTTTAGAACTCAGGTCTTCTGACTCCTAGGTTTCTCCTCAATCACTACATTTGTCCTCTGTTCCAAACCCTGTTCCCAAAGCCACACTGGAGTCAGGGTTATATAAAGCAGGACTCTGCCTCTGCAGTTCTGGGCCTGGACTCCCTGCCTGGGGTAATCAGCTTTCTAAAGCAGAAGGAGGCTGCTTCCATGACAACGGTATTTGAAGCACCGGGCCAGCCCCCTGCCATGCATGGTAGGAAGATGGGAGGCCCAGAAATGTGCTAATCAGGGAGCCTGGGCTCTTTGATTGTCTCCTACTCACAGGAATACTGGGACCTGGAGCTATGAATTTCATTAAAATAAGCAGTCTGGCCCTGCTGCTGAGGGTAAAGGAGCAGAGGGTGACCTTAGGGGGTCTGGCAGACATTTGAACCTTTGGCTTACAACTCCTGTTTAATGCTGTGCTTTCATTTACAAAGTGCTTTCCAAATTTGGAGTCATGAGGCCCCAGTTAGGGTCATGGCTCTGATGTTTAGCAGCTGTGTGGTGCTAAGCCGACACTTCGCCTCTCTGAAACTTGATTTCTCCATCTTCAAAATATTGATAATAACATTGGCTTCCACACAGGGTGGTGGTGAGGAAAGCCCTTTTTTGGATCTCAAAACGTTTCGTACTATGAACTAGTACTCCCATTCATCCAAATAGCTCTGCTACAAGGTGATAATGATAACTGACATTTATATAGTTCCTTAAAATTTGCAAATTCTTCATATATGTAGTGAGGCTGATAAGGAGAAATTACCTGATCGTCTGCATAGAGGCTCCCCTGGGAATTGAGCATGGATACCCTGCCTCTTTGGGGATGTACATGTGCTTTAGCTCTGAGGCAAAGGACCCGTTCTTTGGGGTAATGTAATACCTTATTGGTTCTTGTGATTGGGGAAGTTATGTCAAAGATGACTGGTGTTTGAGCTAAGAAGAGGCTTTGTAAAGAAAGGAAAAAGAACCCAGCTCTCTCTCTCTCTCTCTCTCTCTCTCAACCTCCCCCACCCCCACCCCCATCTCTTCCTTCCTCTTTTTCTTTCTTTTGGGGATGTTGTGAGAATCTGCTTGCTTAGGTTGACCTGAAATTGGACCTCAAGCCCTTGGCTGTCTCTTCTGCTTTGTGTTTCTTTCCCTAACCCCAAGTCAAAAGAAATGGATGTCTTTTCCCCTAGGGAATGATCTGATGAGACTGAGAGGATGGGAATTCCCCAATTAGTGACAGTTATCTAAAAGGAGATACTTCCTGCAACTGCACCATTTCTCAAAGGAAGAGATGACCATTAAGAGTTGGAAGTTACATTTGAAAGGAATATGATGCCCCAGGATGACAGGTTGGGAGATCTGGACCTTGAAAGAGAAATATCTGTTCCTCAGTGTCACAAAGTTCTTGTTAATCTCCTGGGAGAACAATAGATGATGGGTTACATTGCTTTTGTTTTAAGAAATAAATAAATGAAAATAAAAGTCTTCTATATGATATCTTCTTTGTACATTGAGTATTTTTTCTTCTAGCAGGGACCCTTTTAGTCCCTTTTGGGTGGGACCCTAGACAGGTGTCATATGTAAACTTTTTTGTGTGTTTTTTTCCCTCGAGGAATTCTAGAATCAGGGCATAGTGAGCCAGAGAATTCCAGTCTTCAAAATCTAATCCTTTTGATTTGACATCTGGTTCCCTTAGTTTTAAACCAAGTCTTTGTGAGTCCAGAAAGTGAATCCATTTGTGGACCCATCCTAGACTATGGACAATTTATATATTGTTTCATTTGAACCTCACAGTAGCACATCAGGATAGATGTTACAGGTACTATTATCCTTATTTTACAGATGAGAAACCTGAAATTGAGAGATTTCTCAGTTACAAATCACAGTAAGAATTAAAAGTAGGATTTCAAATCAGGTTTTACTGATTCCATGTCCAGTTTTCTATACACTGGGTCATGCTGCTTCTGCCATAACAGATTCCCCACCAATAAGAATGAAATAACTGAAGTCCAGAGAGGGATAATTCCTTTCCTAAGGCCACTCATCAAGACTCCAAGTCAAATCCCACTTCTTCTAGGAAGCCAACCCTGGCTCTTTTAGCTAACATGGATCTCTCTGAAACTGGTCATCCATCTCATTTATTGTCTCCATTATTCATCTGAGAACTTAATTATGTTACATTTAATACTTTATTATATGCCATTTTGTCTCATTCTTGAAATGTTTTGTATATGTAAGTCTTTACGACCCAGGGACCATTCCTCCCTTCCTTCTAGAGTTCCCTCTACTTCCCTCCCACCAGAAAAATTGAGCACAGAACTAATTACACAGTAGATGTTTATTAAATGCTTGTTGAAGTGATTTTATGCAGGGTTTCCTGGTGTCTGACCACCAAAATGCTTGCCTGCCAGCTGTGCCAGGCCTGTGCCCTTGCCTGGAGCCCAGAGCAGCTGGGGGTTGCTCAGCTCTAGGGATACCACAGGACTAGTCAATGGTGAGTCCTCTAGAGAGGTCTGTGAATCTGTCTCTTCTGATGAGAAACTACCATGTCGGGAGAACTGGAAGCGTGACCCTCTTCCTGGCTTCTTTCTGGTGAGACCTTTCCATAGGATGGGGGACTTGGAGGCAGGTAGCCTTGTGGGAGGTTGCAAATTCCCTGGGGCAGCCTTGTTAAGATATACAGCCAGGTCAGTGTGAGATCTTTGCTCTGAGCCAGGGATTCCAGTAGCTGGGTTGGAAGGCCCCATTTTTTTTTGATTATCTCTGCCATTTCCTTCCTCCTTAGCCTGGTTAGAAGAGTCATTTTTCTCCAGACCACCTGGGCCTACAGAGTTTGAATTTGTACCTGTGCCCAACCTTCCCCCAAGAACAGACTGTCCTTGCCATCTTTGGATTCCAGAGAATATTTTCCCAGGGTCCAGAATGGCTATGGCGTCTCCTTCTGGGGCTCTAGTGGCTAAGTTCACTGAAATATCTTTTCCCTTACTTGGGCTCAGCTCAGTCTCTGGTTTTGCCTGGCACCGGGTCAAAGCCTCCTGAAGAATAACATAGCTCTCATGCCGCCTAAGCCGAGCTTCTTCCCAAAGGCCCAGGCCAGGACCTCGACTCAGAGAAGATGCCTGCAGCCACATCTCCCATAGCTTCTCAGCAGGAAACTCTATTGCCAGTCTATGCAGGGAGTTCTCCAGGTGGTGCTGGGCATCTGGGCTGGCTTTACAGCCCTCACCCAACTTTAGGTCTGCCACAAGATCCTGACAATCCAGATTGAACCAGGTCATCTGGGAAAAGGAGAGGGGGATTAGCAAAAATACATAAAACCAAAGCCACTCCCTAATCTTAATGGGTAAATGTCTGTAGCTAGGAGCAAGCAAGACTCAAAAGAAGAATTGCACACTATTAACAGCTATATTAAAGGTCCTTCCAAACAATTAAAAATAAGAGAAATGCAAATGGAAACAATTTAGAAGTTTGATTACCCAGCAAATTGGCAAAGGTGACAAATGATGGAAATCATCGATGTTAAAAGGACTATGCAGTGATAGACATTGTTGGTGGATCTGTGAACTAGTCCAATCATTGTGGAAAGCAATTTTTAATTATTCTATAAAAAAGTGATTAAAATGTCCATATATATTTTCTTCCAAAGATCTTACATAGTTACATAGTTAGATATATGCCTAGGTAATTGGGCATATACCCAGCAAGCCCAAAGACAGTCTTTTTTTGGAGAGATTGGGGACTTTTGGTGAAGAATATTGCATTTATTGTAAGACATGGTTGATGTATTTGTTTGTTTTGTGCAATTGTTTTTTTTATCTTCTTTCTTTTTAAATCTTTGTTACAAAGATTTAATAGCTCACTGGGTAGTTGGGAGAAGGGGATATAGCTAGAAGTATAGGTGATATAAAAACAAAAGATATCAATAAAATAAAATGGAAAAAAAGAGAGGATGGGAATGAAGTCAAACTAAAATCAATGAGGCCTCAGGGCAGGGAAGATGAATAATAATAATAATTAGCCCAAGGATCATAGTATTTGAAACTTCAAGGGAATTTAGGGATCATCTAATCCAACAGTTGCCTTTAATAGAGGAGGAATCTTGTGTAAAGTCATAGACAGAAAGAGGTATAGTCTAAATTCAAATACAGACCCTTTAACTCCAAATATAATATTTCTTTCTGTTAAAAAATGCTTTAGGAATATCTAGGTGGCACAGTGGATAAAGCACTGGCCCTGGAGTGAGGAGGACCTGAGTTCAAATCTAGCCTCAGACACTTAATAATTACCCAGCTGTGTGACTTTGGGCAAGTCACTTAACCTCATTGCCTTGTCAAAAAACAAAAAAAAGTGCTTTAAATTTATTATTTTGCTTGACCCTCACCTGATTCCAATGAAGTGGTTAATATGAGAATTATTGTTTCCATTATATGGATGAGAGAACTGAAGCTCAGCTCAGAAGTGATTGATCAAGATACCAAAGTTACTAAATGATGTAGCTGGGACAATATCAATGTTCTGACTCCACATCTGGATGCTGGTGTCCAATCAGATGACCTCATAGGAATCTTATAATTCTAGATCTATGATACTATGGTTTTGTTGTTCAGTCATGTTTGACTCTACATTTGGGATTTTCTTGGCCAATTCACAGGAACAATTTGCCATTTCCTTTTTCAGCTCATTTTACAGGTGAGGAAACTGAGGCAAACAGGGTTACACAGGGCTACACAGTTACTAGTCACACAGCTAGTGTCTGAGACTAGATTCAAACTGAGGAAGATGAGGCTTCCTTTCTCCAGACCTGACACTCTATCCATTGCAGCACCTAGCTACTCAAGCCTTCTTCCTCCTTCAAACTTTTCTTCCCATTCCTGGGACTCTTGAGTAAACATCTCCCATCCTGGTTACTTTCTTATTGGACACTCTGAAGTCTATCAATGTTCTTCCTAAAATGTGGTGCTGGAACAGAACCCACCTCTCTAGATGTGTTTCAGGGACAGTGAGGGAGGTGGGTGTCAGATGAGGCAGAGCTGAGCCTCACCTCTGATTGGGAAAGATTGAGTTCATACACCTGGGGCATACACTAAGCCTATATCAGCTGTAGGTTGCCCAATCCTTTTCAGCCAGAGGTGCAGTCTGATGTGTTTTGACAACCATCACTTTCTTATTTCTGGAATCCCCTTTTCTCTTCCTGAAGTACAAGCTCAGATCAGCCTTTGTATCTCAATGCTGACCCAAGTGAAGCTTTCAAACCCCCAAATCTTTTTCAGATAAGATGTTCCCTAACTACTCTTTCTCCATTGTGGAACTTCTGATAGCAGTTTATTGAACCCAAGTGTGAGATGTTACATTTCTCACCATTACAATTCACCTTATTTGATTCAGCCCAGTGCTTTAACTTGTCAAGATCTTTTGGATGTCATTCATTGTGTGAACTGTCCCTTCCCAGAGTGGTGTCACTTGAGAGTTTGATAAGGGCACCATTTATGCATTTCAAAAAACAAAAAAGGTTAAGTAGTATAAGGCCAAGCCCTTTTGGAGATCTCCTTCCAAGCTGGTCTTCAACGATTAATGTCCCATTGTGGTCTGGCCAATCAATTAGCTCCAAATCCCTCTAAGTGTAATATTGCTATTCCACAGCTCTCCACACTTTAGAAAAGATAAAGATGAAAGGCTTTATCAAAGACTTTGCAAAAAATCTAGGCTAGTAATATGTGATATTCCTGTAATCTGCCAGTTTTCTAACACTATAAAGAAGGAAATTAAAGGAAATAAAGTTAATCTAATATGAACTGGCATTCAGTTCAACAAGCATTAGGCCTATTCTATGTGCCAAACACCATGTTAGGTAGAAAAAAGCCCAAAACAAAGCAAAATAACTACTCCCTTTCTACTGGCTAAAATGTACACAGGCAAGTACAAATACACATATACATCTACAAATATACACACATAGAGACATATAGATATATACATACATATATAGGTATAAAGTGAACACACAACTTCTTGAAATAAGGAGAAGAGGCAGGAGTGAAAATACTAACATGAAGCCATCACTGTTTACTTTTCAGATGTTCATTAGTCATCCATTTAGTAACATAGTCTAACATCCTGCCTGGAAAAGAAGTCAAACTCACTTAGCCTAAAATAAAACTCTACTTCCCTACTTCTTATTTTTTTTTTTAAATCTGGCCATAGCTTCCCTTTCCCAGATTTTCATCTCCCATTTTCCATGAGCAGTCAGACAATAGTGACAATGGCTCAGTAATCATAATAATTCTTTGAGGTGACCTGCCACCATCAAGGGCATCTCTTCCTATAATATTTCCTTTCTTATCTTTGGTATTAAAATAATATTAGCCATTTTTTTCCATCCTTCTCAGATCAAAGGCCATTCTCCTTAGCAAAATAAGAAATGAGTAGCTCTGACTCTATTGTTGGTTATCACTCTCCCATCTATACCAAGCAGTGGTCACACCTCTTCTTTGTTTCCTCTTCCTTTCTCTAATCTGCAAGCAGTGACCCATTATTTTCTTATCCTTAGTTTTTCTTACTATCCACAGCTCATTACAAGATTTAGTACTTCTGAAATCATTTGTACAGTATATATCATACTTTTATTTAATAAGAGCACCTTCCTTCCCTGGTTGTTCTTGGATAAAATCAGAAAATTGAGTGTCTTGCAAAATTTAAAATGATATATAAATGTTATATATTATTGTTTATATTATTATTATTATTATTATTATTATTATTTTCATATTGTTATCAGCCCTGGTTTCCATTTTGTACATATATTTTAAAAATCTAAATTGGTTGGTACATGTAAACCACTATAATCCCTAAAATACCCTAAACACAGATAGTTATCTAGGCATATGTCCCTCAGTTTGTGAAGCTTTTTAAACCGAAAAATTTGTTCTTATGAAATTTCTAATTGTATTGACTGTGATTAAAACAATCATTCCTTGGTGGACAATGCTTTGGTTATGAACCTTTCAATACTGATCTAGTTTGATTGTTGGAAGATAGACCCATGGTTTGTCACTCATACCCTGAATTGCCTGACCTTATGCTGAGGGTCAACTTTTTACCTGATATGGGGGTGGAGGAAGGCCTCTGAGAAGGATATCAATGGAGGTCTACTGATTAAATGATTAATGTTTAAATGATAAATGATTAAATGATTAAACTTCTAGAATTAAGTAATTTTCACAGTCTGGCCCTAAATTCCTTTTCTGCCCTTATCTCCCAAGCCTTCTCATCATGTGCCATTTGTTAGAGTGCTGGCAGTCTCCTAAGCATCTCCCAAACATGCCTCATACATTCCTCATTTGAGCTTTGTTCCCCTGCCTGGAATGCATCCTCCTCTGCTAATCTTATCTACCCATTATTCCTCTTTCTCCTTGTACCCTATGCCCCCATCACGCTATGTGCTTAGTGTTCTGCTAACATTCTTTTCACATTCCTATTTCCAATCTAAAGTTCATGTTAATCTCTCTAGCTAGCATATATGGAATCTTTCAGTTCTCCCCTCTCCCAGGTTCTCCAGAATCCTGATTCCTGAGCATGATCTTTCCTTTTTGAAACCTTAAGTATGCTTTAAGACTCAACTCAAGAATCATCTCCTCTTGGAAGTCTTCCCTGATTCCTGGCCTCCTTTTTAGTTGGGAGGTATCACTCCTTCCTCTTAACTTCTTATTCTTCTGTTTATATCTCACTTATGAAATTTAACATATTAGCACATTCTTTCTGATAGTATAGTCATTTGTGCACCCATCTCTTACTGGCTGCAGTTTCTTGGAGGTAGAGGCAAGAAACTATTTTTTTATATAAACTTAATCTCTTCTCTTTGCATAGATTGCAGCATTCAGGAATTTTTTACTGAAGACAGATTTTGTTCCATAATTCATCTTTTCAATCTCCAGAGTTTGTAGCACAGATATTATAACTCCTGAACATGCCACTGGGATTTAATGTTTGTTGAATGAGTGAATCCTTCCAGGACCAGCCCAAAGACCCTCCTTCTCTGTAAAGTTTTTCCTGACTACCTTAATACAATACACAATGCCATGATGCTCCCTGGTACACCATCAATTCTTAGCATTTACTGTCTGAACTTGTCTGTCTCACCTCCCCACCTGAGATGGAAGCACCCTGAGATGGAAGCAGGGGAAATCAGTTACTCATGGCTTTAGCACCTATGTGTCTTAACATTTTGCAATACTCATCTTAAAGCTTGGAAGGGAATTTTATTTGTAGAACTGAATAGCTTTTTTTCCCCCCTAGGATTTTCATTTCATTTCATATCAATTACATTTTACAAACTACCTTGTGACAACATGTAGGAATACCACAGTAGATAGGACACAGATTCTGTTCTTTGTTCTAAAAGAACTCCCAATGTTTTTGGAGGAAGGGCTAGAGACATGTATACAAACAACTGCAATACAAGGGAGCGTGAGATCAGTGCAAAGGAAGGGACCAGACTAGGGACTTGGAGAAATGTAAGTTATAGGTGCCTCTGTCAATCAAGCAATAAAGATTTATTGTACTAAGTGCTGACACTGTAGATACAAAAAGAGGCAAAAGATAATTCTTATCCTTGAGAAGTTTAAAATCTAATGGGGGAATGCAACATGCAAACAAATACATATAAAGCCTGCTCCCTACAGGATGAATAGGATAACAGAAGGCAGACACTAGAATCAAGAGGAGTTAGGGAAGACTTCCCATAGAAGGAAAGATTTTAGTTGGAACTTAAAGGACTCCCGGGAGATAAGTATTGAACAGAAGAAGGAGAAAGTTCCAGGCCTGGGGGATAGCTGGAGAAAATGTCTGGAACTGAGAGATGTAATATCTTGTTTGTGGAACAGCCAGGAGGCCAGAGTCACTGGAGTAGAGTACAATTTTTGAAAGAAACCTTTAAGAGGGCTGGAAAGGATTAGGCTAATTTGTGAAAGGCCTTGAATTCTAAATAGAGAATTTTGCATTTGTTCCTGAAGCAATCGCTTCAGTTTATTGGAAAGGGGAGTAATGTCGACTATTTAAGAAGAGGTGTGCTCACAATAAAAATTGCACTTTTTTGTGTAAATGGGAAAAATAGAAATGTGAGAAAGGAAATCTCACTTTTATGGAGGAGGGCAATATAGGGAATGGCAGAAAGGGAAGACCTCCTGGAGAAGGTAGCATCTAAGTTTGGCCTTAAAAGAAGGAAAAAGTTTCAACACATAGCATGTTTATGATATGGAAAGGATTTCCACCACAGACACCAGGGTTGGCAAGAACAAAATGCCATTATTGTTGTTGTCTGTCTTTCCTTTTCAAAGAGTACCAATGACATCAAAGGGTGATGTCTTCTCTCATGCGTGAATTAGATTTAAGTGAGACAGAGTCACACAAAGTTGTCAGCTTCACTCTCTTCCAGAGTCATCAAAGTCTGGTGGGAAGAAAAAAGTCAGGATTATTGGTGATGACCCAGATTTGTATTGAACAAAAAAGCACAAAGATAGATGATCTACCCTGACCAAGTAGCTAAGAGATGAGTGGTGAAGGAACTTGATCATCAGATAAAGTGGTTTACATTTTATTCTATGGTCAGGACAGTGCAGCTGTATGTGAAGAGAGGGAGAAGCTCAAAGCAGGAAGTCAGAATGGAGGGAGTTATAGTAATCTAGGATGTTGTGGGTAGTTTACTGCGTAGAGGAAGCCTGGGTAGATGAGGAAAGTGACTCCCACCATTTTGCATTGCTTGTTGGGCTTTATCAGTAGAATGTAAGCTCTTTGAGGGCAGGAAACAGACTGTTGTCCTTATAGCCACATGCTAGGTACTATAAAAATGATTTCATGTTGATCACATTGTCTATTATTTAACTGATACCTATTCTCGTTAAAAAGTTCAAGAGACTGACATCATGAATAGGTTCTAGAACTAGGAGAAATAGATAGAAGCTATGCTAGACTTACAGTCAAGAGACCTGGGTTCAAATCTTACTACAACGAGCAAATGTATTTTCTCTGAATATGATGTCTTCTTAACTGTAATATTTAGTATACCTACCACACTGGGTGGTAAGAAGGAGCAAATGAAACTATAACTTTTGCAAACCTTAAAACTCCATATCAATGTCAGCTATTATTGTTCAAACTCAATACAGGAAGAATTTCCTAAAAATTTTAGTTATCCAGCAATGGAGGGGACTGCCCTAGGAAGTTGTGAGTTTCCTATTATTGTAAGGATACTGTAGATGGAATTACTGAATCATAATAGTGATGACTAATTTCTATCATGCTTTGAGATTTGCTAAGTTTTTCCCCTTACATTGAGTATCATCATCCTCATTTTGTAGATAAATCAGCTCAAAACATCTAGTTCAGTCCCTTTATTTTACCAGTGAGGACCAGAGAGAAGTGATTTGTCCTTAAGGAAACACCCCAGGGTAAGAGCCCTCACAGGCTGATGATTTCCCTAGTCCCATTTGACTAAGGCTCACTGGATCATCTGGGGACATAAACCTTTTCAGTGCCAGAATTCAAACTGAGGTTACTTGTTTCCAAAGCCAGTGCTTTTCCTATCATCCCCTAATGCCTTAGGGAAGAGGTCAAATAAGATGACCTCTGAAGTTCAGTTATGAAACCATAGATTTTAAGGTTTTAGATTAATCCATGAAGTGAATTGGTAAAAGCTTAAAATATCTGGGAAAACCCTAATCTTTTGAGATTCATCAAGAAGAATGACCCTGACCTTCATCAAAACATCCACTGAGTCCTTGACAGATGGACTAAAGGGAGCATTGGTCTGGCTGGGGGGCTCTTACCCTAGGGTGCTTCATTCCTCCTGCAAAACAGATGCAAATAGCAATGAATGTAACCAATTTTCAGCAGCTTGTGAAAAACCTAATCTTTCCCTCCATTAATTTAGTATCCGACAGAGAGCTGTTAGGCAGCGTGCAGCGTAGAAACATTTTCTCCAGAGGCACCATCTTTCCACGGATTAAAGGAACTTGTTTTTAGATAAATGACTTAATATACATGGAAGCACACGGAGCCCAGAGATGGGAATGGGTGACATGAATCCAAGTTTGTGGCATGATCATATTAGTACTATTTAGGGCGGTATGGCTTCTGTATCACCAAACCACACACTACTGCCACGCCCATCTCTCCCCTTTCGTCCTTAGCCTGTCATGTCTTCCAGAGCTGCCTAATCCCTAGGTGTCAAATCATCGCCTTTCTGTCCAGTCCTTTACCACTTCCTCCTGGAAGCTTGCCCTGAGACCTCGTGCATGAGGAGATGTTGGCATTCTTTCTCCCTGACTAACTAAGCTGCCAGTCATACATCTGCCAGCCTTCCAAAGGGTGTTCATACAAATCACAGCAACAACCCCTGTTAAACCACCACTGTCTAGTAGCAGGTGATGTGGGGCTGGGGAAGGAGCACTGAAGAAATCCCGGGACTGAATCCTTGCTTTGCCATTGATTATATTTGTGATAATAAATTATAAATCATAGGTCTAAGGTCAACCAGCTTGGTAAGTCATAGATGTGGGATTAGATTGCAGTGTCTCTGACACCAAGTCCAGACTTCTTCCTGTTCTTCCTACTATTATGAAGATTAAATCATATCATTGGAATTCAGTTTTCTCATCTATAAAATGGGGGAATTAATCTAGAAAATCTCTAAGGATCCTTTTGACTTCAAATTCCTTGATTCAGATGATCTTATGCCCTCCTACTCTCCCCCAGATCCTGAGGGTGTTGTCTGTGAGTTTCCACTCACAGACATGCCATCAGTCTTTCCTTTTGAACCCTCCCCTCCCCACAGAATGTTCAGTTTTAAGGGACTTCATGTTCTTTTTGGCCTTTAGGTTCCTCCACCCTCTCCTCCTAGACCCAAGGAAGAAATAGAAGAGAGGGACGGGGATGGGGATTACTCTTGTGGTTCTTTTGGTGTAAAAAACTTCTAGATGAGAAAACTTACCAATTCAGGTAGACTACTTATAAAGTTTTTTGGGTTAAGTGGTTTGCCCAACATCACATAGCTAGTAAGTGTCAGAGGCCAGATTTGAATGCAGGTCTTTTTGACTCTGGGGCTGATGCTCTGTCCACTGTGCCACCTAGCTGTCTTGATATCTTAACAGTCTTATGAGAGTTGACTAGAGCATTTAGGAATTAAACAATTTGCCTGGGCTCACATAGAATTAAGGACAATTTCTAGCATGATGGAGTCAAAAGAGCACAGATGTCCTTGGTTCAAATCCTTCCTTTAGCATTTGCTAAAGATGTATGACCTTGGTTAAGTCTTGTGTCAGCAAACTACAATCCAAAGTCCAAATCTGTTCATTCTTAGCTCATGGGTTATATAAACTAGGCAGTCAACTGACTTTGGCCTATAAGCTGCAGTTTGCTAATTCCAAGAAAGATGATATTTAAAGTTCCTTCCATCTGTAAGTCTTAAGACCCTGGGTAAATTAGGCTAAGTAACTTCTGGATATCATTTTGGTCCCTGACAAAATGAGGGGGATAGGCTAGGTAACCTCTACAAGGTTTCTTCTAGTTCTAAATCTATGATCCTTTGTGGGTGATACCTTATGCCCTCTTTCAGACCAAGAACTCACTAGTAAATTCCAGAGGAATATAAACAAAATCCTCTTTTTTTATCCACTAATTTTTTTAATCACAGTCTACTTCTAACCCTCTGCCATCTTTAAGGTCACAGAACTTGCAAACCAAAAAGATATCTTAGAGAAAAATCTAACCTGTGTTACTTATTTTGTATCAGAGAAAACTGAGGCCAAGGGAGGATATGACTACCTCAAGGTCACACATCTAGTCTCCCTCCTTTATCTACCATCACCTATACCTTCTCTGGTTAAATATTGGCAAAGGGGAAGGAGTAGATTCAGCATACTCTTCACATACTGTGGTGGTGAGGGGAGAATGCAAGGGAAGAACTTCATTACTTTTAGAGCTTGAAAGGATCTTATACATCATTTAGTTCAATTTTATTTTACAGCTAAGGAAACTTACACTCAGAGATAACAACTTGCCCCAAATTCTTTACCAAACTTGGTAAATAGTAGATATTATATATAGTAGATGTCAGATCCTCTGGCTCCCAAGTCTAATATTCCTCCTATTTTCCATATTCTCTAATGGTCTATTTGTAAAACCAAGGATTAGATCATATATAGGTCAGTTCTAGTTCTGGGATGGCCGAGAGGACCTTGAAGTCATTGCAGAGTGTGATATCCTCTTTCCCATCAGAAATAAAAAAGAAATAGAAAATAATTCATATCTGTATTACAGTTTACTATCATATAGTAGACACAGTAAGTGTTATTATCCTGATGTTATAGAAAAATAGGTATTATCTAATGATGATCCCAAACTAAGGGGAATAGGCTAGGCAGATGTGGGATTAGATCTCAGGGTCTCTGATACTAGGTCCAGACTTCTTCCTGTTCTTCTTACTATTATGAAGATCAAATCATGTCATTGGTCTGGAATTCAGTTTTCTCATTATAAAATAGGGGGATTAATCTAGAAAATCTCTAAGGATGCTTTTGACTTCAAAGTCCTTGATTCAGATGATCTTATGCCCTCCTACTCTCCCCCAGATCCTGAGGGTGTTGTCTGTGAGTTTCCACTCACAGACATGCCATCAGTCTTTCCCTTTGAACCCTCCCCTCCACACATCCAGTCTAACTTCTACTTGCACATGAATCTTTTCCTCTGAGATTCACAAAGAAGCGACTTGCCTTAGGTTACCTAGGTAAGAAATGGAAACCTGGTACCCAGTTATACAACCACAGATTCAAAGCTCTTTACAAGACTGGATGCTTCAAGCTCTTTGTCTCCAAATGGAGAGGAGTAACCATATTCACCTTATTGCAAAATCGATAGAGATGGAGGAGGGTTTCCAGGTCTGTCCTTTGTTTCTCTATGGCCATGTAGAAGTGTGTCAGTTTGGCCTGGAAGGTGCTCTTGGCAGCTGTGAAAGCTGAGATCTCTGGGGAGTCAGCTCCTTGGAATCTGGCCGCTTGTTTTGATAACTCTAAGCCTCGGTTGTAGTGAGCCTGAAGCAGGAAAGATATTAACTCAGTTCTGCTCAAATTCAATAAGTAGCTATCAGGTGTCCCTGAATATAAGGCCCCAGGTTTGACCCTAGTACATCTGAAGGTTTGTTAGAAGGAAAAAAAAAAGACCTCCATATACTGTGGTTATAGATCTGGTTGTGTTAGAAGGAGGAAGAACAAGGTCTCTTTATAAAAGAAGCTTGAGATTCTGGGAATCTGGTACCCTCTATATTTGTTTATTTGTTCTCTTATGTTATAAAAGTGCCAGGCTGTACTCTAAACTGCTTGAAGTCTTAGGTAGGAACAGGCAATAATATCTCTTTCACAATGTCTGACACAGTTGAATTCTTGAGAATAGCTTCTGAATCCTTCCCTATTATTTCAACCACACTTATGTCAGAGGTCTGCAATCTGTAGGAGTTAAGGCAATCAGTGATTTTTGTCTCTCTATATACCCCCCTTCCCTCATCTACATACCTCTGTTATTTCACTGAACTCAACTAATGAAAACTTCCTTAGACTAGACATACCGTGGCCTGTTGGAAGAATTCTTCAAACTGCTCATGGGATTTTTCCACACGCTCCAGGCTCCATTCCAAAGGTGTCAGTGCCTTAAGCCATGTAGTTCCTTCCCCATCAATCCAGTCACTGATCTGGGAGAGGCAATGAAATGAGATAAGAGTGGGCAGTTGAAGAGATGTGCATTCCAATCCATTCCAGATCAATCCATTTTTGCCTTTGGGAAGGGACACTCACAGAGTATGGCACTCTGATTTTCCCAAACTGCTTTCTGCCTCCATTCTTTTGTTATTCCTTTGCTCAAGGAACTCTAGTTGATGAAAATTCAGATTTCTCTGGCTAGAGACATCTATACTCAGGGTTATCTATAATCTTATGCCTTCTTACTTTTCTAAAAATTCAACTATTCTTTACTCTGACTCCCAAACATGCCCTGTATGTTCTTATTTCTATACCATTCCCTATTCCTGGAATACCCTCCCTTCCATTTTTACCTATTGAATTCAAATGTCATTCCCTAAGGAAAACTTCTTAATTGCCCTGGCCAATAACAAGCTTTTTCCTGGGACCTCATATAGTACTTTGTTTGCATCTCTCTAAGCATCTTTTTAAAAAACTTTTCAATCATGACCGGTTATATAGTCTGTACTCTTGTGTTCTTGTCTGTCCCCTAGATAATAAACTATATGAGAATGGAAAGGAAACTTTCTTTCAGTGACTAGCAGACCATTAATAAATGTTTGTTGAATGAATATATTAATTAAGACTCAGAATCTGAATCACTGAGTTTGAGAATTTAGCAGAGGTAGTGTTTGGGTCTTAGAAGGGCCTCACAGAGCCACCTGGGTCATCCCCCTGCTTTGGAATGCTCTCCTTTCTCTTTGGAGGAGGAGAATCTTTCTTTTTCTTTAAGAGGTAAAGATTAGGGGGTGGCTAGGTGGTGGCTAGGTGGCATAGTGGATAAAGCACCGGCCTTGGAGTCAGGAGTACCTGGGTTCAAATCCGGTTTCAAACACTTAATAATTACCTAGCTGTGTGGCCTTGGGCAAGCCACTTAACCCCATTTGCCTTGCAAAAAAAAAACAACCTAAAGAAAAAGAGGTAAAGATTACATGTGTGTGGGGGGGGGACCTAAGAGCATCCTTAGTTCTCAAGGGTGAAAAAGCAGAGCTTGTCTTCTCAGAGAATACTTAGATTATTATTCTAGTTCAGGTGAATGCTTGGGGGCCTTAGAATCCTAAAGCTGGAAAGGACCTCAGAGATCATCCAGTCTAACTTCCACTTACACATGAATTTCTTCCTCTATGACATCCTGATGGATCATGGACCAATCCCCACCTGAAGACCTTTAGCAAAGGAGAAATCCTGACAGCTCTGATGATGGGGGATTTTTCTTTATATTGGGGTGGAGTTTGACTCCCAGGTGTAGGGAGGGAGTGGGTAGAAAAGATATATGTTAGGTCCTTTCCTAGTGGGGAGAGCCTGTGGGCACTGGTCCTGGTCCTCACTTCCTGAGGCACTTCTAGTTAGCTCAGGTGAGCCTTTCAGTCACTCACCTGGCGGAACTCAGACTCTAGTTCATTTGTTTGCATCAAGGATTCTAGTCTCTCTAGGGATTTGTTAGATGTGGTCACCAGCACATGCACCCGTTCTTCCACTTGACTGTAGAGAGTCATTGCCAAAGCCATACAGTTCCTGAGGACCAAGGAAGCATCACAGATTAATGAAGGACAGAATCATAGGAAGGAACTTGGAACCCAGGATCCAGCCCCTGCTAGAGGGTGTCATCTGGGGACTGCTCTCATCATCTTATAAAGGTATGCAATTAGTCACAAGAGGGAATGGGTTGACTCAGTGCAGACCATCCCCCGCTGCCCACCATTTGTCCAAACCTTATTTATTCCATCTGCTATAGTAGAGAAGTGTTTCTGGTTCCCTTAGTTGCTAGGGCCTTCATCTCTGAAATTACTTACTGTCATATGTATCTTACATGTAACTATGTTGTTTCTCCCTAATGGGAGACTATAAGCTCCTTTAGGGCAGAACCTACAAATTGTTTTTTTTTTTTTTTCTGGGAGGTTTTTTTAAAAAATCTTTCTTTGTATTTCTAATGCTTAGTACTGTATCTGATATATCAAGACTCTATTTTCCAATATTATATAGTCTGACACTTTCTGTAAAATGCCTTGCATACTAGTTATATGATTGTTAGTTTGGCCTTAAGTTGAAGACAGCATTGCAGTGTCTTCTAAGGTTTTTGAAGGTAAGTTGGCCTTTCTGCCTTGGCTAATGCTATCTATGGCCAAAACATATTCCTTCCCTCTTTTTGTTCTTTGAATTCCTATCTATCCTTATATATCAACTCAAATAATAATAATAATAATAATAATAAAAACAATAGCTAATCTTCTACAATTTGTAAAGTACTTCAAAAATGTTTCATTTATCCTCAGCACAACTGGGGGGGTAGGTACTATTATTATTTTTTAACAGATTTTCTCATTTTAAAGATGAAGAAATTGAGGCAGACAGACTGAGGTTAAATGAGATTAAATTTCACACTTACCCTGTGAAACAGGGTCAGATGACAAGTAAGTGTCTGAGGCTGGATTTGAATTTAGATCTTCCTTATTCTAGGTCCAACATTCCCTACACTGTGCTACTTAGCTGCCTCATATGTCACCTCCAAATTGTGGACTGATCTAACCATTATGACAACTGAGTACTGTGCTCAAAGGACTATAAAACTGTGTATACCCTTTGACCAGCAATAACACTACTAGGTCTGTAGTAGTGATCAAAGAAAAATGCATATTTACAAAAATATTTATTGTGATGCTAAAGAATTAAAAGTTGAAGGAATACCTATCAAGTAGGAAGTGACTTAACAAGTTGTGATATATGATTATGTTAGAATACTGTTGTGCTATAATAAATGATGAACAGAATAATTTCAGAAAAACTTGAGAAGAATCATATGAACTGATACAAGGTGTTGTGAATAGGACCAGGAGAATATTGTACGTAGAATAGCAATATTGTGAAGATAATTAACTGTAAATAGGCTTAGCTACTCTGATCGATACAATGATCCTACAAGTCCAAAGTACTCATGATAAAAAATGCTATTTACCTCCAGAGAGAGAACTGATCAGCAATAAGTGCTTTCTTTTTCTTTTTTTTACATGATTAATATGGGAATTCTGTTTTACATGACTTCACATTTATCATGGGTATTATATTGTCTGACTTCTCAATTGGGGGGAAGGGGCTGTAGAGAGTAAAAGAATTTGGAATTCAAAATTTAAAAAAAGAATGTTAAAAGATGCAATTCTGCCAAAAGCAAACAGAAAAAAGTGTTTTTTTTCATATGATATTTTTCCCTGAGATTGTATAGATAGGAAAAGAACACTAGATTTGGAGTTATAAGACCTAGGTTTGAATCTTGCCTTGATATTTACTAGCTGTGTGACTGTGAGCAAGTCAATTAACTTTTCTAACTTTTCTGAGTTTTCCTCTATGCTGAATGGGATTTGTTTAAAGATCTTTTTTTAAAGCATATCTATGATTTCATTGTTTTGGGAACTGGCGATAGGGAAGTTCTTTTTATTTTTAATTTAAAGTATCAGAAAATGATCTGTGTATATTGAGAGGTTAGATAATCATTTGCCTATGGGTCAGAGTTTGTCATAGGCAGGACTAGCAGTCAGGCATTTCTGGTACTAAAGCTAGCTCTTACCCTATCATACCATATTGCCTCCTCAGTTCTTAAAGGCAGTTATTAATATGTATACCACCCAATTCATAGGGTTGTAAGGAAAATGTTTTTTTCAAACTTAAGGTACCACAGTAGTAGGGTTATTCCATGGGAATATTCCATAGTATTCAAAAATTCTCCCAGTCATTAATGATCTTCTCCTCTCTAGGTCTTAAAGATGACTTTGTACCTCCTGCCTGAAAATGACTCAGTAATAACAACAAATCAGCACAGTAGAAAGAATAATATCCCTAGAGACAGAGATTGTTATTGTTTAATTATTTTTCGGTTGTGTCTGGTTCTTCATGACCTCATTTGGGGTTTTCTTGGCAGAGATACTGGAGTGGTTTGCCATTTCCTTCTCCAATTCATTTTACAGATGAGGAAACTGAGGCAAACGGTTTAAGTGACTTGCCCAGTGTCAATTATGAGGCTAATAAATGTCTACATCTAGATTTAGACCCAGGAAGATGAGTCTTCCTAATTCTAGGCCTGGTTCTCTATCCATTGTGCCATCTAGGACCTGTACCTAAATTCTCTGACAACTAATTATCTTTGTGACTTTAGTCATCAAGGTCCCTGGCCTCAATTTCTTCATTTGCAATTCACATTTGCAATTCACATTTAATAAGTATATTTTGATAGATTGGGTTTTCTTTGTGATCCTCTGTATTTTATTTGATGATTCAGAGAAGGGATATTGAATTCACCAGACTGCAAAAAGGTTCCTAGACACAAAGAAAGAAAGGCCCCTGAGTAGATGGACTCTGAGTTCCCTAAGGGCTCTAATCTACAATTGTATGATCCCTGTCTTCTCCATGGGCCTCAATTTCCCCATTTTTAAAATGAAGATAATCCCTAAGGTCCCCTTCCAGTTGAAAATCCTAAAATCAAATCATCCTTGCAACTATTCTTTTTAAAAAAATGACAAAATATGAAAGGAAGAAGCATAAAACCTCATCTCTGCCATGTGGGGCTGAATACAAGGGCTGGCCTGCAAGAGTTTTAGGAATGGAAAAATACAGCAGAAAAGAGAAGGGGAGTGGGGTGGAGACTACGAGGGGAAGATGGGTTAAATGGATCAATGGGGAGGAAGGCACCTAGGTACTGCAACAACTGGCGACAAATAGACTGGGGCTTTGTGAGGAAACAGTGCCACCTAATGATAAAGTGGTAAGGTAACTGTGCTCACTCTAGGTGTAGAGCGAAAGACAGATGCCCTCCTTTTGCCTGGACCCGGTTTGGGTTGGGAGACCCAACCATTAATACTGACTTCTTCTGAGGAGGGGGAGGCAGGGAGAAGCAGGTACAGAGGAAAGTCACCTCTCTTTATTCAACTTTCCCAAGTTCATAGCAAATACTTCACTCAAAACTTAGACTGTCAGAGCTGAGCCTAATCATTGATCATAAAATACAGTGGCTTGAAGAAACTTTAGAGACCATTCATCTAGTTTAACACTCTCATTTTATAAATAAGAGAATTGAGGTCCCTGGAGGTTAAGCCACTTGTCATCTAGATATGACTCAGGAGAGCTCTGCTTCAAGCCTATGCTCTCCAATCAACTCCAGGACTTTTCCTACTATATGGACCACCTAACCTAGGTCCCTCATTTTATATGAGATAACCATGACCTAGAGATGGTAAGTGAATTAATTGTTTAAGGACTCATAAATTAAAACTCAGGTCTTCTGACTTCTGATTGTGCTCTTTCAACTTTAAGGGAAACCAGGAATTCAATCCAGTGAATGAGCTGAGGCTAGCCCAGGGCTCTTGACTCCCTATCTAGGACTCTGCACTGCGTAGATTGGCTGGTCAGAGTGACAAGAGGTGGTGGCAAACATAGAAAGGATCATCACCAGCTTACCCTTATCTGCTGTTGTGGTATTCCTATTCTTTCTTTTGGTACTTCATTTCCTTATAACCTCAAAGTCCTGCTACCCTCACATTTCTTCTTACTGTATAGACTTTCCACTGCATAGACCTAAATATGACTAGTCCTCACTGGTTTGACTCCCAATCTGTTCATTCTCTATTCACTTCATGATCTCTTACCTGTTATCAAAATTTACCTGTGCTCTCTCCCAGGACCATCCTTTATTTTCTTTAAATTAATATGGTGTTTGCCAAGAAACTGATAATCCTAAAGTGTTAAGGGAGGTTTAACATTTAACTCCAAGAAGTAAATAAAAGTACCACAGAACACTTTAGTGTTTGAAATATCCTGGTAGAATCTACAAATGAATGCAAAATGATATAATGGAAAGAGTCTAAAAATCTGAGTTTGAATCTTGCATTTCTGGGTGCCTTTAGACAAGTCATGTATAATCTCTCTGGGTCTCAGTTTCCTTGTTTTATAAAGGGAGGCAATTAAATCTAGTGACTTCTAAGGTACCTCTTTAGCTCTGACAGTTTATGCTCTAAGGTCCTTTGCATTTCTGAAACTGGATGTTTTTGACATTAAGTTAAAGAACTTAAAGAAAAAATGATTAAGTATCACCTAGGGCCAAGTCACTGATTAGGTTCTGAGGAAAGAAAGTCTATTCTATCTCTGATACAAGTTGATGTGATACAAGGTGGGAGTGGATTTGGAATCAAAGACCCTAGTTTGGAATTATAAGCTATGACACTCATTAACAGTGTGATATGGGATAAATAACTTTGCCTCTTTTAGACTCAATTTCCTCAACTATAAAATAATTTCTAAGATTTTTTCCAGGCGTAAATTTATGATCCTATGATCAATTCTATATTCCATGTTCAATAGTCTGAATTATCTTATAGCTGGCCAGAACTGGGGACATGCAGGACCTCTTTCTTCCAACCCTAACCACCTTATAGCCCATCTGGAGTGCTTAGGGCTCCAGACAAAAAAGAAATCAAGAGGCATGTCTTTTTTCCTCCCATATTTTCTTGCCAGTGTCCCATTTCCTTTTTCTCCTTCTGAGACATTGATCCTTTTCCCATCCCTATCCCTGGCAGAAGGAACCCAGAATCTTCTTTCCATTCTTGTCCTTAGGTCCATCCCCCATGCTCCAATGGTGGTGGGTTACTCCTGAGAGATATTGGTTCTCAGGCCTTGCCCTCTGACCTGTAGCTGCACCTTCAAGACCTATCAATCAACCTTTCCATATACCCTGAAGTTATATTCTACTATAGTTAGTCTTCTGTGGATTCCTCAGTGTCAGGGACCTTCTCCTCCTCCTCCTTCATCTTCATCATCTTCTTCATCTTCATCTTCTTTGTCTTCTTCACCTTCTTTCCTCTTCTTTTTATTCTTTTTCCTTCTTCTTTTCCTTCTTCTTCTTCTTCTTCTTCTTTTCTTCTTCTCCCTTTCTCCTTCTCCTTCTCCTCCTCTTCCTTTTCCTCCTCCTCCTCCTTCTTCTTCATATCCCCCATGTTTAACTACAATGCTTGGTAAAAAAGCACTTAAGTGCTTTTTTTGGGTTTTTTTTTGCAAGGCAATGGGGTTAAGTGACTTGTCCAAGGCCACATGGCTTGGTAATTATTAAGTGTCTGGGGCCACATTTGAACTCAGGTATTCCTGACTCCAGGGCCGGTGCTCTATCCACTGCATCACCTAGTCACCCCTTAAGTGCTTTTAAAAATTAATTAATTCAGTTCCAGCTCTGATTTGCAATATTGTCTATTTAAGGTCTCTCTGAGCTCTAGCATTCTATATTCTATATTTTAGGGACTCTTCCTTCTCTAAATTTATGATCCTATGGTCTATGGTCTCCAGTCTAACTCCAGTCCAGCTCTATTTCTATTTATATCCTAAGGTCCATTGGAGATCAGACAGACTATATGGTAGAATCCCTTCCAGCTGGGCCTTTTATGTTCTATATTCAAATGTTCCTTTTACTCTAAATCTATGTTTCTATGATCATGTGTTTTATGGTGGCATGTTAGACATCTTTACAATTGTTGGACTGAGGTCTCTCATGAGTAGTGAAGTCACTTTTGGGCATTGAGATTTTTGGTCACACTCTTGAGATCATACCAGGTTGGCCTATAGATATATAATTTAGATCAACTGGTTTTATTAGTTGAAAGTTGTGGTCCCTGGTAGAGAATTCATTGGTTTTATTGAAATGAAAAGGAATTTTGAGCTATGATAGTTTCATGCTCCTCTTCCATCTCTGACTCAACAAGTAGTATAGAGGACCAGGATGGACAGTGGATTTTGAGCAAAGAGTGGTCAGGTTCCCCTGCTACTCTGGAGGTCAAGGGAGACACCTGTTCCAGGAATCGTCATACCTGACTTCCTGTGAGTGCTCAAGCTTGCAGGCCTCCTTCCTGAGCCTGGCTAAGGTGGCTCCCCCATCTCTCTGTAGACTCACCAACTGGGCATCACTAAGCACAGTCTCCATCATCTGCTTGTATTTGGTCATGCTCTGAGCTGCCTCCTGTAGAGAAATGGGAAAGTATCAAAGTCAAGTTCAGACAATCCTACTACCCCCAAAAGGGGGTTGTTCTTGTTTTTCAGCCCTGTTTGACTCTTTGAGACTTTATTCGAAGTTTTTTTGGTGAGGATACTGGTATGGTTTGCAATTTCCTTTTCCAGCTCATTTTACAGATGAGGAACTGAAGTAAATGGCATTAAATGACTTGCTCAGGGTCACATAGCAAATAAGTTTCTGAGGTTAGATTTGAACTCATTAATATGAGTCTTCTTGATTCTGATTCCAGGGCTTTATCCATTGCACCATCTAGTTGCCTCTTGGTTAACTCAAGCTGGCAGAAGAGCTGTGTTCAAATAATACAAGGGATTCTTAACCTTCCCAGGGTCAAAATTTGGTGACTCCTGGGGTCTTTTCAAATGTAGTCAAGTTTCTCTAGTTCCACTGGTCTACAGCTCATTCTATAATGTCTTCCTCTTAACATCTGGAAGACTCAGACCAAACCTGCACTCTCTCCTAGGGTTCCCTAGGTGGTCAGGTCCAAAGGGAGGAGACATTAGTTAGATACTTACTCTGAAGATAGGAGAAAGGAGACAAAGGATCGGTCATTGATTTGTTGTATGTCCTTGGGTAAGTCATATCTGATTGCCTCTTTAGGACTCAGTTTCCTCCTCTGTAAAATAAGGGTAGTAATGCCTGCCCTTTGTCCATGTAAATAATTAGGTATTACAGAATCTGATTATGCCATTCTAGCTGGGACTTGCTCTCTGCACCCCTAGTTTAGTTTCCTGTGCTCACCTGTACTCCTTTGGGGGGCTTGCCATTCTCAAACTCTTGGATGGCATCCAGAAGCAGCGAGGAAACTTTGTGGAGTTCGGTGAGAAAGGGATCCACTCTCTGGAAGAAAGAGATCCCAAGCACATAACAGTTAGGGCTCAGTTTGGAGGGAGGAAGGCAGGCATAAAGCTGAGGGTGGAATTATGTTAAAATGTAAGCTTCATGAGGTCAGGAATGTTTTTTTGCCTTTCTTTGTAACCCTAGGGTCTTGGCAGAAAACATCACACATTGTCACAACTAGCTCTTAATAAATCTGTTGATTGGAGAAGGTAGAGTGTAGAATAGCTTGTCTGTAAGCAGATAAAGGTTTCTCCTGAAGTCTCTTGATCATCAGTGAGATTATATGAGCTTTCATGCTGCCTAAAAATGGCTTTAGTGCTAATGTAGAGAGAGCTGTGCTTGGAGAGCCAGGAAATCTGGGTTCTAGGGGCCAACTTTCTAAGTTGCTCAACAACATTCCTGTGCCTTTATTGACCCATAAAATAGATACAATCCCAATTACTGCCCCACTTTTCTTACACATTGTGGTCTGGAGGATAAAAAAGAGATAATGGATATGAAAAATCTTTTGAAAAAAGTTGAAAGCCCTCTGCCAGTGTCTAATTATTCCAATTTCAGTTGTGATAATCTTCTGTATTTCCATAGAGCTGGTATCTCATCAATGGGAGTAACCCTACTCAACCAAGAGATTTCAACCCTTCTAATCCTGTGATTCTCATTCATTTTAATTCCATAAAGATTTATTAAGTGCCACCTATTTGTAAGGCAGTTGGAAGAGAAAGATGGAAAAACAACATAATATTCACCTTCAAGAATTTACAATCTAATAATCAATTCTTCATCATATTCTCCATAAGGGAAATACCCCATATCTTGGCCTCCCAATTTTAGGATGTATTGTGGACACTGATTTAGGTTTTTTTTTCCCTATATGATTCCAATATCTGGATACATTTTTTTTTGTGCTGATTTTGGAGGGTGAGTTATTACTGGTAAATTATAACATTGATTAACTGGATCATAGGATCATAACTTTATTTTTGTTGGTTGAACTCTTGTATTTATTGGGAAAGATTCCACTATATCTCCATTGCATGTGATAGATACAGAGATATTTTATATATATATATATACATATATATGTATATAATTAGATGCACACATATATGTTGTTTAGTTGTTTCAATTTGTGTCCAACTTTTTGTGATCCCATTTGGGGTTTTTGTGGCAAAGATACTGGAGTCATACCCTGTTCCTTCTCTAGCTCATTTTACAGATGAGCAATTGAAGCAAACAGGGTAAAGTATTTCCCCAGGGTCATACAGTTAGCAAGTATCTTAGGTCAGATTTGAACTTAGGAAGATGAGTTTTCCTTACTTCAAGTCCACCATTCTACCTACTCTGCAACTTGCCATATACATACATATATATATATATATTTATACATATATCTACATGTATGTACCCTGTCACCTTTGCTCTGTGTGTGTGTGTGTGTGTGTGTGTGTGTGTGTGTGTTTGTGTGTATGAAATAGATTTAGAGCTGGAAGGGATCTTAGACATCATCTAATTCAACCCCCTCATTTTACACCTGAAGGAACATAGACTCAGAGAGCTTTAGTGATTTGCTGAAGGTAGCAGAGACAGGATTCAAATCTAGGTCAACTGATTCCAGAGCCAGGACCCCTTCTACTACATCTCATTACCTCTCAAATTGTATTATTGCACATTACAATATAACAAGTACTTATCTATGCAATACTCAATGAATAACACCAATCTATGGTACTTCACAGTTTACAAAGAACTTTCCCATTCCTTAACTCACCCGACCCACAAAAACAACACTTTAGGGTCCATAGTGCTGATATGGTTACCCCAGTTTCACAGATAAGAAAACTGTGATCCAGAGAAAGAAGGACACTTACCCAAGACAACTTTGCAGAGTTAGTGGTGGGTCACTAACTGACTCCTAAGCGATTATAGTGTACTTATTATCACACAGAATCACAGCCCCTTCTCTGAGTTGGAAGGGACCTCAGAGGTCATCTAGGCTAAGCTGTACTTGAAGAGGTATGATATAATATCCGTAGAAAGTAGTCTAGTCTTTGTTGGATATACCATGTAGTAGAGTCTTTCTTATAGTAAGCTCTGGGATATTCTGACAAAACAAACTTTCAAAGAGAAAGTCACAGGACTTCTGCAGGGTTGAGTAGACAGTAGAAATCATCTCTTGATTAACTCTGGGAGGCCTTGGTTCTATCCTACTTTGCCTTCTCTTAACTGGCTTCCCTGATACTGTTCAACCAGTAAGAGAGTTCATGTCTCATCTATCTCTATAATACTAAAAACTCTATGAGGGATGGCACTGTGTCTTAATTGTTCGGGTCTTGTGGCTGGCAAGAACAGTAATGTGGTCTATTAGAAACTGTATTTGAGTCTGGGTCTGATTCCAAGTTTTATATCTATTATTTACTGTTTAGGTGACTTTGGGTAGATTGTTTATTGTCTCTGAGTCTCATCTGTCTAATGAGGGAGGGTAAAAGAGATCATTTCTAAAGGTCCTTCCAGTTCTAAATCCTATAATCCTCTAAGAGAGTGGGTTCTAAAAGCTTTTTTTTTGGGGGGGGGTTCTTCGAGGCAATGCTGCTAGGACTGGAGTCCAAATCATATCTCAGATACTTACCAGTTGTGTGTCTCTAGGCAATTCACATATACAAGTGTCTCTCTGGACCTCTGTTCCTTTACGCATAAAATGAGAGGGTTGGACTTGCTGGTATCTAGAGTATATTTTGGCTCTAAATCTGGGTCAGCATCTTTCCCTTAGGAAATAGCTAAATCATTAGATTTCTAAGCAAGGGTACATGTTTCTCTAATGGTCAAGCTGTTCCCCTGGAAAGCACAAAGCAGGATGGAATGATTTCCCCAAAGTGGGCTAGGCCAGCCCTCAGGAGGCCAAGTAGTGGCCTCTTCCTTCTGCTATCTAGGAGAGCAGCCGTGCCCCAAGTTCCTGTTATTATCACACCCCTGAGAGTCCTTGACTACATGACCTTCTTTCCCATGTTTCCTCTTTATACTAGTGCCAAACGGGGATATTCAGTGTTTCTTGAACCCCTCCATTTTCTGCTCCTATGCCTTTGGTCATGCTATTTTTTTCCTCTCTCATATCCCTCCAGCTCTGCCTGATCATTTCCTCTGGCTCTTCCAGACCTCCTGGAAGTCTACCCAGCTAAAAACAATTCCTCCCTTTCTGTTTTCTCACAGTTCTATGTTTTTAACACATCTATTATAACTTCACACCCCACTTATAACATATTCATGGACATATCTTAGGTTCCCTAAACTTCAAACTGACAAAATAATCCTGATAAGGCATAGATATGAAGATGTTATAGCTGCTCAAGAAATCTCTATTGCTCCTAAGGTGAAACACAAAAATCTTACCCTTACCACTTAAACCTTCCTCAATCTTCTTCTTACCCATCTTTCTAGGTATTTCCTGCTACCCCTTAAGGTACTCTAATTTCTTACTGTATTGGATGAATAACCTTCTCCCACCTCTGCTCATTTGCATGGGACAACCTCTGTGTCTAGGATACAGACTCTTTCCCAATACCTGGCTAAATCCTTTTCTTCTTCAAGGTCCAGCCAGGTACCACCTCCTCCATGCAACTGTTCCCTATTCTTCCCCATCCTTCAAATGAAAGTTTCTTTCTCATCACATTTTCCCATGAGCTATTTTTCTGGATTTCTCTTTGGAGCTCTGTGTTGCTGTCACATTCCCCTGTTAGATTGTGCAAGGCAGGGAAATTTTTGTACCCTGACATAGAACCCTTTTCACAGTAGATGCTTGATTAAATATTCAATTGAATTGAAGGCAGAGATCGTATCTTTGTCTTCTGCATGTTTTCTTTTCAATATTCCACATAGAGCCTGAAATAAATAGTGAAAGCAAGCTTCCTAGAGCATTCTTCTCTTTAGGTAGAAGAGATCAGCTCTTTTTAGTAAGAAGACAAAATGGGGGAAAGACTAAAGGTCATGATTGTAAACACCTGGAAGAACTGAACCCACTGACTGTGGCAGTATGGGAAGGAGCCTTCTAGGTCTGGGGTCAGTTGGCTCTGGTCCACATGGCGACTAAGGGCCTTAAGAGATGTCAGCACCTCCACCTGGGTGAAGGAAAAATGAAATGATATATTAGACATGAAGAGCAAACACAAGCATTGAAATACCTTCATAATCTACCTCTCTAGGCTTGGTCTAAACCTGTCTTTCACTTTGAATGAAGTGCTTACTTCTCCAAAACTGCCCTCCTTTCCTCTCCCCACCTCTACAACCCCACTCCCACCCAGTTTTCTTCCTCCCCCTGGGTATTTGATCACTGGATTTAAAGTTGGAGAAGACCTTGAAGTCCTTTTTATCTAACCACTCATTATATAAAAGAGAAAGTGAAGACTTGGGGAGAGTAAGCAAATTCCCAAAATAACTGTTGAATTGAATTAACTGAGATTACACAGCTAGTAACAACAACAATAACACAGGTAGCAAGTATCAGAGCTAGAATTCAAAACCAGGTCCTGTGACAGCAAATCCACTTCTCATTCCCTTGTACCACACTGCCTCAGTCATAGTCTTTTAAAAAACATCTAGATCCAGAACTATTCAACAAATGACTCTAGTTTCCTGGAACCATAGATTTATAGAATCTCAGGTTTGGAAGGGATTCTCTGAAATCTGGTTCAATCTCTAGCATGAATTGTGTCCATAGCATACATCCCCATCAAACTGACATATGATTTTGCTAAAAACCTCATGTTTGTTGATTGACTGACTGATGGGAAAATGCATTACTTTCTATTGACTGATTCCATTTGGGGATGACTCTTTTTTGTTTTATATCCTTTCCATTTACTAGTTACAAAGAAATACATTTACAAACTGGTGTGTTTATTTGAAGAGAGGATGGCAGTCTTCAAAAAGTGACAAGGCAAGGGTTCCAAATCTTTTCTTTTAGGACTATTCCACAGCTATGATGCTTTATAGAAGGGGTTCTAGATCTTTTATATGTCATAAACCCCTTGGGCAAAATAAGGCATTTAGTGCATATAATATTTAGTATGACAAAAGAAACCAGTTACATAAAATACAGGTTTCAAAATATATTTAAAAAAAATTCATGGATGCTGGGTTAAGAATCCCTGCTTTATAAGGAATGTAGAAAAGGGTGGCTGACCAACCATTGATGGGAGATGTGTTAACACTGAATGAGGTCCAACTCATAGCTTTCCTAGGAGTGCTATAATGATAATGATAATAATAATAATAATAATAATAATAATAATAATAATAATTAACTTTATATGGTGATTACTATGTGCCAGGCATTTTATAGTTATTTACTTTGGTAGTAAAAAGGACACTGCATTTGAGAGGCAGCATAATATAGTATAAGAAGACTGACTCTGAAGTCAGAGGAACTGGGTTCAGCTCCTGATTCTGATGCTTATTATCTTTGGGACCCCTGCCAAGTCACTTCAGTACTGTGGGCCTCAATTTCCTTGCTGTAAAATGAGGAGTTAGATGCTATGGTCTCCAAATCTCTTCTTGCTCTTAATCTATGAATTCTAAAGTCAGAAAACCCAACTGTGATACTTTTTTTGCTATATAATCTCTATCTTATCTATCCATCTCTATTTCCATCTCTATATAGCTCTTTATACACACATATATATGTGTACACACACACACATATATATATATAATTTGTATTCATTCATTAATTATTTATTATTTTTTATTTATTCTAGTCTCCAAAATCACTTTGTTTCAACATTTTGTGTTCTATATTGTAAAATCCAGTTTAGCTCTGACATTTTATGTTCTAAGGGATCTTTCAGCTTTGACATCTGAAAAGAACAGAATTTCTTCTCTAAATCTGTGAGAAAAACCATGGACCTGGACATGTGAGGGTTAGGATGGAGGTTGAGGGTTGGGGTATAATAAAGCAGTGACTCTCACAAGTGAGGGTCTAGCAGATACAACCAGCCCATGGTCTCTTTGTAATCAGTCTGCCTGTTATGGGTTGCCATCCTCTGCTATCATCTTGCTATAGAAAAGGGACACCTACTAAGACATAGCTGATGAAAAGGAGCTTTTGTTCCTGGGGACTAAGAGAGGAATGCTGCAGGCTTGTAGGAAAAATAAATCCATGGACTGTTTTGATCTGAGGTGGGAGCCTAGAACAATTGCAAATAGAGGCCAGGAAGGGAGTTGTTTCTGTGTTTTAATGTGCCTGTCCCCTAAGTAACAATTTGCCTGCTGCGGCACGTTTACTAACCCCTGAGAAAGATAGCAACATTTTAAATCATTTTCCTGAGCAGAGTAGAAACGTGAGCGTGTGCACTCATTACAGTGGTATATGGTGGTAATTAGAGGGAGCCACATTATAAGAACACTATGCATACACAGCCCGGCTCTGAGTGGCTGCCATAACATACCAGGGGAATGAAATAAATACAAGGGACTTGTTCTTTTGGAAACATTGAGTTACCCCGGCGGCTGCAGTACATTAACTGACGCCTTGAGAAACAAAAGCACAACCGTAAAGGCAGCTTTGAGGCTGAGAGGACCATCCTTGTCCAGGACCATAGATTCAGAGTTGGGAGAGATCGCAGCCTCCCTCTAGCCCCAACCCCTCATTTTACAGATGAGGAACTGAGTCTGACAATGATTAAGAGATTTAATCAATTTTATACAGATAATAAGTAGCAGAGCTGGGATTTGAACCTGGATTCCCTGACTCCTTCATTTCAGGAAGAACTGGGTTCATTGCCACATCTTCCCTTCCATATTCTGATACTATCAATATAGAGATCCTATTTTATTCATTTCCGAGTCTCTCATTTTGATATAGCACACATGCTGATCTTGCTCTGAATAGGAACTCAGGAAACGTTTGCTTAATAATCAACATTTTGAAAACTCTCACATGTAATTTTCACAACAGCGCTGCAAAATACATATTATTATACCCATTTTCTAAATAAGAAAACTGAGGTTGAGAGGATAAGTGACTTGATATGTCTGTGGTAGGTTTTAAATCCAGATTTTTCTCAAAGTCCAGCATTCCATACACTGTATTTCATAGAATGAATGTATGAGAAAGAATCCCCTAATTTGTAGCTGTTATCTTGGAGGAATGGGGTCAGGGTGAGGACAATGGGATTGGACTGCAATTACTTCATTAAAATAAGGGAGTTGTTCTAGATGGTCTCTGGGGTCCATTCTGCTTTCATTTCTATGATTCTGTGATCATAATAGCTGGATGTTATTGTTGTTGAGTTGTGTAATCATGCATGACCCTTTGTGATCCCATGGACCAACTGTTCATCTTGACAAAGATACTGGACTGGTTTACCATTTCCTTTTCTAGAGTAGTGGTATCAGTAACCAAACAAGGAAAATGAGAAGAGTTCTACTGTCCTCTGCTGGCCAAACTGGAGCATTACGTTCAGTTTGGGGAGTTAGGTTACAAGAGAGCCATTGACAGAATGGAGGTGAATGAAGAGAGGAGGGTGATGAGCATGGTCAGTGGCCCAGAGGCCAAGTCATGTCAGGACCAGTCAAAAGAGCCAAGGTTGTTTAGACTGGAGGTGAAAAGACTCAGAGGTGCTGATCGTGGACTTTAAGTAGTTGAAGGGCAACTATAGAGAAGCTGGAGGACAGAGATGGAGGAGCATTTGGCATCAATAGAACTAGGTTTTTGCACAATGGAAGACATCACTTCCTAACAATTAAAACAGTGCAAAAGTATTGGGGAAGTAGTGTACTCCCCAATTGCCCAAGGATGTCTAAGTAGAGGAAGATGATCTCTTGTCAAGGATGCAGTAGAAGGGATCTTGTACCCAGTTTGATTATAGATTAGATTAGATGAATAATGATAACTTTGAATTGTGTGAAGTCAAGTAGGTCAGTTCAGTGATGAAGTGGGTTAGGCATGCAACATGCAACATCCAACATGAGAAGGTCAAATGGTCAGGGAAAGCAGAACTGAGGGATGGGTACTAGAGTTAGTGCAATCCTGGGTAGGGGCTGTTGGTGCTCTGCCTAAGTCTGAAAGGTCCTCAGCCTGGACATCATTGTAGCCCTAGAATCCACACCTCATAAGTGCTCTCTGTTCCTGGGGTGCCTTCCTTTGTTTGGAGACTAGAAGGAGCTTCTAGAACCTCCATTTAAGGAGGGTATCCAGGGCAGCCATATCTTCATTTCCCACCATCATCATCTAGACTCCATTGTGCTTGTGGTTGGGTACCTTCTTCATTCTTTTGCCACCCCTCTTCATCTTCCCTTTATGTACTGTTGTCTCCATTAGAATGTAAGCTCCTTGAGGGCAGGGAATGTCTTTTGTTTCTTTTTACATTCCCAGGGTTTAGCAAGTTAGGCACTTCAGAAATATTTACTTATTGATTGATTAACAGTCTGTCTTACAGGGTCATATAGAAATCTTTTTGTAAGGCCTTTAGTTGCCACAGTAATGTGAAGTATACCAATCATTCTGGCACTTAACCATTCATCATATTATGTTTTCATCTATTTATCTTGTGTGCACTATTTTTGTCTGATCAGTTCAACTGTGACCTCTCTCAGGGTGATGACCATATCTTCTGTATTCTCACCTTCCTCCCTCTTCTTGCCTTTACCACTCCAGTATAATTGAACCCAGGGTTGAGCACACAGGTGTTACTTAATAAACACATTTCTTGAAATATGTTTCATTTCACCTTTTTAAAGTGAAGGATAACTATTCTTGGATTTCTTACCCCTATCTTTACCCAAATCCTGTTTCACTCCCTACTGCTTTTCTCCTCAGTTTCTATAGAGTGACTGAACTGGACAAGTTTGGAGAAGGGCAGAGAGAATATAGAAAGGGGGAAATAGATTGATTTCAATTCCTCCTTTTTATCCCCTAAACCCTACCATCACATTTTCTTGCTTGTTACTAGGTATCTTATTTTAGGGACTGGGAAATGAAGGCCAGGTGGGGAATGTCAATTTGACTAGACTTCTCTCTGACATAGACTCTGAGTCCCAACCATGCAGCAGCACAGAATGTAACCACAGATTCACATGCAGACTTATATTCTACAGACATTCAGGGAAACACAGACAAACTGGATGTTTTTCCGCTAGCCTCTCTCTCTGCAACCAGAGTGATACAGAATAAACAGAAGGGACTGTGCCTGACTGTTTATTCCTACACTCTTCCTCACTGTGACTATAAGCAAGGAGCAGTGACCTCACCAAAATGCCTTTTCTTCTCTGGACCAAGGAGAGAGAGAGCCTGTGTTCCAACCCTCTTTTCTTCCCAATTCCCCCTTCACTTACTTTGAACAATTTTTATGCTTCTTCTTCTTACCTGGATGCCTGGTACCTTCTCCAGCTGGGTAGCAGCTTCCTTCTCCCCAAGAAGTAGCAAACTATGAATGGAGGCTGGGACCAGAGCCTAAAGGAGACAGAGTTTCAGATTCAACCTTTTCACTTTTCCCACCTTGGCTTACACATGCTCTTTCATAGATGCTTTTGCTGGGTCACAGGGGAAAAAAGGCACCCCAGAGACTGAGGACATTGCGAAATGGACTGATATTTGTCCCCCATGTTCTAAGAACCAAAAAATATTCATTACATCATTAAGTTGAGCTAGAAAAGGACATGCATATGTTGCTCTATTGAGATTTCAAGGCAATCCAATCTAGATCAGCATTTCCCAAGCCTTTGTACATCTGGACAACTGATGGGGAATTCTTTGTTTTCTTCCTCGGTCATCTCCAATTCAGTCTTATCCATACCTATATTTCACACTTGGTAAGGTAAAAGTCAGATGGTGTTTTGGGCATTTTTTTTAGTTTTTTTGCAAGGCAAATGGAGTTAAGTGGCTTGCCCAAGGCCACACAGCTAGGCAATTATTAAGTGTCTGAATTCAGATTTGAACTCAGGTCCTCCTGACTTCAGGGCCGGTGTTCTATCCACTGTGCCACCCAGCTGCCCTGTTGAGTCATTCTTCAATTATGTTTGACTCTTCATTAGCTCATTTGGGGTTTTCTTGGCAAAAATATTAGAATGGTGTGTCATTTCTTTCTCCAGCTCATTTTATGCATGAGGTAACTGAGGCTAAAGATTAGATTAAGTGACTTGTCACATTTTGCCCCTAAGAGTCAAAGGCTGGATTTGAATTCATTAAAAGGAGTCTCCCTAACTCCGGACCTAGACATTATTTAGCTATTTCATTTATCTATCTGTCTGTCTATCTATCTATCTATCTATCTATCTATCTATCTATCTATCTATCTATCTATTCATTCATTCATTTGTTTATTTATTTATTTATTTGTTTATTTATTTATACTAGTTCTGACTTTTCTCTTGAAATATCATCTGGAATACTGTTTGTACTCAGACCTGGGCATCATTTGGGAAAGACATGGAAAAATTGGATAAAGTTTAGGATATTGAGAAGCCCTTAAGTCTATACCATTTTAGGAGTTTTTGAAGGCTCTGGGGACATTTAGCTTGGACAAGATAAGAATCCATGGGGACACAATAACTTTGTTCAAGTATATAAAGGGCTGGCATATGGACTTGTTCTGTTTGTTTCAAGGTCAGAATTAGGAGCAATAATAGACATTTCAAAGAGTTAAGTTTAGACTTGAGGTCAGGAAAACTTTCTAACAAACTGAGCTTCCAAAAGCAAAATGAATTCTCCTTGTTTGGAGGTCTCTAAGCAGAATCAAGGAGACCACTGGTTAAGTAGGCCATTGTGGAGTTCCTTTTGGATACGGTTGCCTCTATAACTTTCAGATTCTGTGGCTCTTATCTAGGACTAGGGACAAATTGTGCCTGCTGTTTGAGAACCAGAGAGGCTGGGGAAGAGACTCAGCAGCAGCAGATTGGCCATCAGATGGTGATTTCTTTGGCCATATTGACCATGATAGAGATAAAATAAAAAGTAGCCTGCAGAGCTATGCAGCCTCCTTTCACTTCTGTGGCTCTAGTGACCAAATGGCCAAAAAGGAGGGGACACTCAGTGTAAGAATATGGCCAGACCATCATCTACACAGTGATGAGACAATAGTATTAACTAGCATTACTATAACACTTGAAGATTTGCAAAGCACTTTGCAAATATGCTTTTATTTTATCCTCACAACAACCCTGAGAGGTATTATCTCCATTTTACAGTGAGGGAACTGAGACTGAGAAGAAGTGGAGTGACTGTCCCAGAGTTACATAGCTAGGAAGTGTCTGAGGTTGCATTTGAACTCAGGGCTTCCTGACTACAGACTTGGTTTTTCATTCACAGAGTCACCTAGCTGATAGAGATCCTATCTTATAAAATATTGAAGTACTTAATTTTATAATGCAACAAAAGCAATTTCTTTTCACTATGGGAACTGAATGCAGAACCATGTGGCAGGGAACATGAATATATAAATTCTAGTTTTGGATTTTTCTTTGAACTTGGGTAAGTTCCTTCTCTCTGAGCCTCAGTTTCCTCCTCTTTTAAAATGAGGGGGTAGGACTGACTAGTCCAAGATTCCTCAGTTCTTTGATTCTATGTTTATGTCTAGAGGGTGCTTCATATAGATTTGCTGATTGATGGAGAGAGAGCAGGAAAGGTTGTCAGAGAAGGGGCAAGATGGCAGTTGGGGGTATACGAGTATTGGTTAAGTGTTGCCCTCCTGATTGTCTCATAGAGGATCTTAGAGATGGAAGGGACCACAGCAAGCATCTTGTCCAATCCCTGCCTTAAGCATGAATCCCTTCTGCAACATTCCTGATAAGTTGCCCTCTATTGAATTGGAAGATAACCTAACAATGCCTATTCCACTTTTGATCAGCTTTGATTAGGAAATTTTTTTTTCCTATCAGCTAAAAATCTGTCTCCTGATAACTTTGTTCCTTTGCACCTAGTTCTATCTTCTGATATCATGCAGAACAAGTCTATTCCCTCTTTTTCATTACAATCCTCCAAATACTTGAAGACAACAATCATGATGCCTTTAAATTTTCTCTTACTGAGATCTAAAAATATTCACATCCTTTAAGTTTTCCTCAATTTGACATAAATTTGAGGTAAAGTACATTGGATCTATACATTTCCCCAATCTGTACACCATGCCTTTCTTAAATGTATTGTAAAGAGCCAATTAACTTTCTGGTTGCTCTATCACATTGTTGACTCACATTCATCTTGCAGTCCACCCCCAGATCTTTTTCATAACTATTGTCTGTCTTCTCATTACTGTACTTTCAGTTGATTTTTTGAATCCATGTATAGGATTGTATATTTATCCCAATCAAGTTTCATATTATTAAGTGAAGCTTAGTATTCAATCCACTTACCTGGGTTGTTCTCAGGGCATTGACCAGGCTAGGAGTTGGAGGCTGTTTTCTGGCATCAATCACAACAGTCAGTCCTGTGGTCTTGGTTTCTTGTCTGAGTTAGAAATCAAATTGTAAATCACATTTACATAACATGGGGAGGGGGCAGGGAGAGAAAAACAGATGAGTATAGTGAGAGAGACACTCTCATCAAAAGGAAGAAATGTCTCTTCATTACTTCTTCCTCTTAATTACCTCTGCTGGTGGATGAAGGAGGTAAAATTTCTGGATCCTGTTCCACATAGGATGGGATGGTTCTAGAGATCAATGATTCATTGACCTGGTGTTATAGGGGGATGAAGGTCTGATGAAATATTTTGGATCCCCAAATAAAACTATCAAAATTCCTTCCTTCCTTCCTTCCTTCCTTCCTTCCTTCCTTCCTTCCTTCCTTCCTTCCTTCCTTCCTTCCTTCCTTCCTTCCTTCTTTCCTTCCTTCCACAGTGTGGTATAGTGAAAAATACAGTAGACTGAGAGGTAACAGATGAGGGTTCTGGTCTTTATTTGATCATTCACTGACTATATGCCCTTGGATAAACCCCTCTTCTCTCTGGACTCTAGTTTCCTTCTTTAAAAAAAATGAAACTTGGATTATATAAGAGAATGTCTATAATTCCTTCTAGCTCTAACATTTCATGTTCTATTGTCTAAGGTAGGAGTTCTTAACTTGAGTTCTGTGAACTTAAAAAAATAACTCAGCAACTTCATTTCAATGTAATTCATTTCCTTCGCAATCCTATGTATTCTATTTTATGCATTTAAAAAATTGTTCTGAGAAGAGATCAGTAAATTTCACCAGATTGCCAAAGGGTCCATGATAAGGTTAAGAACCCTTTTTCTGAGGTCTTTTTTAGCCTTGGTATATTACAAGTTATTTTTTTCTCATAAATATATTTTATCTGGAATTTTATTTTCCCCAAATTACATGTAAAAACAATTTTTAACAGATTTTAAAACTTTGATTTCCAAATTCTTTCTCTTCCTCACATCATCACCTCACCCCTTTTCCCCAAATGAGAAAGCAATTTGATATAAGCTATAAATATGTAGTCATGCAATACATTTCCATAATAGTCTACATGTTATTTTCTATGTTCTATATTCTATATCCTAAGATCTATTCTGGCTATGACATTCTATATTTTATATTCTAAGATCTCTTTCAGTTTTGACACTGTAATTCACTCATTTTGCAAATGACTACCTGACCTAATCAATAGGCTGCTTGAGGAGGAAATACTCCTTTTACATTCCTGAAATGTGCCTTTTGGGCACCTACCAGTTAGGTAGAGGCAATAGCAGTAGTAAGGACCCTGGGTACTTCTACCCAGTGACCTGATCTTCTCTATCTGATCCTAGAAGGTTCTGGGGAGACATTCCCATCTTTTTTTAGATCTTCCATGAGGTCTTTAGGCTGATGGGTAGGCAATCAACAGCTGTTGCTTTTGGAGCTGTGCATTGCCTAGTTTTGCCTTTGGAGAAGGGTCTGTGAAGTAATTGGTTACTCCCTTTTCTTGGAAGGAAACTTGTCCTTAATTGTCTGGATATGTGACTCAAGTTCTCTAAAATCACTTCTAATGAGACCCAAAAAGAAAACTAGACCAGTTCACACCATAGTAAATAGAACCAGATGCCAAGGAATACTTCATTGAAGAGAAAAATCTCATTACTGCATTTTACGCAGAAATATGAGTACACACAAGCACACACATTTACCCAGAAACATGTGCACATGCACACACATGCACACATACACCCAAAGCTAAATCTTCAGAAACATGCACATAAGAACATACTTGTGCTCATTGACATACAGATCTCAACAGATAGTTAACAAGTCTGCACAGGCTTGCATGTACAATTGAATCCAATTTAATTCAGTACTCACTAATTCGGTCACTGGGAGAGCCAGAGGCAGATACAATAGACACTTTACTTTCGAAAAGTTTATATTCAGAGACACAAACATAGTAAGCAAGTTGCACATATATACCCACAGACACACACACACTGACCTATACCTGCAGAGACGTACAGACAAACACAAAAGCAAGCAGTTACTGGTAGGCACCCATACATATACACACATACACCGACATATGGTATACAGGTACATGTGGTCTTGGGGTGTAGGGTGAGTTTGATGGAGACTAGTACCTTGGTGTGAGGGCTGCCAAGCCCTCTTCAGGTCTGATTTCTACCTTCAATGTCCACCTGAGTCACCTAAATTTCATCTGTGGCTCAAGAATCTGTAGCGTGCATGGTGACCACATCCTGGTAAATCATTTCAACGGGCCAGCTAAACCAGGTTGAAGGTAACTGAGGGAGTTTCAAGCTCTTTGGTGAGTAGTGGGGTTGTCTACCCTAAGCATGTGAAGTCTTCCACAGGTGGAATGGATGGAAGAGATCAATCCATTTCAATGAAGTCAACTGAAGCAGGTGCTGTGGAGTGCTTAGAACTTGGTTAGATATTGAAGATGTCAAGGTTATCCACTGCATCTAGAGTCATCACCAGTTGTCTTGAATCTGTCTTGCTATGCCGGATCATGGTGACTTTGGAAGAAAGAGTGAAGTGGGGCTAGAAAAAGGTGCCCTAAAAATTGTCTGCTTATCCAACCCAGGCATCTGGGATCCCACAGTGTGGTTGAGACACAAAAATCTACAAAAACTTCTTCAAAAAAAGATTCCACTAACCTTCGCTGTATGGAAAGTGCACACACTCATATACAACACAAGATCCAATAGACCTGAAAGCCAAACAGCCCTTGTTTCAAGAAAACTCAGCAGGTATGGTATCCAAATAGAAGCCCTGAGTGAAACAAGGCTGGCAAATTAAGGCCAGCTTTCTGAAGTTGGAGTTCGATACATGTTTTTTCTGGAATGGCTACAGCGAAAGGGAACACTGTGAAGTTGGGGTAGGTTTTGAAATCAAAACTAATCTAGTCAGTGTTCTTGAATGCCTAGCAAAAGGAGTGAAAGACAGGCTCATGACAATGAGATTGCCATTTCCAGGAAAATGCCATCCTTCCATCATCAGTGTTTATGCTTCCACTATGACAAACACAGATAAAGTTAAAGAAAAAATTTATGAAGACCCGGAGACTCTTATCATCCATGTAACAAAAGAGGCCAAGCTTATAATTCCGGGTAACTTTAATGCTAGAGTAGGCTCAGATTACCAGACTTGTGGCAGGGAGTCCTTGGGAGGAATGGAGTTGGAAAGAACAATAGCAATGGTCATTTTTTACTGAAGACTTGTGCATCTCATGACCTTCTCATCACAAACACTGTCTTCTGTTTACCTAAACACAATAAAACTTCCTGGATGCACCCCCATAGAAAACATTGGCATCTATTAGACTATGTGATTGTAAGGAGAAGAGATAAACAGGATGTGAGAGTGACAGGCAGTATGTGTTGCTGAGTGCTGGACTGATCATAGACTCATCCTTTCTAAGCTAAATATTCACATCCAACCAAAGCAGCAGCCTCAAGGCAAAATGAATACTAGAAGAATTAATGTCAAGAAATTAGAGTGTCTCTTTGGGCAGAAACAATTTGTTGCTAACTTGGAGTGAAAACACAGTTGGCAACAGTAGATCAGAGAAAGAATGGGCAGCTTTCTGAGGTCTGGTATATAGCACTGCATTTACTCATCTGGGTCAGAACACTTACAAACACCAAAATTGGTTTGATGACAATGATGGGGAAATACAGAAGCTACTAAATGAAAAATGAGAACTCTACAGGGTTTACCAGCAGGATAGTTCATCCATTTCTAAGAAGGCAGCATTTAATTCCAGAAAAAGTAAAGTACAAGCAAAACTTAGAAATGCATGACTCTTGGCTCAGTGAGTAGGCAGATGAAATTTAATTTTATGCAGAAAGTAACAAACCAAAATGATTTTATGATGCTCTAAAGGCTGTTTATGGACCAAAGACATATGGTGCATCTCAGCTACTCAGTATTGATGGATCAACATTGGTTAATGATAGGGACATTATCCTAGAGAGATGGGATGAACATTCCATAGTGTTCTTAACAGACCATCATCAATCAATGCAGAAGCCATTTACCATTTACTTCAAATGGAAGTCAATCAATCCCTAGGTGAAGTTCCAACTGAAGAAGAGGTTTTGAATGTCATAAAACTCCTTTCCAGTAGCAAAGCACCTGGTGCTGATTCTATTCCAACTGCGATCTACAAGATAGGGGGGTCCATTGCTCATCCAAAAATTGACTGAAATTTTCCAGGTTATATGGCATGAAGAGGTTATTCCCCAGGAATTCAAGGATGCCTCCATTGTTCATCTAAAGGGATAGGGAATAGATTGTCCTGTGACAAACACAGGAGTATCTTTCTTTTAGACATTGTTGGTAAGATTCTTGCCAGAGTCCTTCTCAATTGATTGATCCTTCACCTGGAAGATGATCACCTCCCTGAGAGTCAGTGTGGTTTCAGAAAGGGTAGAGGAACAGTTGATATGGTGTTTGCTGCCTGACAACTCCAGGAAAAATGCCAGGAACAGAACAGAGGTCTGTAAACAACATTTATAGATCTAACCAAGGCCTTTGACACCATCATTCATGAGGGTTTATATAAAATTATGTCAAAATTTGGTTGCCTGGAGAAGTTTATCAGCATTGTACAAAAATTTCATGATAGCATGAAAGCCTGGGTTCTGGATAGTGGAATGATGCTCTCAAGATTTCCCAGTCATCAATGGAGTAAAACAAGGATGTGTCCTTGTTCCCATGCTTTTTAGCATGATGTTTTCAGCCATGTTGTCAAATGCCTTCACTGAGGATGAATATGGCCTCAAGGTCAGCTACTGCACTGATGGCAAATTCTTCAACTTGAAAAGACTACAAGCCAAGACCAAAGTGGAGGGAATGTTGGTGCATGATCTTCTGTTTGTAGATGATTATGTACCCATTGCAGCCTCTGGACCTGAGATGCAACAAAATGTGGATTGATTCTCTGCTGCTTGTGCTAATTTTGGTCTAACAATTAACACCAAGAAAACACAGGTGCTCCATCAGCCAGCATCACCATCCATATGTTTTGAATTTTGAGTACTGTGGACAAGTTCACTTATCTTGGCAGTATCCTTTCCAAGGAGGCACACACCAACAATGAGGTTGAACTTCACATTGCCAGAACTAGTTTAGAATTTGGGAGGCTCCAAAAGAAGTATGTGAGAGAAGAATTATTAGACTGACTACCAAACTGAAGGTCTACAGAGCAGTTGTGCTGACCTCATTGCTATATGCCTTGTGAAACCTGGACAGTCTACCAGTGCCATGTCAGAAAACTGAATCATTTCCATTTAAATTGTCTTAGGAAAATTCTGAAGATCCCCTGACAGAAGATACCAGACACTGAGGTGCTTTTTTTTAGCTAAACTGCCCAGCTTTCCAACATCACTGCAGAAGACTACAACTATGATGGGCTGAACACGTTAGAATGTCAGATGTACTCTTGCAAAAAAACCCTATTTTATGGAGAACTCACACAGGGCAAAAGCACTCACAAAGGGGTCAGAAGAAGTGACACCAAGACACCCTGAAGGTCACATTGAAGAACTTTGGAATTGATTGTACAACATGGGAGCAACTGGCACAGGACTGCCCAGCATGGCATGCCCTCATCAGCAAGAGTGCTGTGTTCTATGAGGAAGGCAAAATTGAAGTAGATCAAAGGAAACAAGACATTTGTAAGTTTAGATTACCATGGACTATTTGTGCTCAATCTATGCTAGAGGATTCCGAGATCAATTAGCCACTGTTGGACACTCATAGTGATGTCAGTTTGGTCTTCTTTGACAACAAAGGACAAGAACCAATCAACATGTGACCTAGACAAAGTATTTCTGTTTGCAAAGTTCTCAAACTTTTCAAGCATTTGGGGATCAAATGCTGATCTCGAGCAGCCCTGGGGAAGGGTGGAAGCAAATATCCATCCTTGAGAGGGGAGCTGCTTCTGCTCCATCCTAGCCTGAACCCCTTTCTGGTGGCTAGAGCCTGCTTTCCTGTGTCTGTATCACCAGCTGGAGAAGCTGGGACAAGATTTGCCTGTGTCTTTAATAAATCATAGATTACAAGAGCTAAAAGACTGGATAGTCCAATCTCCTTATTTTACAAAGGAGGAAACTGAGGGCAACAGAAGGAAGTGACTAGCCTAAGTTTCCTCAGTGACTTGACATCAAAAACAAGACTGAAGAATCAGCCTTCCTACTTCTAGCTGAAGGATCTTATACCACATCCCCTTCATTCCTAGGTTCTTTTCTTGGAGTGAGGGTTCACTCTGAGGAGTTCTTACAATTCTGTTAATGTCTATCTAATATGTGAGAGGCACTGTAAAGATTCTTTCCCAGAAACCCCTTTCCTACCAGCCTGCCCTGCTTAAAATTCATCATGAGAATCACTTTGTTGGATTAAGGAATAGAAAGATCCAGTTAATAAGGAAAGATGCCACCTCGATAGGGCATCTATACACATGTACAAGCAAGCACACAAGCTGACAGATTCAGGTTGGGGATGATATAGCAATGGGGACCTGGGGACACATTGATGTCCATTCTGGCCTGTGGGAAGGACTGGGCCCAGTCAAATAGCCAGAATACTAAGGGGAGCATTTACCCCGTGGGTTGGGGTGGCTGGGGATGTGAATCTTCAGTTTTGCAGACAAGAGTTGGGGAGTGGGGCAGAAAGGGCCTCTGTCCTAGTTACTCATGTTTATGTCCCCAACCCACCACAGAACAGCTCCAGACAGGTGAAATCTCCTTTCTTTACAAAGTTGGATGAAATAATTTCAAACTCCAGAAGATGGCAGCAGTCTCTTTCTGGACAAGGTCCAGACTAGCCCTGAGATTATACCACGTCCCCTTCCTTTTGCTAAAGGCTCCCTGCTCCAAATAGCTGATTGCAGAAGCAAAGCTTATTGGCCTGGAGTGTTTCCGTGTCCTCTTGGAATCTGCCAGTTCCTGGCAGGAGTCTCTGAGCAAAAAATCCTAACCAGAGGCAATAGACCTTGTGACTGAAACCTGGGATAACATGGATCACTCCAATTCATTATGTGACCTTGGACAAGATATTTTTCCTCTTGGGGTCTCAGTTTCCCTTTCTGTCAAGTTAGGACATTAGATAAAATTACTTCTAAGTTCTCTTTCATTGTTGACATTTTATGTTCTAAATTCTAAAGTCTCTTATTTTATTCCCCCTTTTGCCCTCCCCCCAAAGTAACTTTTGCCAGGAAGCCATTGATGACATCAAGGACAAACTCCTCTCCTTGGCTTTTGAAGACCTCTCCAAATAGTCCCATCCTTTCTACAGTTATGCTCATTAACTCTTCTATTTTGTATAGATATGATGGGCATTATGGGCATATATGATCTCATTTGTTGTTCATATATCTGTAGCTTTCAGGACTGGAGGTCTCGTTGTGATGTACCCTGGTCAGACCAAAGCTGAAGTGCTGTGTACAAACCTGAGGCTGCCTCTGGGGAAGGACATTCATTGTAAGATGAAGAGAACTAAAAAGAGAGTCTTAGGTACATGTCATTAAAGTATTCATTAAAGGAATCTGAGCTGATAGGTCTGGGGGGAGTGGAGTGGAGAAGTGTGTGATCTTAATGTAGACTTGGGAAGGTTCAGAACACTAAAATCCTGTACAAGAAAACATGGCTTCCAGAAGACAGTAAAGAAAGGGAGCATCATTGAGGGAATGTATTTGAAATATGAAGAGGTGCCAGAGAAGATGATGGAAAAAGTCTAGTCCATTGGGACCCTGGTGGACTTGAGTGGATCCCATTAGGACCCTTTAGGCAATGGGGTATCCTCACCAATGAATCAAGACCTGGGGAGTTTTCCTAGGAGGGCTCAGTTTTGGGGGAAAGGAAGCAAGGAGTCTGGAACTAGGGATTAGTACTATCATGAGAGTAGGGGGAAGGAAGATTTCTGGGGAATTTCTGGTCATTAGGAAAAGGGACTTTGAACCATCAATGCTGATCTTACTCGAACAGAGTGTCTAAAGGGTTTTGAGATTCCTTGGGATTTCTTCATTTAGTGGGATAAGGAAACGACTATGGAGATTTGGGGGGGGGAGACAACTATTTTCAAATATTTGAGAATATTTGTCATGTGGAAAGGGATATAGATTTGTATTTTTGGTCCCAGATAGACAGCGGATGGAAATTGCAAAGAGGCAAATTTACTTTCGATACAAAAGAAATCTCTGTTACATCCCCAAAATAGAGGGGCCACAGGAGGCCCTTTATTATTTCAACCAAAAGCTTGTTGACATCCTAGCTATGAGGTAAGAGTAGATTTTTCCTCAGCTAGGGCTTGGTCTCTGAGGCCTCTTCAAACTCTGAGATTCTGTGGTTCCATGATATGAGTCTGATTTTCCCCATTTTACAGATAGGGAAAACTGAGACTCAGAAAAGGGAAATGATTTTCAGAGATCTTGATTTTAGTTCTGTATGATGTCCCCTCTCTTTCTTTCTCTGTTTCTGCCTCTGCCCCTGTCTGTCTCTGTCTCTGTCTCTCTGTCTCTGTCTCTCTCTGTCTCTGTCTCTCTGTCTCTTTGTCTCTCTCTCTCTGTCTCTCTCTCTTTTTGTCTCTCTCTCTCTCTCTCTCGTGTCTTTGTGCCTCTGTGTCTCTGTCACTCTGTCTCTGTCTGTCTCTCTCTCTGTCTCTTCTCTCTCTCTCTCTGTCTCTCTCTCTCTGTCTCTGTCTCTCTCTCTCTCCTTTATAAACCCAGGGCTGCTTCTATTCCTGAGCTTTCCTGCCTCCATATCTTTGCTCATGCTCTTCCTTCAACCTGGAATGCCTTTCCTCTCCTCTCTAGTTAAGGTCTATTTTCCTTCAGGACCCAAATCAGGCATCATCACCTCTAGGAAGCCTTCCTGGAATTCTAAGGGATCTCTTGCTGTTTACTTCCATAATTTTTCTTTCTCCCTACCACTTATTCTCAGTAGCTCTCACTTTGTTTGAGTCTCAACTGAGATTCTTATCTTCCCCCCAGGTCTTCTCCTTCTCCTGACTTCCTATCATTTAAACTATCACTAAAACCCAGGTCATCTCTGACTCTTTCCCTTTCCCTCATTCAGGATTTATAAATCAACCAGTCTAATCCTTTTACTCCAGATGATAAAATTGAATCCCAGACAAGGGAAGGTACTTATTTATGAAATAAGTAGTTGAAGGAAAATTTGAACCCAAGACTTCTGACTAAAATCCAGGGCTCTTTCTCTTATGCCATACTGCCAAGTATCACTGATTTTCAAATGTGTATGTGGTGAAGTGGGAAGAAGCCAAGAGGCTCAGTTGACTTTTAGCTCCAATCCTGTTGGTGACTTGAGTGACAATCTGGTCTTGACCAGTCCATGCTTGTTGTCTGACTTACAGATACCACCCATTGCCATACCATAACATGGTTTGTTGAATTCCTACTTGGCCTTTTTTGACCTAACTCAAAAATATGCCACCTTTTCCATACCTGGGGATAGAGCACAAGTAGATGAGGAGCTTGGTGACCTCTCTGGCTGAGCACCATGGAGCATCCCACGCTGAGCCACCTGCAGTCACCTGGAGCAGATGCCTCCCTGTCTTGTCTTGGTTACCTGTCAGAAGGGGTCAAAATAGAGTTGGTTGCTTTGAGCTTACCTAATTGGAAAGTTATTCTAAGGAGATCAAAGTTTAGGATCAAAAGATAATAGATTTAAAGGGGCAGCTAGGTGGCGCAGTGGGTAGAGCACTGGCCTTGGAGTCAGGAGTACCTGAGTTCAAATCCGGCCTCAGACACTTAATAATTACCTAGCTGTGTGGCCTTGGGCAAGCCACTTAACCCCCTTGCCTTGCAAAAACTAAAAAAAAAAAGATAATAGATTTAGAAAGCAATTCTAAAGGGCATTTAATCTAATTCCCTAATCCCCCTATTTTACAAATAAAGAACCCAAAACTCAGAGAGGTTGAGTGATTTACCTGACTAAATGGCAGATATGGGGATCAGAATCCTAAGGGACCTGTTGATCTCTGACTGGAAACACAAGGCCTCATATTGTTCCCAATGATTTTGAACCTGGGATAGGGGTTTAATTACTAAAAGGGGAATTAGTTTCACTCTAGTCCTTAGTTATAGACTGAGAGAGAAAGACAGATTATGAATGAATTGGCGTAGGCCTATCACTACTGATAAAAACATTCCCAAAGGATATGACCAAGAATTTCCTAATCTGGCAAACAGATGCTGCTTGCTCCATCTGCTGTTTGAAATACCGTAGCAATTTGTATTTCTCATGTAAACCTCACCATCATTCACCTTGTATTATAAAGATCTATGGCCCAACATTAGTCCTCAGCTAGACCATGGCATCTTCAGATCCTCTAGCAGATCATGGGAAAACTTGTAACCCATGAGCCATCAATGATCACATTTGGGAAATATTTATTGAATAATTGAAGAGAGCTATTCTAACATTTAACATTCAATCAATGGAATATGAATACCTCAAGGATAGGTTTTTCAGTTTGATTTGTATCTCCAGGCCTAGAAAACATAATGGGTATGAATAAATGTCTGTAAAATTTAATTGAATCAATTAACAAATGCTTTTGATTTCACATCTAGTTTCTTTACAGGCCTTCCTACTTTTGCTCTCTTCCTACTTTACTACATGCCATGAATGGTAATGGAATCATCTTCTTTAAACATTGCTCTGGCCACTCTTGCTCAAAAAGCTCCAATGGCTTCTTATTATCTATGGAGGAAATTCCAAACACCTTTACTTTGAGAATCTGAGGTCAACCTCAATTTGACACTGTCTTATGTTCTCAGCCTCATTTCACTCTAAACAAAATGAACTTCTTTCTGTCTCCCAAAGAAGACCTGTATTTTCCCTGCCAATTACCAGTACTTAGAGAGGGCAATAGTGATAAATGAGAAGAGCACTGGCCCCAAAATCAATGCACCTAGATCTAGGTTCCACTGACACTACTTGTATGATCTTAGACAAGCCCTTCAACCTCCTTGGACCTCAGTTTCTTTCTCTGTAAAATGAGGAGTTGGACAAGATGGCCTCAGATATCTTCCAGGTCCTATGATCTTATAATTATGAATATTCTCCATCTTTGCACTTAGTTTTTGACTTCCTACTTGGTCTTTTTTGACCTAACTCAAAAATATGCCACTTTCCATGAAACTTTCACTGATTTCTATTCCTTCCCCTCAACACCACCCAGACCACCAGTTCAGCTTCTTGACTGGGCCTCAGAGCATCATCTAGGGAGATCTCTCTGCACAGAGCTTGCTTCCCCAGAAGGATGGCTAGGTCAATGGATTGGAAGCACTGTTATTCCAGAGTTCTTAGTTTCAAAGTCTTAGGTTATCTCCATCAAGGTCTCAGGGGATATAGTAGTCAGGGAGAAGGGAAAAATCATTGCCACCAACTAACAACCAATTGCCACCTATCAGACAGGCAAGTCAGCCTAGTTAGAGCAGCAGTGCATCCTGAGGAAGAGGCAGGAGGTAGCATTTGCCAGGCAAGCCAAACAACCACCACCATCTCCTTGATCACCACTTCCCCTTCTACCTTGAAGGAGACATCCCATGATCTTGAACCCATGAGCCTTGGGAATAGTAATACTTTCAGCCAAATGACTCCATTCAACACCCTGGAAAACAAGTCATGTGGAGAGAGGTGGAACCTGGAAGCTGCTCCTGAAGGGATTATGGCTATAAGTATGAAGACCTAGAAATGGAAACTTTTGCTACCAGTCTTTGGCATTCTGAAGACTGACATGATTTAATCAGAGGAAATCACTTTTAAAAAGACATCTTGCCATACTATTTACCAATGCTCATGGGACCTTTCCATCTGACTGGTAGCTGAAACCTTCCATCTATGTCATCTCCTCCACTAGCACCTTGAGAGTAGGAATTGTCTTTTTATGTTAATTTGTATTATGCCAGGGCAGTATGCCATCTACTAGGATCTTACCTATAAAAACTCCATTGGGACCTTAAAGAGTACCCTAAAGTTTCCCCAGACCAGCCCAGTAGAAATTAATGAAATAGACATTATGGTCCAAGTAGGGACTCTCTTTTTATTCTCAGTGCTTTGAACAAAATATTTACCACATTATAAAAAAATCATTCATTTATTCATCCCAAAGACCTTTGTCCTTGGACCTTACATTTGTTGTACTTTGTTGTTATTGTTGAGTCATTTTTCAGTTATGTTTGGCTCTTTATGACCCCATTTGGGGTTTTCTTTGCAAAGATATGAAGTAGTTTGCCATTTACTTCTCCATCTTATTTTCTAAATGAGGAAACTGAGGTAAACAGAATTAAGTGACTTTGGCCAGGGTCACATAGCTAGTAAGTGTCTGAGGTTGGATTTGAACTGAGGAAGATGAGATTTCCTCATTCTAGGACTCTAGCCACTGCACACCCAGCTGTCCTGCATTGTACTTTGCTCCTCCCTGATATATTGACCATATTACTTAATGGGTATTGATATTGATATTGCATACTAATTGTTTATGTTTATGGCATAAGTATAAACGTGAGCTTTGTGAAGGCAGGATCTGTATATTATTAAAGTGTTTTCTCTCTGCCAACACTGAACACAATGCTTTGAATATAGGAATTTAATAAATCAAATAATTGCTTTTTATTTAATAAACATTGCTGAATTGGAACTGAAGAAAGACCCCATGGATGGCCAAGTTGGGGGTACCATACTCTTTGGCTATGGTTCCCAGCACCTGAGCTAAAAAAACCTGACCTCTTCTTCTCTGGGGAGTTTGTATTCAAGGCAGGCAGAGAATTAAAAACCATCTCTATCTGCAGCCCTGTGATGACCTGGGAGGAAAAGCAGGGGAGATGTGGTGTTGGCGACATCGGGGAGGGAGAAGGAGCAATTTACAGGTCCTGCTTTCTATATTTATACTTGCAGATTTTCAGTCATGAGATTCATGTCATGTAATTTCCTGTTCCCGGGAAGACTGCCGCGTCTGTTGCCATTATCCTCCCTGTCATGAGGTGTTCAGCTTGGAAGCCATCAACACCCCATCTGTTCAGCCAGCAAAACTGCTGTTGGGCCCTGACCTTCGTAAGCTGCCCTTGGCCTTCTTGGCTTGACGCCCTCCGTGCTACTGGCCCTCCTCAACAGGGGCCATGGCAGGGTTGCCTGACCCCCTCTCTGGAATTCTCTCTCTCTCCCCCCCTCCTTCTCTAAAAAAATAGCCAAACCTTTGAATCACAGTGTGGCAGAGCTAGCAAGAGCCTTAGAACAATAATAATCATCAGCATCTCTAAAGCACATTGAGGTTTGCAAACAAATATTACCTTATTTGATCTTCACAAAAGTTCTATGAGGTGAGGTATTATTATCCCCATTCTACAGAGAAGGAAATTGAGTTTTGAAAGATGTCAAGCATCCAGGATTTCAAAGCTAATTAGTGTCTGAGAAAGGATTCGAATTTAGGTCTTTTGTTATTCTACACCAGTCTACTACACTTCATGTCCCTCAGATGACTAGGAAATAGAATGTCAGAGCTGAAGGTGACCTGAGAACACAGACTGCCAGAGGTGGCAGTGATCACATTTCTAAAGCCCTTTAAGATTTATGAAGAGTTTTCATCATCACAACTCTGTGAGGCAGCTAGTAAAAGGATTATTATTTCCATTTTAAAGCTGAAGAAAAAGGGGATCATCTGGGGTACATGACTCATGCTGCACAGAGTGTAGCAATTAGTAAATGTTTGTTCATTGATTATGCAAGGTCACCTGTGGGGTAAGCAGCAGGTCCTGGGTCTCAAATTTGGGGCTCTTGTCTCTACAACATGACTCCTCACCCAGAAATGGACTAGTCCTTAAGGGTCACTTAGGCCAATGCCTTGCTCCTGCAGATTAGGGGAGACTTGCCATGAGCACCAAGCTGGCGACTCCTCATCTCTAAGGTCAATACTCATTCCACCATACTATAAGGTCTCTCTTTCTTTCTTTCTTTCTTTCTCTCCTTCCTTCTTTCCCCTTCCTTTTCTTCCTTCCTTCTTTCTTTCCACTTCCTTCTTTTTTTCCTCCTTCCTTCCTTCCTCCCTCCCTCCCTCCCTCCCTCCCTCCCTTCCTTCCTTCCTTCCTTCCTTCCTTCCTTCCTTCCTTCCTCCCTCCCTCCCTCCTTTCCTTTTCCTTCTTTTCTTCTTTCCTTCCTTCCTTCTTTCACTCTCCTTCCTTCCTCCCTCCTTTCTTTCCTTCCTTCCTTCCATCTTGTCTGTAACATTTTATAACCGTTAACCCTTTGAATTGTTTATTTATAAATCAGCTTGGCATAGTGAGAAGTGTTAGACTTGTACCAGACTCAAATCCTGCCTCACACACTTATTAGCTAGTGATTCTATATTTCTGTATTATAGATTTAATTTATAGATTACAGCAATAAAATATTTTAAATGAAAAATAACTTTTCCAAAATAAATGAGGTACTTTTCTGTGCCTTAGTTTCTTCATCTATAAATTGGGAATAATAATAATAGCCCTTTACCTCACATTATTATTGTTTAATCATTTTTCAGTCATGTATGATTCTACTTGAAGTTTTCTTGGCAAAGATGCTGGAGGGGTTTGCCATTTCCTTTTCTATCTTATTTTTATAGATGAGGAAACCAAGGAAAACAGGGTTAGGTGACTTGACCAGGGTCACACAGTAAGAGACTGAGGTCACATTTGAACTTAGGTCTTTTTGACTTTAGGCCCAGTGCTCTGGTCACTACCTCCTAGTTGCCCTATGCCATCTAGCTATCCTTCACAGTAGTAAAGTGAGGATCACATGGAATAGCACATCTAAAGTTCTTTGAAGACATTAAAAGCATTACAGAAAAGCCAGCTATTATTATTGTTTATCATTTCCCTTTGGATTTGTGGAAGGTCTCAGTAGGAAAAAAAGTTGCTAAATTTGGAATCAGATGACTTGGGTTCAAATCCTATTTTTTCACCTTACCTAATGAAGAAGTTGGACTAGATGATCTCAAAGGTCTCTTCCAATCTAAATCTAGGATTTTCTGATTTTAATTCTTCTGAGACCTTGGTTTTCTATGACTTATAGTCATTTAGCTCTGATGGGGCTTTTGATCAGTCAACAAACCAACAAGCATTTATTAAGTATTTATTTTGTACCAAGGATGATGCTGGGGATCCAAGCATGGTTACTTCTCTCAAGGAGCTCACATTCTAATTATGGACATTCAAGAGATAAAGTTCTACAAATCAGTCATAGTTTGTTATGACTGAAAACATAGTTTTGGGAACATCCTGTGCTCAGCTCAATATACCCCCTTAGTAACTTGATTAAAGAAGGAAACAATAATATATATACTTCAATAAAGATGTCCAGAAATAGAGTAGGCAATTCATACTGTGGTAAAAGGGGGGGGCGGTCTAGAGCAATGATTCTGAAACTTTTCAGTCTCAAGATCTCTTCAGATTTTTAAAAATTATTGAGACCTTTGGGGCAGCTAGGTGGCGCAGTGGATAGAGCACTGAACTTGGAGTCTGGAGGTCCTGAGTCCAAATCTAGCCTCAGACACTAACTACCTAGCTGTCTGACCTTTGGCAAGTCACTTAACCCCATTGCCTAGCAAAAAAATAATTATTGAGGCCTCCAAAATGCTTTGCTTATGTAAGTTAAATCTGTTAGTATTTAAACTATTAAAATTAAACCTGACAACATTTTAAAATATTTATTATTTCATTTGAAAATAATAAATTGCCTCATTACATATTTATAGAAATAAAATTTTAAATGAAAAATAACACTACTAGTGAGAAAAGTGGAAAGTAAAATCACTTAGTTTTTCTAGACCTCAATCTCCTCCTCTGTGGAATGAGGGAGCGGGACTAGATGATCCCTGAAATGACTAGATCCCTGATCCTATGAGAGGTAGTACCTGAGGTAGGCCTTGAAGGAGGGGGAAAAATATAACAGAAAAGGTAGAGCAATGGGGAGGACAGCATGAGGTCAGTGAATTGTCTTCCAACTTTCCTCCTTCCACCCCCACTCCCTTGCCTACCCCATTCAGTGGAGCAGTACCTGGCAAGCAAGCTATCCCTGAGAGTAAGATCTCAGCCTTCAGATCCCAAGCATGGAGCTGTCGCTCAGAGAGGGTCTCTAAAAGTGCAGAGTCTCTTTCTGGGAGTTCCATACTCGAACTGGATTTAACAATGGAACTCTGGGTGGAGGAGGTTTCCCCGACAGATGGTTTGGTCTGACTGGAGCCAGCTATGTGAAAAAAAAAAGAAGAAAACCACAAAGTTTTCTAATGAGTGTATAGGAATAGGTCGCTGCTTCAAGGAGGAAGTTTCTGTTTTTCATAACAAATGGGTGGGCATGAATTTTAAAGGAATCAGGAAACCACTTTACCAAGTAGGCACTGACTGGTCTCTGGGCTTTTTTTTTGTGCCAGGCTGCTGAAGAAGATAACTACAGGGGGTGCCTTGGTGCCTCTGAAGGGCAGCAAGGTTAGATAAATGTGACTTTCTGAAGGGCTAATTATTTTTATGCCACTCTAATCTTCTTTCACCTCTAGCCAGAGCTTTGGGCTTCTCAAAGTACTGTGTACAATTAAGCACAGAATTCAATCCATATCATATCATACATTGTACTGTTAGATTTGGAATCTGGGTCCTGATCCACTTGCTGTCACTTTGGAATGAGGTGGTGTGGTCCAATAAGATAGAAGGAAGAATTTGGAGTCAGACAGACCCATTCTAAACTTGCCTCTCACATTTGAAAGCTGTGGGGTTGTAAGCATGTCACTCCAATCTCTCTGAACCTCTGTTTTCTCATCTGTGAAACCAATCTCACAGTGGGATCATAGGTTTGCAGCTGGAAATAATTTCAGAGGTCAGATTTTCCAACCACCTCATTTTATAGAAGACAGATTAAGCACCGAGCCCAGAGTCAGGAAGACCTGATTTCAAATCCAGCCTCAGACACTTCCTGTGTGACTCTGGGTAAATCACTTAACCTCTGTCTGCCTCAGTTTCCTCAACTCAGAATGGGACTAATAATAGCATTGATCTCTCATTGTTATTGTGGGCATCAAATGAGATATTTGTAAAGTACTTAATACAGTGTTTGTAACAGAGTAGTCATTAAATACTTGCTCTCTTCCCTTACCCATACAGATAAAGGAACTAAGGCTGGATAGGGTAATGACTTCTGGCCAAGGTAAACAGGTAGTAAATAGCAAAGTTGAGATTTGAACAGGTTCTTGGAATCTATATATACTCTTTCCACTAGACCGAAGCAATTGTGAGGCTCAAATGAGCCTCAAGTGAAATAATGTATACATAGTTTAAATGTTGTATAAATATGAGCTATTTACCTTCAGGTAACCCTGACCAAATTGTGTTTTGAACTCTGGGATTCATTTTTCTTATCAGTAAAGTGAGAGAATAGGATCAGAGGACCATTAAAGTTTCTTTTCTAAATAATCTGTATACCAGGGATAATAGTGTTTTTTTTTTTTCTGTCAAGAAAGGTTATTATAAAATCCCCTCCCTATCTCCCATATCATCCCATAGAGTTATTTGTGTGTAGTATTACCTTTCCCCAAGAATTTTGCTCTGCTCATTTTGGGGGAATAAAGAGAAGTCATGATTTTCCAGGGTCCATTATGTAGGTGTGCGACTTTCTCTGGGGGAGTAGGGTCCTGTGAAGAGGGAGATTGTTTATGCCCTTTAAGGAATGAGAATTTCTGATTAATTGTGGGGGACCCAGACCTAGAGAGGATTCTAGCAGAACCAGCTGAGGACTTGAAAAATTTTAGGTAACCTTGCAAGCCCATCTCTTCTGTTCTACTTTCCTGGTGTACCACTTTGTGAGCACAGGCTGTATGAAGTTGGGGAGAGGAAGCCCGACTGGGGCTGCTTCTGGGCTGTGACTTATCCAAAGGTTCCAAAGTTGGTTCATTCTTTGAGATATCTGATTCTTCCTTGATAGCAGTCATCAGACCTGAACTGAAGTTCACTGGGTTCTGAAGAGCAGCCAAGTAGGACTCACGGTAACGACATCTTGAGTTCTGGAACTGAGATCCATTGAGCTTTCTCCTCAAGCATGGTGTACAGGGTCCATCCTCAGAACTCTCTGGTTTCCCACAAGTCCATTTTTCAGACCCTGCTGGGAAAAAAGGGGCCCCATTAACCACTGATGGAGATGGTGTCTTCTGGGTAGCAGATACCATCTGATTTGTCAATGGTTCTTCTGTATCTGAAGAAATGGCTTCACTGGGATTCACTGCTGAATTATGTGGAGAACACCCTCTCTTCTCTTTGGAAATCTTGAGGAGATCCACATAATCCCCCTCTAGGTTCTGGTTGATCATTTCATCTGTGCTAGGAGCAGTCAATCTGCAAGATTTCTTCCAAGATTCTGTTTGTTCCACTTTAATGAGTCCTGGATACTTGTTCCTGTTTGACTTCCAGGATCCCGTATCTTTATTATTGAGTATTGGCTGAGAGTTAGTAGTGCTGGGGAGCTTTAGATTGCTACTAGTCATTGTCTGGAGCACCCCTCTGGGAGTACTCAAATCTAGTGCATCCAACTGGAGAGACACTTGAGAGGGAGAAGGATCATTCACTGTTGGGGGTTTACTGACAAATTTGGGGGCAGTTATTTTTATCCAAGGCACAGGAGAAACCCCTTTTTCTGTGGCCACCAGGCAGCTATGTAGAATTCCTCTTTCGGGGTCTTGGTTGAGACCCTCTAGCCATTCCTTGGTGAATAGAATTGGGTAAGACGACTCAGGAACTGGTCTTTCTTCCACATTTCTCAAGTCCTTGGAAAGGCATTTAACCATGATGCAGACAGACTGTTCTTCATGGGGTTCTGCTTGTAAGTAGAAGTCTCCCTGACGTAAGAGGAGGGGATTAAGTGGTGCAAGGTGAACCACAACCTCTTCTCCAAGGCATAGGGGCCAACCCGTGTGGAGGAAGAGGCAATGTGAATATGGAGCCTGAAGAGAGAATACAAAGAAAGTCAGTGAAGCAGGAACTAGGAAGCCTTGAACTAGAGTTCATTTCTTTCACTGTTCATATTGAGAAGAAATATCTGATGGCAAATGCCAATTGATTTGCCGGGGAAGAGAAGGGCTATGTTAGAGAAGTGTTATTCTTTCTGCCTGATATTTACTCTAAGTTCATCCATCAAGGCTCAGCTCAAATCCTATTTCCTCCAAGAGGACTTTCCAGGCTACTTCAATTTTCATTGATTGCTCATATTTTTACATATTTTTTTCATTTATAATGTTTGTAGATGCTGTGTGTGATAGAGCATTGGATTTAAAATCAAGAGATCTGGGTTTAAATTTCTACTCTTAATACTATCTATGCAACTAAAGGCAAATCAATCTTTCCTGGTCTCAGTTTTCTTCTCTATAAAATGATTAAAGTAAATATGTCTGAGGTACTATCTAGTTCTAAATCCTGTTGAGGCAGAGCAGCAGTTTTGTTACCAGCAAGAATACAGATTGAAGTCATCTTATAGCTCCAGTCTTTTTAGTGAAGTTCCTTGGGTGGTAATTTCACAGGACATAGGACATGGGAGGGGGAAAAGTGTGGAAAGAAATTTAACTGCTTTAAGTCAAATCATCATGGCAACTAAGAAAGACTCTAAGGAATTCACAGGATAAATTTAAGATGCCCAACATTTTCTCTAGTAGACCACAAGGTATGTTTGTATCATAAAAGGGGTAAAGATAATGTTTGAGACTATAAGCCAAAGAAGCTGTGACACAGATGAAGAATGGTTAGTGAAAGTAGAGGCAATGGCAGCATAGCTGACTGATAGAGAGCAAGGTGACAGTATCATTAGAGGACATTGGCAGTTCTCTGTCTTTGAAGGTATAAGCTATTCCTTGGTCACATATACTGTCTATGTGAGAGACCTTCTATGTGATTTCCCTGGTCATGTGCATTCTTTGCATGTATCCCCTTCTTCACTGGTGGTGTGGTAATCTAGGGTAGAGAAGACTTCTGTATCTGTGCGTATAGGAAAGATGGGGAGCTTCCTTATTACATATTTTGCTTTTTTTTTTAGTTAAATGCCTTTTGCTTTGAACTTCTGTGTCCTCTGATAGAAATGGTAATGGAAATGTATATATATATATATATATATATATATTGACTCTACTTGTTTTAAGGAAGAGCTTCTAATTTTTTTGTGGGGGGAATGGTAGGTAACAATAGTAACTAAAAAAGAAAAAAGAGAAAAGAGCTTCAAGAAAACATAAAATACACATAAGGGAGTAAAAGGAAGATCAGCATGGAATATAAATAAGCAGGGTAGTTTTGTTATTATAACAAATCAAATATATACCCCCAAAACCTGTATACAATGTTTCCAGTTTTATATACAGTTCTCTTTTCTGTTCTTTCTATACTGTTGATAATGTTTGGTTATGTTTGTTAGGTTCATAATAAAAAAAGAAAATTAAAAATTGTTTTTTCAAAAACAGAAACTTATTGATAATGATTCATAAGCTATGCTTGACCACAAAGTACCTCAAACCTGGTAAAACTTTTTAAAGGTTCACATTTGAGGGAAGTCTGGGGTACTATGTTATTCTATGAATGTATGACTCAAGAGTTAAGACTTTATTCTATAGACTAGAGTTTTCCAAACTTATTTGATAGTGGAAATATTTTGACACTTGAAATGTTTTAATGGATCTATAAATTTTATACTAGGAGTGGGAATGTAGTTCAGGGAATCTCCTATGATAAAAATGATTTAGATAAATTTAGGGTCAGAATAAGGAATGTTAAACTTGTTTTTATATCTCTCAATAGCAATGAGTAATAAATATTTAAATTCATATATAATTTCATGTTTAATATTTTAGGCTAAAATATTAACATCAATATTTCTTCAAAAATCCCTATTCATAGTGATATAGGACATGATCATATCTCATCTTCATTTCTATCAGTGATGTAGGATATTATCATAGGACTTACTTCTAGTGGCAAAGGATACAACCCACCACAATTTCTTCATAGAGCAAGCATCATTTAAATTTTGTTGATTGCTTTCTATTGTCTATCACAGTACTTGGCCCCTAGTAGATACTTAATAAATTCTTGTTGATTTATAGATTGAATCGCTGTTTACATTTTTATAGGATAAAATCCAATCACCAACCCCCTTTCCACAATGGATATTCCAAAGATTCTCAAGCTTCCCAAGAGCACCCCTTCCCAACCTCTCAGATAAGGTACCCCATACTTAAGCCAAAAAAGCAGACCATTTGTCAAGATCTTCCCTCATCTTATACTCCTCCTTTACTCCAGTCTCTAATAAAGAGGTAGTCCTTTTCTATTTCAAGGCAACCTCTCTTATATGTGCCTTTGATTCCATCCCCTTGACTTTTCAAAGAAAATTGTCCTCATTATTTTCCTTACTCTCTCTTTGATCTTTTCCTTCCTCCTGGTTCTTTTCTTGACTCCTAAAATCCCTCATGCATCCCACATTCTTAAAAACTCTCATTTGAGTCTCCCTTTTCCCATTCATAGGAACTTTCTGAGGAAACCATATACTTCTATTTGTTTTCCTTACAATCTCTTCACTTTTCTCTTCTGTAATCTGACTTCTGACTTAATTGAAAATGTTCTCTCCAACAGGGAAGCTAGGTGGTGCTGTGGTCAAGTGTGGGGCTTGGACTCAAGAAGACTCTTCTCGAGTTTAAATTCAGATTTAGACACTGTCTAGTTATGTTGATCCTGGGCAAGTCACTTCCACTCTGTTTGCCTCAGTTTCCTCATCTGTAAAATGAACTGGAGAAGGAAATGGCAAACCACTCCTGTATCTTTGCTGAGAAAATCCCAAATGGGATCATGAAGAGTGGGATTATGATATGATTGAACAACAATTAATCATTATAATATAATAATAAATAACCATTATATTTAATATAATTTATAACAGTAGTGCTTAAAGGTTTGCAAGGAACTTTACAAATATTTCACCTGATCTTCACAACATTTCTGGGAGGTAGGTGCAATTAATCTTCTTTTTGTAGTTGAGCAAACTGAAAGGATAAATCACCTGCCAGGGTCACATAGCCAGTAAGTGTCTAAAGCCTGTTTGAACTAATATCATTTTGCCTCTAAGCCAGACACTTTATGGCTTCCTTGTGAGGGTTCTGTGACTTCTGAGTCAAAAAGGCCCATGACCTCTGGCACTCAGAAGATATTTTTAAGGATTCATTTTTTCTGTAGTAAAAAAAAAACAGTACAAAGCACACACACACACACACACACACACACACACACACACACACACAAACACACACAGACACAGACACCCCACTACCTCTACCGCTACTACCACCACCACCCCTTGGGAACCCAGACAGGTACTTAGAGAAAGTCATTCATGTAACTAGACATTCTTAGAGGTAGGTATAGTTCTCTATCCCTACAGAGTTCTCTCTCCTGGCTATATTGTTTTCTTGTTCTCCTTCCTGACAGCAGAGTGGCTTTGAAATATGAAGGTCACTCAAAAATAATGGCTCAGAAATCTGCTTTATGTAATCTGCCTATAGACAGCCCCAGGAGGGGAGAAACCCTTATAGGGCTATTTTGGCATTTATTCTGTCTTCATGATTGTGATAACAGAATTCCTCCCTGGTTTACCTTCCCTGAAAGGATGCAATTTGGCCTTTTTACAGGAATCTGGAGGGCAATTGGAATAGGAAGAGGAGGGGGGTAGGAACTGGCTCCTACCAGCTAGAACATAGACATCCTTCTTCTTTTTATAACTGTGCCATATGGTAATTAGAGTCTTTATTTCTGTTTATTGTTCATTGGCCACATGTGAATCAATCATGTTGGCAATCCTATAAAACTCAAAACCTGTCCTGAACATCTTAGTGTACTCATAGGAGGATATGGATAAGTTTTGCTTAAGATGGGAAGGCAGGGATGAGTTGTAATCTGCATTATTGAGATCATAGATCTATTTGAGAGTGTGAGTAGTCCTCCCAACTCAAGACAATTCTTGACTGACTTTCCGGTGCTCCTACACACAGTAATATACTTATAAATGCTTGCTAATTGACTGATGGATCACACTCCCAACATCTGTATGATTACATTTATTATCATTCCACTTCTCCTTCAGCCTTGTAACCCCAAACATTGCTCTTCATTCACACTACACCCCAATCCCTCAACTACTCAGTTTTTTTCCAAGCGACCATCCCTGTACTAGTTACACTATACTCCTTTCCCCATCTTTTTTTTAGGTTTTTGCAAGGCAAAGGGGGTTAAGTGGCTTGCCCAAGGCCACACAGCTAGGTAATTATTAAGTGTCTGAGACCGGATTTGAACCCAGGTACTCCTGACTCCAGGGCTGGTGCTTTATCCACTATGCCACCTAGCTGCCCCTTTTCCCCATCTTGACCCTTTGATTTCAACTGGATGTGGTCCTGTTCTCTGAAGTATCTTCCCCTTTCTCATGTTGCTGAACTTGTCCTGCCAAACCTCAGCCTTGGATTACTCCCACTATCTGCTGCCTTCACTGCTACACATACATGCTGGTAGGAGAAATCATGTAATTATGATAACTGGATCCATTACAAATATATTTTGTATAACTTCAACTGCATCCTCATGGCTGAAGGCATCTTTTTACATTTGCCTATTTAACTCACTATCTCTCTCACCATAGGACTCTTTCAAATCCTTCCATCTTTCCTCAAACCTTCCATGGCTCTTCCAATTCCTACCCTCTCAGTTGAGAACTTTGATTCATATTTACTTAAACAATTGAGGTCATTGACCAAGAGCTACCTCTTCTTCTCCTCTCCTCATCTCAAGTCACCCAGGTGCTCTTTGCTACTATCCAGTGGTAGGATTCAAATAAATTAACAACAGGTTCTCTACCCTAATGACCATTTTAAGTATACAAAAAGATATACCAAAAGATAGTTTAATATTTCATGCATTTAATAAGAATAAATAAGACCAAAAAAGAAGTAGACAAAACTAGATTATGTTATAATACTCATAGTAAACAAACATCCTTATAGAGTAAAAGCAGTCATGTGACCACAGCAGCCAATGTTGGAACATAAGCAGAACCAAAACTCATTCTACCTGTTTAACTCTTTTTTTCTTCTACTTCCATGACTTCGAAATGAGTGAGATTACCTTTGAAATCTATATTTCTATTGGTTCATTGTGTCCCAGCTTCCTATTGATTTCACCATTTAGGAAACACCAGCACACTCATAATGTCTCTGGGGATTTTGGGGCATACACAAAGTGGAAACAAATGACATCTTGTCACCCCCTAGCTGTTTGGCACTTTTTCTCTTTATGTTATATGTTTGTTCACTGGAGTAACAAAAATGAGGGAATTAAATATGGTATTTCATTTAAGGTAAAATTAGTTTCAAGAAATGAATAAATAAATATTACAAACAGTTTTGTGAAATTTTTTCATGTACAGAAGGAATGAACATTACTACAGGCATTTAGAAAACACTGTTGCACAAATGAACATTAAAAAAGAATAAAGAATATAAGTTTGTGATTTCCATATTGGGTGCCTTACCAGGCACCCACCTTAAAGAGAACCCTGATTACAAGTGCCATTTTAGCAACAAGTTCCCTGAACTCAACATAAAATTAAGTTCTGCCAAACTGATGTGAACCAGCTAAATTCTACCTATCTACTATTTCACCCCATGTCTCACATGAAGAGGCAGCATCTCTCTTTGCCAAGCTCAACCCCTCTACATCCACAAGTGATGCCATTCCATCTCATCTTCTCCAGCAGATTGCCCCTACCCTCACCCCCAACTGTCTTACTCATTTTTAATATATCCCTGAATACAGATTATGTTCCTTTTCAGAACTGACTGTGTCTTTCACATTTTCAAAAATCACTCAATTGATCTATCTCCACTAGCTATTGTGTCATCTTTCTCCTGCCTTTTATGCTTAAGCTCTTTGAGAAGGCCAGCTAAAATAGATGCCTCCATTTCCTTTCCTCTTTTCTTTCTTCTTAAAACTATAGTCTTCCTTCCAATCTCATCAATGATTCTTTCCAAAGTCACTGAGAATCTCTTAATTACCAAATCTAATGGTATTTAGCCTTCTTGACTTCTTTAATCTTTAACACTATTGATTGCCATCTTTTTCTTGACACTCTTTTCTCTCTAGGTATTTGAGTTATTTCTGATATTGTTCTCTTTTGATTTTCTTCCTGCTAATCTGACTGCTCCTTCTCAGGCTTCTTTGCTGGATCTTCATTATGTTAGCTAACTGTGGACATCTTTAGTTCCATCCTGAGCCTTCTTTTCTTCTCTTTCTATACTACTTCATTTGGTCATATTGTCAGCTTACTTCTGTGCTGATAATTCTTAAATCCTAATGTCTCTGTTGGACAGCTAGGTGGGTCAATGGATAAGGTACCAAGTCTAATGTCAGGAAGACTCATTTTTTGTGAGTTCAAATCTGGTCTCAGACATTCACAAGCTGTGTGCCCCTGGGAGAGTTTGCCTCAGTTTCTCATTTGTAAAATGAACTGAGAAGGAAATCTCTACTCCAGTATCTGTGTCAAGAAAACCTCAAATGGTCATGAAGATCTGGACATGGTTGAAATGACAGTAATGATGTCTTTGCTTTTCTCTAGTCTCATATCTCCAATTATCTATTAGACATTTCAAACTAGATATCCTATAAGCATTTTATAATTAACATGTTCAAAGCAGAAATTGTTTTATTCCTCCTCAAACTTTTTTATCTTTTTAACTTCCCTATTACTCTTGAGGGTAACACTATCCTCCCAGTTACTCAAGACAACTGTTCACTTATTCTTACCCTCTATGTTTAATCAGCTGTTGAAGCTTCTTGATTGTGCCTTAGATATATCACTTAAATATGCCCCCATCTTTCCTCTTTTACTGATACCATCCTGGCATCATTCCTCATTATCTCATATTTGGACTATTATAATAGCTTCTGGTTGGTTTTCTTGCCTCTACTAAAATTATTTTTGACTCAACTGTTAAAATGATCTTCCTAAATCACACTTAATGCCCCCTTCCCTCCCCCAATAGATTCCATTGTTTCCCTATCATCCCCAGATCAAATATAAAACCCTTGGCTTGTGGTTCAAAGTCCTTCATAACCCCAACCTCTGCCTGTCAACACCTCATCACTCCCCCCTCTCCCCACCACCCCATAAACTCTGTGATCTAGTGACACTGGAGTCCCTTGATGTCCTTCCTCAAGACTGAATCTTCAAACTCTAGGCATTTTCTGTGGCTGTCCCCCAAATTTTAATTGCTCTCCTTCCCTCATCTCTACTTCCTGGTTTTCTTCCAGGTTTAGCTGAAATTCCACCTTCTACGGGAAGCCTTTACCAAAATTTCAAAATTCTAGTGCCTTCCCTCTATTGATTATTTCTAATTTATCTTGCATATCATTTGTTTGGACATAGTTGTTTGTATATTTTCTTTCCCATTAGATTGTGAACTTCTTGAGGGCAGGAATTATCTTCTATTTGTAGCCTCAGGACATATCTTAGTATTTGGCATATAGAAAAAACTTAATACCTATTTATTGACTGTTTGGTATGGGAGTGACCCCAAACAGTCTTGCTTTCAGTTATTGATAGCTCTTCAAAAAGGGGTTCTCCTTCACTGGAGGAATCAATTCATCTAGTTCTCTCCTTTCCTTCTGCCTTTGGCTCCAAATAGAGGCCACTTGCTTATGATTTTTTTTTGTTTTTTTTAAGGTTTTTGCAAGGCAAATGGAGTTAAGTGGCTTGCCCAAGGCTACACAGCTAGGTAATTATTAAGTGTCTGAGACCAGATTTGAACTCAGGTGCTCCTGACTCCAGGGCCAGTGCTTTATCCACTATGCCACCTAGCTGCCCACTTGCTTATGATTGTTAAGAAAATCTATGGTTGGGTCTTGAAGGTCAGCCAGCATCTACTCCCTTTGCTTCTGGATCACAAGTAATGAGCTGAGGACCAGTGAGGAATATTGTTGACACTACCACAGACACCTGAATGTGGCATTTTTTCTCAGTCATGAGCCAAGCAGATACCCCCTATGTTTCCTGCAGATGCTCACCCAGCCTTTGTAGGATCACTAGTGTCAAGGCAGGAGGAGAAACAGTGTTCATTGTTCATGGGACAGAATCCTGTGAGCTTCACAAGATTTCACAAAACAGAGGCCTAGATAAAAATATAACAAAAGAAAGTGAGAAGGATAAAATAGTGTCATAACGATCTAGAGAGAAGAGTCTCTCAAGAAGCTGAGTAACAGTGACAAAAGCTGCAAAGGTGTCAAGGTAGATAAGGACTGAGAAAAGGATATGGCATTTAGGAGTTTATTGACAGCTTTGAAGAGAACTGTTTCAATGAAAGAGTAAGTGGTGAGGAAATGGAGGAACCTATTGTAGATGATTTTCAAGAAGTTATAAAAAGTCCAGAAGGAGGGGGACAGAGGAAAGATGGCAGCAGGAGAAGAACCTCTCTTAGGTGCTCTCTCTCTCTCTCTATATATATATATATAATATATTTCAAAACTTATAAAATAAGGACTCTAACTGAATTTTCAAGAGACAGAACTCACAGAGAGATCCAGTAAAGTAATTCTCCAACCCAAGGTAACCTGGAAAATAGCAGAAAGGCTCTGCTCCACGGGGTTAGAGGGGCAGCCCACCAGAGTAAAGGAACTTCAGCCTCCCAGAGGCAGCCCCAGAGCACCTGGGAGCTGCAGCTCATGGCAGTGGGGGCAGTTTCCTGGCCTACACTCGGGGAGCACTGGGTACAACTTGGAAGATGGGGGGGAGAGGGGGAGCCTCTGCCAGAGCCAGCCCATGAAGCCCAGCCCTCAGGGCACTCAGTGAGCAGCTCAGATCCAGGAAATAGAAGCAGGCAGAGCTGGTAAGCAGGAGCCCCCAGGCAACTGAGCTTTGAGTGCTCAGCACACCGAAATTAGGAGAGAGGAGAGAGACTTTCGAGGTCTGTCTTCTGTATCTGGAACAGGACTCTGGGGCTCTGACAACATTCAGATCCTGATCACAGCTTAGGCCCCCCACTATAGAACAGCAGCCCCCCCACCTCAGTCTCATGACAGAGGGGTGCACTTGTGGTCATTCACAGACCAGGAGGGAAGACAGAGTCTCACATACAGAGATCCTTGTGGGGAAGTATGTCGCAATAATACTCAAAACCTCAGGAAGCATCCCAAAACCAGGCACAGGCTGGGGAAATGAGTAAACAGAAAAAAGAGTAACACCACTGAGGAATACATTGTCTATGATCCATCCCAATAAGGATCAAAATATTCAATCTGAAGATGAGGAAGTACAAGCTCCTGCATCTAAAGAATGCAAGAAAAATGGAAGTTGGGTTCAGGCTATGACAGAGCTCAAAAAAGATTTTGAAATCATGTGAGGGAGATAGAAGAAAAATTGGGAAATAAATGAGAGAGATTCAGGAAAAACATGAAAAAGAAGTCAGCAGCTTAGTCAAGGAGATCCAAAAGAATGCTGAAGAAAATATCATGTTAAAAACCAGCATAGGTCAAATGGATAAAATAGTTCAAAAAGTTATTGAGGAGAAGAATGCTTTAAAAAGCAGAATTGACCAGATGGAAAGAGAGATAAGAAAGCTCTCTGAGGAAAAAATCCTTCAGAGTAGAGTGGAACTAAAGGAAGCTGCTAATTTTACGAGACATCAAGACACAATACTTCAACACCAAAAGAATGAAAAATTAGAAGAAAATGTGAAACATCTCATTGAAAAAACAACTGATCTGGAAAACAGATTCAGGAAAGATAATTTAAAAATTATTGGGATTCTTGAAAGTCATGATCAGGAAAAGAGCCTTGACATCAATTTTAATGAATTCCTACAGGAAAATTGCCCAGATATCCTAGAAGCAAAGGGCAAAATAGAAATTGAGAGAATCCACTGATCTCTCCTGGAAAGAGATCCAAAAACAAAAAACCAACCCCCAGGAATATTATAGCTAAGTTCTGGAACTCCCAAGTCAAAGAGAAAATATTACATCCAGAAGGACACAATTCAAATATTGTGGAACTGAAGTCAGGATCACACAGGACTTAGCAGCAACTACATTAAAGGCTCGTAGGGCTTGGAATATAATATTCTGGATGGCAAAAGAGCTATGAATGCAACCGAGAATCAACTACCCACCAAAACTTAAAGTCCTCTTCCAGGGAAAAAGATGGACTTTCAATGAACCAGGGGAATTTCAAATGTTCTTGTTAAAATGGCCAGAGTTGAACAGAAAGTTTGATCTTCAAATACAGGACTCAGGTGAAGCATAGAGAGTGGAGGAGAAGGGTAAAATATGAGGGACTTAATGATGATGAACTACATGTATTTCTGCATAGAAAAATGATACTGATAATACTCATAAGAAACTTCTCACTCAATAGAGCAGGTAGAAGGAGCTTTGATAGATGAAGCACAGGAGAGAGCTGAATTTGAAGATATAATATATTGTAAAAATGGAGTCAATGACTAAAAGGGAAATGTAATGAGAGTAAGGGAAAAGAGAGCTGGAATAGACTAAGATATTTCATATAATAAGATTTTTTATTACAATAAGTATTGCAATGATATGAGGGGGGGAAGGTGAGGGGGAAGGAGGGAACCTTTGCTCTCATCAGGGGTGGCTCAGAGAGGAAACAGCATATATATTTAATGGGGTATAAGACATCTAGAGCAAGAAGGAGAGAAGGAGAACAGGGGGAAGGGAGGGCATGTGAGTGATGGAGGAGAGGGTGGACCACAGGGAAGAGTGGTCAGATGTAACACATTTTCTTTATTACTTCTTGCAAGGGGCTGGGATTGGACAGCCTGTCCAGGACCACAGGGCCAGGTGGTTGCTGGGCCTTAGGGGTGGTATGTGGGCTCGTGGCTTCTTGGCCCCAGGGTAATCAGTCTGCTGCGCCACTCAGCTACCCTACAGCACATTTAAGAAGAGGGACAGAGTGAAAGGAGAGAGAAAATAAAGTGTATGGTAGTGGGGAAGTAGGAATGGAGGGAGCTGTGATCAGCAATGGCAACAGTGGAAAAATATGGAAGTAGCTTTTGTGATGAACTTATGTTGTTGGAACACAGACTGAAGCACAATTATTATTATTATTATTATTATTATTATTATTATTATTTTGTGCGGGGGTTGCAGGACAGATGGGGTTGAGTGGCTTGCCTAGGGCCTCACAGCTGAGTGATTGTTGGGTGTCTGAGGCCAGATTTGAACCTGGGTGCTCCTGGCTCCAGGACCGGTGCTCTGTCTACTGCTCCAACTGGCTGCCCCTATCATCATCATCATTATCATCATTATTATTTTATTTTATTTTATTTGGTTTTTGCAGGGCAATGGGGTTGGGGTGGCTTGCCCAGGGTCACTCAGCTGGGTGATTGTTGGGTGTCTGGGGCTGGATTTGAGCTCGGGTGCTCTGACCACTGTGTCACCTAGCTGCCCCTATTATTATTTTTTTATTTTAATTTTAATTTTTCCTCTTTACTTTATTGCTCATGAGAGTCTATATTTTGGGGGGAAGGGGGTATTTATTCTTAAACAAGAATATTTTAGTAGTGTATAAAAAATCATTTGTACAAAAATAAAATAAATACAATTTTTAAAAAAGTCCAGAAGGAGTCAGGGGGGAGAAACAGAATAACTGCTTTCCTATTTCATTCAAGTTAATATACATTTTTATTTTAAGGAAAATGTAAATGGTAGAAGTTTAAGGTTTTAATATAATATGATTTTTGCACTTTTTTGTTTGTTTAAATATATTGATAATTCATTCCCCCTCTCATTTCACAACCCTCTCTAGTATCCAGGAAGCCACAGAAATTTCAGGGATCAAGCCCTCATGATCCATCAAGACTGTGGTCAAGTTTTTTACACTATCCATTCCTAAGTCAACTCTCTAAGACAAAAGTTCTTAACTTGGAGGCCTGTGAACTTATATATAAAATCTTAATAAATGTTTTTCAGTAGGTTCCTTTGTAATCCTACCATTTTATTCTTGTTGTTCAGTTGTTTGGTAGTCATTTCAGACTCTTAGTGATTCCATTTGGGTTTTCTTGGCAAAAGACTGGAGTGGGTTGCTATTTATTCCTCCATCTCATTTTTACAGATGAAGAAACTGAGGCAAACAAGGTTAAGTGAATTGCCCAAGATCACACAGCTAGATCAGCTTTAAACTTAGATCTTTTCATGTCAGTGAGGTACCAAGTTGTCCTATCACTAAATTACATAATCCTATTGAGGCAACAAGTTGGTGCAATGGATAGAGCACTGAACCAGTAATCAAAGAGATCTGAATTCAAATCCTGCTTCAGATAGCTAGCAGCTGTGTGATCCTGGTCATGTCACTTCATTTCAGTTTGTCTCAGTTTCTTCAACTAAAAAATAGGAAAAATAATAATTTCTGCCTTTCATCGCTGTTATGAGGATTCACTCAGGTATTATCTGTAATGTGTTCTGGCACAGTATTTGGTACTTGTATTAAGCATACATACATACTTGCTTTCTTTCAAGGTATTTTATTTTATGCATTTAGAAACATTATTTGGAGAGGGGGCTTAAAGGCTTTAATCAGATTGGCATTGGAGCCCTGATGTCAGAAAGGCTAAGCAGCTCTGCTGGAAGACTCTAAGACTCTACATGGTGGGATATTTGTTACTCTTTAATAGCAGAGGGAAGTGCCCTAGAAGGATACAATCCCAGGTCTTCCCAGAGAGGAAAAAGAAACTATCTATACAAATAATAAGAATAAGATTATATATGAAATCTCAAACTTCCACAACTTACAGTTTTTAAGAAGCAATGTTTATTTTAACTTGAACAAGATGAGAACACAGTTGTTCTGTTTGTTTATATGGTCCCTTGTGACTTTTTTTTGCTTCTGTATGTTTTTCTGAATTTTATTGCTATTATGTCTGCCACATTGCCTCTTGGTGATAGTTACTACCTTTATAAAAATTAATTTAAAAAAAAAGAATGCAAAATGTGTTTTCAAAGACAAAACTAGTGCTGACCAGAAGTCACAGTAATATTCAGAACCAAAACTGAGGTGAGGCAAGTGGGGTTTTACCTGAAGTGCTCAGATTTAGAGGGACAAAACTTTCTGTCCTAGTTGGTAGTCCAAGAGAGTTTGACAACTTGCCTCAGAGGATAAAAAGGTTCTTTCACCAAGGGCTTTGTCCTCTTGCTTCTCAGATCTCTTGCCTAATGTGAGCAGGGTTTCTCATGCTTGGCCTTAATTCTCTCTGCTTTGAATATTTTTAAAATTATTTTTTCTATATCCATTTTCTAGCAGCATATTTCAAAATATATTCCCATTTACAAACAACAACAATAATAACAACAACAACAACAATAATAATAATGATAATAATAGTTTTTTAAGGCAAAGCTTCTAAACTTAACTTATAAACATGTTACATGGTTTTGTAGATAGTCCTCGTAAAGATCCTCCTGCTGCAAAGATAAAAACCCCAGTGACATTATTTGGTTAACCTTTGTAATGGAGCTAAACAGAAGCCTGCTAAGGTGAGAAAACCAACATCTTCCTAAGCCCTCTTTGTCCTGTGAGTCCTAGACAAGGTATAGACTTCTACACCAACACCCATTCCTACTAGTCACCTATCTTACAGCACTAAAGACCAACTAAGAGACACAAAGGATAAATAGCCCATCAGGCCTGGAGTCAGGAAGATCTGAGTTCAATTCTGGCCTCAGACACTGACTGTGTGACCCTTGGCATGTCACTGAACCCTGATTCACTCAGTTTATTCATCTATTAAATGAACTGGAGAAGAAAATTACAAACCACTCCAGTATCTCAGCCAAGAAAACTTCAAATATGAACACAGTCAGAAATGACTGAAACAACTTAGCAACAGCAATCAAAGGGGAAAAATTCCAAAATAATAAATTCAAAAGCTTCAGTATCATCTATCTGTTCAATATGCTTGGGAAGAATCAGAGTAGAAGTGATCAAAGGATCCTGCAATACAAGAAGGGGGAGATGAGGGAATTAAGGATTAGGGGCAAAGAGAGCCATCTCCCATAGTTGTAGCCTGTGAATCTGGGAACCTGTCCTTGGCTATTGACTCCCCACTCTCACAATCAGGCCAGCATAAATAACCCCTCTATGACCAAATTCTTTTCCTGGGCATGTCCTTGTCTGCCACAGGTTCTTACCACACAACTTTCCTCCACCCTCTACTTCCTTGGGACTTGGACTTGGCAGGTAGGGCTTGAGGGTGCTTAAGTTTATCTTTGACGATCTACAATTGGGGTGGATGAGAAATTGGCTACCTCTACTGGGGAGGTTACACTTAACCTAAAAAGATTCACAAGAAAACTACCTGTGATATAATAAAGAGAAGGTCTCCTTAGGTCCCAAGGATGGAATCCTGAGGCCATGAATCTCCCACATGTGCTCTGATTCCTTCTCCAGGCTGGCCTTTTAATCTTTGCTCTCACCTTGATCAGGTGCCAGAATTCCTAGTGAAGGTTCTAATGTCATCACTGTCTAAGTCCTTTGATATATCTTGTCCCTTGGGAATTCCAGAATCTTGTAGGACAACCAACTGCCTGAGACTTTCACCTGGGGCAAATACAACTTATTGTTGTTCAGTCATTTTTTTAAATTGTGTCCCACTTTTTATGACTCCATTGGGGTTTTCTTGACAAAGATACTAGCATGATTTGCCATTTCCCTCTCTGCCTCATTATAGTTGAGGAACTGAGGAAAACTGGATTGAGGAAATTACCCAGGGACAAAAAAAGCAATTTGAACTCAGGAAGATGAGTTTTCTGTTTCCAGGCCTGGTGTTCTATCCAATGTGCCACCTACCTGCTCCAACATGGGCCAGAAGTCAAGTGTTTGACCTCAGACACTTATTAGCTTTGTGACCTTGGGTAAATCCTTTAATTCATCTATCTCAATTCCCTCATCTTCAAAAAGGGAATAATAATTACACTTTCCTCCACAGGCTGCTGTGAGGATTAAATGAGAGAATATTTGCAAAGAGTTTAGCATAGTTTCTGGAACAAGGTATCCACTACATAAATGTTAGTTATTATTGTTATTGTTATTATCTTCAAACAATTCCCCAAAATTGCAAAGAAAGGGAATGACAAGTTGGGTTGGAGGTAGATGATTATGGCAAAGGTTGAAGGCAAACTGGTCTAGGTGAGGAAAGGGTGAAAGGGAAGGGATTAGAGAAAAGGAGAATGATGTTAGAAATTCAAAGGATGGATCTCAAAGACATAATTCATGACACCCAGAACCAATTCTTGATTTGGGGGACAGGTGCTTTGGGCTCCAAATCTCCAATTTGCCTTCAAAGAGCAGTTCCTCTTTACAGTCGGGCTTTTAGGTTCTATATGTGGAGGAAATGTTGCTGGCTCTAAATATTCTTTTGTGATGGCTACAAGTGCCATTTATTATTACTAGAGCACTGTGGGTGGGACTCAGACTGGGCCTCTGATTTTTTTTCTCTCCTAGTGATTAATAAATAATAAACAACAGCACAGAACAGTTGGCAGACATGAAGCGAATGTGGGCTTGTTTCCCTTTGAATCTAGCCCTGGAGCCTGGTAAGGGTCTGGTTTGAAAGCTAACCCGGGAAGGATGAGTCATCTATGGCAGGCCACTGGGACTAGGAACACTCTGAGATGCTCTGAGAAGCTCTCTTTAGTATTTCCATCTGGATGGGATGACCTTCCCTGAGCAGAAAAGCAAATTCCCATGATGCTACACCATGCGTCAGAGCTTCTGATGGCACTGGTGTCATTTTTTCCTCCTCCCTTCCTCCCTGTTTTCCCACACCCCCCTCAAAAAAATCAAAGTACAAAATAACTGGTATGGGGAGAGATCAAAGCAGGATAATGAAGTTGCCATGGCAGCCCAGAATTAAAATTATCATTCAAGAGACCTGCCTGAAAGTAATATGGCAAATGTTAAACTATCTTACTTCCTTATTTCTCTGATGGAAATGTGGCTATTATCCCATTTCCTTAATTCTTCCTTTTACATAACAAAAAAAAAATTCTCTCTTATTTCTTCCATTGATTCAAAGCACAAATATAATCTCACTTTTTCCACTGGAAAAAAAAGACACAACCTTCTTAGTTCCTTATTTCTTGTGTAACCCAGGTTCAAGCCTGAAACATTTGCATTCTCCTTGGTGAAAAGAATGATGACAACCTCTACAAGCTTAAATTAGGGATGTAGTTTGTGTGATAGCTTGGGAGAGGAGGGACTTTTCTTTTTCCTGTTGTGAAAATGGATGCATATGGCTGCAGTCTTTTAGAGAGAGGGAGAGACAGACAGATAGAGACTGGGGGAGGGGAGACCCACAGAACAGACTTTGGAAGGTAGACATGTTGAGGAAATCCAGCTTCTCAATTTGTCCCTTATGTAGTACAACCCCACATTTTATAAACAAACCATAGAAGTAATAGCATTTATCTAAGATCACATAGCTAATATATGGCATAGTCAAGAACTGAATCCATATCTTGTGTCTCCAAAAAACCAATATCTTGTCCTTCATTTATCAACATAGGGCATCACCCATTTTCTAACTGCTTCCATTGAGAGCAGACATATCCATCTCACTGGCATATTTCTCTCACAAACACAGTATATAACATCTCATCTCCTCAGTACCTACATCATCCTACTTCCTTGCTTCTTTCATTTTTTTTAAATACTTCTGTTAATGAGTGGAATGGGAAGGATTCCTAACTGCATTCTGTAAGAGCTCCACTTAGACTCCCAGGTGGCTTATGAGTTCCAGAAATCCAAAGTTGATTAATTGACCATCCTCATTCTTCCCCCTTCCTTGACTTACACAGGCTGCTTCCCGGACTTGCTCAAAAAGGCGTTTGGCAGGTATCAAAAAATCCAGGAGACAGCAGAGACCATCTCCCTGGTAGTGAATCTCCAGTAGGCGGAACACTTGACCAAGGATGGTTGGAGCTGTGGCTTCAAAGGGAGGGTAGAGGGCTGCAAGGGCATTCTGAATTGCTGTGTCCAGTGATTGGGAATCCTGGGGTGGGGGAAGAGGAAAAGAAATAAGATATATGGTGGAGGGAAGGGAAGTAAAAGGAAATAATTAACTACATGCAGCAGCTCCCAATTAATGCAATGGAAGTTTTTCAAGCTCTTGTGGTCATCCATCACTCACCCTTTCCATGTCCATGTCCATGTCCCCCAATGGCAGAGAATCACTATAGCTGAGTGTATAGAATAAATGACCTAAGAGTCAGAACACTCATGTTCAAAAACACTTACTGAGTGATAATGGGCAAGTAATACAACTTCTCTGATACTCAGTTTTCTCTTTGTAAGGATAATAGTAGAGTTAGTCAAATAGGCAATAAGCATTTATTAAACATCTGCTTGGGGGCCAGGCATTGGACTAAGTAGTTCTCAAAGAAGACCATGATATCAGGGAAGAGTTGCCATGACAAGCACATGAATTGGATTTGAACGAGGGGGTACAGTGTTAAGTAACCAGTCTCAATTTCTTCTCCAGAGCCATGTGGGTCTAATGGCCAGATATGAATCAGGACGACTGGAGATGGTCCTGGATGTTAAGCAATCAGGGTTAAATGATTTGCCCAAGGTCTCACAAAGACTAGATTCATATTCCTGTACTCCTGATTCCAAGGCCAGAGTTCTATCCACTACACTACCTAGCTACCCTACATTCCAAGTACTGGGGGACATAAAGAAAGGGGAAAGACAGTTCCTGCTCTCACAATCTAGTGGGGCAGGTAATCATAATTGTTATCGTTCCAATACTTCCCTCAAGTAAAGGGTAAACAACTATTTATAAAAGATTATTTGCTGTTGTTGAGTTGTTTCACTCATGTCTGTCTTTCTGTGACTACATTTGGAATATTCTTGCCAAAAGATGTGATGGGAGAAACAAAATGTGGTGGAAGATTAAATAGGTGGAGTAAGAGAATAATGAGTTGATGAAAAACAGCAATATTTTGAGCCTGAAAGACTGATAGAATAGTGGCACCTTTATAGTAATAGGGAAGTTCAGAAGAAGAGAGGATTTGGGGGGAAAGTAATGAGTCTATTTTGAACTTGTTGAGTTTGACATGCTTACAGAAATATCCAATTTGAGATATCCAAAATGTAGTTGATGTGAATCTGGAGATCAGAAGAGTGGTTTAGGGTTGTGTAAATGGATCTGAAGTTGATCTGCAAAGAGATCATTGAATTCAGGGGATAATTGAATTTGAAATCACCAAGTGAGATAATATAAAGCAGAAGTTTTTAACCTGGAGCCCTGAAGAGGAGATGTGGCTAATACTCTGGGAACCCAATGGGAGAGTAGGGAATTTATGGAAGGAGCCAAGATGGCTAAGCAGAGGCAGCAACTCAGCTGAACTTTCACAACACTCCCCTTCAAAAAACTTTAAAATAACTGTGCAAATCAAATTTTGGAATGGCAGAGTCAACAAAAAAAGGTGAGAGAGAAAATTTTTCTAGCCTGGCAACTTAGAAAACTGACAGGAAAAGTATGAAACACTAAGATTAACATGGGCTGGTTCAGATTGTAATCTGCAGGAGCACTGGTTGTTGCCCTTAGAAGCTGCTGCAGCATGGTAGTAGCTTTGGGAGTGTTCAGTCTAGAGATAGGAAGAAGGATGGACAACTGGTAAGAAGGAGATTATAGGAGACTCTTTGTTGGCACTGGGTATAGCTGGCATAGATTGACAACTCTGTTATACATACAGAACTCTAAACTTTGTTTCCAGGTCAAAGAGGAGCACATGTGGTCAGTAACAAGGGAGTAGGGGCACTGGTCATAGTTCTAGGCCCAAGAGAGGTGCTAGGAATTGCAGCTGAAGGAACAGGGACATTTCCAAGATAAAGACCAGAGAACAGATCAGGACATTGTGATCTCTCCCCAGATCACACTATCTTGAAAACACCAAAAAATTTGGAAAATTCCAGATCTAATTTTGAAAACAGCAGCAAGAAAAAACCTGAAGCTTGAGATAGTTCTTTTTTGCCACTCCCAGGTAAACAAAGACCAACTTTAGCATAAATTTCAAAGTGAAAAAATAGTCTAGGGAGATGAACAAAGTAAAGAAAAAACAACAAACTTGGTCAATTAAAAGCCACTACAAAGTCAGGGAAACCCAAAACATATATTCAGAAGGAGATAATATGAAAAGAACTACAAGTAAAGCAACAAAGAAAAATGTTAATTGGATCCAAACCTAACAAGAATTCCTGGAACAGTTTAAGAAAGATAAGAGTGGTAGAAGGAAAAACTGGGAAAAGAAATGAGAGAATTAAGAAAAGAGAATTAGCAATTTTATAAAAGAGATAATAAAAATAGTGAAGAAAAAAACTTAAAAGCGGAATTGATTAAATAGAAAAAGAACTAAAAAAATTCACTAATTTTTTAAATGTTGTGCAAATATAGAAGCTAATGATGCCATGAGACATCAAGAAAAAATAAAACAAAATCAAAAGAATGAAAAAAATAGAAGAATTTATCATTGAAAAAACTTATCTATAATATAGATCAAGGGAAGATAATTTAAGAATTATTGGATACCAGAAAACTGTCATCAGAAAAAGAGCTTAGACATCACATCAAATTTTCAAAGAAAACTGCCATGATATCTTAGACACAGAAAGTAAAATAGAAGTTGAAAGAATCCACTGATCACCACCTGAAAGAAATCTCAAAAAACTCCCAAGAATATTATAGCCAAATTCTAGAGCTTCCAGATCAAGGAAAAATATTGCAAACAGTCAGAAATAATACAAATATCATGAAGCCATAGTTAGGATCACAGAATATTTAGCAGCTTTCACACTGGAGAAGTGAAGGGCTTAGAATATGAAATTCTGGAAGCAAGGGAACTAGGATTATAACCAAGAAAAAGCTATAGAGGAGAAATACGTACAATTTTTCAGGGGGAAAATGGATATTCAATGATATAGAGGACTTTTTAGGTAAACATGAAAGAGTAATCATAAAGGACTCCATAAAGTTATACTGCTTACATTCTTAAATGGGAATATGACACATGCAAGGTTTCTAAAAGCTTTATCATTATTATAGCAATTAGAAGGATTCTACAGAAACACAAAGCATGGATGTGATTTGATTATGCTGAGATAATCTAAAAAAAAGAAGGGGTAAGAAAGAGGGATGCACTGAGAAAAGATGAAAGGGAGAGTTAGGATAAGGAAGACATTTTCACATAAAAGAGGCACTCAAGGAAGAACTTTTATAGTAAAGGTTAAAATTGGTGGGAGGTGTCAGGCAATGTTTGAACCTCACTTTCAATATATATAATTAGTTCAGAGTGGGTAGAATATATATGTTCACACACACACACACACACAATATGTGTGTGTGTGTATGAGTGTGTAAGGTATAAAATTCTATCTTATCCAATAGGGAAATAGTAGTGCAAGGGATAAGAGCTATTGGGAGGGATGATTAAAGGGAGGGGAGATTAAGGGAGAAAAACAGCCTTTTGAGGAGAGACAGGATAAAAAGAGAGAGAAGGATAAACAGAAGAAAATTAGGATGGAGGGAAATACATGGTTAGTAATCATAATTATGAATAAGAATGGAATAAACTTACCCAATAAAATGGAAATGGATAACAGAATAGATTAGAAACCAGAATTCAACAATATATTGTTTACAAGTGATACACTTGAAACAGAGACACACAGAGTTAAAATAAAGGATTGGAACAGTATCTAATAAGCTTTGACTGAAATAAAAAAATAGGCAAGAGTAGCTATCATGATCTCCAAAGCAAAGGCAAAAATAAACCTAATTAAAAGATATAATCAGGAAAATTATATTTTGCTAAAAGGTACCATAGACAATGAAGTGATATTAAAAATTTTTACAGCAAGTTTTTCTGATAAAGACCTCATTTCTCAACTGTATAGGGAACTGAGTTAAATTTATAAAAATAAGAGCATTATTCAGTTAATAAATGGGCAAAAGATATGAACAGTTTTCAGAAGAAGAAATCAAGGCTATCTATAGTTATGAAATTCAAATTAAAACACCCCTGAGATACCATTTCATACTTATCAGGAATGACAAATGCTGGAGTAGTGAGTTTTGCCAATTCTAGAAAACAATTTGAAACTCTTCCCATTGATTATCAAAGGATAATCAAGCTGTGCATACCCCATGACCCAGCAAGAACACTATTAGGTCTGCATCCTAAAGAGATCAAAGAAAAAAGAAAAAGGACCTATATGTTTAAACACATTTATAATGACTATAATTGTGGTGTCAATGAATTGGACACCTATCAATTGGGGAAAGGCTGAACAAATTGTGGAATATGATAGTGATGGAGTTTTATTAAGCTATAGGAAATGATGAGGGGGGTAGTTCCAGAAAAAGAAACAAAACAAACAAACAAAAATATGTCAAGACCCATGCAAAGTGAAATGAGAAGAAGTGAGTGATCATTGTGCACTAGTAATAGCAATGTGGGAATGATGACCAACTAAGAAAGATTTAACTATTCTGATCAATATAATGATCAAATATAACATACATATATATTAAAGGCAAAGTAATTTGTGAGTGGGGGTTAGGAGAAAGCAAAAACATCAAGATAGAACTTGAATGAGTTTTTAAAAGGCCAGGGAATAAGGGATTTAATTCCAGGCATGGGAGATCTCCTGTGTGAAGGCCTGGAGCCAAGAGATGAATAAAACAGAAAGTAGGATAGTTTGGCCAGAATGCAGGTTTAATGAAAAAGGTTAATACACATTAAGTTTGCAAAGGTAGTCTGGAGTCAGAGTGTGAAAGACTTTAAATGCCAAATAGAGGAATTGGTATATGATCTCTGTGGCAAAAAAAGGTGTCATTGAAGTAAGGAAATGTGACTAAGGAAATATTTCTGTGCTTTTAGGCCACTGAAAATTGGGCTAGAATTCCAAGGTCCTTCCCAAATCTTAACAAAATGTGGGGGCAGGTCTCAGACACTTAATATTACCTAGCTGTGTGACCTTGGGTAATTCATTTAACCTCATTGCTTTGCCAAAAAATAAAAAAACAAAATCCCCCAAACCAGATCTAACAAAATCTATGAATTCTTCCTTTCTGTTTCCTCCCTCCATTTTCAGTCTGTAAGGTCCCAGGTTCAGAAACTGTATGCTTATTCTTCTAACCCAGGCTGTTCTTCCCTTTCCTTGGGTTCCTCCTGCCTAACACAGTTTTGAAAGCAAACATAACCTGGCCAAAACAGCTCATTATGGGTGGTCCTGATCCACAGCATATGCTTTTGGGAGCAGAAGATATAAGATATAGAACTGGAAGTAATCTCAGAGGCCATCCAGTCTATCCATCTCATTTTATCAAAAAGTTCGAGGAGGTCACCGAGTGGTTCAAAGTCTCACAGGTAAACATCAGATATAGGATATGAACCTAAATCCTCTTACTTCAGAAATAGTATTATTTCTCCTGTACCATGCTGCCTTCTAAACCACAAATAGCTTTTCCTGCCTATCTTTTTTCTCAGTTATTTGAAATAGAGAGTGATATTTTGGGATTCCAGTCCAAATACACTGAATTTGCATGCCTGGTGCCACTGAGACAAACTTCTACAGCTCTGAGGAAACTCAGTAGAGTTTTCCTAATTAAAATCACTCTAAAATCTTATGCTCAATAAAATGGACAGTCATTCAAGTAAGATGTAAATGAAGAGAAACCAAAACAACTCATCAGAAGTGTCTGATGCTAGATTTAAACTTATGAAGATGAATCTTCTTGATTCCAAGTCCAGGGCTCTATTCATCATACCACTTAGCTGCTCACACATAAGAAATACAAGTTAGAGGAAAACAACTGCATTTGAGATTAGGAGATCTGGTCCCAACTCTGATACTTACCAGCTATGTGAACCTGGGAAAATCACTTCAGTCTGAGCCTCTGTTTCCTCATTTTTAAAATAGGGCTTATAATTTTTATATCACCTTTCTCACAGAATTATTGTGAAAAAAGTACCTTATAAATCTTAAAGTGCTATAGAAATGTGAATATTTTTGATAGAATTTGATAGAATTAATAGGAAAATTGACATATTAAAGGAACCCTGGGTAATATATGCCCAAAATTAATTAGCTAAATAGCAAGGCCCTGGGAGCCCAGTAAACTGATACATTAACTACACATGGAACCCTGGAAATGGTTTCAATGAAATTTAATAGATGTGTTTCCATTCCTTTACAGGGTCAGGAGGTTGGCTGTACATTTAACTATTTGTTTGCACAGATTCTTTAGATCATAGAACTTAAAACCTGAATGAACTTTAGAGATCTTTTGCAACATTTTCATTTTACAAGGAGAAAGTTGAGATACAGAGACAGAAAGAGACTTGTCCACTGTCATTCAGGCAAGAAGTCTAACATGGAGCTGAGGTGGGAAGGGTTGAAATGGACAGGGTGGGAAGAGATTCAGATCATGATTACAGTTGAAGAAAAAAAATGCAAAAAACATCAGTCATCTCTACAAAAATCCATATTGCAAGAGACTTTAAAAGTTATCTGTGTTTATGTTTTCTTCCCTATTATAAAGTGAGTTCTAATGAGATTAGGTACTGGATCATAACTCCCCTGGCCCAGAATAGTACTCTCTGAATACAGTACAAACTTATTTGATACAAATGTGCTGAAATGTTGTTGACAAGATAATTCATCTTGTTTGTTTTTTCCACCCTTACCAGGTGTTAGTGAAATCAAGACTTGAGTTTCAAAACAGAAATTGAGTTTTGTGGTAAAACATTCCTGAGAGGGTAGATTTGGCATACTTGTAAATTCCTCCTACACGATGCTTGACCTCCCATCCCTGACTCAGCACAGTTGTCTTCCCTTGCCTGGAACTGTCCCCTCACTCCTGCCTATTGACATCCCTGGCTTCATTCAAGATTTAGCTATAATGTCACTTTATGTAGTCCTTCCCTGATCTCCCAATTGCTAATGCCTTCTGCTTTAAGGTTCCTTTTCATTTACTCTGTATGTATCTCTTATACACTTAGTTATGTACATGTTGTCTCCCTTCAATTAGAATGTAAATTCCTTGAGGTCAGGGGATGTTGTGGATTTTTCTTTGTATCCTCAGTGCTAAGCTCAGTGACTGTCATGTAGTAAGTATTTAATAAACGTTTATTTGTTAATTGATTGATTCAAAATAGTATGAAATTAAGCAAATGAAGCTGAATTGAGTATCAGAAAGCTTGTGATAGGTAGCCATAAATCATGCAGGGTTAATTTTAGGAGGTAGCTATCTTTGCTATAAACTACTTGTGTGACCTTGAGCAAGTCATCTAATCTCCATGGACTCAGTTTTTTTTCATTTGTAAAATGACAGGGTAAGATTAGAAGACCTCTGAGGTACCTTTTACTTCAAGACCTAAGATCTGGCTCATCCAGTCATTTGGTTCATCCTTTGGCCTTTAAGCAGAAGATCTAGGGCACTCAGGAGAAAGGACCATCTTTTTTTATTTATCTTTAGAATGAAGACTCCAAATTCCTCCTTGCCTTAATGGTTTACTCTGTGAGTTGATGGGGCTGGAGATGCCTCCCTCAGGGGCTGATCTTCATCTGAAGAAGATCTTTCCAATCTTGGCTAGGCTGGTACTCGTATGATAGACACACCATCTGTCTCTGAAGCCATTTTTGAAGGCTTTCCAGCTTGGTAGGGCCAGTCATAGCTTGCATACCACTAATGTAGCCTTCCAGGGGATTCCAAGGGAATCCAAGATACCTCCACAACAAGGGAAAAGATAGAAAGAGGTCTTTAGGTTCTCTAAACTAGGCTTCACTTCTGTGATAGTCAGGAATTTCTTCCTTTTATTCAATTATAGAAAGGAAGCTTCTAGAAGGCAAGTAGCTCTTATATTTTTGTCTTTGTATTCTCCATTCCCATTATAGTACTTGGCACATATTAGATATTTCATTGAACTGAACTGAAATATTTACTTTGTTTTCCTTTTGTTTGATCTCCAGCAAACATCATAAATATTCCCTAATTATTAAAAAATCCTATTTGCTATATATTTTCATTTAATCAACACCAATAACTGTTGTGTCTCTCTCACCCTCCTTTTCCCTTCTACCGAGTACTGAGAGAAGTACAAAGATGTAAACATCACATAGTCCCTGCTGTCAAGGATTTAACTATCTAAGTGAGACTTGAGACAGCACAGGTTACACAACCTTTTGCAACAAGTACTACTCTAATGTAAGAAAATCTTTAGGCCTTTGTTAAGGGTGCCCTTGTTCTCGGTTGTATTTGACATCACAGGATTCCAGAACAGTCAGAGAGTTTGGTCCATTTCTTGGGTATTTCCCACCTGTAGCTCGGGCATCCCTTGATCTACTACCCCCAAGCCCCACAGTTAAGAATAGTTTAACTCTGCCCCTACTCTCAAACCTCTTTAGACCTGTTTCCTTTTAATATGACTTTTAGGTTTTTAAAGAGAGGTAGTTGTCCCTAATCAGTCTTTCCTGGGAGAATCACAATATTTTTGAGTTGGAAGGGGCCTTAGAGGTTGCTTAGCCCAAACCCTTCCTTTTACAGATGAGGAAACTGAGTCCCAGAAAATAAAAAGTACTTGTTCCAAATCATATGGATAGTAAATGGGAGTGTTGAAATTTTAGTCAAGGGACTCCAATTTCAACTCCATTGCACAGAATTTGTCCTGTCATAGGTATGGAAGTTCTGACTCTTGATTTCAGGGTTGGTCTGGGGCACTGTGAATATTTCTGGGATTCAGAACTGACTGATATTTGAAAGAAGTATAACAGAAATTTAATAGCCAGCATTCATATGAGATGGCTAGTATATAATAGGTAGAATTTATATTATATTTATAGAATCCTTGAGGTTTGCAAAATGTTTTACATTGGTTTTCTCTTTTCTTACAAGGGTTCTTTGAGGAAGATACCATAATCATTCCCATTTTACAGGAGAAGAAATTGATGTTGAGAGACATTAGGTGACTTGTCCAGTGTCTTTTAGCTAGTAAATGTCTGAGGGCACATCTGAACTCAACTCTTTTTGACTCCAAATTTAGTACTCTATCCATTGTACCAACTAGATACCCTAGACTTGGCAAATTCCTCCAAATTCTAGTAGGAGCTTTGGACAAATTACCCAGATACTTCTTGGAAAGGATCACCAGATTGTTAAATTTAAAGCTGGAAAGTATTTTAAGAAATCATTTAGTTAGGAACAAAGATGCAGAGAAAGGATAAGCCACTTCCCAAGGTCACCAAAGTAGTGAATCACAAGGTTAATATTCAAGCTCAAGTGTTCCAACTCCAGTCAAGGGTTCTACTAGCCCCTCATGTGTGTGCTTGCATGTGTGAGTCCCTGAAAGTTCATGTTTTGCATATTCATCATAGATTTAGAGCTAGAGAACATCTAGTCCAACCCATTCATTTTACCAATAAGAAAACAGAGATGCAATGGGAATAAATGTCCAAGTTTTTGCAGGTGCCTTTAAATCTCTGCCACGATTTAAATCCAAACTGAGAATCTTCAGATTCTGAACCTAACTCTCTTTACTCAGAACTATGGTGTTTTGTGTCTGTGTGTATATGTCCTGTAAATATATGTTGATACATGTGTAACATGAATGTCTGTCATGGCATTTGTGTGCTAAAAGAATGAATGTTTGTACATTAGCATGTTCTGGTATCAATGCTTTTCTAAATGTATAATAATGTTGGTTATGGGTGCATTTCCTTGGTGGGGAGGGGAAGACAGACTTATCTGCAATTTAGTGAGTAAAAGAAACTCCGGATATGAAAATTCCTTCCACCACTGTAGTTGAACATTCCATGTTAGGGACGGCTAGGTTGCTCAGTGGATAGAGCACCAGCCCTGGAGTCGGGAGTACCTGAGTTCAAATCTGGTCTCAGACACTTAATAATTACCTAGCTGTGTGGCCTTGGGCAAGCCACTTAACCCCACTGCCTTGCAAAAAACCTAAAAATAACCCCATCCTATGTTTAATTTTATAGTCTTAGAGAAGTGAAGTGATTTACTCATATCCACATGACTAATGTGTGTCAGAGGCAGGATTTCAACCCAGGTCTCTTGAGTGAGGCTGATGACTTTATAGTGACTATGCCAAGCTATCTCTCATGTGTGTGCACACGATTCCCAGAGCCAGGAATTCAAAAACCACCAAAAGGTCTAATTCAGACACTAGTTGTTTATCCCAGGCCATCCAAGTTTCTTGAATTTGTAGATTCAGGCTAGGATCTTCTGGGAAATAGATTCCTTTTCATTCTCTCTTCCAGATCCTGGTCCCAAATGGGAAGCACAAAAATCCTAACCCAAAATACTATAGCAACCTACTTTCCAGAGCTTTTGAAAAATACTGGTCCATTGAATCTGAGTTCCTGTGAACTTCTGCTGTGACATAGCAATTGGGCACAAAACCAGGGCATGGTCCCTTATTTAAAAAAAAAAAATCATATTAAAAAGCAGTACTCCCTTCCCCCCAACCAGTGCTTGGGGCCCTCCCTCGCTTTTTTTTCCTTTCCTGCTCCTAAGTACTCTGAGCCCCATGTCACTCACTCATACAACACCTGAGAAACAGAAGAGAAAGAAGCCTGAGAACAAAAAGGAAAAGTATTACCATGTTGTTTATGGCACTGGAAGCAGGTAGGGGAGCGATTGGCTAAGGAGAGAGAGTCCAAGAGCCAGCTAGCTTCCTTTCCATCAATTCTGCTGGGGCGTCAGTGCACATTCCTGTGTCCATTCTTTTTCTCTGGAGGGGGTGCCTCCTTGCATTCCTGTCCAATCCCTCTGAGCAGCTGGTGGCTGGTGGGCAGGTCTTCCCCAAATCCAGGTGCAGGAGGTACCCACATTGGCAGTCCCTTGAGGACCTCACCTCTGTCCCCTCCCTCCCCATCCGTCAGTTCCACGTCCTTTGCAAGGCAGCCAGAGTTGAAGAAGAAACCTGTGAGCTAAGGGCTAGTTTTCTTGCCTCCTTCATTTCTGAGAAACAGGGCAAAAGATGAGAGGGAAGAAGGGAGAGACAGAAAGGAGAAGAAGAGGAGCAGTAAGAAAAGTAGATAAAGAGGCCAATTGAAAAGAGAAATAGAAAAGGAGCAAGGGTGGAGAGGAAAGAGGACCGGACAAAATCAGGAGAGAAGGAGAGAGAGACCAAGATGCAGGGAGACAGAGTATCGAGGTGTAAGCTCGCAGGCAGAGAGAGAAAAAAGTTGGCTCGTCACGGAGGGACTGAGGGGAGTGGAAAAGCAGAAGGGAGGAGGGTGTCTGGGAACCAAGTCTTAAAACAGTCTCGCTTCAGCCTGAGCCTCTTTCATTGCAAACCCCCCTTCCTGTCCCAAGTCTATCCAGGTCCAGGAACAGCAGCCCTTGCAGCAGCCTAGGGAGATCCCTCCCTTCCCAGTCCCCCTCCCGGCCCCCTTAACCGCCCCCCGCCGGCCTCCTCTCCCAAGGACCCAGGCTGGGGGAGGGGGCAGCCGAGCCCAGGCGTTCCCCCTCCCCTAGTGTGCGTCTGCGAGTCCTCGGCCCGCCTGCCGCCGGCCGGCCGCGCTTGCCAAGAGGAACACAAGACACCCACACAGTTTTGTTTTGCTAACCATTCTTTTTCCAAGAGCAGTTTCTTTCCTTCGTACCTCACGGATCCAGCCCCTGGATGACTCTCTCTCCTTTACCAGCCCTCAAAAGGCCTCGAGCTAGTTGGCCAGAAACGCTCCCTTTCAGAAACTTTTAATTTTTTTTTTTTTTTTTTTTTTACAGAACAACTCAAGGGTTATGGAATCCCCATCCCAAAGTCCGGGAAGCTCAGCTGGGGGCGGGGGGAGGGCAGAAGATTCTCAGCACTAAATTGGATGAAGGGGAAAAGGTCGGGTGTCTGATCTTTCCTAGGGCTTCCCGACTCCATGCTCTCCTCTTCCGATGTCCATCACACTCAACCCCGATTTTCCTCATGTACAGATCTGGACATCTCAGTTCTGCTCATCTCACTTTTCCTCTGCCCAGAAATCTTGCTCTCATTTGCCTCCATAGGAAAGTTCGAACTCTTCAGGCCGAGAATTCAATTTTTGAATTAGTTGTTTTTCCCAGGCCATCCAAGTTTCTTGTATCTGTACATTCAGACTAGAATCTTCTGGGAAATAGATTCCCTTTCATTCTCTCTTCCAGATCCTGGTCCCAAATGGGAAGCACAAAAAATCCTAACCCAAAATACTAATAGTATCATTCTTTTAGCACACAAATACCTGGCAGTACCCTTGCTTTTCAACCAAATCTCATGTTATTTTCCTCTTTAACTGTTTGCTCTGACTTAACTGGACAAAATCCCAGAGCTTCAAACATCCTGTAGTTTCCTGTCTCTATCTCTTTGTTCAAGATATTCCCTAAGCTCCCCTCTTTCATCCATTGAGTTCCCACCTATTCTTGAAAGTCTATCTCAGATAATTACTTCCATCTTGACGCCTTCTCAGATTCCCTATTAATAATAACTTTACTGTACCTCTCTAGTGAATTTATCCTGTGATACTTATCTGTGAATCTCTACACTGTAAGCTCTTTGAGGACAGGTAAATGGGTCTTATCCAAACTTCCTGTGCCTCCCAGTGCCTAATACTGTGCATGCTATTTCTGTGTCTCTAGACTGGAAACTTGAAGAAAGGTGATTGATCTATCAAAGTTTTGTTTGTCTTCTTGGAGTCTAATAGAAGACCTTACACAATAGACATTTTAAAATGACTGATGAATCTTTAACAAATCCATCAAAGAACTTCTACTACCCAACCTATCTTGCCCATTCCATCTTTTATTACTCCTCCTTCAGTCAAACTGATGGATGATTCACCACTCATCTTCCTGGCTTCCTTAAAGTTCCACCCAAAATTCCAACTTCCACAAGAAGCCGTCACTAACCCCTTCTAATTACTGTGCTGTGCTTTTAAAAATCATTTCCTATTTATACTGTATATAGTTTGTTTTGTTTATCTTTGCTTGTATGTCATCTCCTCCATCAGATTATAAGCACCTTGAAGGTAGGGACTGTTTTTTGGTCTCTTTTTGTGTCTCCAGTGCTTAGCACAGGGTCTAACACATGGTAGGGTCTTAGTAAATGTTTATTAAATTGGATTGAATTAAGTTCCCTGAATATATCTTATTTTCCTTTGTTCTTTTTCCTCTGCCTAGAATATACATTCTCAACCCTTCTTCTATAAAAATCTATCCATTCTTCAAGATAAAGGTAACATGAAGTAGTGGAGAGAGCACAGAATTTGACCTACATTCAAATTCTGCCTCAGATATAAGCTGTGTGATCCCATGCAAGTTCCTTAGCCTCAGTTTCTCATCTATAAAATGAGGTTAGATTCAATGCCCTCAAAGGTGCTTTCCAATAATAATCTATGATCCTATAAAATGTCACCTTCTCCTTGAAGCTTTTTCCTGATCCCATCAACCAAATGCAATGTCTTTCTGTTTTTAATGATCATGGTACTTTACTTATCCTTATACATTTTTGTCCTTTGTTTTGTATTCTTATGTGTGTGGCATACATAATGCAGAAAAAGTAAAGTTGAGAATAGTGATAGATCTGTATTAAGTTTTGGATTTGTTGAGTGTGAAATGCCAATGGGACATTCATGTAAGGATATCCAACTTCTTTTGGAGCTTCCTCCCATGATCATTACCTCTTCTCTCATCTCCAGTCTTTTTTTACTTACTGTCTCTTTCCTATCTTGACAAACATGCTCAAGTCTACAGACCTTTTCCTTAAAAGCCTTCATTTGATCTTGCTATCCCTGCCAAGTGGTCGTTTTTATCTCTCTTTGCTCATCATAGAGTCCCTGGATTATAGATCCTGAACTGGAAGGAATCTTAGAGGTCACTTAGTTCAATCCTGTCTTTTTTTTGTAGCTGAAGCAACTGGTTCTCAAAGAGGTTATAACTTGTCCATGCTCACAAGGTAGTAAAGAGTAAAGTCAGAATTCAAACTCAGGTCTCATTACCCCAAATTCACTGCTATTTCCACTGTACCACATAGCTTTCAAAAAACTTTTTTCACTCCAGTCCAGATGGGACATAAGCCCCCAAATCACAGCAGACACACTTCTAGGTAGACACTCTAAACTTTATGCAATCTTTATCTTTTCTGGCCTCTCTTTACAGTTGTGGATAAGATCACTAACCTTGGCATGCTTTCCAGGGATGTGCATATAAATGCTAAGGTTAACTCATATATTACCAGAGCTAGCTCGGTGTTTGGAAGGAAAATGTGGGAGAGAAGTATTAGACTATCTACCAAACTGAAGGTCTATAGAACCAATATATTGACTTCATTGCTATATGCCTGTGAAACCTGGATATACCAGTGCCATGCCAGGAAATATAAGGTACTGGACACTGAATTTCCGTTCTCAAGTTAAATGACCAAACATTCAAATTTACTGCAGAGAGCACAACTCTGACAGACTGGTCATGTTTTTCAAATGTCTTAAGTATATTTACCTAAAAGACATTTTTTTATGAGAACTAAAGCATGGTAGGTGCTTCCATGGTGAGCAGAAGAAGGAAAACAAGAACAGTCTCAAGATCTCTCTGAAAAGCTTTGGAATAAATTGTGAGACATGGGAGACACTGACACAGGCCATTTTACATAGCATGGTCACATCAAAGAGGGTCTGACTCTATGAGTAAAGCAGAACTGAAGTAGCTCAAAAGAAAAATGAGAAGTGAAAATTTAGAAACAACTCCACTTGAAATGTTCCTATGGACTATTTGCCCAGCCCATGGTACAGTTCTGAATTCATATTGATCAGATCAATCATAGTTGGACACACTATACCTTAACCCCAATATAATGTTGTCATTTTAGTCCTCTTCTAGAATGAAGGACACCAATCAACCAATAGCTTTTGATACTACATCTCCCTCCTGGATACTTTCTCAGTCATTAGTTACCAGGATACCAATATTTTCTTTTCCCAGGTCATCTGACTGTTGTTTCTCAGTTCTGATGAATCATCATCCATCTCTTGCTCTCCTAACCCAAGGGCTTTGTAGGGAGCCCTCTTCTCTTGTCCTCTCTCTGTCTTTTTTTTATCTTTTTCTTCTTTCTTCCCTCTTTATTTCTTCTCTTTATCTCTCTCCTTTCTTTTTTTTTTCTCTCTCTCTGATCTCATCAGTCCTCATTGGTTCAATTATTATCTTTTTTTTTTTAGGTTTTTGCAAGGCAAAGGGGGTTAAGTGGCTTGCCCAAGGCCACACAGCTAGGTAATTATTTAGTGTCTGAGACCGGATTTGAACCCAAGTACTCCTGACTCCAAGGCCAGTGCTTTATCCACTATACCACCTAGCTGCCCCAATTATTATCTTTATACATATGAATCCCATTTCTACATGCTTAGAGTTAATTGCTTAACTTGTTCCTTAATTGCTATCATATATCATCAACTACCTCTTAATAACTTCCTCTGGATGTTCTGTGGGCATCTCAAACTAATCCTATCTAAAATAGAACTCATTTCCTTCCTCCTGCTCCTCTAAACTTCTCTACTATTGCTTGGGGCACCCCCATTTTTCTAGTGACCCAAGTTCAGAACTTTATAGATACAGTATCATAAAATCAGGATCACAGAAAAAAAATTGGAAGGGACCTCAGTGGCTATCTAGTTCAACTCATATACCAAAAAGATCCCTACTATAACATACCAGTTAAGAAATTGTCCAGGGGGGTGGCTAGGTGGTGCAGTGGATAGAGCATAGGCCCTGTAGTCAGGAGTACCTGAGTTCAAATCCGGCCTCAGACACTTAATAATTACCTAGCTGTGTGGCCTTGGGCAAGCCACTTAATCCCACTGCCTTGCAAAAACCTAAAGAAAAAAAAAAAAGAAATTGTCCAGAAGACCTTTAGGTCTTCAATGAGCTGCCTTTCTAGGGACATATTATCCTCTTGGACAGTTCTAATTATTAAGAAGTTTTTCATTGCACCTTCTACCCATTACTCTTGGTTCTCCCTTCTGCTCTCTGGGACCAATTGGAGTAAATCTAGTTCCATGTGTTAGCCCTTCTACTATTTGGAAACAATTATCTTGTTCCCTTTAGGTCTTCTCCTCAGATCAATTAAATCAACTATAAGGTATAATAACCAAAGAAGATGCCAATGATGATGATGACAACAACAAATAGCATTTATTTAGCAACTTTAGGATGTGTAAAATGATTTACATATATTAATTCATTTGAACCTCACAACAATTCTATGAGCCCATGGGGAAGATAGCAGGAATGAACATTATGTCTTCTTGTCAGTCAACCTGGTAGACTCTACTTTGGCTGGAGACATGCTCAGATTGATTGGAGAGGACTTTAAGGAGAACAGTGAGGGAAAATGAGTTTGGGGATAACAAGGGCTTCCTAAGGTGAAGTCATAGTCTTGGGAGGTGGAGATGAAGTCATAGTCTTGGGAGGTGGAGAGAGGATAAGAAGATGCTGGGGTGGAGGGAGGAAGACAGTAGATTGAGTGGGATACTTTCTGTCTCCTAAATGTGTCTCAGAGAAGCTGGGGCTCTCACCAAGGTTGTTAATGACTATCAGGCTCAAGCAGACCCTGCTGCTAAGAGTAACTATCACTAAGAACAAATTTATTGGGTGAAGCCCTAGCAGATAAACCTAGAGTTACAGTAGTGACACCCAAACCAAACCTTCATGGAAGAAAGGCAATCTCAGAGGAAAATGTGGAAAATGAAGAAGATGAGACTTGAGTTGAGTCTTGAAGGAACCCAGTCAACTGAGAGGAGGAGGTGAGGGGTCAAAGAATTTCAGGGGAACAATTTATACAAAGACATAGGGACAGTTGATGGAGGGTAGTTTTGAGGAACTGCTTTTAGACTAGTGTAGCTGAGTGTCAGGATACCAGGAAGATTGGAAAGGTAGGGAAGGGACAAGTTATGAAGAGTTTTAAAAACCAAAGCATTTTATATTTTATCTTGGAGGTAAGACAGAGACATTGAAGCTCACTGATTGGGATTGCTTAGGGGGAAGTTGACATCCAAGGCTTTAGAAAAATCACCTTGACAGCTGAGTGGAGGATGAATTGGAGTAGGGAGAAATTTGAAAAAGGAAGCCTAAAGAGAAGGTTGTTGCAAGTAAGAGTAGATGAAGGCCTACACTAGAGTAAACTGGGGTGATGGTTGTGTAGCTGGAGAAAAGGGGATCTATGTTGTGAAGGTAAAAATGACAAGATTTGGTAACAGTTTGAATATATGAGGTGAATAAGAGTGATAAGTTGAGGATGACTCCAAAGTTGTGGGTCAGGATGACTGGCAGAATGGTTGTGCCCACAACAGTAACAGAGGAGTTCAGAAGAGAGAAAGATTTGGGGAAAAATAATGAATTGTTTAGGACATAATGAGCTTGAGGGAACTATTGAATATCTAGTTTGAGAAGTCTAAAATATGGTAATGTATTTCTGTAGCTCAGGAGAGAGCTATATATGAATATGTAGATATGGGAATCATCTGTGTAATTATTAAATTATTAATTAAATTAATCATCTGTGTAATAATTCAAACAGTGAGAGCTGATGAGATTTGCAAGAGTACAGAGGAAAAAAAGGAGGGTCAGACAAAGCTTTGAGAGATATGTGTGGTTAGCACACATGATATAGATGAAGAACCAGCATGAGAGCATGGGAAAAAGCAGAGAGATTGGAGAAGAATGAGGAAAGGACAGTCACCAAGCCTAGAGAAGAATCCAGAAGGAGGTGGACAATAGTTTCAAAAGCACCAAAGAGATTGAGAAGAATGAGGATTGGGAACAGGCCTTACATTTGGCAACTAAGAAATCATTGGCAATTGGAGAGGGTCCATTGAATGATGAGGCTGGAATTCAGATGGGAAAATCTGGAATCAAGTTAGAGGAGAGGAAGTGAAAACACCTTATACAGATGGATCTTTTAAGCAGATTATATATGAAGGGGAGGAGAGATACAGGACAATATCCAGAGAAGCTGATAGGATCAAGTGAAGGGATTTTTGTTTGTTTTTTAAGGATGGAGGAAATATGGATATATGGATATATTTTTAAGCAGCCCTGAAAGAGCTAGGAGAGAGATAGAGACTAAAGATAAAAGACAGTGAGATGATCAGGGTCAGGGAATAGGATCAAAGGTGCACATGCAGACACTAGCCTTGACAAGAAGAAGGGATGCCTAATTATTTAAGATGGAAGTGAAGGAAGAGATAGTTGGGGGAGGGGGGAATATCTGGATGAAGTAAAATGAAGAGGGGAGAATTGATAACTTTTGTTGAATGACTTTAACTTTGTGGTAGAAGTCAAGTCCATAGTAATGTTGTAGATAAAATCCAGAGTTTCTAGGTTAAGAAAAAAATACTGAGTGTAGGCATAAAGAAGAAAACTGAAGGAATGAGTCAGATCACAAAAAAGCAACTATCCCCCCCCCCCCAAAACTTGGAAGCTTCTATTAAACATGAGAGAGCTTAGCCTAAAGCATTCCAAAAGGCAAACAATAAGTCTTAAAATTAAGAATAATTTAACTTGCAAAGCTGAATATATACTATAGAAGAAAATGGATTTGTAAAGGAACTGAGGATTTTTGAGCACTCCTGATGAAAAGACTAGAGCCAAGTAGAAGTCTTGAAATATAAACATAAGATTCCAGAGGAATCTAGGGGTCTTGAAGAGGGAAGATACTAAGGAAGTGAGAAATATCAGAAGTAATACATACTTTATTGTACATACATTTTTCAGACATGGTCACTGGATGAATTGTTTTTGTTTGTGCATATCTGTTACAAAAGATATTTTTTATTTTTTAATTGGGTGGTAGACAGTAATTTTGGAAATAAAGGCAGATAGAAAGATTGGCACAAAAAAAGGTCCAGTGAAATGCACAGAAGATATTAAAAGGCAGCTCAGAAAGAGCACAGATAAACAGGACAATTTTGAAAGTAACATGGTGAACTTATATGTTTAAAAAGTAAGTTATGAAATAGAGATTCACTATCTCATATACAATGCTTTTTATGTTATATTTTTTATATGGGAAATGTTCAGATTTTTCTTGAACACAGAATTAAATAATTAAAAAAAAAGACTTGCAAAGAACTTTCCTCACAATGACCCTGTCAGGTTGGAAGGGAAAATCTTTTTATTCTCACTTTACACTTGAAGAAATTTAGACTAAGCAAAGGTGCCATTGTTACCCAACTAAGTAGTAGAGTCAGGATTCATTATATCATAAATTTAGGGCAAAAAAGGACTTCAGAGAAAACCAGCTGATCAATTTTTAATTTTTCTAAATGAGGAGGCTGAGGAGTGTTAAGAATTTGCCCTTCTCAGAGGAGCAGGAGATGGATGTAAATGTCAGAGACAAAATTTGAACCCAGGTCCCCCGACTCCAGAGCCAAAAAGATTTCAATCTTTCCATTCCAATCAATCCTGCCTACTGAAGTTTCCTGATACTTGGTCCAGGGAACCATCTTTATTTTATTAATATGATTCTTAATTTTAACACTTGCTACTGAACCTTTCAGCTTAAAGTTGTGAGGAAGTTACCATGAGTGGGATTGGTTTGGTTGTGGACTAGAGAGGAGTGGGTGGGTAGTGGTGTGGGGGGGAAAGGATTGCTATGGAACCAATTCTATGATTTCACTGGTGAAAGAAATCTTGGATGAGGAAACTCCCAGTATCCTTGTATTTCCTCTGTAAATTATGATCTTAGAGAGTTGCCTGGGACACTGAGAAGTTGAGACATTTGATTAGGGTCAGTCACCCAACCAGTGCACATTTAAAGATAGCATAGGGACCTAGGTCTTTCTGACTCCAAAGTCAGCTCTCTCAACACACAGGTGAGTTCTATTCCCTATCAGAAGGGGATGAGATAACAATATTATAAACTCTGATTTGGCATCTTATCCTAGAAACTTAATACAGTCAATATCTATTGAATGAATGAATGCACTAGAGCACTAGAAAAACCCTTCGGAGGGGTGTTCTCTCAGACTGCAAAGGGATAGTTTTCAAGAGACATCATCATAGAATTTTAGGTTTAGAACTGCAAAGGACGTTCTAACCCCTCATTAAACAAGCCAGGAAACTGAGGCTTAAGTTACTTGTTCAAGATCTCACAAGTAATTCTTTCACTCTTTGGAAAGAGGTGAGAAAATCCATTGTCATGTATTGTGGAATGGATAATCCTTGGAGGTTTTTCTTTTTTTTTTCCTTAGCATCTCTTGGGCTAGGGCCACAATAGGAGAATAATCAATGCTTTCCACTTGAATGGAATCGAATCTCAATCCCAGAAGGGCATCTCTTGCTGTGGAAGCAGTCTGCCTATAGAAATCAGCACTGGTGAATTCTCAGAAGGGAAGGCTATGTCCTTCATGTTAACCAGGTTGCCAAAACAGCCAAGCCATTATCCCTCCTCTGAATGTGTCCTTCTCTAGTCAGGCTAGCGGGCCTCCTTCCCAGTCCAGCCACAGGGTGCTCACTACTCCACCCAGCACTGGTTTGTTTATGGAGTATTGAGTCCATCCGCTGACTAATCCCAGGGCTTTGTGCTTGTTATTCCAACTACCTCCCCCTCAGCCAGCTGCTCCTGCCCCCTGGGAATGTGAACCAGACAGACAAAGCAATCAGTCTTCCTTCTGACCACCTGGGGGAGCTGCCCCAACTCCAATGGCTGGAGTCTGGCCTCAGGAGCCATTGGGATGGAGCCAGGATTGTTTTGTTGTACTCCAGGAGAGGTGATGCATGGGAAATCTCAGCAAACATTGAAAAAATACCTTCTAAATGCAAGATGCTGAGTTTGAGGCTAGAATACAAAGATGACTATCCATGATATCTCTTATTCTCAAGGAGTTTATGATCTAAGGGTGCTGCAAAAGAAAATTTCAAATAACACTGGTATAAGAGAGAAACTCAAAAGGAGAAGCCCAGACAAAGCAGGATAAAAACATCTGGGGAAGGAGAAATCATTTCCAGCTGTGGTCTAGGGCGGGGCAGGAAAAGCTTTGTAGGGGAGGTAGCATCTGAAGAAAGGGAAGGACTACAAAAGACATGGGTGGGGGTGTGGGGAGCCTGTTTTTAGCCTTGGGAATGGTGTAAATAATGGCACTGAGGAAGGAAAGGATGGTCAAAAATGCGGAGTAGAGAGAGGTTCAATTTAGCTGAAATGTGCATTATGTAGAAGGTAGTAGAAGGAGTCATAGGAGGATGGCCTTACCTTGGAGTCACAGGATCTTGGTTCTATCCCAGCTCTGTCATTGAGGGACTGAGGGTAAATTACTTGATCTTTCTGAGCTTCAGTTTCCTTATTTATTGAGAGAGAGAGAGAGAGAGACAGACAGACAGACAGAGAGACAGAGAGACAGAGACAGAATTAGAGATGCAGAGAAACAGTCGGATGTGATGACTTCTGATGTCTCTCTTACAGTTTCAGGTCTATGATCCCATTTAACTTAGTTCAGGAGAAAGGTAGTAAGGGCCAGAACAAGAATCCTGGAAGAGGAGGGGTCAGCTAAAAGAGGATATAAATATATTCAGCAGCTCTCTAAGAGTCTTGCATAAAGCAGGCTCTTAATAAATGTTTGTTGATTTGGACAGCTCTTCTTATAGCATTCCCAGACCTCTTCCATTATTTGTTCTTCCAGGAAACATTCATTGCCTAAATCCCTTGTCTCTAGACTCTGACCAGCTGCCTCAGTTCCATCAGTTTCTTTCTCTGTGGTCCTCCACAATCAGTTGTAGCAGAACCTGCCAGCCTTATCTGGTTTTACCTCCTGACATGTGGTGCTCCCAGTCAAACTGAATTGTCTCCTATTCCCAGAAAACACAAAACAAAAAACCCTTTATTTCCTAGCTTCAATGACTTTGTTCACAGTGTTCCTGAGGTCTGGAAGCACACCACTCCAACTTTGCCTGTTAAAATGTTTTGGGAATTGAAAGGAATTCTTATGCAGCCTTTAAAGATTAATTCAAATTCTGAGGTTTCCATGAAGGTTAGCCTTCCAGAATGACAGCAATAATCTTTCTCCTTGAGACTCAAACAATATTTTGTTCTGCACTTAAAATATCATAGATTTAGGGTTACAAGGGGTTTAAGAGGTCATCAAGTCCAACTCTATCAGTTTTACAGATGAGGAAACTGATGAGGAAACTGAGGCATTGACTTCCCCAACAGCACACAGCAGTTAAATGTCTGAGGTGGGATTTGAACCAGATCTTCCTGATGTCACTATGGCATCTAGCCTTATTTTACAAAATTCTCCTTCATATATTCCACTTTCTAGCCCCCCCAAATCCAAACTGAACTATTAGATGATCCCCAAACTCGAAATATATATATATATATATATATATATATATATATATATATATATATATACCTTTCAAATGTGCTTACACAAGCTATCTTCCTCATCTTCTTTCCTCATCTCTATCTCTCAGAATCCTTATTCCCTTTCAAAGGTCAATTCAGATGTTCCCTTCTCCATGAAGCTTTCCTTCATCTTCATGGTTGTTATCATTCTCTCCTTTCTCAAATTATCTTACATGTGCAAGGTATATGCCTGATATTGAATGTAAACTTCGAAGGCAAGGGCTTCCTTGTGTTTAGCATAATGGCTGACAAAATATTATCAACAGTATCTCAGATTTCTATAATACTTTATATTCATTATCTTATTTGAGCCTTAAGTAACTCTGTAAAAATAGGTAGGGTGACAAGCATCCTTCTATCCAGTGACACTGGCCTCCAGGAATGTTCAAGACAATACACTCCCTCTCTGGGCATTTTCTCTGGCTGTCACCTATCCTTGAAATGTTCTCCCTCTTCTGCTCTGACTATTGACCTCCATGGTTGCCTTTTAAGTCCAGAATGAAAGTCCACCTCCTACAGAAAGTTTTCTCCAACACCTGTTAATTCCAGTACTTTTCTTGTTTTTTAAATTTATTTTTATTAAAGATATTATTTGAGTTTTACAATTTTCCCCCAATCTTGCTTCCCTCCCCCCAGATAAAGCACTCTGTCAGTCTTTACTTTGTTTCCATGTTGTACCTTGATCCAAATTGGGTGTGATGAGAGAGAAATCATATCCTTAAAGAGAAGAGAAGTCTAAGAGGTAACGAGATCAGACAATAAGATATCTGTTATTTTTTTTCTAAATTAAAGGGAATAGTCCTTGCACTTTGTTCAAACTCCACAGCTCCTTATCTGGATACAGATGGTATTCTCCCTTGCAGACAGTCCCAAATTATTCCCGATTGTTGCACTGATGGAATGAGCAAGTCCTTCAAGGTTGAACATCACTCCCATGTTGCTGTCAGGGTGTACAGTGTTTTTCTGGTTCTGCTCATCTCACTCAGCATCAGTTCATGCAAATCCCTCCAGGTTTCCCTGAAATCCTGTCCCTCCTGGTTTCTAATAGAACAATAGTGTTCCATGACATACATACATATACCACAGTTTGCTAAGCCATTCCCCAGTTGAAGGACATTTACTGGATTTCCAATTCTTTGCCACCACAAACAGGGCTGCTATAAATATTTTTGTACAAGTAATGTTTTTACCCTTTTTCCTCATCTCTTCAGGGTATAGACCCAGTAGTGGTATTGCTGGGTCAAAGGGTATGCACATTTTTGTTGCCCTTTGGGCATAATTCCAAATAGCTCTCCAGAAGGGTTGGGTGAGTTCACAGCTCCACCAACAGTGTAATAGTGTCCCAGATTTCCCACATCCCTTCCAACAATGATCATTATCCTTCCTGGTCATACTGGCCAATCTGAGAGGTATGAGGTGGTACCTCAGAGAAGCTTTAATTTGCATTTCTCTAATAATCAATGATTTAGAGCATTTTTTCATATGGCTATGGATTGCTTTGATCTCCTCATCTGTAAATTGCCTTTGCATATCCTTTGACCATTTGTCAATTGGGGAATGGCTTTTTGTTTTAAAAATATGACTCAGTTCTCTGTATATTTTAGAAGTGAGTCCTTTGTCAGAATCATTAGTTGTAAATATTGTTTCCCAATTTACTACATTTCTTTTGATCTTGGTTACATTGGTTTTATCTGTGCAAAAGCTTTTTAATTTAATGTAATCGAAATCATCTAATTGGTTTTTTGTGATGTTCTCCAACTCTTCCTTAGTCATAAACTGTTCCCCTTTCCATAGATCTGACAGGGAGACTAGTCCTTGATCTTCTAATTTGCTTATAGTATTGTTTTTTATATCTATGTCCTGTAACCATTTGGATCTTATCTTGGTAAAGGGTGTGAGGTGTTGGTCTAATCTAAGTTTCTTCCATACTAACTTCCAATTATCCCAGCAATTTTTATCAAAGACAGAGTTTTTATCCCAATGGCCGGACTCTTTGGGTTTATCAAACGCAGATTACTATACTCCTCTCCTGCTTTTACACCTAGTCTATTACACTGGTCCACCACTCTATTCCTTAGCCAGTACCAAACAGTTTTGATGACTGATGCTTTATAATATAATTTTAGATTGGGTAGGGCTGAGCCACCTTCTTTTGCACTTTTTTTCATTAAGCTCCTGGCAATTCTTGACTTTGTATTTCTCCATATAAATTTACTTACATTTTTTTAACTCGTTAAAGTAATTTTTTGGAATTTTGATTGGTAGGGCACTAAAAAGACAGTTTAGTTTTGGTAGAATTGTCATTTTTATTAAAAAATATGGAACACTTCACGAATTTGCGTGTCATCCTTGTGCAGGGGCCATGCTAATCTTCTCTGTATTGTTCCAATTTTAGTATATGTGCTGCCGAAGTGAGCACCAGTACTTTTCTTTTAAAAATTATTTTTCTATTTATCTTGTACATCACTTTCTTGATATATATTTATTTGCATATTGTCTCCCTCATTAGACTGTAAGTTCCTTGAGGGCAGGGACTGTCTTTTGCCTGTTTTGTGTCACTAGTGCTTAACACAGTGCTTGGTAATGATCGTCTTTCTTTCTGGAAAAGGACCATAATTCACACCACTCTGTTAGAATTAAGTTATAGTGTATCTAACTGATCAGACCATTATGAGTTCTGAATGCTCTACCACAGGTCAGACACAAATAGTGCCCTCTGGGAGGACACCAACTGACTCCAAAGTCAGCTCTCTAACTTTGTACATCTCATGTCTCTTTTGAGCTACTTCAATTCTGCTCTACTCATAGAGCACAGTACCTTTGATGTGGGTACACCATACTGGGCACAGTGATTGGCATCTAGCAGTTGCTTAATAAATGTTTATTGAATAGAAAATAATTGACATTCTATCTTCTAAACCCTCTCATTCCTGCGACATTTTTACAATATTCTAATCTTTCCTTCTGCTCTATCCTCTTTCCCTCAAACATTCGTCTAGCTCCACAGTCCCTAATTCCTTCTCTAGCCCTGTCTTATCTCAATCAATCCATGGCAGATAGCCACTATTCAGGGTTCAAAGTGTGAGTTACATTCTTTCCCTTAAGGGTGTGCAGAGGGGTCAAGACTTTTGCATTTTTCGGGAGCTAAATAGGCTTTCAGAATCTGTGTCATTATTGTGTCTTTGGAGATGTCTTTATGGATATGGGCAGAAGGCAGTGAGTAAAAGGGGGTCAAAGGGACATGAGACACAGCATCCTCTATAGTGAGGCCAGGCGGGCCATCCAGTTAACCCAGCTGGAGCACATCTTCGAGTAGGACAAAATAGATTCATTGTGGTTATTTCAATCCTGAAACTAAGCATTGAGTCATTGATTATCAGAGTTGGAAGGGCCCTTGGAGATGATCTAGGCCAACTGCTTCATTTTACAGTAGAGGAAGCTGGGGCCCAGTAAGGGAAGATTATCTGTCCAAGGTCATATATCTAGTTATTGGCAGAAGGTCTCCAGACATCTAGTCTAAAACTCAAACTTTCTCTTGAGACCAGCTGAACTAAAATGGCATCTTACTGGGCAATCCCATTATTTTACAGATAAGAAAGATGAAACCAGATTAGAAAGTCTTAATGACTTGACCATGGCCATAGAGATAGTAAGTCAAGGATTCACATTCTGACTCCTAAACCTATTCTATCATAGTGAATGAAGAGAATTGAGATGTAGGCCAGGAATTTTTGATATTTACCTAGGTGATATATAGTAGATCCACAGAGCCTGGAATCAGGAAAATCTGATTTTTAAATCTCTCCTCAGATACTAGCTAACTGTGTGAACATGAGAAAGTTACCTAAATTCTGTTAGCCTCAGTTTTCTCAGTTATAAAAAGGAGTTTATTTTAAATTTCATTTTTGTTTCTGTTTTTGCCAGGCAATGGGGTTAAGTGACTTGCCAAGATCACACAGCTAGGTAATTATTAAGTAATTATTAATCTGGATTTGAATTCAGGTCCTCCTGACTCCAGGGCCAGTGCTCTAATTACTGTACCACCTAGTTAGTAATAACAACTACTTCCCAGGGTTGTTTGTAAGCATCAAATGAAATATTTATAAAGCATTCAGCATAGTGCTTAAGACATAGTGCTTAATAAAGGCTTGCTCCTTCCCCCCCCCCCCAATATGCTTCTGGTTTTTCTGTCTTAATCTGGAGGAAGAGATAAAGATATATTGATTTTTCCCTCACACTTTTAACATACCTCTTTGTTTCCCAACTTTAATTCACTTATGATGTGTTATATTATAGTTAAGTAACTCCAGTTGCAAGGCCCTTTGGTATGGGATTCTTTCCTCATTGGTGGAGATGAATGCCTTGCTGGAGTTAGCAAGACTGCAAGAACTCCATCCTTCTTCAAACTTTTTCCCCCCTAGACATTCTTCAGGTCACCTTGGGTATTTCTAACTTCTAGTTTCAAGAGGAAAGATAGAAGAGGCTGAAGAAAAAAGACTTTGTGACAAGCTCTACTATTTTCACCCTGCTTTCATCTCCACCAGTGAGAAGATTTCCTCTTTCAGAATGTAAGATCTCTGATGGCAGGGACTCTGGTTTATTTCTTTTTCCTACTAACACCCAGTAAACCCTTAATAAATGTCTGCTGTTGATTAACAGACACTAGACTACAAGCTTCATGAAGTAAAGGTCTATGCCTTTTCTAAATTTTATGTCTTCCCCAGGGTTCTGCACTGTACTCAGACTTATTGAATGAAACAATCTGGAAAAGACACAAACAAGGCAGAGACAACTTGGGCCTCAAGGCCTGAGTTTCATAGAATAGTAGAATGTGAAAGCTAAGGCAGACTTTAGAGACCACCTAGTCCAGACTCTACATAACAAACCAGAACTGGAAAAGATATTAAAGCTAATGTCTCCCTTATGATAGATAAGAGGAAACGAATAGCCAGAGGTCCCTAAGATAAGAAGTGCTTTGGCCAAGGTCACACACCTAAAGCAGAATTATATAGGCCTGGTCCTCAAACAACTCAAAATCTAGTTGGAGACAAGACTGAGATCAGGCCTGGGTCACCATGTAAGGAAGGAAAATTTTCTTTTCATTAGCACACAATTCTTCATAATGCATCTGTCCATCCTAAGGTCTTTTAAAGTACATCTGAGCATTACACAATGAAGTGGTTGTTATATGATGGATGTGTTGTATGCTGTGTGATGTTTGAGGAGGGAGGTTGTTTCTAGTGAGGGGTATTGTAGAAAACTTTTTGGAGAGGGTAGTATTTGAAGTGAGTTTAGTAAAATGGCCAGGTATTTGAGAGGTGACTCAATTAGTTAATATTTATAATAATGATAGCTATCTTTTATATAGGGCTTGTGTCAGACTCTTTGCTAAATATTTTACAATTAATATCTCATTTTATTCTCACAACAACCCTTGGAGGTAAATGTTACTATTATCCTCATTTTACATGTGAGGAAACTGAGGCAGACACAGCTTAAATAACTTACCCAAGATTATAGAGCTAATAAGTAAGTGTCTGAGATAAGATTTGAGCTCAGGTCTTCTTGACTTCAGGCCCAGACTTCTATCTACCTAGTTGTTCCATGAACAAAGGTACAAAGTTGGAAAACAGATTGTTCTGTGTGAGAAATAACAAGGTCACTTTGACCTTTGACCTTCAAGAAGTAGAATGATACATTATAAAATTGGAAAAGTTGATGGAAGTTAGGTTTTGAAAGAATTTAAAAGTGAAACAGAGGAGTTTTTAATTAGATCCTAGAGTCAATGGATTTCATAGAGAAAGGGAGTAATATGGTCAAAACTTGCTTAAAGAAAATCACCTACAGGGTGTAGGATGGACTGGGGACAGGAAAATGAGTTAGAGGGTAAATTAGAAGACTGTTGCAATTATCTAGGGAAGAAGTGATGAAGGCCTGAACTAAGGTGATAACTATATGAATAGAGAGATATAATGAAAGTAGAAATGTCAAAATTTGGCAATTGATTGAATGTATGGGATGAAAGAATGCAAAATAGAGGATAATACTGAGGTTATGAACTGCGGAGATTGGAAGGATTGAAACCTTTGACAGGAAAAGAGAAAGTTTAGAAGAGGGAAAAATTGGGGGCAGTGGAAGATAATGAGTTCATTGTTGAGTCTGAGATATCTCCAGGACATCCAGTTTGGAATGTCCAACAGGCAAGTGGTGACATGGGACTGACTGACCTTAAAGAGAAAAAGTCTGGAATTAAATATAGAGCTCTGGGATTCTTATGCAGAGAGATGATAATTAAACCCATAGAAACTGATGGGGTTACTGAGGGTATAGAAGGAGATGAGGATTTAGGAAAGAATTTAAGGGAACACCTGCAGTTAGGGGGCATAATATAGATGATAAACCAGCAAGGTTAAATTGAAAAGGGGAAATCAGACAAGTTGGAGGAGAACCTGGAGAGAGAAGAGTCATGGAAATCCTAGGAGAGAGCATATCCAGAGAGAGAAAATGGCCAATAATATCAAATGCCCAGATTAAAAAGAATGAGGATTAAAGAAAGATCATCATATTTGACTGGTAACTCTGGACAGAACAATTTCAGTAAGAGTCAGATTTAGGATACGTCTCTTTCCTGGACCAGAACTGTTTAGAATGACGACACTGATACCCTGCAACATTAAAAGACTCAAACACAACAACCTTGTTAATCAGATACCACAAGCATCCTCATTTTACTGAATCTGGAAGAAGTTAATTGACTTGACCCCAATTAATAGTTAATTATAGTTCCAGATTTGAATCCATGTCTTCCTGAAATCAATTTCACTACTTTGGGTTTCTTCTCACATTAAGATGTTTATTTTTAAAAGATTTTTAACATCAAAGATTGGATGGGGGTAGAAACAGGTTCTGAGTTAACCCTAGTACCCAGAAAATTTGATTGTGTTACAGGGATTTATTGGTTAAATTTGAAGTATTCTTATTGATTAGTTCCTAGTGAGTGGGGTTACTTCCAGAGGAAGAGTTCTTCAGACCAAGGCATTGCAATTTCATCAAGCTGACTTGGAGGAAGCAAACTCATATAAATAGATCAGGGAAATGTCTGGTCATCTCTGGTTCTGATTGCAATAATCCATTCTCTGGGCATTCTTTTTAACTGAAATCTGACTTTCATGAGACATTAGTTGAAATCTGGACTTCTTTTTGCCTTTATTGAGATGTCTGTCATAGTGGTTAAATTGATTTCTTGCATTTAGGCCCACTTTAAACTTTTCAGAGCACTTTGATCCTCTTACTGGCTCCTGCCAACATCTCTATGAGCAACTTTAGGACTGGCATCTTTCTCCCCGTTCAATAGGGAGGGAAATTAAGGTCTAAAATGATTATTTTAAGATTTGCCTGAACTTAATCTCACAACAAATGAGAGGTAGAAAGAGGCTTGGAATCTCAGTTTCCTGACTCCCAACCTGAGACTCATCCCATAGATCCCACCACTATAATGGAAGTTGATCTGTACAATATCCTGTTAGTCCTTGCTCTTTAAGAGGGGTAGCCCTCACTCCCAGCCCTTTACCACAAGGTACTCCCTATGGAATCATTAGGTAAGAGTGGGTGGGTTACAGAAATCCAATGAAAGGAATAAGGATTGGAGTGGAGCTGGCTGCATAGCTGCTTTCTCTCTTTAATGGGGTGGAACAAGAAGCTTCCAGAACAATCTGCCCTAGTTTCCTGTGGGGAGAAGGAGATGAATGGTGGCTGATGCTAGCATTCTCTGCAGGCCTCATTAATGTGCTGAGCACAAAGAAGCTATTAGCTTTGAGCTAGGAACACAAAAATGGGTAAGAGAGGGGAAGAAGCCTACACTGGATTGGGGAGGGGGCTCTTGTTCTGCTTTCCATCAGCTCCTGTTTCTAGGGCTTTGCGCCTAGAGATGCTTTGTGCTTAGGGATGCTTTGCACCTAGAGCAAGGCTGGGAATGATTGGTTCAATTTTTTTTTTAACTAGGCAGCTCTTCTTTTCCCCAATCTCCCAGGACTTTCAAGGGCTCCATTTTTTTCCTGCAGGATCAATTCATTTCTAACCATAAGTAGCTGCTAGATGGGCGCAATTAGGCATTTGTTCTCTCCTTAGATAATAGGGGCTTAATTGTACATGCAATTAGCCCCCTTGTGGACCATCCTAGGAGCACAGGCCTTAGAGCAGGGACCAAACCTAGACTTTCCTTGGAAAGGGGAGATGTAGCTAGAGGATTATGCCCTGGTGCACGTGTTCTGAAGCTTAACTCTCTAAATGTGCTAGGATTAGTCTGAGGTAGTGCTCTGCAAAGCATCTTGGAAAAACCTCACCAACCCATATACTTATAAATAAGACTGGACCTAGAGCAGGCACAAAATACTATCAGTTTGCTTGCTTTTCAGTGAATCCACATCTGGGAAGGAGATTCCGCTGAGGGAATCAAATTTTTGGATGTTACAAAAATAGGATTGATTGCTAGCAAATGTAATCTCCAAAGATTAACATTGACCTCACCAAAATAGGATATGGATTACCAAAGAGGTTATAACAAAATTGAAGGCAATATGGGACTCAGAACCAGATGGGCACTATCTCCAATAGGAGAATGTGCCTTTTAAAAATTGCTATTTAAATTTTGAATTTTTGTTGCTCTGCTGTTCATTTCTGAATATATTCTTCCTGCCTTCCTACCCAGGGAGCTGAAAAAAAAGAAAGGAAGAAATAAAGAAAGAGAAGTGAAAAAAGCCGTTCAACAAAACTAACCAAGATATCAACTGATTCTGATGGTATATACAATGTTCCATACCTGGAATCCTTCACCTCTGCAAAGAAAGGAGGGAAGTGCATTTACTATATCTTCTTTAGAGGTCAAGGATGGTCATTATAATTGTAATAGTATATTATAAGCATACAATGTTCAATTTTGGATGTTTTGTCCTTTTGTGTGTACATTTTTTGTAGTCATTATGTACATTGACTTCCTAGTTCTACTTACTTCACTTAGTATCCACCCATTTAAATCTTCTCATGCTTCTCAGAATTCTTCACATTCATTTTTTAAAAAATTATTTTATTTTTAGTTTATGGGAGAAACAAGTCTTTCTGTAACTTAGTATAATAAAAAGGTGATTATTATGTATAACTTGCAATTCCTTTTACATATATGATAAACTTATCTGGCAAATTTATTTTTTCCTCCCTTCCCTTCCCCACCCATTCATAATTTCTTAAACATTCCATTCTACTCCAATCTCATGATTTGCTTTAGGATAATTTGTCTTAAAGCACTGTGAATCTTAGAAAAAAATGTGAATTCTGTAGAAAACAGTCATAGCATATCAGGTTTTATTCAGTCCTGGGTATCACATTTAGGAAAGACATTGATAAGCTAGACTGTATCCAAAGGAGAGAAACCTGTTTGGAGAAGACATTGAATACTTTGTAAAGTGAGAATCAGTAGAAGAACTGAAGAAGTTTATAATGGAAAGGAAAAGATTTAGGGAAGACTTTTGACAAATATTTGATGGATTGGTCTATGGAAGAGGGATTACATTTGTTATGCTTGGCCTTGGACATGTAAAGCAGGAATAATGGGTGGACCTTAAGGGAGGCAGTCTTGACCAACTCCATGTAAGGAGAGGGTTAGAGAACAAACATTTGTTAGGTGTTTACTGTGGACAAGTCACTGTGTTAAGCACTTTGCAAGTATCACCTCATTTGATCCTCACAAGCAACCTGAGAGGTAAAGAAATACTTCCTAATAACTGAAGTTGTCCCAGAAGTTTAAATGGATTGCTTCAGGAGACAGTGGGTCCCAATACCTGGAAGTATTCAAGCAGAGGCTGGAAAACCATGAGTCAAGAATGTTGTAGAAGGTATTCCTATCCAACTAGGAGCTTGAGTGGGTTCCCTGAGGTCCCTTCCAAGCTTCTGTAACTTTATGAAAAGGAGTATGTGCAGATTCAGAATAAAGAAGATAAGAGAACAACCAATCAGAAAAACCCTTTGCTCAAGAATAGTAAGAGAGAAGAAATGAAGATTAGAAGAACTCATGGGAAGAGGGCAGAAGATGAACTTGCCAGATCAGTTAAAGTGAGGAAGGGCAGATTGCAGAACATGGAGAAGGGTCAAACATTTGGTTCCTATGGGCAGAGAGAGGAGTGACTTCCAGATTAGCCTTATAATATTAGGCAGGTCATTTAACTTCCAAGTGCCTCAATTTCCTCATCTGTAAAATGAAAGAACTGGGCTAGATCCCTGTAGAGCCTTCCAGCTCTAAATCTGGTTATTGTGGCTCTCTGTTGGGAGGTTACTCTGTTTTATCACACCCATCTAAGTGGAGGGAAAAGAGAAGTGGGCATTTGATCATAGAATCAAGAAATGTTAATGTTGGAAAAGACCACAGAGATCATCTTGTTTCACTTTATAGAAGAAAAAACAGAATCTGAGAGAGGGGAAGTAACTTCCCCAGGATTACCCAGGGAGTCATTGGCAGAACTGGGACTAGAGCCCAGATCTTCTGACTTCAGCTTAGGTCTCCTTGCAGTCTATCACAGGGACATAGAAAACTGAAAAGGTTAATTCCTTTCTTCTAAAAATGTGAAAACTAAGACCCCAAAAAAAGGCACTTAAAGTCCAAAGGGTGAGTGACTTAACTGGGATTAAATTCATCCTTTAACTCCTTATCCCTTCTTTTCAGCTCTGTATCTTTGCTTCTTCATTTGTCAGGTAGAAATAATACCTGTTCTGCTTATGTCAGAGGAGTATTCTAAGAAAATGTCTGAAAACATTTTGAAAACAGTGACAAAATTAAGGATATTCCCTGAAGCAAAAATAATGAAGGATCTTTGGTTTGCACATTTAAAAAGGAGGTGAGTTGATCAATTTCTTCAAGTCATTTAAATTTTTTAATTTTGCAACAAATAACCTCTCAAAATGAATGATTGGGTGGCATTCTAGCATATGTGCTATAGAAGAGAAAAAGGAGGAAACCCACAGCCAAGATTTATGTGTCTAAAAGAGTATTAGAGAATAGTCTTAAAACTGCCTAGAAAAATGAATTTCCAAATCTGCTTCCAGAGCACTCTGCTGTGATGGAGCCAGCTCTAACTGGTTTATGAGGGTTAATTGTCAAATTTTCAGTGTGAGTGCTTATATCTCAGTAATTGGCAAACCCTACAAATTAGGGTTTGATTTAATATTTTATTGCTTTCTGGACTTAAGTAATGGAATATTAATATAGATTACAATGAAAAGTATATGATGTTTAGATAGGTTTATTTTGGAGGGATTGTTTTGTTTTTAAGAGTTGTTTTTCCTTTCCCCCAAGATGAGGCTGAAGACAAAGAAGGAAGTGGTTGTCCCCCTCAAGACAGAAGCCAAGTCCAAGGCCTTGAAGGCCACGAAGGTGATGTTGAAGGGCATCCATAGCCACAAAAAGAAGATCCGAGCCTCCCCCACCTTCCAGAGACCCAAGACACTAAGACTTCAAAGGCAGTCCAAATAACCTTGGAAAAGTGCCCCTCAGAAAAACAAACTTTATCACTATGCCATCATTAAGTTCCCCTTGACCACTGAGTCAACTATGAAAAAGATTGAGGATAATAACACCCTAGTGTTCATTGTGGATGTGAAAGCCAACAAACACCAAATCAATCAGGTAGTAAAGAAGCTGTATGACATTGATGTGGCAAAGGTCAACACATTGATCTGGCCTGATGGAGAGAAGAAGGCCTACATGCGGCTTGCTCTAGACTATAATGCTTTAGATGTTGCCAACAAGATTGGAATCATCTAAACTGTCCAGCTGCCCTGCTTCTTTACCCGCAATAAAAAAGTTTTCCAGAAAAAAAGAGTTGTATTTAAAATATTTATGAGCACACCTCTGATCTAGAGAATGATGATATGACAGGTACCCAGATTTTGTGTGGTGGTATAACAACTCCAAAAATAACTTTGGTACAGAAAAAGTCCCATCTGTGGAATGTCTTAGAGAGATGCTTTATTCTTTTGAGGGATTCTACAATGGTTATTGATGATGAGTAAGGTGTTATTTGCTATATTTCCAGAGGTTATTGTTTGAAAAGAATGGGTGTATGAAATTAAGATGTTTTCCAATTTATCCAAGGATAACCAACAAGGTGTGATGTGAAAGGACTTACTCATAATGCCAGGTTCTATAAAGCAGTGTGAGAACAGAAGAGCAATTACTTATGGAGTATTTGGGGAGAAGAGAGAGAACTCTCCTTTGTTACTTTTAGAGGTAAAAACAAAAGAAGCAATGAACACTTAACAGAATATTGACTAACTGACATAAATGTGTATCTCTCCAGAAAGTTCTGCCTTATAAAATCCCCAGCTAGAGCTAGGAGAATGTTGGGTTGTCTTCTCAGAATGAGTATCAAAGGCCTTATGGAGCTGCTTAGTTTTTTCAAACAGGATTTTATATAGGAATTCTAGGTCAGCTTCCACAGGGGAGGGAAAATAAATCCCCAGAGTTAAAAGTCCTAACAGTAGGAGATAAAGACCTTAATTATTAATATAGCTACACATAAAATGTATGTATGTATACACATTCACACACAAACATACACAATACCTTAGTAAACAATATAAATTTCTTTGCATTCTCCAGAGTGAGGGGATGGTACTCGCTCTTAAAAATTTCTAATACTCATATATGCCCTTAGACACATAAAATAAGGATGTAGAAGTCACAAACCAGATACTAGGAAATGGATTGCATCAGTTAGGATAGAAAGGACCCTAGTGTGATATACAAATTTATGGTATTATAGGGACCTGAATCTCATTTTCATCCCATGGAGGGAGCCTGTCATAAACTTATTATTGTATTGGCTCTTGATTATATCCATTTTGTATCCCATTCTAACTATCCCTGTTCCTCCCCTGTCCCACTTTAATCCAATTCATCTTTCACCTCATGACTTCCACTAAACCACCCATTTACCCCAGTTATTGTTTTTTTTTTGTTTGTTTTTGCAAGGCAATGGGGTTAAGTGGCTTGCCCAAGGCCACACAGCTAGGTATAATTATTAAGTGTCTGAGGTCAGATTTGAACTCAGGTACTCCTGACTCCAGGGTCGGTGCTCTATCCACTGCACCACCTAGCCGCCCCTTATCCCAGTTATTGTTCAAAATTTTATTACTTAATGAAATTTTCCAAGGGTGGGAATACTGCTTACCTCCAGGTCATTCTCCCTTGTCCTTCAGTTTTTGCTCTTTCCTAGTTTTTTTTTCCTAACCAGTTGCAGCTCTCACTATTCTTGTTGCTGTTATCCACCAAATTCCAAATCATTTCCTTTATTTTTTAGTGTGTTTGACAGCTGATTTACTGTTCCTCTTTCCCTACCATTAATATTCAAATAACCTTGGAATTCCTCATTATCTCAATTTCAAAACTTACTTTCTCCACACTTCTTCAGGATCACACCAGTTTGAACATATATCTTTTACTATGCCTTCAAGATCCATAATTTTCATTGGAGGACTTCAAGTAAAGACTGCAAAACCATGTATTTTATCAGTAATAAAATGGATTCTTTTCAAGGCCTGGGTTGTCCCCTCTGAGTTCTCTTCTATCTCTTGAAATTCTATGATTCTGTGATTGAAATTCTATTATGTGATTATTGTCTACTGTTCTTCACTCCTTCTTCCTAATAGTAACCATCAGTCCTATTCTCTTATTAGCCCTATTCTGTCTCAACTTACCTCTAAACTCAGTCTAGGGTTTGACAGTACAATGTTTTGCAGCTGCTGCTCTGGAATCTTTCCCCATGACCTTCTACTCCTAATGGGTGAATGATCATAACAATAGCTAATATTTATGAAGTAATTTAAAGTTTATAAAATGGAGTACATTTTTTCCTCACTTCTGTCTCTTAGAACATTTTTCTTCTCTCAAGCGCCACCTTTTACAGAAAACTTGTCCTGATCCCCTCAACTGTTAGTACTCTTCCTTCCAAACTACCATGAATTTAACCTCTTTATGTTTATTTGTATTTATTTTCAACTTCCTGTTTAGAATAAAGTATCTTGTGAGTAGAGATTATTTCATTCTCTGTACTTACATACACAGGGCCTAGCATAGTATCTGACATACAAGAGGAACTTAATACTTGTTGATTGATGGGTTGATTCAATGTATGACAAATTGCCTTCTCTCTCTGGGTCTCAGTTTCCACAACTGTAAAATGAAGGAGTTCAACTATATGATCTCTAAGATCCTGTCCCACTCTATATTGATGTTCCTATGATTCTAGGATAGAGGTAACCTAGAGATTAAATTATCCCTGGGAACAGATTTGGGAGTTATTTTGCAAGTCAAAGCTTAGCTCCTTTGGGAGGAAAGGGAGATATTTTTCCTTTTTGTCTCTATTCTTAACATCAAGTGAATCTTGCACTTAATAGGTGCTTCATCAACATTGGTTCAAGTTGTTTAAGGTACTGTTTTTCCTCAATTTCAATTCATTTGTGGGGGTATGTGTTTATGCGTGTTTGTTTGTGCATCTTTGGGATGTGAGGCCTATGGAGACAGTCTAAAGTGAAAGAATTCATGAAAGCCTCTTAAATGTAGGGAGATGAATGATGGCAACTAAAGATTAGAGTCTTGGTCTGCAAGGAAGACTGAAGTACAGAAAGAGAATAGTTAAGAGCTGAGTCTCAGTCTTATAGCTTTTATAGATCTTAGAACTGTTATTGAGTCTGAGAACTGGAAGGAAGGTTTGCTTAAAGTATCTAAGGGGATTAAATGACTAGGGGAATCAGGGGAAAAAAACCTCTTTCTTCTCAACTATTTTGTGGGAAGGTCTACTGCTTTTCTGGAGCCTGAGCAGGACTTAGAACACAGAATGCCACCTTCCCAAATGAGGTGACAGTGGAAGCCTAGTAAAATGAGCTAGGATTTAGCGTCCTGGGTTTGAATCCTGGATCTATACACTGCTGCCTGTGTAACCTCAATAGAGATACTTTTGAATTATGAAAACCTCAATTTTCTCATATTTATAATAATGTTGTTGCTGTTGTATAATCTATTCAGTTGAGTCCAATGCTTCATGACCTTATTTGGACTTGCCTTGTCAAAGATATTGAGTAGTTTGCCATTAATTTCTCCAGGTAATTTCACAGATGGGAAAACTGAGATAAATAAAGTTAAGCCCACACTGTTGGGGGGTGAAGCCAAGATGGTGACAGGAGAAGAGCCTTTCTTAGGTGCTCTCACCATAATATTTCAAAAATCATAAAATTATGACTCTAACTAAAGTTTTGAGAGACAGACCCACAGAGGGATACAGTGAGGCAATTCTCCAGAACAAGGTAACCTGGGAAATAGTGGAAAGGCTCCACTCCATAGGGTTAGAGGGGTGGCTTGCCAGAGTGAAGGAACTTCAGCCTCAGAGGCAGCCCCAGAGTGCCTGGTTGCTGTGGCTCATGGCAGCAGGGGCAGTTTCCTGACCCACACCCCGCTCACAACTTGGAAGATCAGCAGGGGGATCTCTGCCAGAGTGAGTGAGTGTGAAGTCCAGCCCTCAGGGCTCTCAGTGAGCAGGATTGACTGCAGCCCAGATCCAGGAAAAGGAAGCAGGCAGAGCTGGTAAGCAGGAACCGCAGGCAACTGAGCCTTGAGTGCTCAGCCTACCAAAGGTAGGGGAGTGGAGAGAGACCTGGAACAGAACTCTGGGGCTCTGACCACATTCAGATCCTGATCACAGTCTAGGCCCCACATAGAACATCAGCCCCCCCCACCTCAGCCCTGTGGCAGAGGGGTGCACTTGTGGTCATTCACAGACCAGGGGGGAAGACAGAGCCTCACACACAGAAATCCTTTTGGGGGTGTGTGTCCCAATAATACTCAAAAGCTCAGGAAGCACCCCAAAACCTGGCACAGGCTGGGGAAATAAATAAACAGAGAAAAAAGAGGAATACCATTGAGAAATACATTGTCTATGATCCCAAGAAGGATCAAAATACTCAATCTGAAGATGAGGAAGTACAAGCTCCTGCATCTAAAAAAAAAACAGAAATTGGGCTCAGACTATAACAGGGCTCAGAATAGATTTTGAAAATCAAGTAAGGGAGATAGAAGACAAACTGGGGAAAGAAATGAGAGAGATGCAGAAAAAAAAACATGAAAAAGAAGTCAACAGCTTAGTCAAGGAGATCCAAAACAAAAGCTGAAGAAAATTACATGCTAAAAACTAGCATAGGTCAAATGGATAAAACAGTTCAAAAAGTTATTGAGGAGAAGAATGCTTTAAAAATCAGAATTGGCCAATGGAAAAAGAGATAAGAAAGCTAGCTGAGGAAAACAAATTGTTCAGATCTAGAATGGAGCTAAAGGAAGCTGTTGACTTTATGAGAAATTAAGACACAATACTTCAACACCAAAAGAATGAAAAATTAAAAGAAAATGTGAAACATCTCATTGAAAAAACAACTGATCTGGAAAACAGATTCAGAAAAGATAATTTAAAAATTATTGGGATACCTGAAAGTCATGATCAGGAAAGGAGCCCTTAACCTCACTTTTAAAGAATTCCTACAGGAAAATTGCCCAGATATCCTAGAAGCAGAGGGCAAAATAGAAATTGAGAGAATCCACAGATCTCCCCCAGAAAGAGATCCAAAAAAAAAAGCCAACCCACAGAAATGTTATAGCCAAGTTCCAGAACTCCCAAGTCAAAGGGAAAATATTACAAGCAGCCAGAAGGACACAATTCAAATATTGTGGAGCTGCAGTCAGGATCACACAGGACTTAGCAGCAACTACATTAAGGGCTTGTAGGGCTTGGAATATAATATTCTGGAAGGCAAGAGAGCTCTGAATGCAACTGAGAATCAACTACCCAGCAAAACTGAACATCCTATTCCAGGGGAAAAGATGGACTTTCAATGAACCAGGGGAATTTCAATTGTTCCTGCTGAAACAACCAGAGCTGAACAGAAAGTTTGATCTTCAAATACAGGACTCAGGTGAAGTATAGAGAGTGGAAAAGAAAGGTAAAATATGAGGGACTTAATGATGATGAACTGCATGTATTCCTGCATAGAAAAATGATACTAGTAATACTCATATGAAACTTCTCATTTAATAGAGTGGGTAGAAGGAGCTTTTATAGATGAAGCACAGGAGAAAGCTGAATTCGAAGATATGATATATTGTAAAAATGGAGTCAATGGCTAAGAGGGAAATGTAATGGAGGTAAGAGAAAGGAGAGCTGGAATAGGCTAAGATGTTTCATATGATAAGATTTTTTTTATTACAATGAGAATTGCAATGATATGGAAGCAGGGAAAGTAAGGGGGAATGAAGGAAACTTTGCTCTCATCAGAGGTGGCTCAGAGAGGAAACAGCAAATATACTCAATGGGGTATAGACATCTAGAGTAAAAAGGAGAGAAGGAGGCCAGGGGAAGGGGGGAATGTGAGTGATGGAGGAGACGGTGGACTGTGGGGGAGAGTGGTCAGATATAACACATTTTCTTTTTTACTTTCTGCAAGGGGCTAGGATTGGATGGCCTGTCCAGTACCACAGAGCTGGGTGGTTGCTGGGTCTAAGGAGTAGTATGTGAGCTCAGGGCCCCTTGGCCCCAGGGCTGGTGATCAGTCTGCTGCACCACTAAGCTACCCTACAGGATATTTAAGAAGAGGGCAGAGTGAAAGGAGAGAGAAAATATAGTATATGGTAGTGGGGAGGTATGAATGGAGGGAATTGCAATCAGCAATGGCAATGGTGGAAAAATATGGAAGTAGCTTTTGTGATGGACTTATCATAAAGAATGTGATCCACCCATGACAGAGCTGGTGGTGTTGGAACACAGACTGAAGCACATTTAAAATTTTTTTTAATTTTAATTTTTTTCTTTATTGCTCATGAGGATCTATATTTTTTGGGGGAGGGGCTATTATGTTTACTCTTAAACTAGAATATTTTAGTGATACATTAAAAAAACATCATTTGTACAAAAATAAAAAATAAATATTAAAAAAATTTAAAAAAATAAAGTTAAGCCCAGGATAACATAGTAACTTTCTGAGGGCAAATGTGAACTCATGTCTTCCTGACTCAGGCCCCACTGTGCAATGGTGCTTTTCTATAACACTGAAACAAAATAGTGTGGGTCATCTACTCAGAAATTTTTGCTTAAGTAGGAATAGGAAAAAATGGAACGCAGTCACCAAAGAAATAATTATATCAAGAAATTTGCCAGGTGAACTTGTCTTATTCAGTCATTTTCCATCATATCCATTTTTTCATGATGTCATTTGGGGTTTTATTGACAAAGATACTGGGAGTAATTTGCTTTTTTTTTCTCTAACTCATTTCACAAATGAGGAAACTGAAGCAAACAGGGTTAAGTGTTTTGCTCAGGGACACACTAACTTTCTGAGGTCATATTTTAATTCATGAAGTTCAGTCTGGAGTGGTTTGCTAGTTTTTTTCTCTAGTTCATTTTCAAATGAGGAAAATTGAAGCAAACAGAGTTAAGTGACTTGTCCAGGGTCATACAGCTGTAAATTTCTGAGGTCAAATGTGAACTCAGGAAGAGGAATGAGTCTTCCTGACTTCAGGTCTAATGTCTTTTCACTAGGCCACCTAGCTGCTCCTCCATTCCTAGCATTGACATAAGTTATTTCACTTCAGTCTCATAATGTCTCCAAAATAAAGAAAACATTATTCCTGTTTTACAGAAGAGGGCATGAAGAGGTTTAAAGAAGTTAAGCTATTTGGCCATAATCACACGGTTAGCAGGTGTCAGAGGTGATACTGAAACACTGGTCTTTCTGAATCCAAGTCCAGGAGTTAAACATCACACACCTTTTGGTAGTTAGCCTGGATGATCATGAGGATCTAAGCCTGTGGACTGAGGCTATGCGATCTGCAATTCAAGGATCTAGGATGTCACTCCCTGGCCTTTACTCTCACTTCCTACCCAGGCTAAAGTCCCCACCAATGGAAATAATAACAGTAAAAATAATAATAAATAGCATTTATAGAATGCTTGTGAAATACTTTACAAATGTTTCTCACAACAACCCTAGGGAGGTAGGTCCCATTTTACAGATAAAGAAACTGAGATGGAGGTTAAGAGACTTGCCCAGGCATACAAATAATCTAGTAAATGTTTGAAACCCCATTCTATCAGTTTATCTACCGTGCCATCTAGCTGCCTCTAATAGTTTAGGTGACAAAAGACATCTCCAGAGTGTTCCAGATAAAATATTCATAAAATCATAGAAACTCAGAGATGAAGGGCCCTTTGGAGTCTTATAACCTCTTCTTCTTCTTCTTGCCCTCACCCTCCACATCTGAGCAGGAATGCTATCTGTAGTATTCCTCCCAGTCGATCATACAGTCTCTGCTTGAAGACCCTTAAGGCAGTTCATTTTACCTGTTAATAGATCTAGTCCTTAAAGGTTTTTCTTCTATGAACTTAGTCTGACCCTTGTCCTTTAACTACAGCCCAACCAGAGACTGGTTGACATCCTGGGCCCTGGGAGAATGGGAGGCAGGAAAATGATTGTTTCTCAGTGGGGCTCAGTATACCACCTCTCCCATCAGGAAGCTCAGCTGTGGATTCCCTTCCCTAAGTAATTCATTCTGCTGTCTCTCAAGGACATTCCCTCGGCTCCCAGGAGTCATTGGATTCCAGTCTTTGGTCTGTAAAACTTTAGACTAATCCCACAGCTGGAAAAACAGCAGCCCTCAAATGAGCCCCTGGCCCCAACCTCAAGGCTGTTTTGTTTTTTTTTCCTAGTCCAAGTGGGAAATTAAGTTGGTAAACATGTGGGCGGCAGCAGCTGGTATAGAAAGAGAGAGAGAGAGAGAGAGAGAGAGAGAGAGAGAGAGAGAGAGAGAGAGAGAGAAGGGAGGGGCATGATCAGAGAAACGTTGAGTTCTACTCTAAGAGTTATTCAGACTCAGAAACCATAGGAAATGAGAGTGTAGTTATAATGCACATCCCAAGTTATTTAAGATTCCTCCTATTTTTCCCAGATAGTTGTCAAACTATCTTTTTTATTTAATGTGGATTTCAAGCTGGTTACCTCCCATTCCATTGCCATGCTAGAGAAGGCTTCTCTCATCTTATGTTATTCTTCCTAACCAGACTGAGTATGCTCCAGTAATCTGTGACAAGCTAAAAATACTAGAATTGGAAACAGGAAGCTGGGTTGCTCATCCAGGATGCTTCACTTATTAGCTAGTGAACATCATTTTACCTCTTGGGCCTCAGATTCCTCATTTATAAAATAAGAGGATAAGGTCACATAACCTCAAAGGGTTCCTTCCAATGCCAATGTTTTATGATTTTGTTATTAATTTTCCTAAAGCATATTATCTCTGTCACTTCCTTCAAATTCCCTCAAAGGTCCCCCATTGTCTAAAGGACCATATTCCTTGGCTTGACATGAGAGGCCTTTCCTCTTCCATCTGGCTGTAGCCATCTCTCCCTCTGGTTCTGACTTGGACGAGGCACTCTGGCCAGCATTGTTCTCTAAATTGGCATTCTCATATGTGCCTCCTCTGCCTGGAAAGCCTTCTCTTGGCCTTTCCGTTTCCTTAGTTCCTAGCCTTCCTTCAGAATTCAACTATTATGAGTGGAGAAGAACTCATTATCTCTCTGACAAAATCTGGTGCTCTTTTAGTTTTCCCATTCTGGTTGTGGATACCCCCATCCTTACAGTCACATAGGTTTTCAACTTCGGAGTCATACTCAGCTTTTCATTCTCCTTTACCAGAAAGCCAATTAGTGACCAAGCTCTGCCTTTACTACATTGCTCACATCTTTCTCTCCACTCACATGACTATTACTTTAGTTTAGGCCTTCATTACCTCTCACTTAGACCATTGCAATAGCCTCCCAATTGGTTCCCTGAATTTAGCCTCTTGGGCAGCCAGAGGATAAAGCACTAGGTCTGGAATCAGGAAGAATCATCTTCCTGAGTTCAATCTGGTTTCAGACTCTAGTACTAACTGGGTGACCCCGGGCAAGTCATTTAACCCTGTTTGCCTCAGTTTCTCATTTGAAAATGGAGCTAGAGAAGAAAATTACAAACCATTGCAGTATCTTTGCCAAGAAAATTCCAAATGGAATTAGAGTCAGGCACAACTGAAAGCAATTGAGCAAAAACAAATTCAGCCTCTTCCTATTCTAATCCATCCAGTCTATGTTGTTGTTTGTCCTTTGTTCTTGAAGTGGACTATGACATCAGGAGGTGATGCTATGAAAAGCAAGTGAATTAGATTTGAGTGTGGGGGTGCTGTGCTAAGTTAGGGCTAGATGGTGCAATGGGTAAAGAGCAGCAGTCCTGAAGTCAGGAAGACCTGAATTTAAATCCAGCCTGAGACACTTACTGGCTCTGTGACCTTGGGTAAGTCACTTAACTCTGATTGCCTGGCATCCAGAACCATCTCCAGTTATTCTGATTTTACCAGTCCACTGGACCCAGATGGCTCTGAAGGAGAAAGTGAGTTTGGTGAATTGGCACAGTTACCCCCCCCCCCAACCCTAATCCAATTCACATGCTTGTCATGGCATTTGAGAATGAAGGACAAACATGATTATCATGTGCTAAGTCAGCAATCTCACTTTCTCCTCTGGAGTCATCTGGTTCCAATGGTCAGATAAGAATGATAGGAGATGATGCGGGATGCAGGGCAATCATGGTTAAGTAACTTGCCCAAGGTCACATAGCTAGTAAGTGTCAAGTGTCTGTGATAAGATTTGAACTCAGATCTAGGGCTGGTATTCTATCCACTTAATTCTCCTAGTCCAATTTATGAAACCAATAATAAGCAAAGGGATTGGACCTGCAGGATCTGATCCTCCTGGGCAAGTCATTCTGTCACTTTCCTTACCAGTGACATAATAGCACTTACATACCAGGGTTGTTGTGAGGATAAAATGAGATAATAATTATAAAACACTAAATAAATGCTAATTCCTATTATTATTATTCTCTACAGAATTGCCAAACTCATACCAAATTCTCCAAATTGACATCTAAAGCTCTTCACAATCTGTCCAATATTTACAGACTAATCACCTATTCTTTCCTTCAATTCTCTTATTCATCAGGGAACAGACCATCCTGCTATTTCCTATATGTGAATTTGTCTTCCATCACACAGGTTTATCTCCCATACTTGGAATTCTCTTCCTCCTCACCTTTGCCTCACAGAATCTCTAGCTTCCTTCAAAACAGTTCAGGTGTCACCTCCTACAGGAAACCTTTTTTGAATCCTCCTCACTTGTCAATGCTCTCCCTCAGGTTTCATAAAATTACTTTGTATTTACTCTGGATATATTTTGTATACACTTATCTGTATACACAGTTCCCCCCGCCTCCCCCAGTAGAATGTAAGCTGTTGGAGGGTAAGTTCTAGTTTGTATTTTGTCCTTGTATCTTTATAGTGCCTACTACAATACCTGGAATGGTAGTAGGATAATGCTTGTTGAATTGATTCATTTGGTCCTTGGGGAAGTCTTTTCTGAATTCCCTGGTTCCTACTAACTTCCTTCCTTTGAAATGCTATCTATTCCACTCTCCATGTATATCTTTCTGTATCAAACTATGTCTTGATGCAGACTTTGTGTCTAATACCTATTTGTCTCTCCCATAACCTTGGACTACCCTTGCCCTAATAGCCTTCTCAGACAATGCCACTACCCTGACAACCTCTTTCACATCTTTCTTTGGTTGTTGAGTTCTTTTCAAAAGTGTCCATTTGAGGAAATACTCATGACAGTCATTCTTATGTCTTTTTTTTGCAAGGCAGTAGGGTTAAGTGACTTACCCAAGGTCACACAGCTAGGTAATTATTAAGCATCTGAGGCCAAATTTGAATTGAGGTCCTCCTGACTCCAGTGCCAGTGCTGTATCCACTGTGCCACCTACCTGTCCCTAAGCCATGCTCATTTCTAATCTGACTCAGCCCACATCTCCTCAGAGTCTCCTCTTTTGTCCCTCTACCCCAGTAGCAACATCTCCATCCATACAATCTCTTCTCCCTCTGATTGGTGAGTTCCTCTGGGAGCCTCATTTGAAGAAATACACATGCCAGCCATGCTCACTTCTAACCCAACTTAGTCTCCATTTCTCTGGGTCACTTTTCCATATTGTCTCTGCACAAATACTTCCCTGACCTGCTTTTGCCCCTTTTTATGTGTTGCCCCCATCCTTGGAATGTAATAAACTCCTTCACTCTCATCTTCCTATAGGTGGGAAATCCACAGGTCTTTATGCTTACATATTTTTGGATTTTTAAAGTGCATTGATCATTTCCGTTTTTCCTTTTATTGTTTTGTCTTTAAAAAATACCATTCATTATATGGGGTGTCTTTCTTAAAGGGAATGGAGAAGGATATTGGGAGATATGGTGCTAAAAATATGACTTCAATAAAAACTTGTTTAAAATATATATTAATGTTTCACATGAGTACTAGCAGGTCAGTGTGTCACCTGTCCATGGCAATGTATTTGTACCTTAACCACATCTTTTAATGCTTTAGCCCAAAGGAGGAAATTCCCTAGTGGTGAAAGTTTCAGGTATTGTAGCAAGCAAAAGTGTGAGCTTTTGGATACCTCCAAAATCACTTTTGATTCTATATTTACGATTTTGTGAATATAATACTTAGGTGATTTCCTGATTCCAAAAACTATAAATTGAACTATCCTCATTTTCCTACAGCGTTCTCTCTAAATCTTTCCATTTTTCCTATTACAGCCTGTCTTTTATTATTCTTTTGGGGAGCATTGTGCATGTCCCTTATTAGATTGAAAGCTTCTTGAGGGAAGGGATTGTGCCATTTTTATCTTTTCTTATAAAAACAAATGCAGTAAATATTAGATAACCACATATACTGACACCAGGGAAAATTTCCAAGCTTTGATAATTTAACATTCTAGAAAGGGATGGGACCAAATCAGATAGCCAGCATGATAAAAGCAAGTAGGTAGAAAAACACAAGACATGGCTATATGGATCTGGGGAAGAGGGCAGAGTGGATACAGAGATTAGGATTGCCAGGAACAGAGCAATGGAGCAAAGTAAAATGAGATAAAGCTGGAAAGGCAGATATAGTCAAACTCCCCAATCCTTTGGGATCTTTAATCCCCATATCTAATAGAGAATCTTATGCTTATAGTTGCTTAGTAAATTTTTGTTGAGATAAATCGAATTGCATTTAAACTGAATTGATTTAGGGCAGCTAGCTGGTACAGAGGATAGAGTGAAAGCTATCTTCCTGAGTTCAAATGTGACCTCAGACACGTACTATATTTGTGATCCTGGACAAGTCACCTAACCTTGTTTTCCTCTATTTCTCATCTGTAAAATGAACAGGACAAAGAAATGGCAAACCATTCCAGTATCTGTCAAGAAAATCCCAAATGGGGGCAGCTGGGTGGAACAATGAATAGAGCACCGGCCCTGGAGTCAGGAGGACTTGATTTCAAATCCGACCTCAGACAATAATAACCTAGCTGTGTGGCCTTGGGCAAGCCACTTAACCCCACTGCCTTGCAAAAAAAGGAAAAGAAAATTCCAAATGAAGTTATGAAGAGTTGGAGGTGATGGAACAACAAGACTTTTGTTGAGATGAATTGTTTTGAAAACCAAACTGGCTTCCCCTATTTAACCTACCTCAATAATGTATCCCTATGCAAAGAGTGTATGCTTTCTTACTGGATAAATGCCAGTGGCTCCCTGTTAACATAAGGATCCAATCTAAAGTCCTCTTTGGTACTTAAGGCTCTTCTCTCCTTGGCCTCTTCCCACTTTTAACCTTTTCACAGACTTACTTGCTGCTTTTTGAAAGCAATGCTCCATCTCTAGTCTAGCCCAGTTGTATTTGAAACTCTCTTTCTTCTAATCCCTATCCTATAGAACACCTGGCTTCCTTTAAGACTCAGTTCTAGTGCTCTCTTTGCTATAGGGAGCTTTGATGTTTTCCTTAGATAGTATTGCTTTTCCCTCAAAGGTTATCTTGTATCTTTATGTATCTTATATCTATCTATCTAAATCTTTCCATCTTTCCATCTATCTATCATCATCTCTCTCTCTCTCTCTCTCTCTCTCTCTCTCTCTCTCTCTCTCTATCATCTATCTATGTACCTAGCTATCCGTGTGTGTGTGTGTGTGTGTGTGTGTGTGTGTGTGTGTGTGCATGTCTCCCCCATTAGAATGTAAGCTCCTGGGAGACAGAGTCAGGATGGCAGTATGAGAACAGGCTTTCCCAGGAGCTCTCTCCAAAATATTTTAAAAACCCTAAAATTATGACTAGCTAAATTTTTAAGAGACAGAACCCACAGAAAGATTCAGTGAGGCAATTCTCTAGCCCAAAGTAACCTAGATCATGGGAAGGCTCTGTTCTATGGATTAGAGGGGCGGGTGGCAGGATCACCAAGCTGGAGGAGCTCCAGTAGTTCAGAAACAGCCTGCAGGGTGCCTGGTCCTTGGGAATGCTGGCTCCTGGCAGCAAAAGCAATTTCCTGACCTGCTAACTCAGGGAACACCAAGTATAACTTGGAAGATCAGGTAGGAAACCTCTACCAGAGTGAATGGGGAGCCAGTGTGGCCCCTGTGTAGCCCACATCCCAGGAAATGGAAGCAAGCCCACAGAGCTGCCCAGCAGGTAGCCCCCCCCCCCCCACTCCACCTACTCCCAGAGCACTCAGCCCATGAAAGGTAAGCAGGTGTGGGGAGATTGTTGATGTCTCTCTTCTGTCCCTCAGACAGGACTCTGGTGCTTTGTCCATATTCAGACCCTGATCACAGTCAGGGCCTCTATACTCCCTATAGCTGAGCAGGGGCCCTCCTCACAGCTCCAGGGCAGAGGGATGTGCTTGTGGTCACTCACAGACCAGAGCACAGGGAAGGAGAGCAGTCAGAGCATTTCATAAGACTTTGAAGGAATTGAGGTATTTGCCAGGGTATTCCAATAGCACTCAAAACTTGGGAAGCACCCTAAAACCAGGGCACAGGCTAGGGAAATGAGTAAACAGAAAAAAGGAACCTGACCATAGACAAATACTTTGGTCCCATGGAGGATCAAAACACACACTCAGAAGATGATAAAGTCTTAGTTTTTGTATCAAAAGCTTCCTCCAAGAAAAGTAGGAATTGGACTCAGGCTATGGTGGAGTTCAAAAAAAATTTTGAAAATCAAGTAAGGGAGGTAGAGGAAAAATTAGAAAGAGAAATGAGAGAGATGGAAGAAAATCATGACCAAATAAGCAGCTTAGTCAAGGAGATACAAAAAAAAATGCTGAAGAAAACAAGTTAAAAACCAATCTAGGGCAAATGGAAAAAGCAGTCCAAAAAGTTAATGAGGAGAAGAATACCTTAAAAAGCAGAATTGGCCAGATGGAAGAGGAGATAAGAAAGCTCTCTGAAGAAACTAACTCCTTCAAATGTAGAATGGAGCTAAAGGAAGCTGATGACTTTGTGACCAATCAAGAAACAATAAAACAATATCAAAAGAATAAAAAACTAGAAGAAAACAGGAACTATTTCATTGAAAAAAAAAACTGACCTGAAAAACAGATCCAGAAGAGACAATTTAAAAATTATTGTCTAACTGAAAGTCATGATCAGGAAAAGGATCTTCATTTCATTTTTAAAGAATCTCTACAGGAAAATTGCCCTGATATCCTAGAAGCAGAGGGCAAAATAGAAATTGAGAGAATTCACCAATTTCCTCCTAAAAGACATCCAACTGAGAATCTACTGCCCAGAAAAACTGAACATCTTCTTCCAGGGAAAAGATGGACTTTAAATGAAACAAGAATTTCAAATTTTCTTGTTGAAACAGCCAGAGCTGAACAGAAAGTTTGATCTTCAAGTACAGGGCTCAGGTGAAGCATAGAGAGGGTGGATGAGAAGGGTAATTATGAAGGACTTAATGATGTTGAACTGTGTGGGAAGAAGATACTGATAACTCATATGAACCTTCTCATTTATTAGAGGAGTTACAAGGGACATATACAGACAAGGCACAAGAGGGAGCTGAATTTGAAGTATAATGTATTATAAAAATAGAGTCAATGGATAAAAAGGGAATGTACTGAGAGAAAGAGAAAGGAGAGGTAGAATGGGCCAAGATATTTCATGTAAAAGAGTCATTAAAAATCTTTTTGCAATGGAGTGGAAGGTGGGAAGGGGAGGAGGAATGAGGGAGCCTTCATTTTCATAGGAAATGGTTTAGAGAAAAAACAATATACATACTTAGTATGCTATAGAAATATAGAGGGAAAAAAGAGAGAAAGGGGATGGGAGAAAGGGGATGGGGAGGGAAGGGGGATGTAGGTAATAGAGGAGAGAGTAGGTCATGGGAAAGGGTAGTTAGATACAACACATTTTTTTTAAACTTTTCACAAGTTTGTGGGATTGGGTAACCTGTCTGGGACCATGGGTTTGGGTGGTTGCTGGGACTCTGGGATAGGATGTAAGCTTAGGCCCCAGGGCTGGTGCTCTGTCTGTTGTGCTACTCAGCTGCCCTACAGCACACTTTTGGAGAGGGCCAGAGTGAAAGGAGAGAGAAAATATAGTAAATGGTAGTGGGAAGGAATGGATGGAGGGAATTACAATCAGCAACAGCAATTGTAGAAAATTATGGAAGTAACCTCTCTGATGGACTTATGATAAAGAATGTGATTGGGGAAGGAGCCAAGATGGCAGTGTGAAGGCAGGAATTCCTGGAAACTTGGACCCCAAAAGCTGTCAAATTATGACTCTAGTCAAAATTTAGAGGGGCAGAACCCACAGAAAGGCTAAAGGATACAGTTTCCCAGTCCAAGATACCTTAGAAGTCCTGTAGGAAAGGTCTGTTTCACCAGAATCAGGGGTTGGAAAGAGCCCCAGCCATAGCACAATGCAGCCACAGCATGATGCAGTGCAGTGTAGCCAGGATGGGCACCTGGGTCTGTAGCAGAGGGGGTGGTTTCCAGACTTCTTGGCCCAGAAATCACTGGGGTCAGATGGAAGGGGTGGTAAGAGAATTCTGCTGCACCAGAGTAGAGCGCCAGCCTCAGAGCAGCTCTGTAGTGAAAACCTGTAGTGGGAATCATCAGAGTCACCCAGCACTTCCAGAGCTCTCAGCCCATAGATGGTAAGGGGGTCGGGGGAGACTCTAGAGGTCTCTCTGCTCTTCCTGGGGCAGAACTCTGCTGTATGCCCACACTCAGATATAGTTTGCAGTTTGGACTCCCATACCACCATGACTGAGCAGGGACCATCCTCACAGCTCCAGGGCAGAGGGGAGAGCCTGTGGTCATCCACATCCCAGAGCACAGGAAAGAGAGCAGTCAGAGCCTCTCATAAGACCTTAGAGGAATTAAGGTCCCTGTGGATTGTCCCCCAAACCCCCCAAAGTCTTGGAAGTATAGTAAATCAGTTATAGGCTGAGGAAATTAGCAAACAACAGAAAAAAAGAATATGATCATAATACTACTCAGAAGATGACAAAGTTGAAGTTTCTGTATCCAAAATTTCCAAGAGAAATAGAAAATGGGCTCAAGCTATAGATGAGCTAAAAAAAAAAAAGACTTTGAAAAACAAGGGAGGTGTAGGAAAAATTGGGAGGAGAAATGAGAGTGATGCATATAGATCATGAAAACCCAGTCAACAGCTTGGTGAAAGAAATACAAAAAATACTGAAGAAAATAATATTTTAAAACATGGTTTAGGTCAAATGCAAAAAGCAATTCAAAAGGCAAATGAGGAGAAGAATGCTTTAAAAAGCAGAATTTGCCAGCTGGAAAAGGAGATTAAAAATGTTATCTGAAGGAAATAACTCCTTCAAACACAGAATGGAACTAAAGGAAGCCAATGACTTTGCAAGAAATCAAGAAAAACGCCAAATTAGAAGAACACGTGAAATATCTCATTGGAAAAACAACTGACCTTGAAAACAGATCCAGGAGAGATAATTTAAAAATTATTGGGATGCCTGAAAGTCATGACCAGGAAAAGAGCCAAGACTTCATTTTTCAAGAAATAATACAACAAAATTGCCCTGAGATCCTAGAAATAGAGGGTAAAATAGAAATTGAGGGAATTCACTGATAACTTCCTGAAAGAGATTCCAAAAGAAAAACTTCCAGGAATATTATAGCCAAATTTCAAAACTCTCAAGTCAAAGAGAAAATACTAAAAGCTGACAGAAACAATTCAACTACCATGGCTCTATAGTCAGGATTATACAGGATCTGGCAGCATCTACATTAAGGGGTTGTAGGGCTTGTAATATGATATTCCAGAAGGCAAAAGATCTTGGTTTACAACTGAGAATCAACTTCCTAGGAAAACTGAATGAACATCCTCTTTCAGGTGAAAAGACAGACTTTCAATGAAACAGGGGACTTTCAAATTTTCCTATTGAAATAACCAGAGCTGAACAGAAAGTTTGATCCCCAACTACAGGACTCAGGTGAACCATAGAGGAGGTGGATGAGAAGGACTAATTATGAGGAACTTTATGTTGAACTGTTTGTATTCCTGCATGGGAAGAAGATACTGATAACTCATATAAATTTTCTCATTTAAAGCTTTCTCATTTCTCAGTTAGAAGGAGCATACATAGACAAGGCACAGGAATGGTGTAATGGTATAATATAGTAAAAGATGGAGTCAATGGATGGTAAAGGAAAGTACTGGGAGGAAGAGAAAGGAGAGGGGAAAAAGGGCTAAAATATTCACATAAGAGTCAAGAAAATCTTTTATAATGGAGTAAAATAGAGAAAGGCGAGAGGGAATGAGTCTTCATTCTCATCAGAAATGCCTCAGAGAGGAAATAACATACACACTTAATAGGGTATAGAAATCTATCTTACCCTAGTGAAACATGAGAGGAAGGGATGGGAAAAGATGGAATGGTGGAAGGAAGGGGGGAGTAGGTGATAGAAGAGAGGGAAGATCATGAGAGAGGGTCCTCAGATACAACACATTTCTGAATAGGGACAGGATGAAAGGAAAGAATGGAATAAATGAGAGTGGGGAGGAATAGAGTGGAGGGAAATAAAGCTAGTAATAGCAACTGTGGGAAAAATATTGAAGCAACTACTCTGGTGGCCTTATGATAAAGAAGGCAACTCATCCCAGAGACAGAGCTGTAAGAATCTGAACGCAGACTAAAGTATACTTTTTTTTCTCTCTCACTATTGAAGTTTCTCATCTTTCTGGGGGAAAGGGGGTTTATGTTTATTATCATAATAAGATTATTATAATAATATAAAATAAACAGAAAAGGAAAAAAAGAATGTGATCCACACCAGAGACAGAGCTGATGGTGTCTGAACACAGACAAGCACATTTTTGTTCCTCTCATTTTATTTCTCGGGAGTTTTCTTATTTTTGTCAGGGGGGAGGGGTGATTATATTTATTTTTACCATGAGACTACTTTAGTAAGTAAATAAAAATGTAAATTTAAAAAAATAAAGTAAAGAGACTAGAAAAGTAAAAAAAAAGTAAGTTCCTTGATGACAGGGACCATTTTTTGCTTTTTTATTTGTAATCTATTATTAATGTGATGCAGTATTAGACACATAGCAAAACCTTAACAAATGCTTGTTGATCAATTGATTGACTTGGGGTTCCAGAACATTACAACATTAGCATGGAACAATGGAAAGATAACTAGTGACCAATAGACCCCCCTCCCATGCAGTAAAATGATCTAGCTCCTTTTGTGAGAGTTTATTAGCTTTGAGGAATTGAACATTCTTTTCTCTTCTCAGATACTGGTACCACTCTGATTCATGTTCTCATCCTTTCACACCCGAATTACAAAAGCTTTCTGGTTGGGCTTCCTGCCTCATTTCTCCCTACTCCAGTTCATGCTTCACTAAGATGTCAAATTGATATTCCTGAAGTACTGGTCTAACTGTGTGTTCTTCTCTTGCTTCTAACCAATACTAGCTATGTGACCTGGGCAAGTCACCTTCTGTCTGCCTTGGTTTTCTCAAGAATGAAAGAAGTAATAATAGCACCTCTCTCCTGGGCTTATTGTGAAGATCAAATGACATATTTATAAAATATTTAGCATGATGCCTAGCATATAGTAAATGTTTAATTAATTATTGTTCCCTTCTCTTCCTATTCAATAAATTCCATTGCCTCCCTTTTATCTCCAGGTAAATATAAAACTCCCTTCAAAATGTGGCCCCCTTCTACCTGTCTAGTCTTATCATACCTTTATTTTTCTCCTTGTGTTCTGTGATACAACAACATTGGCATCCTTGATGTTCTTAGAACAAGGTATTCCACTTCTCAAATGTATATTCTTCCCTTCTCATTGATGCTTCTTGCTTTCTCTGACTTTCTTCAGGTCCCAGCTAAAATTATACCTTCTGCAGGAATACTTTCCTAGTTCCCTTAATGCTTGTTCCTTCCCTTTATGAATGATTATTTCCATTTTATCATATATATATGTATAATAGCATATATAAATTCCACATATATATATATAATACTTGTGCACATATACAAATATTTTTATATTGACATATATCTTGTTTGTACATATTTGTTCATTTTTCCTTTTGAAGAAGACCAATGACTTCATAGGTTTTAAGCAAGAAAAAGTTGCATTAAGTGGGAAGCCCCACTTTCTCTTCCTAGGTCATCAAAATTCAGTGGCAGAGCAAAAGTCAAGATGACTGAAAATGGCCCATCAGTGGAGAATATTGGTGATTCTGATGTCTCATTATCTCTAAATTCTCCACAGTGCCTGCTTCAGCCACCTTCCTGGCTTTTGGAACAAGTTGTTCTCATCTATCCATTCTGCCTGGAGAAATTTTTACATGCATGGGGTAGACATCCCCCTGATTCATTGAAAGTTTCCAGTCCTCTCTGTTGCCCCTGATCTGATTTAGGCTGATTGCTAAGATGATTCTGCTGAGATTGGTGGGGTTGCTGTACAAGCTACAATTTCTTGTAGCTACAGATGAGAGTTGGGTGATAGGTGAACACCAAAGGTTGATGAGCAGTCCTGAAAAGGGATTGGTAGTTCTTAGTCCTCATACCAGAGGTTTTCCCAGGGCACTATCCCCATTAACCCATGAGCTTCTTGAATGCAAGGACTGTTCCCCTCCCTCTTCCCTGGCCAATTCTTAGTATCCCAAAACTTTAACATAGTTATTGTCATCTAATAAATACCCATTGACTGACTGATTTGGGGCAAATCAATTCCCCTTTCTAGGACTTAGTTTCATTGTAAAGCTGGAAAACACCCTAGAATCCATCCCATCCAAGTCCCTTTCTTCCTACCTAGGATATTCTCTTCCTGTTTCTCTTTATCCTTATCCTCACTCTCCTCATTCTCCTCTTTCTTCTCCAGTAGTCTAAGCTCTTATCTTTCCCAGATCAGGTCCCACTTTATTTAAGAAATATTTCTCCCATACTTAGTCACAGTGAACCATCTCTTCTTTAAGCTCCCTTATGGTCACTGGTAGCAATAAATGGATTTGGATCTCAAGCTACAGCACCAGTTCCCCTCAATTCCTCTGAGATTTAAAGTTGATACTCTCTACTTGGCAACTGTTGATGTTTTCAATTCTCATTCATTCCCTGACTTATTTATTGACTAGAATGTAAGACATTAGAAGGAAGTGACTATGTCATTTTTCTTTGTCTTTTTTCTCAGCTCCTTGCACAGTGACCTGATCTCAGCAGGAACACAATAAATGTGGACGGAGGATGACGATGATAACACCAAAATGACAATGGCCTGATGTCAGTCCAAGTTTCTGTCTACATATAAATCACCCTCCCCCACCCTTTTGTCTTTGGTGACTCCCTGCCAGGCTGGTATCTGGTGATACCACTTATTCTTGAGCTGAGCAATGATGTGCCCAGTGAAGCCAAGATTTTTGTTATCCTGGAAGCATTCTCTCCTCTTTTTAGTTTATCCTTTATAAGGCTGCCAAAATAATCTTCCTGATTATAATAATGGTCTGATCATGTCACTAAATTGCTTAGTAGCAGCAGCTATTAAGTGACTTCCTTCCTTCAGTGGCTTCCTGGAATGGAGGACTTTATATTTTTAGATCTACTTAGGGTTATTATGGACCTCAGAGGTCATCTTATCTATATCCTTCGTTTTACAGATGAGGAAACTGAAGCAAGGAAAGGTTAAGTGATTGACTCAGGGTTACATAGATAGTGAGCTGCAGAGGGAAAATTTGAATCTGGGTCCTTTGGATCTGGTATCAGATATCTTTTCCACCTGGCATTTAATATTCTTCAGTGTGACTCTAATATGCCTCACTATTATTCTTCACCCCATCTAAGTTCCAGACAAATTGAACTGCTAGCTATCTCTAAACCTGTTCCATTCTTTCCTGTCCCTGTTCAAACACACAGCTTGACCCTGACACTTGAATGTCTTCTCTCCTCATTTCTATCTGTTGAAACCCTTCTCTTCCTTCATGGCCCCTCCCTAATGAAGCCTCCCAACCTCTAGTAACTAGAAGTGATTCTCTCCTTCCCATACTTTTCTAGAGCACTAGATCTGGAGAGTTCCTTCTCCTCTTCCACTTTTTAAGCTTGTTTCATACTTAATGTATCCAAGGGATACATGTTGTATCCCCATGAGATCATAACCTATGCCAATTTTCATCTTAGTGTCCTCAGCAGTCAGCATAGTATCCTAAACAACACATTTTGGGATATTAATTGATTTTAATTGACTTACCTAGGACTCAGTGAGTGCTAGCTGCTTTCTTTTTCCTGCAAGGCTAGTGGCTTCTTGCATCCCTGGTCATTCTGAGTATAGCTCTGGAAGGAGATAGTCAGCTTTTTAGTCTCTCCCCTCCCCCCCCTTTCAGGGAGGTCTGTGTCATAATTTTAAACCAGACCCTGATGATGTCCCAGAACAGGTGGTTGAAAGACACTTAACTGTGACCTCAGACTGGAAGCCCTGGTTGTTTTTTTGGAAAGGAGCCTCAAGCTATATCTTTATGAGTTTTGCCCCCAGGCAGTACTTATCTTCATCTCCTGAGAGAGTCCTTGAGGTTGAGAATATCTTTCCTCCCCCCAGACTAATCTGGTCAGGTTTCAGCATTCTCCCAGGAGAGAAAACCTTTCCTGACACACTTCCCCTTGCAGCCCTTGTCTTGGTTCCTATGTGGCCCCTGAACAAAGAATCAATTAAGAATAGTAAGATACAGGCAGGGCTTGGAATCTCAAGTTTTCAGATTTCTAAAATCATACATAATCATTATCCTTCAAGTGAAAGAGCAAGAGGGAGGGAAAGTGAAAGGAGGAAGGAAGAGGCTAAAAAATAGATGCATTTTTAAATACCTATGGGGGAAAATAAGTCCTCTAGTTAATAGTGACATAACCAAATAGAATATTTTAATTAAACATCTCCTATGAAGCTTACAACAACCCTGTGGGAGAGGAAGGGCAATTATTGTCTCTATTTGACAGATGTGAAAACTGATACCCAGAGATACAAAGTGATTTGCACAAAATGGCAGAGAAGACTAGGTCTTCTCACACCAAGTCTAGTGCTCATTCCATATGACATTGTCTCTCAAAAAAAAGAAAACTGCTAAGAGAATTTAGCAATTTTTAGCTAATTTAGAAATTTGAATTTCAGCAATTTAAAAGAATTTAACAATTTTTGAAACAGATCCTAAATACTTCTCTTTTGATCCTTACAACAACCTTGGAGAGGTATTATTCTTAGTTTCATTTTACAGTTGAAAAATCTGTGACAGAGAGGTTAAGTGATTTACCTAGTGTCACACAGCTAGTAAGTGTCTAAGACTAGATTGAATTCAGGTCTTCCTTACTCTAGGCCTAGACCCTCTATCTATTGAGTTAGCCAATTCAGTATTTGTCCATGATATGGAACATACCTCACCCACAACTTGTTTTCCTATGAGATTTTTGTCCATATCTTTCCATAAAACTTTAATGGAAGATCTATCCAGCACCCTAGAAACTTCTCTTTATTATTGTTTTCCTCCCTCCCTTTCCCTCCCCTCCCTTCCCCTCCCTTCCCTTTTCTTATTTTCTCTTCTCTCTCTCCATTTTGTAGGTTAACAGAGTAGCATCTAGAATATTCCTCTGCTGTTTTTCACTCTACTACCTTTCAATGCCCTCCAATTTTTTTTCACTCCACAAATGATCATAATATAGGTCCCATTTTTATAACACTTTTAGGTTGACAAAGAACTCTTCTCTCAATTACACAGAAAGCTAACTAGTGCAAGTATCATTATTTCCACTTTAGAGATAAGCAAACTGAGATATGGAGAGTTTAAGAGATTGGTCCAGAGTTGACCATGAGCATGGATCTTCTGATTCCAAGTCTAGGAATTTCTACTTTGCCATACATATTGAAATCTTTCTCAATTGCTCCTGTGATAGAAATTGTCTGGAGATTGGTTGACAGCCACTGCTGCCAATCATAACCTTCAATGAAGCAGAGATATGATTAAAAAAAACCATTTGTTTAATTCAGAGTCTAGACTCATTGTATACAAAAATCAATGATCCTTCCCCAATTGATAAATGGTCAAAGGATATGAACACAGTTTTCAAATGAAGAGATTAAATATATATATATATATATATATATATATATATAATCATATGAAAATTGCTCCAAATCATTAGTGATTAGAGAAATGCAAATTAAAACAAGAATGAGGTATCATCTCACATCTATTAGATTAGTCAAGATGAGAAAAAGAGAAGATGATCAATGTTGGAGAGGTTGTGGAGGATTGGGACATTGATGCATAGCTGGTGGAGTTGTGAATGGATTCAACCTTTCTGGAGAGCAATATGTAACTATGCCCAAAGAGCAATAAAACTACTCATACCATTTGACCCAGCAATTCCAATTCTGGATCCAGATCCAGAAGAAATTGTAAAAAGTGGGAAAACTTCTACATTTCCAAAATATTCATCGCAGCTCTTTTTTTTTTGTAGTGGCAAAGAATTGGAAATTGAAGGGATGCCCATCAATTGGGAACTAAGCAAGTTATGGTACATGAATACTATGGAATATTGTTGTTTTATAAGAAACTATAAATGGTTGGACTCAAGAGAAGTATGGAATGACTTACAGGATCTGATGCTGAGTGAAGGGAACAGAACCAAGAGAACATAGTACACATCAAAAACAACATTGTGCGATGAACAACCTTGATGGAAGCAGCTCCTCTTGGCAGTACAGAGAGCTAGGACAACTGTATTTTACTGGTTATGGATGATATTATCCCCACCCAGAGGAAGAAAAATAAGACAAAACAAAACACATAGAAAAAAAAGCCTTCCAAATCTGATGAACACTATAAAAATTATCTCTTATGTATCTTTTCCCCTCAATCCTAATTCCTCATGCCAAAAATTTACTAATTTTTAAATATGTCTAACAAAATATAAATGTAAAATGCCAACCTGACTGTTCCTTGCTAAGGGGAGGGAGGGAGGTAGGAAGGGAGGGTGGAGGGAAATTTTGTATCTTGGAAATATGCATATACAAATGGATGAAAATAAATGAACAAATTTTAAAAAATCAGGGATCCCTGAGCAGCAGATTATAGGTACATAAGTAGAATGCGTACAATCAAATTTTGCAGAAGGGGAAGGTAATGATTTACATATCAAAGAATAGATGGAAGAAGGCAAGATATATATCAGGGAAAACAGGATGCTTGTCCATTAGCTATAGCTATAGATCACAAACTATACATTTACATATAGTGAACTGGAACTAGTGAATTTACTCTGGAACTATTATATAAGTACATAAAAATAGTAACACAATATAATAAAATAATGATGTCTCACCTTGAGTTTGCAACCTCTAATTATGTGACCTGCTTATATTAATTAAATGGAATTATGAAAGGTGAGTCAGAAATTCTCTTATCATATAGTCTAATGCCTTCTCTCTATTATTTTCAATTTATCCTGTACATGGTTTGTTTATACATAATTGTTTGCATGTTTTTTCCTCCATTAGATTATGAGAACCTTGAGGAAAAGGACTGTCTCTTTTACTTTGTTTTGTATAGCCCAGTGTCCATATAGTAGATACCTTATAAATGTTTATTGACTGCCTAACTAACTGCCTCAGTATAAACTCTGATTTTATCATCTCAAATAGAATATTAATACACTACTAAGTAGGGACTGTGACTTCTTCCTTTTTTTCCTTCTTATCACTTAGCACAGGACAGGACAAAATGTATTACTCAATAAAGACTTGATTTGGACTACAGGTAGCCTGTGAGGGGTCTACCATGTAGCATGTTTGTTGGTCTCTTGTATTAATTATTATACTCTAATGGTATCCTTACTCTTCTCTTCTTTTGAATGTATGAATAATTCATTTAAGCTGTTTAGTTAAAAAATATTGGTACCTCATCAAAAGCAATACTAACAATAGTATTCTAGAATAATAAAATTTCAAAGCTGAGAAGAGCTATTATTGAGTCCAATTTTTTCATCCTACACAAGAAAAGGAGTCGCAGAGAGGGAGGCAATGAGTTGCTCAAAGTTGACTAGTGACAAAATAGATCTTAGAACCAAGAATTTCTAACTCCCAGTCCAGTATTCTTTGGTAAGAAGCGTGTCCAAATCTCAATAGTGAATTTACTTGACTGTCAAGATGCAAGGATTTTAATTGCTATTCATATAATTAGAATATATTTCCAAGATTTAGCCCTCTGCTTTTGTTTCAGACAAATATCTAAGGTTAGAATAATTCCCATTATCTAAGGATACAGCTCTCATTAACTCCATTTTGTTTTTGTTTTTGTTTTTTTTTTTTTTTTTTTGGTGGCTTAGCTATATTCTTGGGAACCTAGCACTTATTGCAAGATAATGGAGAGGAGACTGAATAATCCACAGAAAAGTATGGTAACTTCAATTATTAAATGATGATTGTCATCAATAGTCTTAAAAGTAATCATTATTTCAGTTAGATGAAAAAATTTCTTACACAAATTGTATTGGACTCATTCTTCTTGGCCCCAAAGGTCAAAACTAGGACCAATGTTACCTGGGTTTTATGACATTTTTTATTTATCTTGCTCCTTCCCTACTACATTTTCATCTGGTTCAGGTTCTGCTCAAGTTTGCAGCTGTTGTTTAACCCCACTCCTGTTGAGGATAGAGCACTGTTTATAAATGGAGAGACTTGAGTTTGAATCTCACTTTCTTTATCTGAAAAATGGGATTGATAACAGCACCTATTTCTTGGGGTTGTTTTAAGGACCAAATGAGATAATCATGATTTAAAATTCTCAAAGAATTATATGCATGTCTGTTATTATTTTGGCTCCAAAATGAAGGAATTCTAGGGAAGTCACTTTACTCATTCTTAGCCTTGACTTCCTCATTTAATAGGGATAATAACACTACCTATAACACAGAGCTATTTCCAGGAAAGTGCTCTGTAAACTTTAAAGCATTATTATTGAAGTGTAAGTGGTTTGTTATTTTGTTCCTCCCCATAGACTTTATCCCTGGATTCCTAGTGTTGGATCTGCTTGTTTTTTATCTTGGACAGGAAATATGTCATTTGAAGAACAGTTGAGATAACTGGTCAGTCTATTTGGAGAGTTGAAGAGAATTACAAATGGTCTGGTCACATCAGTTAGGCACTTCCATGTATCCTCAGAGATACCTTCTTCTTTTCTATGTTAGCTACTCTCTAGCACCAATGAAAGAGCAGGCTAGCTTTTGTTTGCTACTCATTTCATTGTCTATGTCATCCATAATCAGGCAGAACCCTTCTTTAATTAATTCATTGGAACATTGTACTTGTGCATCCTGGAAGCCTTCTATGTCTGCTCAATCCCTATTCGGATAGAATTCAATTCATTCTGGGTGACTATGGACAAATGACCACCTTTCTTGTCTTTCTCACAAAGTTATTGGTAGGATCCAATGGCATGTCTCAGTAAAATTGCATGGAAAAAATTGCTTTAGTGGATCTATGATCTCATTGATTTTCATACTTCCCTTGCTAGAGCAGACAGTGACTGATCTATACATAACTCTTCATTTTCTGAAATTCTTGGCTATGTCTTTTCATAAGCCCTCCACAGAGCATCTTCCTATTTTGCTGTAAGCCTTTTAGACTTTTTAATATTTCATGAGGAACCCATGGAGCCCTTGGTCTATCCATCAGTTTTTATTCCTCAGTTGTGCTATCATGCTTTGCTATGAGATAGCCTTTTTTTTCTTTTTTGAGATAACTGTGGTTGATTTCTTGGAACTGGTTGTGGAACTCATTGATGATATTTTGAATCAATACAGTCAAAGTCATGGAGTTTTGAAGAGGTGGTAGTGACTCAGGGGTGGTAGTGGTAGGTGTGATGTGCTTGTTCTCTATGTTTTGTCTTATGATTTTCATATCAATTCTGCCAAGGCCTCTCCCTAGTCCCTACAGAATTTTCTAGGAGGATGGACTGTCTAAGGGTTGTTGTGAGGCTCAAATGAGTTTAGGGATGTAAATCCTTTGCAATCTTAAAGTGCTAAATAAATGCTAGTTATTTATTATTGTTATTATGTAGTCACCAGTCTCCAGTCTGGTGATAATTTACTTCTCTGAGACTTCTGCTGTACTTTCACTGAGCTCAAGCAGTTTTTAATAGAGCAATATGAGGGTATATGGTCAATATTTAACAACTAGGCTGGGGTTAGGATTGGGAAGTGTATGCACACTTGCCTTTGAGTTCAAGCTACATAATTAACATTTCTTAAGCCCAGAGAGGAAGCAATTTAGCAGCTGAGTGCCTGGAGAACTGGACCTGGAATCAGGAAGACTCAAGCTAAAATCTGGCTCCAGACACTTACTATATGAACCCAAGCAAGTCACTTCATTCTGTTTACCTTAATTCCCTGGAGAAGGAAATGGAAAATCACTCAAGTATCTTTTTTTTTTTTAGGTTTTTGCAAGGCAATGGGGTTAAGTGGCTTGCCCAAGGCCACACAGCTAGGTAATTATTAAGTGTCTGAGATCAGATTTGAACTCACGTATTCCTGAATCCAGGAACAGTGGCTCTATCTACTGTGCCACCTAACTGCCTCTCAAGTATCTTTACCAAGAAAATCCTATGGACCATATTGGTCTGATTTGGTCCACAGGGTCAGGCTAAGTTGGAAGTGACTAAACAACAACAAAGACAAATTGAGCCCTGATGTGAAGCAGTGTTGATTTCTGAGATGTAAATATTCCCACTGAAAATTTACAATGGTTTTCAATAGTTAGAATTGGTTCCAGCTTACCTGAGGGGTGTTCCTTCTTAGAGAGATACACTCACAGTCTTCTCTGCTGCCTTTCATGTTCACTGAATGGTTTTGCTCAAGTGCAATAAGTATAGTAGACTTTGAGCAAAATGGCATCTTCAAATCTCTTGATCCATAGAGAATCCCTCTTCCATTTGAACAAATTAATGACACTTCTGGCAATTCATGTGTTTCCATGTTTTATATCTTATCTTATACTGACGACCAAATGATCATTTGATGAAATCATTTCCTTGGTTAAATTAATCAGAAGTTACCAAAAGAATGGGGATGTTACATGGACATAAGATTATACAAGATATTCTCCAGAATTATACAATTATTCTCCAGAATGGTTGGACCAGTTGGACAACTCTGCCAATAGTGCATCAGTGTCTCAATTTTTCTACATTTATTGTTTTTCTTAAACTGTGATAGCCTGATTGAAAGCCCAAATTCCAGATATAGTCTGACCAGGACAGAGTATAAAGAGGTTGTTACCTCTCAGTTCCTGGAAGCTATAATTCTAAAAACTGCCCAATATCACAATAACTTTCTGAGTTTCCACAGAACACTGACAAAACATGTAGGAAAAAAGAGAGAGTTGCCAATTCTTTTCTCATAATTTCAACTAGGGTGCTATTATCCCCATTCTTTTAGTATCTTCTTGTTATAATATCTAATTAATTTCTCATTATTCTAAAGAGACAACTTATTTGAATAAGCAAAGTTGGAGATATTATAATTTACTACAGTGTTTTCTCATCTTTGTCCTTTCTTTTAATTTGGCATTGATTTTGATTTTTACTATGAAAGTAGATGGCCTGCAGGCATTGTCTGTAACCAATCATTTCCTGTCAGTTAAAACTTTGAGAGTCCAGCTTCTGTTATAAGAGCTCTCTCTTTGATAAAAACTGTTGGCAAAATTGGAAGTTAGTATGGCAGAAACTTGGATTAGACCAGCATCTCACACCCTATACCAAGATAAGATCAAAATGGGTGTAGGATTTAGATATAAAAGACTATATTATAAGCAAACTAGAAGATCAAGGAATAGTTCATCTGTCAGATCTATGGAAAGGGAAGCAGTTTATGACCAAAGAAGAGATGGAGAACATCATTAAAAACAAATTAGATACTTTTGATTACATTAAATTAAAAAGCTGGGAGGCTAGGTGGCATAGTGGATAAAGCACCAGCCCTGGAGTCAGGAGTACCTGGGTTCAAATCTGGTCTCAGACACTTAATAATTACCTAGCTGTGTGGCCTTGGGCAAGCCACTTAACTTTGGTTGCCTAGCAAAAAAAAAAAAACCCTAAAAAAATTAAAAAGCTTTTGTGCAAACAAAACCACTGTAACCAAGATCAAAAGAAATGTAGTAAATTGAGAAATAATTTTTACAATTAGTATTTCTGACAAAGGACTCATTTGTAAAATATACAGAGAACTGAGTCAAATTTATAAAAAAAAAAACCCAAGCCATTCCCCAATTGACAAATGGTCAAAGGATATGCAAAGGAAATTTCAGATGAGGAGATCAAAGCTATCCTTTCATATGACTATATGAAAAATTGCTCTAAAAAACATTACTGATTAGAGAAATGCAAATCAAGGCAAGTAGCTCTGAGATACCATCTCATAACTATCAGATTGGCCAATATGACCAGAAAGGACAATGTTCAATGTTGGAAGGGATGTGGGAAAACTGAGACACAAATACATTGTGGGTGGAGCTGTGAACTCATTCAACCTTTCTGGAGAGCAATCTGGGAAATGCATAAAGGGTAATAAAAATGTGCATACCTTTTGATCCAGCAATGCCACTACTGGGTCTATACCCTGAAGAGATGATGAAAAAGAGTAAAAACATCACTTGTACAAAAATATTCATAGCAGCCCTGCTTGTGGTAGCAAAGAATTAGAAATCTAATGAATGGGGAAATGGCTGAACAAATTATTGTATATGTATGTCATGGAGCACTATTGTTCTATTAGAAACCAAGAGGGATGGGATTTCAGAGAAGCCTGGAAAGAAATGCATGAACTGATGTTGAGTGAGATAAACACTCTAACAGCAACATAGGGGTGATGATCAACCTTAATGGACTTACTCATTCCATCAATGCAATAATAAGGGACAATTTTAGAGTACTTGCAATGGAGATTACCACTTGGATATAAGGAAAGAACTGTGGAGTTTAAACAAAGACCAAAATCTATTACCTTCAATTAAAAAAAAAAAGTATCTTATGTACAACATAATTTTGCTATCTCTAATATTTTATTTTCTCCTCAAGTATATGATTTCTCTCTCAACACATTCAATTTCAATCAGTGTATAGCATAAAAACAATTTAAAGATTACAGAATGCCTTCTGTGGGGGGATGGGGAGGGAAGGGAGGGTGAGGGGAAAATTATAAAATTCAAAAACCTTACAAAAATGATAGGTAGAAACTACTATTGTACATAATTAGAAAACTAATAGAATATTTAAAAAAACTTTGGTAAATTTTGTTGCTTTGATTGTCATTGGGTGCTTTCTATGACCAACACATGATTCCTTTTTTTTTTTTTTTGGTTTTTGCAGGGCAATGGGGTTAAGTGGCTTGCCCAAGGCCACACAGCTAGGTAATTAAGTGTCTGAGGCTGAATTTGAATCCACTGCACCACCTAGCCGCCCCTATGATTCCCTTTTTTGAAGTACATATTCCTAACATATGGGCATGAGGGTTCAGAGTAGTCTATGAGCCTGTAGACTTTCATTTCTTATTTTTAAACTAAAATTTCCAACTTCCTTTTTAGTTACCCTTGAGTTGAATTCATTGCATTCCTAAATATATCTTGACTTGTCTTGGAGGCTCATGTCAAGTTTTTTTTTTATAGCTTTTCTTTTCTTTGCCAGCTGTGACTAGTGCTGGTCTATAAGTTATGCTTTTCTTCATAGAGATCCTCTTGTATTTGTTCACCCATGACACTGCAAGGGCTGATCACAGTGTTGTTCCTAAGGAACAAGATTTTTTTTTTCTTACTGTTGGGCACACAATGAAACTCCAAATTTCTTGTTGCCTTGTGGTTTTGTTTACATTGGAAATGGAAATATTGATGTGATCTGTTCTATTAGTAGGATTTTAATTCATTATTCACTGGAAAAGAACTTCACAAATATCAATAATTATATTAATGTTTAGAGATTGTCTAAAAGTTTTGTTTTTGGCTCACTATTTTCCCCTTTTAAACCATTCTGTCATTTAAACCATTCTATCACTGCAGACTTAGAAGATGGTTAAACAGGGCTGAAGGTCATTTTGTGGTGTTCTTTGTTTTATGGGTCCCAAATATTTGTATTTGTCACCTGGTCACCACCTCCCTGGTTTTGAGCTCTTCTGTTTTTAGCTAGAATATTCTTCCAAAAGCATGTATGGTCAGTCACTGGGATTGAGTGCTAAAAACTTTTCCAACTTGATAGCTCCTGCTAGAACTTCAGAGCCTTGGCCCCTTTTATGGACTATGAACAATTGGAGGAAGACGTTAGTGGAGCTTGTAAACTGTAAAATTAAATATAAACATCAGTTTCCAGAGGCCTATAGGAGTTTGGAGAGGGATAAAATGGTGGGAAAATGTATATATCTGAATCATGAAGGGGTCTACTACCTTTTTGTCCTTTGGATTGGGAGCAAGAGGAAAGGACATCCAGGGAGAAGAATTCATTTCTTGCTTAATTAAAATAAAAACTGTCATTTGCATAAGTGTATTACATAAATTTCCTCACTTGTGTTTCACCACAATCCTCTTGAAGTAGGTCCTGCAGAGATTTTATTTTGTATGGTACATATTTGTGATTTCATCAATGTAGGGAGCTACAGAGTGAGGAATTCTTCTCCATCTTTACTCTCTGACAATCTGCACACATCACACAGAGAGTTATTTGAGTCTCCAAGAGGTTAAGCTGCTCAGGTTTTATGTGTGTCAATACATATGTGTGTCATAGATAGAGCTTGAATTCAGTTTGTCCTAACTTCCAGGGCAGCACACTATCCACCAAGCAGGCTGCAATCTCTCTATTGATTTTAATGGATTGGGGACAAATCAGTGAGTCGCCCCTCACTCCTACTTCCCTGCCTCCAATTCCAGCATCAGGACCCTGACCATTTCTGGAATTCCACATGTTATACTGTTTCAGTACTGGAAGATTTGGTGTTTTGTTATGACCAAGTCAGATCCTGTTTGAGACTGACACAAGCCAGGAGGAATACATTATCTCCCTCCTCCTTACTTACATACTGGCTACCTACCATAGACCAGATTTTTCTCCTAGTTAGTGTAAGATTGGAGGAACATGCCATCTCCCACATTTTCTCTAGGGTTTCAGAAGGCTTCTAGTGAACCTAATGGTTTTCCTCCTTGCAAGGCCCCTAAAGGGTTCAGAAATGCACCACCTTCCTAATCTGGAACATTCCACTCCCTGTTCATACCCACTACAAAGCGGTGGGCCAAACTTCTCCTAGGTTCAGGGGTGGGGAATATGTGGTTTAGGGACCATTTGGACTGGCACTGTCACAGCACCTGCAGGCATGAGTCAAAATTCATTAAAGCTAGGAGCTTGTTAGGGGTGAATTAATTAAATGTTGGCCAAATATAGAAGGCAAAAGATATTATAAATATCCAATGACCCTTGGCAGAAAAAAAAGGTTTCCCCACTGCTATCCTAGGCTGTTGCAATACTACAGGTCTCAGGTGAGGGCTATGCTAAAAGCTAGTGGATTAACTTTGAATTTTCAAATCTCCTGCCTTCATCAGCAGACCTAGTTGTTACTTTGCTTGGATTTATTTCCTAAAGGTTAATATATTGCCACTCCTTCCAGACCTCTTCATTCCAATTCCCCAACGACCAAAAACACACTCTTCCTCTCCAAACTTATTTATTTACTCCATTGTTCCCATCCACTCCAAATCTCCCCATTCTTCTCACTTTATCTTCTGGAATGCTTGCTCCATAATTAACAAACTTCCTTTCATCTCATATCACTTCCTTTTTTAGTTCTTCCATTTTCTGACACTCACTTAGACCTGGTTGCCTCTGGATAATATTGCATGCTTGGCCACCTTTTGTAGTGGTCACAATTTCTCTCTTATTCTCAAACTTGATGGTTAATATCAGGGAGTTCAAATTATCCTTGAGTGTATAAAAAGCATTCTTTAAGAGCTTCTTACTATGAACTCTGCTCTGAGGCAGAGGTACAAAAAAAAATTGGAGACAGTCCCTGATTTCAAGGTATTTATTTCCTCTTTGCTTCATTCACTCTCCCTCTACTGCCTTCACTTAGCAACCTTTCCTCCTTTGGGATTAATATAATCTAATTTCATTACCCAAACCAGATTTTGTTAGCTGTTGTCTACCAATTCCCATGCCATTATCTCTCTTTTTTCAATGATTTCATTGGCTCATGGTTTTCCTCTCTATTTCTGATTGCCCTCCTTTAGGGGATTACAATATATAAGGTGATTTTCTCCTACAGACTTTAACTTAATAATTTTTCAAGCTGTTTAATCTTATGATCTATCCCTCCACTCCAACTCTGCTAAATAAAGAAATTATCATTCTATTGATCTTGACATTTTCTCTTCTTTTTTCTCTCCAGAACTTGTGGTATGTATATATATATATATATATGTATATATATATATATATATATATATATGTATGTATGTATATATGTATATATATATATATAAATAATACACACACACACACACACACACACACACATATATATGTATGTATGAAACCATCAGTTGAAATGTTCAACTCAGACTGAGGGAAACTATTAGGTATGCTGTCAGTGACCACTGAGTCACCTAAATGCAAGGGTTGGAAAAAGCAGCTCAGTCAAGGAGCCTGGTAGTTATAACAATCAGTAGAATGAGCTAGTCATTTAAGTTAGTCCATTTGTGGCATCAATGGACTTGGGTCTCGGCAACCTTTCAAATTACTTCTTAAAACTTCACAATTATATTCAAAGCAGGAATGAAAAGAAGGTGAAGATAAACATGACTACTTCAGCAACAAGTCATATGGAATCAGGTTCTGAGGTTCTTATTTTTCTAGTTTATGATAAATATTCCTTATATGACCTCCTGCTTAACTGTAATCTGATCCAATCAAACCTTCAGAGTCAGATGCCTTCTTCGAAGAAAGCTGAAATGACATTGTTTGTGTGGTTTTTCAAGGATCTTTTAACATACAAAAGAATTAGAACAAACTCTTGAAATTAGCTCACATTTTAAGAGAAGATGGAAATGATTTTGTTGAAAACAGTGTGGGCTACAAAAATCTTAACAGACACAAAGAGATGTGTGTGGTTGGTGAGGAGAAATGAAACATCTTCAGAAAATGACTAAAATTGTGCTACTAAAAACTGAGTCACATTGTTGAGGAAGTCTATTGATCTTAACTGAGGAAATTTGGTCACACTCTATTTATCATCTTTAAAAGAATAAGCCAATTTGGAATATTAAAATTTGAACATCTGGTGTCCTAAGGGTGGAACCCTTCTGGCCAAGCTTCTGAGAAGGAATTTCTTATGTTGAATGTGAAGTTCAAGTCTTCTGAGGCAGTAAGATATACTTTATAGAATTGTGTTTTATGGGGATATATGTTTATATATAAATACATTAATATGAATAATTATTGTATAAATATAATCTTAATATTTAAATTTACTTTAAATCAATTATACTTAATATAATGTAAATATCATATATAAAATATAAATGTTATATTTACATTTATATTTATTTATAAATATATCTACCTTTATAAATACATGTACAAAATATTAAATGATTTTTTATGTAAAACATAAATAGGTTATAGCTAGGTAAATGATTAATTATACTTTGATGATAGATAATAGATGACTGATAGATGATAAGTAGATCATAGTTAAATGATATGTGATACATAATGGAAAGATAGAAAGAAAGAAAACAGGAGGAAAGAAAGCAGGAAAGAAAGAAGTTTTAGAAGTCATATAGTCAAACACTCTTATTTTTCAGATAAGGAAATGGAGGCCCAGAGAGAGAAAGTGACTTAAACATGGCCACACAGTCAACAATTAAGCTCTTATTATATATAAAGCATTGTTCCAAGCTCTGGGGATGCAAAGAATGACAAAATAGTCCCAGTCTAAAGGAACTTACGTATAATTGGGAAAGATAACAAATAAACAATTAGGTTCATACATTCATTCAGAATATAGGGAAGGTGATCTTACAGGGGAAAACACTAGCAGGTAGGAAGGTCAAGAAAGATTGCCTGTGGAAGCTGGGATTTGAGATGACTCTTTAAAAAAGCTGAGATTTCTAAGAATTAGAGATTGGGAGGGGAGCTTCCCAGACTTGGACAGCAACTAAAGCAAAGGCAAAAAGACTGAATGTGGAGGATTGTGTGCCAGAGATAGCAAGCAGGTCAGATAGCTAGTCAGTAGAATGTATTAAGGGGTGTAAGATAGAAGGTAAGAAGTTACTAGTGAAGAGTTTAAATGCCCAGGAGAGGAATTTCTATTTGATCCTGAAGGAAATAGGAAACCACTAGAATTTATTGGGGGCAGATGGAGTTGACATAGGTGGACCAATATATTACAAAATTCACTTTGGCACAGAAAGAAAATAGCAAAGCTGTAATTTGAACTCAAGTGTTGTCAATTCAACTTCCACCTGCCTGTTACTATTTCATGATGCCTCCCTGCCCGTCTCATTTTTACCACCCACCCTGCCTTCCCCAGAGTCTCAGGGGAAATATTGACCTTCCCCTCTTACCCAAAGTAGGACATCAGTGTGAGGTAATCCACTGGATGAATCAACAACAACAACAAAAAAATAACTGCCACTGTCTTGGCTAGACTGACTTACCAAAGTGCCTGGAAAGAGATAACTTTGGCTTCCCTGCTATTTGTATTTCACTACTTCCAAAAAATAAGATTTTGTCTTTGTAGGTTATTCTTTTCCTAATTCATTTTGGTGACATTCAATGATTTAGTGAATGACCTTTGCTACTTGTTGTGATCAACAATAAGTGTTGTGTTCTTTTTCCAAACACATGGTTGATCCTTTCACAATCTATCTCAGGAGCAAGATTATTCTTTGGTCTTTGCCCTCAATAGCCTAGGGCTGCTTCCATCCTATGATTAGACACTAACAGTGCTGGAAAATTCCTTAATTCAAATATTTGTTGAATCTTATTGTGTGTTTAGCCTTGCCTAAGCTTTGTAAAGGGCAGCTAGGTGGCATAGTGAATGGAGTAGAGGGCCTGGAGTCATAAAGACATCTTCCTGAGTTCAAATCTGACTTCAGACACTTACTAGCTTAGTGAACCCTAGACAAGTCATTTAACCTTGTTTTTTTTTTTTTTTTTTTTTTTTTTTTAGTTTCTCATCTATATAATGAACTAGAGAAGAAAATGGCAAATTGCACCAGGATGTTTGTCAAGAAAATCCCAAAATGTGGTCATGAAAAGTTGGAATCAACTGAAAAATGACTGATCAACAATAAAACAGCAAAAGATTTTGTGTCTGCTGTCCAAAAGCATGTATTTTGGTTAGTAAGCTAGCAGACAAATACCAGTAATACCACAAATACCAGCAGGCCACATTTGCATATCACTTAAAGATTTTAAAAGGTACTTTTCACAGAACAACTCACTGAAGCAAGCAATACAAGTATTAATATCCCCCTTTCACAGATATTTTGGTTGAACTTTGGGATGATTAGGACTTGACTAAGTTCATACAACTAGTATACTTGAACCTAGGTCTTCTGATTCTACTTGCAGTGGTCACATTTAAGACTGTAGAACTGAAAACTAGAAGAGATTCTCTAGCTTGAGAACATTTAATCCAGAAGCTCAGAGAAGGGAAATTATTTGGACAAAGTCATACAGGCCATTGGCAACATAGCTGGATTTCAAACCCAAGATTTTTGATTCCTAAAGTTAGGATATTTTTTCAACTATAGGAATACCTCATTCAACTAAATTTCACTTTGCAGATATTTTTTTTTGACTTGAAGTTTTGTGGCAAGCCTGCATTGAGTAAATCTATTGGCAAGATCTTTCCAATAGTATATGCCCATGTCGTATTTCTATGCCACATCTTGTAAATTCTCACAATATTTCAAACTTTTTCATTATTATTATATCTATTATGATGATCTGTGATCATCAATCTTTGATGTTACTACTGTAATTGTTTTGGGGAATCATGAACTGTACCCATATAAGACAGAAAACTTAATCAATAAATGTGTGTTCTGACTGCTCCACCAACCTGCCATTTGTCATCTTTCTCTTTCTCTATTCCCTGAGACACAGGAATATTGATAATAATTAATAATACAGCAGCCTCTAAGTGTTCAAATGAAAGGAAGAGTTGATCTATGCAGCAAAATTAATTTTTGTCTTATTGTAAGAAATTACTATAGCCACCCCAACTATCCTGATCAGTCAGCAGCCATTAACACTGAAGCAAGACCCTCCACCAGCAAAAAGATTATAGTTCACTGATGGATTAGATGATGATTAGAATTTTTAGCAGTAAAATATTTTTACTTGAGACATGTACATTGTTTTTGTAGACATAACACTATTGTACATTTAAGGTACAAACTTTAATATAGTGCAAACATAACTTTTATATGCCTTGGGAAACCGAAAACATTTGAGTAATTCACTTTATTGTGATAGATACATTATTATGGTGGTCAGAACTGAATCTGCAAAATTTCTGAGATATGCCTGGTTATCATATTGCCAGCCCCCACAATTACTTCCATTTTTCTTCCTCTTAGTTTCTCCATCTTTAAAATATAGGAAGAAGGGATTAAATGGAATCATCTCTAAGGACCTTTCCATCCTTATTGTCTATAATTATTTGGCATAAACAATTGGAGAATGATTAAATATTAGATAGTACCTCACTCTAAGTGATAACAGGAGTTCAGAAAAGGGAGAATGTCAACTTCAAGTGATGAAGTAAAGCTTCCTGATGGAGGCAGGCTTTGATGTGGGCCTGGAGAGATGGTTGTTATTTGAATTGTAGGGGAATCCAGGGAGGGTCTTTTAGGAGAGGAAAAGAAAAGAAAACAATTCCAGTATATAGCCTATATCACTCTAACCCACCTTACTTTTTGGAAAATAATTAATAAACATCTCCAGAGACAGATCATGGAGACCTCAAAGAGAGTTTGAAGCCTATGTATTTTGTAAATAAGACCACTAAACAGGAGAAATTTGCCCCACCATGAATTCTTTCACAAGGGTCAGATGTAAAAAATGAAACCATAGCCTGAGAGGTCCCCAGTGATTATTAGCTTCAAATTCACATTCCTGAGTTCAAATCTGGAAGCTCTTAGTAGCTATTAGCTAAAGAAGAATAACATTGAACTTAGGACCTACAGATTTAGTGATGGCTTTTAGAAATCACTGAATCTTGCTGTCATGGGGAAGAGAAAGGGAAAGGAGAAAGGTAAAAAGTGAGGAACTCAAAATTTCAAAAAACAATGAATATTGAAAATTAGCTTTACAAGTAATTTGAAAAAAAAAATTTAAAAATGAAATCATCATAATTACCTAGCCGTGTGGCCTTGGGCAAGCCACTTAACCCCATTGCCTTGAAAAAATCTAAAAAAAAATGAAATCATTGAATCTAACTTTCTTTATATATAGCAAGAAATTGAGAACTTGAGAGACCTAAGTAATTCATCCAGTGACTCTTAGCCAGAAAATACAATTCAAACCCCAAATCTGCTGAGATGTTAATTGCTGTGTTTTCTCCAAGTCATAAGGTTACCATTTCAGCTGGATCTTTTGTAGAGAAAACTTTTGCTCTTTGGGCCTCAACTTTCTCTTCTCTAAAATTAGGGAGTTGAGGCAGGGCAACTCTGAGTCCCCTCTCAGTTCAAATGTTCCATGATTAGAATTTTAAGTCTCATATTCATGAAGGAAACAGAGACCCAGAGGAACTGTAGATAGTTTTTCTGGCAATGTATCATTGGGGGTCATGTCCAGGCCCTATTCCCAAACCAGATATTTCTTCTTCCTGGAAGGCAAAAGAAAAATACAATGCAAGAATCCATTCCTTAACTTTTTCCTCCAAAGACGAGCTGACCTGTCTTGACTTCCCACAGCTGCCAGGCCCTTCTCTGGGAGACCAGGGTCAAGAGGCAGAGAAACCAGGATCTCAAGTCTGCTTCTTTCCTCTCCCATAGAAAAGGCCAACAATGCAGAGTCTTCTCTCCTATTCATCTCCAGGCACATTAAACTGATGCCTAACTTTGTACTGTATGTTTCTTTAAGTGTTTTCAGTATTATCATTTGGTCATTACAACTCTGTGAAGTAGGCCCCTAGACACAGCTGAGGAAATTGAGTTGTCTTGTGTTGCAATGGAAGGTTAATGAAGGCTGGAATCAGGAAATTTGCATTCTAGTTCTGACTGCCAATCTCACATCCCCTCTCTTAGCTTCACTATCCCTACATGTAAAATGAAAGAATGATGTTTGTTACTGTTTATTTTTTTGTAAAAGAAATTCAGCTTTCAATGTACTTAATTTGGTTTTGTTATTTTTTAAAGTTGGCTTTGTAATTACATTTAAAAAACACAAAAACAGTAAAATGAGGAAATTGGATTAGATCATTTTTATTTCCAGTTACAACATTCTCTGTTCTTTGATATATCAAAGGTAGTGTAGCTTATTCTAACAAGAATTGACATTAGTATCTAGTTTTAATTCTTTGTCTAATTCATTGACCCATTCATGAGTTAACTAAAACCAGTCTCAATCTCCAAGACTTCTTCCTTCTCTCATGTTCCCCCTGGGTCCCCCTTTCCCTAACATTTGAATTTTACTTTCCAACTCTTCCCTGGGAGTAATCATTTGTCTGAAACTTAGGCTGCTAGGTGACAGTGGATAGAACTCTGGTTCTGGAGTCAAGAAGGTCTAAATTTAAATTTGGTCTCAGATCACATAAAAGGGGGAAAGATTCATATGGACAAAAATATTCTTAGAAGCTCTTTTTTGTAATGGCAAAGAATTAGAATTTGAGGGGAAGCCCGTCAACTGGGGAATGATTAAACAAATTGAAACATATAAATATAATGGAATATTATTGCTCTGTAAGAAACAATGAGCCGGTAGATTTCAATAGAACCCGGAAAGACCTACAAGAATTGATTTTGAATGAAGTGAGCAGAGCCAAGAGAACATTGGACACCTTAACAGCAACACTGTGCAAAGATCAACTTTGATAGACTTAACTCTTTTCAGCAATATAGCAATCAAAGACAATTCTAAGAACTACAATGGAAAATGCCATTCACATCCAGAAAAAAATACCACTATGGAATCTGAATGCAGATCAAAGCATATTATTTTCACTTCTTAAAATTTGTTTTTTGCTTTTTTCTTCTCATAGTTTTTTCCTTTTTGTTCTGATTCTTCTCTCACAGCATGACTAATATAGAAATATGTGTAACATGATTATACATATATAATCTAAAAAAGACTACTTGCTAACCTAGGGTAGAGGAAAGGAAAAGTGGGAGGGAAAAAACTTTATAAAAATGAATTTTGCAAGTTATTTTTACATATATTTGGAAAAAATAAATAAAAAAGAAAAACCCTTAGCAATTATATAGTAGCTCATATTCAAAGGAGAATCTCATTTTTGATATAGCCACTAAGTAATCATCTAGATTTGAAGGCCTTTAGTAAGGATGAATTCATTGCCTCCCTAGCAGTCTCTTCCATTTTGTGATCCAATTATTAGTAAACTTTCCTTGATATCAAGCATAAGAACTAAACAAAGCAAAGTAGCAACAATAACAAAAAAAAATCCAAATTTGGCCTCAAATACTTACTATTTATGTGACCCTGGGTAGACAGTCCCTTAACTTCTGTTTGTCTCAGGTTCCTCAGCTGTAAAGTGAGGATGATAGAATCTACCTATAAGGATCATTATGAGGATCAATTAAGATATTTGTAGCTTTTTTGCACATAATAAGAGCTAAAAAATACTTATTTCCTTCCTTTACTTTCCCTTTTTCTACAAGCAAGTAATATGGAACAGATTTTTATAAAAGTAAAGGACAGAGTGGAGTCAAGATGGTGGAAGAGAGGTAGAAACTAAACTGAATTTTCTCAATATTCCCTCCCAAATAACTTCAAATAATGCTCCAAATCAAATTTTCAAGAAGCAAAGACAACAAAGGAATGGGGTGAGGCATCTTTCTAACCTAAGACAACTTGGAGGTTGGATGGAGAGGTCTGTGACACTGGAGTGTGAGTTGGCCCAGAGTGTACAGTCCACAGCACTAGTAGTGGTTCCCCACTAGTATGGGGCAGGGGGGATAGGGTGGATAGCAGCAGTAACAACAACTTAGGGAACTCTCAGTCCAGAGACATTTTTGGTTGCAGTTCCAACCTGGGGTCAGTTGGTCACAAGAAGGGCCTTGGTCATGACCTGAGCTCAGGACCGGAGGAGCATGAGTACTTGTGATTATAGGGCAGCAGGGGTTCTTCCTGGGAAAAGTCCAGAAGATAAAACAGGAGAGCAGTGACCACACTGCTTCCCAGATCATACTATGTTGGAGCACAGAAAACTTGCAGGTTCCCTAGAATTAGCTCTAAAACAGCAACAAGAACACACAAAAAGCCTTAACCTTGAGATAGATAATGCTTGAACACAAGTCTCCTCAGAATTAATTCAGAGGGAAGAAAATATACATACACACAGACACACACATAGACACACACACACAGACATATATATGTGTGTATTCACACACACATCTACACAGACACACACAGACACAGACACACAGACACACAGACACACAGACACACAGACACACAGACACACAGACACACACACAGACACACACACACACACACACACACACACACACACACACACACACACTGTCAGTTGTATACAGAAAACTACCTTACCCAAGAGGGAAATAGAATGGGAAGGGATAAGAGATACTGAAGAGGGGATTATAAAAAGGTGTGTGGGTTAAGGGAGGCAGAGGTCAGAAGCAAAACAGACTTTTGAGGAGGGACAGGATAAAAGAAAGACAAGATAATGAAACAAAGGGGAAATGCACATTCATTATTCAAACTGGGGACATGAATGGAAGCAGAAAGCAGAATGAAGTAGAAACTGGAATCTGATTATATGCTGTTTAAAAGAGACACTTGAAACAGAAAGACAGAATTAAAATCAGGGGCTGGAGTAGACTCTGTTGTACTTCAGTTAAGTTAAAGGAGGCAGGGGTAGCAATCATGATTTTGGACAAAGCAGAGGCAAAAATAAATCTAATTAAAAGACAAATCAGGGAAACTATATTTTTCTAAATACTATCAAGACAATGAAATCATATCAAAAAGTTTATATTATATTTACATATACATTCTGATAAAGACCTCATTTCTCAAATATGTAGGAAACTGAGTCAAATTTATAGATAGCTCTTAGCTGTTCCTCAATTGATAAATGGTAAGGAGATATTAATAGGCAGCTTTCAGAAGAGGAAATCAAAACTATTTATAGTCATATAAAATGCTCTAAATCAATATTGATTAGAGAAAAGCAATTTAAAACAACTCTGAGATAGCATCTCGTATCTATCAGAAATAGCAAATGCTGGAGGGGATGGGAAAAAATAGGCACACTGATGAATTGTAGGTGGAGTAGTGAATCAGATCTACCTTTCTGGAGGAAACTTTGGAATCATGACCAAATGTTTATCAAACTGTGCACAATCTTTGACCATGAATACCACTACTAGATCTATACCCCAAAGAGATCAAAAAAGAAAGAAAAGTACCTCTCTATACAAAAATATTTCTGACAGCTCTTTTTTAAAAAAATGCTTTTTAATATCCCTTTTTGTGGTGGAAAACAGTTGGAAATTGAGGAGGTGTTCATTAATTGGATAACTGAATAAGATGTGGCATTTGATTGTTATGGAATACTTTTGATCTTTAAAAAATGATGAGAAGTCCCCAACTGATAAATTGCCAAAGGGAATAGGCAGTTTTCAGATGTAGAAATTAAAGCTATCTATAGTCATAAGAAAAAATGTTCTAAATTACTGCTAGAGAAATACAAAGCAAAACAACTCTGAGGTATCACCTCACACTTATTAGATTGACTAATATGACAGAAAAGGAAAATGATAAATTTTGGAGAGGATGTGGGAAAACTGGGACATTAATTCACTGCTGGTGGACTTGTGAACTGATCAACCATTTTGGAGAGTAAATTGGAACAATGCTCAAAGGGCATTTGATCCAGTAACACCTCTACTATGTCTGTATCCCAAAGAGATTATAAAAAATGGGAAAAGATCCCCAAGTACAAAAATATTTATCACAGCTCTTTTTGTGGTGGCAAAAATTTGGAAATTGAGGGGGATGCCCATAATTGGGAAATGGCTGAACAGTTGTGGTAAATGAATGTAACAGTATACTAAAATCATGAGTAGGCAGATTTCAAATAAACCTGCAAAGACTTACATGAATTGATGTTGAGTGAAGTGAGCAGAATTAGGAGAACATTTTATACATTATCAGCAATATTGTGTGAAGATTAATTATGATGGAATTTGTTCTTTTCAGCAATATATAAGAGACAATTCTAAACGATTTGTGTTAGAATGTCATCCTCATCCAGAGAAAGAACTATGAATTCTGAATTCATGCCAAAGTTTGTTTTTTCTTTCTTACTTTTTTTTTCCCATTTTGTTCTAATATGGAACAATATGGCAACATGTTAGATTACTTGTTGTCTTGGGAATGGGGGAAGGAAAGAGAATAAGGGGGAAAGGTTTGTAACTCAAAATCTTACAAAACTGAAAGTTGAAAACTATCTTTACATGTAATTGGAAAATATAAAATTCTATTATAAAATAAAAAAGCAAGAGATAAATGCAGAAAAAAAGTTTTGGATTACATACACAAAAAAGAAAGAAATGATGAAATGGGTGATTTCAGATCAACATGGGAATTTCCATATGAACTGCTGCAAAATTGATAGAACAAAATCATTATATCCAGTAACAGCTATATTGCAATGATGATCAACTGTAAATGACTTAGCTACTCTAATCAATGCAATATCCAGGACATTTCCAAAGGACTCATGAGGAAAAAATGCTGTCCATCTTTAGAGAGATAATTGTTGAACCCTGAGTGCAAATTTAAAATATAACTATATTTTTTTACCTTTTTTGTGACATGGTTAATATGGAAATATGTTGACCATTACTATAGTTGATAACATATTGTTTGCCTTCTAGAGGGTGGAGGATGGAAAGGAGGGAAAGAATTTAGGACTGTTTTTTTTAAAGTATTAAATATAAATAAACAACAAATTTAAAAAAAATAAAGTGCACTGAACAGTAGAGGTTCAGAAGGAGATATTAACAAGCAGGGAAGCTTCGAAACTGACCAGTTAAATTTATTATCCTTTTTTTGAATAAGCTATATAAGGTAAAGATTTATAGTTTGGGGTATAATTGTCTTTTACCTGTTCTGTATGAATGTAAGGAAATGGTCATGTTTGCTATTTTTCAAGTATAGTATAAAAATAAATATTTTCAAATAAAAAATTAGGCAGGATTAGGTAATTTCTAAAGTTCTTCCAATTCTAACACTCTGTGATATCTATTAGATTCTGAGTTCCTTGAGGGCAGGAACTATATTTTACTTTTCTTTTATTTCCTTTGCTTAACACAATGTCTGCCACATAGTAAGTTGCTTAATAAAGATTTGTTAAATGACAATATAAAATGTATGTAAAGTGACAAGATATGTATAATTGATATCCTATTGCTTGCTTTCTCAATATGAGGGGGATAGGAAGGAGGAGAAAATTTGGAACTCAGTTTTTTAAATGTTAAAAATAAAAAAACAGAAAAATACCTGTTGAGAGAAAGAACTAATATTTGAGACCTTTTAATTATGTAAAATTCTCTCTTACCTCCATTTGAGTGATCTTTTCATCCTCTCTCCTCACTGAGGGTCAGTCACAGGTTCAGAAAAAAAAAATAAAAGCATAAACTCCTCATGACAGCAATATGTGCAGACCTCCTAAGGTGAGTAGAAGCGAGGACCCTGATCATCAGGGGCATCATTACCCACCCACTTCCCAGCTTTTCTTCAGTGGTCTTGTTAAGCTCCTTTGCTCCAGCAGTGGCATACCTATTTACTCTCCATCTCTGAGTTCTTGATCCTCACCCACCATCCCTGTCCTTCAAGTCTTGGAACTCTTGGCTTTACTTTCAAACTTCTATTCACTAACCCTCCAGCAGCTTGTTCTAATCACAATTTCTCACTGCCATCGTAACTGGGGAATTCTGACTGTCATGGTGTCTTTTCCTGGAAATTCCCATTTTTTTCTTTCTAAGCACAGTTCAGGTGCTTCCATGAAGATTTTAATGATGCCATTCTTTAGCACCTTTTCCCATTTGAGTTGTATTACTTTGTGCATGAGGGGTCATGTGGTATAGTGGATGGAAAGCTGACCTCAGAGGCAAGATCTGAGTTCAATTCCTCCTTCCATCTCATGGTGGTTTATGACCCTTAGCAAGTTACTCTAGTTCCCCAAGATAACTTTAGATTCTCAAGTGTAGAGAAGGCATCCATTTGGTTGGGTGGTGGGAATTTCTTTGCTGAGAGTGCCTTACCTGCACTGCTAAAATAAATCATAGGTCCTATTTTAATAAAAAAAAACCCAACAGTTGGTGTATACCTTATGCTGTTTGTATGCATGCTATATCCTCCATTAGGCTGTAAGTTCTTTGAGAGGAAGAATTATTTTATTTTTAGCATATAGTGGTACTTAAGAAACATTTTCTCTATTGTATCAAAATACCCTGACTCATCCTTTGTGGGATCCAAATAGTAGCCAAGAACTGCATCCAAATAGTTTTGTTTGATCCTTATCAATTCAATTCAAACCCAGCCAAATATAGTTCCTGTGCAGGGAACCAGGATACATACATCATAAAGATCAGAGGTGTCAAACTTGTCCATAGACCTTAAACTGGCCAGTAAAACTTTGGAATTCAGCCAATGTAATTGGGAAATGTTTAACAAAATAAGTAAAAATTCATTGCAACATAGATAATGTTAATGTTCAGATAGTAAAGTTTTAAAAATTATTATTTTTAATGTTTAAACTCTTTATGACACCACAAAGGGTTTTCTTGGCAAAGATACTGGAGTGATTAGCTGTTTCCTTCTCTAACTTACTTTACAAATGAAGAACTGAGGTAAACAGTGTTAAGTGACTTGCTCAGGGCCACATAGTAAGTTTCTGATACTGGATTTAAACTCAGATCTTCTTGACTTCAGGGTTGATGTTCTATCCATCTAGCTGCCCTATAGGTGGTAGGGACCTATTCCTATTTGAGTTTGACACCATTGATGTAGAGATGTAGAGAACACAAATCATGATGCTTATGGTTTAGTATGGGGATAAGATATAAATACCCAAATTATAACAGACCATCATATATGAAAACTATATAATACATGATAAATATATATGACAGGAACAAAACAAAGTGCTATGTTTAGAATAATAAAAGATTATAGGATAATAAGATTTAGAGTTGTAAAAGGCTACTTACATAGTTCAACCTTTTCATTTTACAGATGAGGAATCGTCTAACATCCAATGTCACACAGATATCAAATGACAAGGCCATTTAGATTCAAACATGGATATTCTGACTTCAGATCCAGAATTTTTTCCATCATATTCCTATCTCTTTATGATCTTTGTTCTTCATTCTCAAAGAAGACCATGGCATCAGGGAGGTGATGCCATGACAAGCATGAAAACTGGATTTGAGTGAGGGGGGGCTATGCTCAGTCACCAGTCTCACTTTCTCCTCCTGAGTCATCTGAGCGCATTGGCCAGACATGAATCAGGATGACTAGAGATCAGGATGACTTAAGGGACTTGAGAAATCATCTAGTCTAATTTTACATTACAGAAGAGGAAACTGAGGTCCAGACATAGGAAGACTGGTTGTAATTGGGGAACTCTGTAAACAGAGGTCACATCATTTGGGGTGCTGTCTTAGCTACTCCTTGGGGACTGCTCCTGTGGCATGCACATTGGAGAAAACCTGCAGCCAGGTTCTAAACCACTCCCCAAGTACCACCCTTGTCCCACTCACTACAGAAATACATTTAGGCAAAAAATCAGCCCAGTGGGAAATCTCTTTTCATCTCGGACTCTTTGCTGGGCTACTCAGTCTCTTCCCTTCTCTTCTCAAAGTTGGATCCTTGGGCTTCTGCTTAGTCTGTGGGAACAAATGGCCCTAACTCCATGCGTCTGAATCTAGGTTGATCTAAGTTTCGTTTCTTTTCTTTCCTTTTAACTTTTTAAAGCTCTTTAGTCCTTCTTAACCTCAACTTTTGCTAATTAGCCTTTCCTTAAGAAACTCACTCACTCTCTAACCGCCTTTCCAAAGAACTTATCTTGGGAACTTTTTGTACTAACTTGTGAACTTTTTGTGGTAAATTGTAAACCTTTAGTGTGGCCTGTGAATTAAAGTCAGAGAATGGTGAGTTCTTCTCCCCTAAAGCAAACCACAGCTGTATGCTCCCACCCCAGTTTCTCCAGCAACATTTTTGGCTTCCCTAGGTGGACACAACTCCCTTCTCTCTGGCTTCAGGTGACTTGCCCAAGTTGTGGGGCATGGATTTGGAGTCAGATCTTTGGGCCCCTAGGTCCCTCCTGAAGGGGCAATCTTGGAAGGTTCTCAGGAAGAGGAGGCCTTTGGCAATGTTCTTTCCTGAAAGCCTTTTATAAGGGAGAAATCATTAGACTTCTCAACTATCCTTTAATCAGCACCTATTTCACTATTTGCCTTTGGGAAATAGTCTGGGGATTTAGGGAGTTGTTGGAATTTTGCAATGGCCTTGCTATATTGCATATTTTCCTTGTAGTTGTCCCAACAGTTTGGGTGGAGGAGGCAGAAGCAGCCTGGATCCCTGCAGTGGGGAGTTTCCTACACCACTAGATTCTGCAATTTATGCTCCAGGGTTCCTCCCATTATTTTGGCCCAAAGCAGAAGCCAGTGTTTTTTCTTTGATACTTAATTTGATGTCCTTTTCTTTTCCCTCACTGCTTGATCCTTCCCAGGCAAAACACAGCTGGCAGAAATGACAACTTCTGGCTCTCCCTGGAAGTGCTTCCTAAAGGTTTTGCTTTCATCCCAGTCTCCTTTGCTCACTTCTTTCATGAAGGACACAATGCGCTTTTCCTTCTTTCCCTTAGAATCCTGGAAATTAAGAGCTAGAAGGAATCATAGAGGCAATCACTTCATTTTACAGATGAGGAAAGTTGAACCTCAGAGTTAAAGTGACCTGCCCAGGGTGATATGGATAGTAAACAGAAGAGCACAGACTTGAGCCTGTCTCTTTGACTCTAAAGCTAAGGTTCTTTGTACCACATGACCCAAGTCTTCTACATTTTGTAATTCATAGTCCAGCACTTAAACCTGCTCTTTCTCTCTTTTATCTCTCTTGTCATTCATGCATGCATGTGAATCTCATTTCCCCTAATAGGTCATAAATTCACTGAGAAAAGGGACTAAGTCTTCATTCAGGTAACTATGTCTAGATAGTCAAAATAATAATGATAATGATGCAAAACAAGATATATTTGGTCTAGATGTAAATTTCCCTTTGTCACTGTTATAATTACTTGTTTATGACCTTCAAAATTGGACCTCAGATAAATTGTGCTGACTTTGATCTATGTCCCTAAAAATGTTTTGCCCTATGGTTAGACTCTTTGGATTAGCTGATGACTTCCAAACTTGTTGACTGAGGTGTGAGTAGGTTTGTGTGTGGACCTTCTATGCCCCTTGACTTTCAGATGATAAAATAATGAAATCCATGACTTAAAGCACATTTGCATAAGATACTCCTCTATTGATAAATATTAACTACTCAGTGTTGTGCATCTTGGTGAGTGGCAGAGTTGGCAAGAAGTTGGTAGAGGCTAGATCTTGGTGTTCTGGTTTCTACCTTGAAGAGAGGACACTAGGTTCTAGATTTTCTTTTCCTTTTTTTTTTTAATTTTTGCAATGCAAAGGTCATATAGGTAATCGAGTATTAAGTGTCTGAGGCCAGGTCCTCTTGACTTCAGGGCCAGTGCTCTATCCACTGTGACACCAAGCTACACCCTCCCCAACCCCACCAAGTTCTAGATTCTCTTTAGAAAAAAAGTTAAGAGAAGGGAGGGAAAGACTGGGAAGATAGGAACATGATTGAGGAATGTAAGGAGGGTACAAAGTTCATTTACATAAAACTCTCCTCTTTGATAGAGATTGATTACTCAATCCTCACCTGCATGAAAGCAGAATTGCTAAGAACCTGGATGAGGAGAGCTCTTGGAACTGTGGTTTCTTGAGAAAGTAAGTTATCAGATTTTCTTCAAGAAAATGTCCCTGAAGGCAATGAAAAGGACTCTGAGAAGAAGCCAGCCTCTTGGCATTTCTAACTCCTTTATATTTCAGCTTCTATTAGTGAATTACTTAGTATTAGTGAGCATCTCCAATGGCGATCTCAACAAAATTATCAGACACTAATAGGCCCAAGGTATTTATCCATTTATCCATGGTCATACAGCTAATAAATATTGAAGGCAAGAGCTAGCTCATTCAAAACACTTTTCTCTAATCTTAGTAGGAGCATAGTGGCAGTACTATTATACTTAGTTTTACTAAAAAGATACAAAACATCTTTAAAAAGGGAAAGCAACTCACTCAAGATCCACAGAAGCAAAAGGTGCTGAAGGTAGAGCTCAGGTCACAGCTGTACCCATTTCAGGGGGTTTATATTGGGGTGCACAAGAGGGAATGATAGAGAGGTACTGAGGAAAACTTTCTGATTCACAAATTTAACTTGGGTTAGCCCTGTGTATAAAATAGGAATAATTTTTGTTTCAAAAAGTCCTTTTACCAGGTACTTTTGTAAACAACTTTGAAGTTTCAAATCATATCAAATACTTTGGAAAAGCTGACAAAAGATGGTATAGTTAATGGGAGGGGATGTGTGATGTTTGTCCTTCATTCCTGAAGACCATGACTTCAGGAAGATGATGCCTTGACAAGCACATGAACTGGATTTGAGTGAGTGGATGCTATGCTGGATTCATCAGCCTCACTTTCTCCTCCAGAGTCATCTGGGTCCTGTAGCCAGATAAGAGTCAGGATGAATGGAGATAACCCTGGATGTGCAGCAATCAGGTTCAGTGACTTCCCAAAGTCACACTAGTAAGTCAGTTATCTGAGGCTGGATTTGAACTCTGGCCCCCCCAGACTCCAAGGCCAGTACTCTATCAACTACACCATTTAGCTGCCTAATGGGGGGTAGTGAGGAAGTAGGACAGTCTGATTCATTGTTGGTGGAACTATTGTTGATTCAACCATTCTAGGAAAGCAATTTGGAATTATGCTCAGAAAGAGATGAACATGATCATAATCTTTTACCTAGAGATTCCATTGTTAGATATATTCCTCAAGAATAGCAGAAATACAAAGGTCCCATATACATTAATATTTTTGTAGAGGGACTTATTTATTTTTAGTAGCAAAAATTAGAAACAAAATAGTTTTCCATCAATAGAATAGGGAAAAATAATTGTGACACAAGAATGGATTGGAATATAATTGGAAATTATATTGGAACCATAGAAAAGGATGATGATAAAAAAAACAAAAAATAAAGACTTGTGAATAGATGTGGAGTGAAGAAAAAGGAAAACCATGTGCACAATGCTAATGCTGACATGAATGGAAAATGAAAACAGTTTGAAATGTACTGTCATGTAACCTTAGCGACCAAACTTGGCCCAAGGAAGAAGAGATAAGAGAATCCATCTCCTTTCCTTTTTTGCAAGAGAATGGGGAAGGAATATTGCATATAAGATTGGACTTAATTGATATATTGATTAGAGTTGCAGAAATTATTTTAACTCTTTTTATTCTTTAAGAGATGACTATGAGTGAGGAGGGGGATATATATTAGGAAATAAGTTGAAAAAACTCAATAATATCAATAATATCAAAGTAATAATGAGGTTTTTTGAATATAGCTTTTGTTTTTTCCAGGTACCTGTAGAAATAGTTTTCAACATTCATTTTTGTAAAATTTTCTCCCTCCCTCCCTTTCTTCCCTCTCCCCAAGTCATCATGTGATCTGATAAAGGTTGTACTTGCACAATCATGTTAAAAATGTTCCTATATTAGTCATGCTATGAAAGATGAATCAGAACAAAAGGGAAAAATCATGAGAAAGGAAAAAACAAAATAAAAATATGAAAAAAATAGTATGCTTTGATCTGCATTCAGTCTCTACTTCTCTGGATGTAGATGACCTCATAATTCTTTTAGAATTTTCTTTGATCACTGTATTGTTGAGAAGATCTAAGTCTATCATAGTTGATCGTCACACAATGTTGCTATTACTTGTATACAATGTTTTCCAGGTTCTACTCACTTCACTCAACATTAGTTCATATAAATCCAGGTTTTTCTGAAATCTGCCTGCTCATGATTTCTTGTAGAACAATAATATTCCATTACATTCATATATCACTACTTGTTTAGTCATTTCCCAATTGATGGGCATATGAGTTGTTTTTGAAAAAAGGGATTCTATGTTTAAACAAAAGAGATAGTGGGATATAGTAGACAGAGTCCTGAAGTGGTAACCCTAAGACTTACCTCTGTTCCATTGCTAACATTGACACTTGCTGACTGTCTAACCTTTGGCAAATCATTTCTCTTCTCTGGGCCTCAGTTTCTTCCTCTGTAGATGGAGGCTGTTGAACTAGAATGATCTCAGACCAACAGATTAGATGCTAGTAGTTACTTACAAAACTTCTTTCTTCAATTCCTTGTTTGACTAGAGAACTAGCAGCAGAGTTGTGAAGTCAATTTGAACAAGGTGATTAAATATGTAATTTGTAAAGACCCTCTCCCCTTGCCCTGAGACCAGTGTCCTTTCCCTTAACTCCAGCTCCAACTGTCTCAACCTCTCAGGTTTTTGAAGACTGGTGACTAGAAGTCTAGCCCACTTCTGAAGTAAACAGGGAAAAAGTTACTCATCCGAAGAGGACAGCAGTAAAATGTCAAACCACTCCCTAGTCTTGCTGAATTAACTTGAAGGTGAAGAAAGGATCTCTTACTGAGTCCCCAAACAAGGAGGAAGGAAGGAAGGAGGGCTTTGAAGGGAGAACGAGTCATAGGCTAGCTGAATTGAGACTCTTGGGAGCTGTTAAATGAAAGATGGGGGCAGGGAATGGGGTAGGGGGAGAAGAGTCTGGAGCACATAGACTGACTGGGGCCAGATGTACTATAGGATCCTGGGGTCAGTAAACTTGACAAAGGTTCCTAGAGGTGCCTTTGATAATAATAATGATCCACCTTTATAGAGAGTTCCCAAAGTACTATACATACATGATCTCAAATGAATCTCAATAGATGGAAAATCCTCATTTTACACAGGAAGAAATTGAGGCACAGAGGTTACATGGCTGGTAAGTAACAGAGGCTAGGCTTCAATCCCAGGCTTTCTGAGTCTGTGTCTAATTCTTTACCGAACAGTCCCTTCAATACCGAGCAATTAACTTGGTTTTTCTTCTGCTTGGACCTCAGTTTTCTCATCTGTAATGTGGGAGGGATAACTGTTAATCTTCCAAATCTGAACTTTTTCTGTTGAGTTGACATGCAGTAGATATTTAGTAGTTAAAAGAAGGACTTTGCAGTCTGGGTGCAGAGATTTATTTCTCCAGTGGAACTTGCTATTCATCCATTCAGGGCCTTTTCTTTGCTCATGCTGGAGAGAATACTTTCATTTAAGCTGGTGTTCTCCTAGCACTACTTTGGGGCAGCTATGTGGCACAGTGGATTGAGTGACAGACTTGGAGTTGGGAAGATTTGAGTTCAAATCTGACTTCAGATACCTACTGGTTGTGAAATTCTAGACAAGTCACTTAATCCTGTTTGCCCCAGTTTCCTTATCTATAAAAATGATCTGGAGAAGGAAATAGCCATTTTATCCTTACCAAGAAGACCCCAAAGGGGTCATGATTGAAAAATGACCGACAAAAGCCTTAGGAATGGATAGTCCTAGAGGTCTCTTGGAAGAGGGATATTGAGTTCCCCAAAACACAATAAAAACTCAAAGATACATTTGCATTATAGCAATTTTAAAAACTATGGCCTCTTAGATTTTTTTTTCCAGGAGGTGAAAGAGAAGAAGAAGCCATGGTTAGCATCTCCTTCTATGCTGCTTTCTGTCTGATAATCAGATTTAGAGCGTGCCTCTTGCTAGGAAATCATAGAGCAACTTCCAGCATCAGTTTCAACAAAGGGCACTAGATCCAGTCATTGCTAGTGATTGCTGACTTGTCCAGAAACCCCCACACTGCCCCTGAGTCCTATGCTTAGTCAAGGAAATCTGTAACTTTGGGAATGGACAACTTCCTAAATTTTCAAAGTCTTACATTTCCATTTTTCATACAGTGTCCCACTTCTCCATGTGGCCCTTCCTCTATTACTACTTCTAGTTTCTAGAAATCCTTTCACCCTTAAGCTCAAAATTGGGAGGGATCAAAGAAAAGGAGGACTTTGGGGAAACTCTCTTTGAACTTACAGACATCCATTTTCCTGCCTCCTTGAACTTTTTGGCATGATTGAAAATGATTGACTCCAGAGGTAAAGACTTGTTCAATATATTAAAAACTTGACAGTAAGTATCTGAGCTGGAATTTATATGCCAACATTTTTTGAACTCAAGTCCATTACCCCATTCTGAAACTCTGAATATACTTGTGTAATTATTTTAATCTTATTTTTATTTCCATAATATTAAAAAAATTGATTAAGGCTATTCACATAGGAAAGACCAAATGGATAAAAAAATCTACTTCCCAGAATTCATTACATAATACTCTAAATCTTGTCCAATAATAAATATATCTAGGACAGATAGAACAAATAGACATGCAGCTGGATTCAGAATTGAAAAGGAGAGTGAGTTGGATTGCTTTCTTGGAAAGTGTAAAGTGCTTTCACTTACCCCAGCTTTCCCATAAGATTTTTTCTTTCCATTCTTTTTGGAAATTTTTTTTTAAAATTCTGAGTTTAACAAACTCAAAATAAAATAAGCATTTCCATATGCAAAGTAAAATAGAAAACAAGGATTGTATATGAAATGGTGAATCTTTAGTATGTACATAATTTAGTTTTCCTTTTAAGTATATAATAAATTCAGTATGTGACTTTCAACAATCTCCTGATTCTGTTTTCCTTTGGGGAATTCCTTCTGTTCTCTTCTGTGCATTTAAAAATGCTTCAATGACCTCTTATTTTTTTTCTAGTGGGAAAGGGCAAAGTCTAGCTTCTTTCCTACTTTTCCCTCTTCAATTGGGAAAAAAAAGAAAACCAAAACTATTGTAACAACTATGTTTAGTCATACAAAATAAATTCTCATATCTACCACATCCAAAAACATGATTTATTCTGTTCTTAAATCTATTACCTTCCTGTCAAGAGATGTAATTCCCATAATGTTAATATAAGCATTTTACACTGTTGCCATATGACAGAGAAGCCCAATTACCTTCAAAGAACCAAAGATGAGCATCTTACAAAAGATGGAGCAGCTAGGTGGCACCGACCCTGGAGTCAGGAGGACTTGAGTTCATATCCAGTCCCAGACACTTAATTATTATCTAACTGTGTGACCTTAGGCAAGTCACTTAACCCCATTGCCTGGCAAGAATAAAAAAAAAAAGTAACAGAAAACTGTCTGGTGAATATCCTTAGGATAAAACATAAAAACTGAAAATAAAACCCCAAACTCCCAAAACCCAAACCAAAGAAACCTCAAAGATGAGTAAGAGGAAAGATATCTTCAAAGATGTATTATGACAGAATGAAGAGACAGGCTGATCATGTGGTGAGATTGAAGTATGGTAGATAAATAGGCATTTTGATCTACTGGTAGATATCTTGTTATGTTGAGAGAAAGCTAAAAAGGTTTCCAACATAGTGGGGGAGCTCTCCCTTTGGTGAACTTTTGTGTAAACATGGGTGAGTTTCAAAACATAGGCAAGTATAGAAAAGCTATAGTTTGGAGAGAATTCTTGATCTCTCAAAATCAAAAAAAGAAAAAACAAGAACGAGAGTCAGAGGTTCAAAAACGATCAGAAATTGTCATAGTTGCAGACATAAATGATGCCGACTACTGATCTGGTAGTGTCATTCCCCTGACCCACCAGGAAACCAAAGTCATTAGGTATTGGGGGGGTATGATTGAAGAGCTGAGAGGAAGAGAAGTACTGATAATTAGACCATTGAGACAGGTGTGTGTGTGTGTGTGTGTGTGTGTGTGTGTGTGTGTGTGTGTGTGTTTACCATGTTATAGCCAATTTGTCACTAGAAAAATCACTCACTAGGGCTTTACTTGGTGTTGTTGGAGCTATTCATATTCATATTCATATTCAAAAGACCAAAAGGCAATCATCAGAAGTCTATTTCCTATCAAATAAGATCATGGGGTGAAAATGGTTCTGGAAAAGGCCTGGAGAAGGATGTCTTTGTACATTTCCCTCTCTATAATAAACATATTGTGCAAGTCATGGAATCATTCATTTGATGTCAAGATTTTTGATTATGAAGGACAACAACAACAGTGATCTAAGGAGATGATAGATCCAGTTGAACATTTGGGTTGATTCCTGTTTTTTTTAAACATGCCATTCTCAACATATAAACCCCTCTACCCAACTTAGTTTCCCAAGGACAATAAAGGAAATCAACCTAATAGAATGATAATATATACAGCTACATTTAGAATATTTGAAAATGGAGACCCATAGATTACAGCAACCTGGATAGGATGGAGTTGATTTGGAAGAAGGGGAGGTGCCTGCTGAGTGATAGTGGCAGAAGGAAGATCTGAAAGTGATAAAGGAAGGAGCCCTTCAATTCCTTTTCCTGATGCTGGAAGTCAAGGAGATGTACAGAGATACCTCTCTTGTAGAGTGTATTGATCATAGTGGTACCTTTAGCAGAAAACTAAGTGCCAAAAGGGAAAAAGAATATGAGAAGAGATCTAGGTATACGGGAAGTCCTGCAGTGAAGAAAGTTTGATTTCCAAGGTGACACTGGAGGAGAAGGGCAAAAGGAGACAAGACCAGTCATTGGTTCAAGATTCATCATCAGGAAAAAACCCTTGCTAATACTTGGTTCAGTTTTTCCCTTGATATCAAGGAGAGTGACTTTCTCCCTGGCTCTGATTTCATGAGTTCAACTAAGCCTATTGTCCTGATATTCCTGTTCTTCAATATTTTCTCTTTTTAAAATTTTTTTATTTTTATTTATTTTTAGGTTTTATTGCAAGGCAAACGGGATTAAGTGGCTTGCCCAAGGCTACACAGCTAGACGATTATTAAGTATCTGAGGCCAGCTTTGAACTCAGGTCCTCCTGACTCCTGGGCCGGTTCTCTATTCACTGCGCCACCTAGCCACCCCTATTTTCTCTTTTCTTAATAGACTCTTATTCTAAAGGGACCTTTATGCCTTCCTAAGCAACAATAGATTACATATCTTTTCTATATCTCAAAACTTAATGGGGAATTTTCCTGAAAAAATATGGTAGGATGGAAAAAAAAATCTCCAACACAATTCAGATGGACAGTCAAAACAACAGGGTTCTAGTGTTATCCCTGATACTTTCTCATTGTGTGATTTGAGCTTTTCTTTTGTAAAATGGGAGGAGATGGAATAGATGATTCCCAAGGTCCCTTCCAGCTTTCCTCTTCTATCATAAATTCTAATTTGGAGTGGTTACTTTCCTTCAAAGTTTCCATCATTTCTACAACCAGTGCTTCCTGGTTGGTGAAAATCACCTGGTATAAAATATCAGTTCCCTTTGTTGGTTTTTCTGTTTTTTGAATTTATTATTCAGTCACAGGGAGAGAGGGAAGGAGGAAAGGAGAGAGTGGTAGAATAAAAGTTCACCCTGCTCATTATCCAGACTATGTATCTCTGAAAAGACATGTGGGGACATAGATTTTAGTATTGCTCCCTCTCTTTTTATTTTATTAGATTTTTCATTTTGTGAATTATCAGGTATTTCTACAACTATTCTTTCAATTGAAACTACTCAATATTTCCAACTTCCTATATTAAAATAACTTAGACTAGTGGATATATGTAGAAAGTTTTCTCCCTTCTTCCTTTTCAAATAATGTTTGTGTGATATTATGATAGCTACTTCCCCTATCTGGGTTTATCAAATGAGGGGGACTGAATTCCCTTACAACTCATTCCACATGTCTAGTAGGTCAGCCCTTTCTCCCTTGGCTTCCCTATCTTGTGTTTCTGTTTTCTCTGATTACTCCTACTCTTCACTAGCTTCCCTTACTCTTGTTTCAAGATTTCTGGTATTCTCCTTTCCTGTCGAGAGTCTACACTGTTGCAAGAGACCAGGCATGAGTCTGTAAAAACCTGAATTAGTGTGGTAGTAGTATGAATGGAGAGGACCAACAAATCCCACTGTAAGGATATTGTAGAGTGAGAAGAATTACAGATCACCCTGGAGTTGGTTGCAAGCTCACTTTTCTTCAGACTTTTAAGGTTTACTAAGCACTTTCCTTATAGTCAACCTATTAATCAGATGTTATATTTACGAGGAATAGATTTAGAATCTTAGAGGGTAAATGTCTCACCCACAGATACACAGTGATGATCAGAACCAGCGCTTAGCAACTCTGACTTTAGACTCCAAGTCATATGGTTTTTCCTTGACATCAAACTTAGTCTGTGACAAAGAGAGTTAAAGAGAAAATGAAATTAATTCAGTTGGAGATACATTGATATTGAAGTGTAAAGAAGGAAATAAACAGGTATTAAGTACCTACTTTGTACAGGAACTGTGCTAAGAATGTTAGCAAATAGTAACTCATTTGATGCTCCCAATAATCCCAAGAGACATGTACTGTTATTTGCCTTTTACAGCTGGAGGATCTGAGGCAGACAGTGCTTTAATGACTTGCCCAGGATCATGTAGCTAGTAAGTATCTGAGGCTGGATTTGAAATCAGTTCTTTCTGACTCATGTCCAGATCTATATACCAGGTCACTTAGCTACCTCAGGAAATGGAAACAAAAAGAAGACAAAACAATTGAAAATTGAATGCTTTAAAATTATAAGGATCAAGCTTTCCTCCCAAAAAAAGAGTTATTAGAAGGCACTTCCCTCTCTTAGGTGTAAAGTTGGGAGGAGTATAGGTGAAGAACACAGATATGATTTGTTTGATATGTTGGTTAGTTTTGATGATTCCCCCCTCTTTTTTATAAGAAATAGTTTTCAGAAAGAGGAGGTATACATTTGGGAAATAGAGGTAATGTAAAAAAAAAAGAGATCATTAAAATTTTCTTTGAAAAATAATATTCACCATGATTAATATTTTTAACTCTGGCAGCACAAGAAGATTGCTACTGAGGAATATAAAAGATGCAATATGCATCAAAGGATGTATCTCTCCATTAAAGAAGTAAGTCATGAATTTTGAAGTATTGAGAATATAATGAATGAAGCAGCATCCGCTGAAATTGTTAATGTGTTCTAAGGAGAATCTTAAGGAAAAATTCAATAGAAATTGCCTGAATCTTTGAAATCTTAATATAAATGAAATTACGTGCTTGTCAGCACACCTTATCATTATGTATGTGACACACATTACTCATTTTGTATGATCCTAGAAGTTGGTTCAAGTGTTCTCCTTAAATTATGTGAAAAAATAGGGCTATTTCATAATTTTTTTTGATGATTATTCATGGTTTGGTCTTTATATAATTCTCTTATTTGATTATGATGATTTCCTTAATATTTCAACAATCTCATATATTTATAATCATAGAATTTAAGAACTAGAAGGAAATTAGTCAAACTCTGTCTGGCAGAATGGTGCATTGAAAAAGGTACTAGATGGGAAATCTGAGGGTCTGTTTCAAATGCCAGCTTTGCTACTTGTTACTGTGTGAGAGTGATCTTGGGCAAGTAAGTCTCTTTAGCTCTTGGGATCATTTTTCCTCATTTGTAAAATGAAAGACTAGATCTGTCATGTCAAACTCAAATAGAAATACCTAATCCATATGTAGGAATCCATACATTCATCATATTGACTTAATTTTTAAATGTATGTAATATTATCTATACCTTATGGTATTTTTTATTGATTTTATTCAATTTTCCTAATTACTTTTTAATTTAGCTTGACATACTCAGAAATGCTATGACTTGAATTTGGCCAGGTTCAGTATGTTTGACACATATGAACTAGTTGATTTCCAAGGTCCTTTTTAACTTTAAATCTATGATATGTTGATTTCTTGATTTTATAAAGCCTAGAGAGATTATTTCCAATTATTTTCTCTGTTCAATTCTCATATAGTCTTGAGCTTCATCTGTTCACTATATTTCCTTTCTTTCCTTTCTAATTTGAAAATTTCCCACACATTTTATAACCCTTGCATATAAAATTCTACCCCGTAACTCATACCTCTCTATTTTTTGCATTTAAAATATTTACAGAAATATATATTTTCTACATCTCCCTACCCCATTGTTAAAAAGAAAAAAGTAAAGCAAATTCCTTGTAACAAGTATACATAGTTAAGCAAAATAATTTTCCTCACTGACTGAATATATATATATATATATATATATATATATATATATATACACACACACATACATATGTCTCATTCTGGACCCAAATCCATTCTCTCTCTTTCAGGAGGTAAATTGCATGTTAAATTGAATAAGCTATAAATGAACTCCCAAAGAAAATTACTGTGGGCCACTTGGGTTCATAAGTGAAATCCATGAAACATTCTAAGAATGATTAAATAGCAAGAGATCTTAACAAACTTTTTTTATGATACAGTATAGTCTTGTTATACAAACCAGGTAGTGTCAAAACAGATAAAAGAAAACTTGAAGAATTTATGAATTTATTGAATTTTAACAAGTCATTTCCTTTCTTTTTTCCTATTTTTTCTATCTATAAATAAAGGGATGATTTCAATCAATCAATCATCATGCATTTATTTTATGTACTAGGCTCTGTATAGACAAAAGTAGAATAATCTTGGCCTTCAAGAAGCAATATTCTACTTCATGATGTATACATAAAATAAATAAGAGATTTCTTTATTTCCTTTTTAAGGGTAAGAAAGATAATGGATAGAATTGAGAACTTTTCCACCTCTTGGAGGGGGTGGTACTTGAACCCCAAAGCCTTGGAGAGGCTTTAAGAGATGGAGAAAAGGAGGGAAAGCTTTTCATTCATAAGAGTTAGTTTGAGTTGAGGCAGAGTAGAGAGATGGAATGTCAGATACAGAGACTGTAAAGTAGACCAATTTCGTTAAAACTTAGAGGGAGAGGCAATAATAATTTATAATCAGCCTGGAAAGATTGCCTAAAACCAGATTGTGAAGGGCTATCAACTCCAAATTGTGGAGGTTGTAGTTTATCCAAAAGGCAATATGGTGCCACTGGAGTGGTTTAAGATGGGGATCTCTATTTTAGGAATATCAGTTTAGTAGCTGAGTAGCAGGAGGAGAGGTTAAATGTAAAGAAAGTGATAAAGAGGCTATTGCAATAGTTCTGGAGAGAGGTGATTTTCAAACTTTCAGATCTAGCATTTTTCTGCTCTGTTCCAAGATCCCTTTCAGCTTGGAGATTTTATGTTTCATGATGGGGGTCAAGTATAGGACCAGGGATGCTCTGTACAAAGGGTGGAGGTGAGGTTTTTGAGGAGAGAGGGAGTTAAGTGCCAGGGGAAAATTCAGTTCTACCATCATATATTTAGTTCCTAATAATGATGCTGAGGAGGGCAGGAAATGAACCTTGACGTCTCTCCCAGTCTCCTTAGATTAAACCCTATTGAAAGGTGATGTCATATTGTCAATCCAGTATCCAGACTCTAAGAAATCAAAACCTGACTTGTGGCTTCCCCAGGTGTGGATTTTGTGTTAATGATTAAACCTTTCTCTTTAATGAGAGACTTGGAGAAATTTCCAAGTCTCTTCCTCTTTTTTTTTCATTGTTTAGAATTCTTTCTCCCTCCCCCCCCCCCCCCCACTGTCCATTATTGCTTGGCTATAAAGGCACTGCTCACTCTCAGATGACAGTCCTGGAAAGGGTGTCTGAGCCAGTATACACTACTGCAGGACACCCCAACCACACAAGGACATCCCAAAATCAGGATGCCTTCAAAGATGTGGGTCAGGCTGATGCTGATGGTGGCAATGGGAATAGCTCTGGAGGGGAATGAGCTGCCAGGTGTGGTGGTGAGGATCACCCAGAAAGGCCTAGACTATGGTAAGAGACAGGTAACATTCTCTGTCTGTCTGTCTGTCTGTCTTTCTGTCCCTGTTTCTGTCTTTCAATCACTGACTCTCTAGCTCTCTGATTCTGTCTCTGTCTGTCTACCTCTGTCTCTGTCTCTGTCTCTCATCTTTTTGGGGCCCTTTGAGGTTCCCAAAATAAAAGAGAGTTGGTCCTAGGTAAAAGTATGAAACAATCCTGTGTTTTAGAAAAAAATGTGTACTGAGAGTCAAGACACTTGGGTACTAATCATGAAGATTGCTTGCTATGAGGAATAGACTATTTAGAACTAGAAATTATCTAGGAAATGAATTATTCCAACCCATTTATTTCTCAGTGATTAAACTAAATTAAATTATTTCTCAAAAATTTACACAGACAATAAGTACCAAAATTTGGATCTGAATTAGAGTTCTCTTCCTCAAAATTTATATATGTACCACATAAACAGGGTAATTTTAAGAAGTACTATAAATTGAGACAATTCAATAAAAGCTTACTCTCTCTTGTTTTCCTTCTACTTGTCTGACCACTCCTCTAACTTCTTTACTGGATCATCATTCAAATTTCCTCCTTTAACTGAAGGTGTACCCCATGGCCTTGTCCTGGGCCCTCTTTTCTCTCTATTCTCTCTCCCTAGCTAAAATCATCAAACCCCATTGGTTCAGACCAGTGTCCAGATCCATATCTATATAGATGATATCCCATCAATGTTCTAATGATCCAATTCCAGTGTCTCCCCTGTCCTTCAGTCTATCACCATGTACTTTTTTTGTCATTTCCAGTTAGAAGTCCCCTAGCTTAGACTCAACTTGTCCACAACAGGACTCATTTCCTTTCACTAAAAAATTCCACACCTCTTCCAAACTTCCCTCTTTCTGGTGAAGGCATGGCTATCCCATCCTCAAAGTCTCCTTTTACTTTTATCCTGCAGCACCAATCAGTTGACAAATTGAATCAATTCTACTTCTTCATCTTTTGAATCTGAACCCCTCTCTACACTCATTAATTTCCTCATTTTGGGGATTATAACTTTCTAATTAATCCCTCCCCTCTTCCATTTATCCTCTGAAGAGTTGCCCAAGTAATATCCCCAAACAAGTCTGACCATTTCCCACCACTAATGTTAATAATAAGTAGCATTTACATGGTATCTTCTGTGTTAAGTAAACACTTTGCAAACATTATCTTATGTTATCCTTACAACAGCCTTTCAAAGTAGGTGCTACTTTTTATAGTTGAGGAAACTAAGGACGAGTGATTTGTCCAAGGTCACATGGATCTGAACTCAGGTTTATCACCTAGTTGTCAATATATTAATCTACTAAATAAACTCCAGTGGTTTCCTTTTGTCACTAGGATAAAATAAAAGGAAAACTTGTTTGCCAGCAACAATGTGGATCTAGAGGACATTTCCAGAATGATTATTCATTGCTTTACTCATTCTAGAGTTTAGCTTAGCTGGCCTTAAAGCTATTTCCCCATAGGAAATCCTTACTTCTCCCTCTGCCTTTACAGACTCCTCCTTGTGCATGGAATATACTCTTGCCCTCCTCATCTTTGTGTATTAGAATCCTTGATTCCCTACAACTCAAATTCCATCTCCTACATGATATTCTTTCCTAATTGCTCTTTTCCCCTTTTCCCCAGCTGCTCACTCTGAAATGGTCTTGAAATTATTTTGCATAAATTTTAATATATGCATGTTTCATAAAATATAAGCTTCTTGAGGGCAGGGACTTTCTTATTTTTGTTCTTATGTGCTCAGGGCCTAGCATATGCCTGGCAGCTTTAACTCCTTATTGTAAATTTGGAGTGCTTCTCTGAGTCTCAGTTTCCTCCTATGCACAAAGAAGAAACTGTACAGGATGTTCTCTAAGAGCTTTCCTCTGCTTTGACACTCTGATAGCCTCTTCTAGGTTTAACAGTTGATGAATGAATGAATCTACATGCTGTCTGGGAATGGCAATAGGAGTGCAGGACTTTTCTTAGAAACAAAATTTGGGGTCCAGTTGCCTGAATTCTTACCCTGGTTCTTAAGGGAAAGGGACATCCCTCACATCAGTGGCTCCCTGTACACCCCCTTAAGGGAAAGAAACATCCCTACCAGCAGTGGTTCCCTTGTACAAGAACCTTTAAGGTCCTTCATCCACTGAGTCTGACAGAGACTTGATCTTTGGTTATCAGTCTTTACTGAATACCCTCTGCTAAGAGCTATGGGAGTGGATCTCTATAACTCCCCCTCAGTCTTACCCCCCCCCCCAGCATCTAGTACAGAACTCTGTGTGTAGTGGTTTTTCATTAAATCGTTGTTGATTGAATTAATTATGTCATTGTGTATAAGGTACAAGGCTCTGTGCTTAATATCAGAAGAGGGGATTCAAAGAAGTATAAGAGCTGGAGTCCTGACCTCAAAGAATTTGACTTTAAAATCTAGTTCAAAAAAAGGAGAAGGAAGTAACAAAAAGTTAATTATTGATTTGAAGATTAAATAATAGATGCAATAGTATAAGAAATGTCAGAAGGGGAGGAAATATATTGTGGAGGAGCATCCTAGATGATGTTGTGAAAGCTGGGAATAAGAATGGGCACTGGGTCTGTGATTTCATTGGTAAAGGGTACTTTCAGTTGAAGTAAGTTCTACTTCTCCAGATTGGATTTTATAATTTAGAGAGATGCTTACAACAGGTTAAATTACTTATTACTATAGACCTGTTGGCTCTCTTTTCTGGACTTGTTTCTTCATTAATCAAATGAGGACCTGGATTAGATGACTTCTAAATTCCCTTCCTAAATTTGATATTCTAGGTAAGTACATGACTGAAGGAAAGGGCAGGCAGTAAATAAAGCAGGAATATAAAGGAGAGAAGTGTCCTCAGTGGGCTGGGGGAAACCAGGAGGGCTACATAGAGGGGGAGGGATTTAAACTTAGGCATTTTGTCTCCTAGAGTATAATACCATGAGTCAGGATAGGAAGTTAGGGGTTTCAAACAGGATGAAGTTTCATTGATGAATAGCTCTGCTTCTTATTCGCCTTCCCCTAATAGCCACAGACTCATAAATTCATAGAATGTCAGAACTACAGGGGCTTCAGAACACAGAACTTCAGAGTTGAAAAGAGTTTTAGAGAGCCCAACCCGTCTTGGTACAGAGGAAATGAAGATCTATAAAAGGGAAACAATTTACTCAGATTCCTACAGAGAGTTAATCTCTATGATTGATGGGAGCTTATATCAAGAGACAGCACAGTGACACATTAGAACTATTTAAATGCTTCCTCCCCATACTTCTGTTCCAGGAATTGATTATTCCTAATTAAATTTCCATGTAAAGATCATCTTTACCAATCCGTAAGAGAACCAATTCAATTCTTATTATGTTGTATCTTTCTCTATGCTTAGAAGCACTCATTTTTTAGAAGCATTACAAGATTTAATCATTTATAATTGGTCTCTACTGAATAATTAGTTCATTATAAAAGGTCAAGATACTTTTTATTCCCTAACCTCAGAGCCTGTGCTCAAGAAATATGGAAGTAGAGCAAGGGAGCAACTTCTCTCTTGCAGGGTCCCAGTAGGGTTTCTGTCTTCCCTCCTATTCCTCCTGGATCACCACCTTGTCATCCGTGTTTGCCTTGGTCCTCAGATCATCTCTCATTAAAAGAGTGAAGTTAAGCAACTATATTAATTCATGCTAAGATGCTGATGGGTGATAACATCTTAATATGCCATCCCTCTGAGGTAGCATATGTACATTTGAATATAGCCTGTCAATGCCTAAAACCAGATATTCCTATAAGTGGAGCTAGAAGGGACTTCAAGGGACAACTAACTGGAAAGAGGGCTGGGCCTGCAATCAGAAAGACCAGAGTTCAAATCCAACCTCAGAAACTCACTAGCTAGTTGTATGACCCCTGGGCAAGTCACTTAGCCTCTATTTGCCTTAATCCACTCCAGTATCTTTGTCAAGAAAACCTCATGAACAGTTTGGTCCATAGGATCATGAGTGAATAACTGAATAACAGCAGAAAGGCATCTAGTCAAATTTCCTCAGTTTATAGTTACAGAAAATGAGTACAAGGGAGGTTCAATTAATTAGTCAAACAGGTACTAAGTGCCAAAGGCAGGATTTAAATCCAAGCTCCATTATTGCAAAGTCCTTACTCTCTCTATTATACCAGTAGATATTTGGGGCAGGAGTCCTTTGAATCATATAGTTTACAATATTTAGAAGTTTTCTCTGTATGTTTGAAAGCTGGTTGTGAGAATACATTTTGATTCACTTTCAGAATGAACAATCACATATTCCAACCTACTCACACATGCTTCATGGGAATGTCATGATGATGAACTTCCCCTGCTTTTTATTCTTTCAGTTTCAAAGAAAGTATCATACTTACTACAGAATGAGATGATGAAGATCCCTTTGCCAAAACATCTGCAAATAGAGAATTATGAATTCATCAGGTGAGGTCAATCTCAATCCTTGGAATCTTCGCCTTTCTTTCATGGAATCTTACATCCAGAGAATCTTAGCATACTTGATCCACAGAATTCTATAATTGTAGAATCATGGAATTTTAGGTAAGTACCCCTACAGGATCACTCTTCCAAACTGCTCTTAAACTCATGCTCTGTCCCCAGAGCATAGCTGCTACCTCAAGTTGTGTTCCTAACATTCTAGAGCATGAGTTCATGTACTTCCCAAGATCACACTAATCAATATATTCAATTAACTCTTAGGAAAAGCATTTGTGAGATGGTATAACAAGAACAGTGGCTGCAAAATACTCCCCACATAAATGTGGGAAGTATTCTCCCATGGATTCATATTCAGATTACAATGGTAATGAGGTATACATGTAGTATACATATGTGTCAAAGATGCCTGAGGGTCTGGAAGTCCTTCTCTTTATAGAGTTCTTACACTGAGTTCCCAAGATCTATCTATTCCTTCCCAAACCTTTTTAAAATGAATTTTATTTTATTATCAGCTCTGAATTCTTTCTCTCCCATCTCTCCATGCCCTACCCCAGAAAAGTCAAGAAAAACAAAACCTATTACAAATATATTTAGTCAAGCAATTATACAGATTCCACATTAGCCATTTAAAAAAATAAAAAGAAACAAAAAAAAGAAGCTTCAATTTGCATTCTGAGTCCAACAGCTCTCTATAGGAAAATGGATAGCATGTCTCATTAAGAGTCTTTTGAGTTTATGATTGGTTATTGTAATGATCAGAATATCTAAGTCTTTGAAAGTTGTCAGAAATATTGTTATTGCATAAATTATTTTGCTTACTTTACTTTGTATCAATTTATTCATCTTCCTAGATCTTGTTTGTTTCTCTGAAACCATCCTTTCATCATTTCTTGCAGCACAATAGTATTCTACCTCCTTAAATACCAAACTTGTTCATACATTTCTCAACTGATGAGTATTCCTTCAAATTCTTTGGATCATTGAAAAGAATTGCCTAGTTTGACTCTCAATTGCCAGGGACAGCTCCTTAAAGCTACTTTCTCCCTTGGGTGAGTCTCATGGGCTCCCTGTCTTTCTGGAGAGTATGTCTCTGAAGGCACAGGTTTCTGAGTATCTGTTCACCATGCCAACTTTGGATCACTTCCCCTTCAATGCAACAATGCTAATGTTGGTCATAGGAAGGAAGAAATTCCATTCTCCATTTGTTCAGGATTCTTTTCTTTAGATAGTAACCAGGTCCCAATACCTCAATTTTCAGATTCAAAAGCTGTTGAAATTCACTTGGGATTGAACTATTTAAAACCCCTCCCCAGGGGTATGGCTAATTTACTTATTGAGCCAGTTGCTCTGTTCTCTTTTGACCCAGAGAGGAGTTTACATCTTATAATAGAATCAGGGCACAGAGGCATATTTTACAGTTAAATACCTCCATTATGTTTTATGGTTAAATTCTTTGGCTTCTCTGACTACATTAGCTGAGGCTCTCTGACATTAGAGCCAAAGAATCTTAGAATCCCGGGGTCATAGCATATGAATGTAGGAATTGGGAATGCCCTCTCCACTTGTAATTCTTCCTTCACAAGTTCAAGCCATTCTTTGAGTCTAAATCTACTCAAAACCTTAAGCCATAAGTCCCCCCCCCCCCACTTTCCACAATATCTTTGCTTTTATTAGTCACATAGTGGATATTATTCAAAGCAAAGGCATTTAATAAAATATCATAGTAAACAGAACCTTTCCTCTTAATTCTGGAGCATAGTCACCTACAGATAGACATATTTACCGAGGGAGGAGTGGATATGCCTGGGGAGAGGTATGGAGAAGCCCACACACAGAGAGCTCATGTGGCCAAGCAACATGTGGGGAGGAACCCACACATAAGAAACGTGTGTGACTCTGAAGCTGCAGACTGGCTGCTGATGTCTTCTGTAGATGTCATTTTGCTGCTTTTGATTGATGTGGCAAAGAGTGGCTGCCAAGTGTTGGTCCCTGCTGGTCTTATGTGGTCATTGTTGAGCAATGCTCTGTTCCTATCCGGGCTGCTAAGGGACACATGGTTACAAAACCTCTCTCTACTGCCACCTTTTGACTTCATTTAGAATGATTAACTGAGGTGTTACTTAGAGAAAGGTCTAACTTTTTTTTCCCTTTTAACTTTGTTATTGTTTGATCGTTTCAGTCTTGTCTGACTCTTCATGAATCTTTTAGGTTTTTCTTGGAAAAGATACTGGAATGGTTAGGCACTTCTTCTCCAGCTCATTTTACAAATGAGGAACTGATGTAAATAGGATTAAGACACACAGCTAGTGAATGTCTGAAGCCAGAATTGAACTCAGGAAGATGAGTCTACTCATACTTTACCTACTGATCCACCTAGTTGCCCATCTTTTAATTTATAGATCCTTAATTAAGCTCTAGTTCTATTAGTGAGAGACATATCCCTCAACTGCTTTCTCTCTATTAGAAGAGTCATTTAGTTTCCAAATCTTGTCCTCTAGGGGTCAACTTCTTTTGCAATGCAAAACATGAAGTCACATAATTAAGAGCTTGCAGAGACTCTAAATCAAGGTTTAAAAGTTCTCTTTAGCCAAATATGATGGCATACTCCTATAGTCCCTGCTGTTAGGTGGACTGAAGATGGTGAATTGCTTAAAACTGAAAGTTCTGAGCTGTAGTAGTGCTAAAGGAAATAAGGTGTCCACACTCAGACTAGTGCCAATATGGTAAATCTCCAGGATGGGAGAGCTACCAGGAGGAGCAGAAAGAGGTTCAGTTCAGAAAAGGGAATAGGATTAAGATTCCAGTTGGAATCAGGCTATGATTGGCTACTGTAATTCGAACCAACCTAAAAGAGTTAGGAAGACCTCAAAATATTTTTTAATTTTTTTTTTTAGGTTTTTGCAAGGCAAATGGGGTTAAGTGGTTTGCCCAAAGGCCACACAGCAAGGTAATTAAGTGTTTGAGACCGGATTTGAACCCAGATACTCCTGACTCCAGGGCTAGTGCTTTATCCACTGCCACCTAGCAGCCCCCTCAAAATTTTTTTAAAAATCTTTTACCTTTAAACAATTCCTGATGGCTAAACCTGTATCCTTTCAAAATTATTTTAAAGAATTCCTTTCAAGAGGCTATCTGTGACTGAGTTTCCACAGGTTTTGTCTCCAAGGTCATGTAGAAATTTAGTGACTGGATTAGAACCAATCTCTTGATTTTCACTCCAACGTTGCCTTTATTTCACCACATTGCTGCTTAAATTACTGATGGTCTGGGGGCAAAGGGCAGGAAACTTGAGTTTTTAGTGCCAGAGTCATCACTGATTCCTTGTGAGTTTTTGGACAAGGTCCTACCTTTTTCTAGACCTCAGTGATCATAAAATAAGGAGAGTACACAATAATCTGGCTATTGGTGGGAAGGCAATTTGAAACTTAAAAGAAGTACAGAAGAAAACTCAACTAAAGTGGTAGAAGCAGACAAATGCTGTGTGTTTGAGAGCCTCTCTGTGAATTCTGGGATAGCTTTCATAACTCTGAATGTTCCTATGAATGGAAGAATGAATGTGTGAATGAAAATATTTTTCTTGAGTACCAATTTCCACAGTGTTAAGTACTGGAAGCACAAAGTTCCCACCCTCTGGACAGGAATATTCTTTTTTGTTTTGTTTTGTTTTTTGTTTTTTTTGCAAGGCAGTGGGGTTAAGTGACTTACCCAAGATCACATAGCTAGATAATTATTAAGTGTCTGAATTAGGATTTGAACGCAGGTTCTCCTGACTCCAGGACCCAGGCTCTATCCACTGCATCATCTAGTTGCCCCTGGTTAGTTAAATTCTAATAAGGATAGCTAACACAAAGAGGGGAGTGGGGACCCAAGAAAGAAAAGTTTGGTCTGGAATGGATAGGAATGGTGGGGAAAACCATCAGGCAAGTAATCCATTATCAGGCCATTTCCAGAAACTGAAGTAATATTGTACTGAATATCATGCCCTCAGCAAGAGGTGGAAAAGGAGTAGGGAGGACATTTGAGAAAGAGGGGAGAATGTCAAGTGATAGATAGCAAATTGTTGTAAAAACTGGAGATCTCTCCACTACATCGGACTGACTTGCAACTGTGAAAGTAAATAGCTGGCTATAATGGATGAATAACCTCATAACAAAGTGATATTGTTCGAACAATAATGAAGTCTCTTCCAGGGAGTGTGGGGAGTAGGGCAATTCCAAAGGGTAGGGCATTTTGTTACATATGACACAAATGACTGCTTTTCTGGGAGATAAGTTGAGAATTGTGATTCCTGAATCAGGAATCAAAAGACTTGGATTTGAGATCTTGTTCTCTTCCTTCTGATCTATGTTGTCCTTTCCTTCTCTGGGCCTCAGGTCTCCATCAATTCAATGAGGAATTTGGGCTAGATGAGAGCCTCTTGAATCAGTTTAAAGTGTAATTAGAAAATGCTTAACATAATAAATTAAAATACAGTAGGACAGTGTAATAATAAAGTGTGGTAGCTTGTTTCTACTAACATTACTGGGCTAGAAGGCCGCTGATTGTCCTTGTAGCTCTGAATCAATCCTAAATTTGTAGGCAATCAAACCGACCACCCCAAATGTTTATATGTTCTATTTGTGCTTGACCTGTGGTAGAACCTCTGAGTTCTGATTGGTCTGATCAGGTATACTCAGATATACTATACCTTGATTCCAATGTTTTGGTCCTCTTCTAGAATGAAGGACAACTAACTGTTAGAGACTTTGAGCTCATCTAGGTCACTCCCCCCTTCTCCGTTTTATGCATGAGGGACCTGAAATCCAGAGAAATGAAAGGTTTTGACTGAAATGACACAGAAAGTGAGGGCAGAGCTAGAATTTGAACCTAGGTCTTCTGCCTCTGGAACCAGTATCTTTCCACTATTCTATGCAGACTCTGTTTTGCCTTTTGCAATGTTGAGTAAGCAAGTATTTGTGAAATACTGACTATGTATCAGACACTGTGCTAAGGGTCCACCTGTGGAGGCTTTTATGAACTCAAAGAGCCTCTTCTCTTCTGTTTTGTCTTGCAGTATGATGATCAGTAAGGTCCTGTGGGAAAAGTTCCTTCTTAGTCCATTTCAGGGAAAACTTAAGTATTCCATCACCCAAGGACTGATCCTCATCAATGGAAAATGGAGTGACCATAAGCCCGTGTAAGTTGTTTGTTTGGGATCTTTGAGATTCTTCCTTGACTGCAGCCATAATTCCTTGATCCTGCTTCTGTGTTTCAAATTCTACTCTTTCTTTTTCCTCAGTAATAAACTTGTATTGATAACTTTTCAAAGTTAATTTCCCATCTAATCTTGCATATGACCTTCATAATAACTCTATGAGGTAGGCAATTCCACAAATATTTGTGAAGGTTCTGCCAGATGTAGAGTTCTGTGTAGGCATTAGGGATGCAAAGAGGAAAGAACAATGTCAGTTCCTTTTCTTAAGAGATTGACAGGTCTTTAAGGGAGAAGATATGGTCTAGAAGCAAATAAGTATGACCAAAGGGCTTAGAGGAATAGAGACAAAGGAGAGTAAGACAAAGGGGTATAGGGAAATTTGAGAGGGTGGAGAAAAAGGGGAATCAGAGAAACCAGGGAAGCCTGGAGGCAGAGATGAGGGTAAAAAGAATTCTAGGCCTGGAGACAATTAGTGAAAATAAAGGGATATGAGTAGTAAAATGAGATTGCCAGTATTATTGGATCTCAGAGTACTTAGAACAGAATCTGTTAGGGAGCATAAGGGGGAAGAAAACTAGAGGGGGGGTTAGCTCTGACTTACTCAAGTTCACTCAGTGATCATCATCACTAGAATTTCTACAGCTTAGTTAAGGACTATCTTATCCTTGATATTACTGATTTAAATTTTATTAAACAGTGACTGAGGAGAGAAACTCAGGAATTTGATCCATAGATTCAAAATCCAAATTGAAATTACCAGTGAATGAAGTCTCCTTTGAGGAGTGTGAGGACTAGGGCAATTCCAAAGGGTAGGGCATTTTATTACTTATGACACAAATGACTGCTTTGCTGAGGGTTAAGTAGAAAACTGAAAAAAGTTCTAGATTCAGAGTCAGAGCTGAGTCCAAGGCCTTGCCTTGATAAATGATGACTTAGTCTCAGCCTCTAGGTCCCAGCTTCCTCATATATAAAATGAATGAGTGAGTATGGTCCCTTTCTGTTCTAAATCTATCAAACTATGAATTTGAGCCATAGGCAATATATGAAATAAGAGAAAGAGAAATCCTGGTTGGGTTATAAACTTAGGATTGTTTTTTCACCAGCAAAAATCATATCCCTTTTGACCTGAGGTTGGATAATATCTCCATCACAACCACCTTTAATATAGGAAAGAACAATAAACACCAGATCACCGTTTCAGTGTCGACTTGCCTCGTCCATATCCGCAACATTCATATATTTACTGCCGTCAACCAAAGGTATGTTTATATGCTTCTTGTTGGTTCATTCTTATACTATTTTCCTATAACAACTGGCTCCTGTGTTTATAACCTTGAGATTATCTTTGATTCTGCCCTTCCCATTTCCCCCTTACATCCTTCATTCACTCATGCTTTTAATTCCATCCCGTCAGCATCCCTTACCTACATCTCCTTTTTATTCCTGTAGCCATCACCTTCATTCAAAATCCTCATTTGACTTTGCTGTTGACATTGTTCTAATTTCTTCTCAATAAGTCTGTCATTACTCTTTCTATTAATTTCATTCCTTATACTGCTGACAGATTAATCTTTCTTCTGGTTATGTAATCCTTCTGGTAAGAAATTTTCAGTGACTCTTTATTGTTTTTAAGCTCCATAGTCTGATAGTAAAAGGTCTCCAAAATCTGGCACCCTCCCTCATCTCTTTAGATTGATTTCATATCATTCTACTCTTCCCCACCCCCATATGCTTTGCACACTAACCCAAAAAAAGATCTATTCTAAACCTCTCCCCCTCCCCCTAATAAATACCTATTACTCTCCCAAATCTCTTTGTCTTTTCTTTTACTTGAGGGAAATGGAAGACCTTGAATGCACTCCTACTCTCCTTTTCTACCTTATTCAAGGACCGTTTGCATACCCCATCCTTCATGGAGCCTTCCTTGACACAGGCTTCTCTTTCTACCCTTCAGTCAAAAATGACCTCTTTCAGATCATGTGTAGCACATCAATGAATCTCTTTGATGAATTCATCATACCATACATTTATTCATCTTTGCATTTTATTCTTCCCTTACACTTTAGGCCAGGGGTTCTTAACCTTATTTTTGTGTATCATTGACAGTCTGGTAAAATCTATAAATATATTTTCAGAATATTTTTAAATATTTAAAATAAAAAAAACAATTACATTGATGTTCAGCTATCAAAACATTTTCCCCATCCAATGAACTTACTGATATCTATACATGTGCATGCAAAGGAAAGAATTAGAAGCTTGTTCTATCTTGCTTTAAACCCCTTCTCTTATACTTACTACCCATGTGACCCTGAGCAAATCACATCACTTCTAAATCTCAGTTTTTTTAATCTGAAAAATGGGCAAGTGGAGTTTGGACTAGATTACGATGCATTGATTCCATAATCCTCTCTGAGCTTCAGTCTCCTCATGTGTAAAATGAAAGGGCTTATCCGGGTTCACATAGACTCTATCTGATCAGTTTCAGGGGATAATGATAATAATAATAAATAAATAAAAATAATAACTATAATTTATATGGTACCTACAAATCTGTGAGATACTGTGCTAAACTTACAAATCTTAAGTGTCAGTCTTTATTATAAAGAAAAAGGAAGAAGAGAAAGAGAAAAAGGAGATAGAATAGGAGGAGAGGAGGATGAAGAGGAGATAAAATAGGAGAATAAGAAGGAGGAGGGAGAAGAGTAGAGGAAAAGGAGGAGGATAAGGAATGATTAGGGAAGGAAGGAAGGAAGGAAGGAAGGAAGGGAGGGAGGCCCTTCAGGAAGGCAAGGGCAAGAGGAGAGGAGCAGTATGTACTATCCTTATAAACATTTGTTGAGTCATTGGATCATTGTGTGAACAAATTATGCATTATTCTATTCTGGATGGCAGTCTGGCTCAAACTAGAATGTATTTCCCCAAATATTGTAAGAACATTACGTCATTTGAGTTTCCCAATTACTCTACTGTCATAGAGCATTGTGAATTTAATTATCCCTATTCTTCAGATAGTGAAATAGACTCAGGAAGGTTAAATCATTTGCTCAAGGTCGCACAGTTAGTTGTACAGCAAGGTAATGCAGGCCCACCAGCAAATCTAGTTGTGCAGCTAGGAAGACTCATCTTCTTGAGTTCAAATTTGATTTAAGATATCTACTAGCTGGGTGACTGCAGACAAGTCACTTCACCCTATTTGCCTCAGTTTCCCCATCTGTAAAATGATCTGGAGAAGGAAATGACAAATCATTCCAGTATCTCTGCCAAGAAATCTTCAAATTAGGTCACGAAGAATCAAATGACAAAATGACTGAACAATACCACACAGGTAGTAAGTGCTGGGGGCAGAATTAGAACTTGGTTTTGATGATCTTAGATCTAGCATCAGGTCATACTTCCTCTTGAGAGTCTCAGGGGAATGTTGAATGCTACTTGATCAGGATACTAGAGGGGAGATTTCTGCTAAAGTGGGGATGAAGCAAAATGCTTTCTAACTTTGAGATTCTGTGCTTTCTCCTAGTATGCTGACAAATATATATAAGGAAAAATTCCAGAAAGTATTACAAAGTAATGTCAACAACGAGGTATGGCTTAAGGAGATCTTCTCCATCTCTTCAATGCTTTTCAATAGCTCTTCTTTAGTTTTCTTTCCAGCTGACCCTTGCCTTTGCCTCCCATTTCCTATTGACTCCATAGGATTTCAGAAGTTAGGAAGTTGAACTAGGAAATTCAAAGAGCTCAGATCACAGGAGTGACTCTGGTTTATATAAAAATTGATGAGCTCTTGCTGATTAGCTAGCATGTTCCTTCACAGTATTTTGAATTAACGAAGAGGTCTTGGCTCCCCCAGCAAATGAGTCAAAGGAAAGAGAGAGAGGGCATGGGCTATTGGAATGTCCTATTTCTCAGGCTTCATTTTGGCTTTTGCTTTGTCACTGACTCAGTGTGTTGACTTAGGACACTGGACTCTAGTCTCAGTTCTACTATTCTACTACTGCTATCATTTGACCTTAGATAAGTCATTTCAACTCTCAGAGATCCAGTGTCCCAATCTAGAAAGTGAGGTCCCTAATGTCTCTAAAATCCCTTTGAGTTTTAACATTTCACTTATGACATTTTTTAATTCTTTATGATGACATTAGGTTTTTCATCTCCTTTATTGATCCTCAGTGATATGTAAAAGATGGAAGCAGATCATCTTAAGGGTCCTTCTCAGTTCTAAAGTTCTATTATCTATAACTTAATGAATTCCTTTCTATTAATTCATGCCAGTCACTTTAATACCAACATCAAGACTCATCTCCAAGAACCCTTCCTGCATTAATTCCATCTTTGAAGGAATACTCTCTGATTCCTATTATTCTCAGCACTGAAAGGACAAAATATTTTTTGCTAGATTGTTAGAATTTCCTAATTTTTTGCTTTCTAAATGGTTTCTGCTTGTTTAAAGTAAGACTTGTCTGCCCAGTTATACTTTAAGCTCTTCTGTGGGACTGTGGCCTCTATATAATTAAAATCATAGAGTGCCAAAACTGAAAGAAATCTTGGAACATAGAATACCAGAGTTGAGAGGGACCTTAAAAGCTATAAGGCACTTGGAAAGATATACTGGCAGAAGTGGAAAAAATTTGTCATCTAATCAGCACAGTATAAAGGAAAGGGCATTGGCTTGAGAGTCAGAGGATTTAGTTCTGGCTCTGTGGCTTATTACTTCTGTGACCTTGGGTTAACCTTAATTTCTCACCCACTAAAATGAGGTTGGTTGGTCTAGACAAACTTTGAGATCCTTTTAGATCTGTGATTCCTCTTGGTCTACAAAGAGGAAACCAAAACCTAGAGAGGGAAAATGCCTTGGGAAATATTGACATTCTACAACCCACAATTAATTTAGATGTCTGGACACGGTGTTCTTCCAACGTTTGTGGAATAAAGGAATGAACAGACAAAGAATCTGTGCTAGCATGGAGGGGTCAGATGATTCCCAGACTTATTAACTAAGGGATGACTTGATGGTAGATGGGGGAACCCCAACAAAACACCTCAAAAACAAAGAGCTGTTGTGAATCTATAATGCTTGTGTTTTGGTGCCACCTAGTGCTTTTTCAGAGTCATTAATATAGAGGACTGGGGAATACTCCTTATACTATGGTATCAGTAGACCAGTAGTTGGCCAAGTTTTTGTTCTCCTGAAATTCATTTAGTTAGCTCTAGGATTCCTTATTTACAGAAAACAGATCATTGTTGAGAAATGAGGGAGGTGATGGTTCTTCTTCCCTAGATCAGATCCTTCTGATGCCTGTCCTTCCTTCCCAAAAAAGATCATGACATCAGGGAAATGATGACATGACAAGCACATAAATTGGATTTGAGTGAGGGGTGCTGGGCTAAGTCACTAACCTCACTTTCTCCTCCAGTGTCATTTGGGTCCAATGACCAGATATGACCAAGGTGATTGAAATTGGCCTTGGATGTGAGGCAATCAGAGTTAAGGGACTTACCCATAGTCTCACAGCTAGTAAGTATCTGAGACCAGATTTAAATTTCTATCTTCTTGACTCCAAGGCCAGTGATCTATCCACTGAACCATCTAATATATCTAGATCATTATATTTATCTTTGAAAATTCCTTTTTACACAAGATATTTATAAACTGTGTGGTCAGGTAGAAAGAGTCCTGGATTTGGAGACAGAAGACCTCTTCCCCTTATGAACTGTGTGACCTTGAACAAGTCACCCAACTTCTCTTAGCCTCATCTGTAAAATAAGAGAATTGGCCTTGATCTTATATTTGTTCAGGAGAGAGCTGTCAGGGTAGGGAGGAGAGTTTTTGTCCTATGAAGATCAGTTAGTAGAGGAAAATTTTATGTTTAGATTGGAGACTAAAAGATTTGGTGAGGGATATAAGCAGGAGTGTGTTGATAAATGTTTAACACCTGACTCTCTGGGAGGAAAATGTATGTATATCTACACATATTAGTAATAATATTTAATATAAATGTATATAATATATATTTACAAGTATGTATATATACACACTTAAAAGAGTATATATATATACACAGACATATACATACACAGTTTTATATATATATATATATATTTAAGCTTAATTTAAATTCATAACATTTTCTTCATCACTTTCTTAAATTTAGGCAATCATTAAAACAGTGACTAAAGCCCTGATTTGTGGACAATTTGTTGAACATTTAATAATCTTTTAAAAGATAGTTCAAAATAGTTTTAGGATACACCTGGAGCATAGGATTATAGTTAGAGTGGAGGTGGATAGGAAGAGGATCTCCAAGTATTTGTAGGGAAGAAAAGTAGAAAAGACAACAGACTTGTTCTGATTGGTTACAAAGGGCAGAACCAGGAATGATGGATGGAAGATGAAGACAAGCAGACTTTTGTTCTCTCTCCCATTAGTACTGTCTCAACTGGGATGTGCTGCCATGGGAGAAAGTAAATTTCCCATTGCTGGAGGCCTTTGAGCAGAAGCTTGGCTATTTATGGAGGATATTGCAGGGGGATTATTTCTCATGGCCAGTTATTTCTAAATGCCCTTTGAATGGTAAGATTCTGTAATTGTCTGACAGTAGCAGAAATGGAGAATAGTAGCTCTCCAATTTTGTTCAAAGAACCTTTCCTACTCCTATTTGAAACTCTTATGAAGGAATAATCTCAGAGAATATTTTGCTAAAAATGACATAGTATGTTAGAATCAGAACGGATATAAGATTAGAAGTCTTCAAAGTTCCTTTTACTGTTAGAAAAGTCAAGGATTGGAGGTCCTTGGTAATAATTACTTCTTCAATCTCTGGGAATGTTAGCACTTAACATTGCCATAGATTTATAGGTATTGGTATTAGAGAGGAATTTACAGGTGTCTAGTACAATTCATTTTATAGATGAAGAATCTCAAACTCAGGGGAGTAAAGTGAATTTCCTGCAGTCTCACAGGTATGTGACTGAACTGGTCCTTAAATGCATGTCTTTTCACTCTAAATATAGTGCTTTTTCCATCAAACCATATCTGCTTGATATAGCAAATTAGAAGGGTAAGGAGACAGCTCCTTTGGGTACCAAGTGAAGGAAAGAAGTTGGATAACCATCTGTATTTATTGGACTTTCCTTAGATCTGTGGAATGATAAAGAACTCTACAACCTCAACTCTACAACCCTACCTCCAGACTATGCCAGGTATGCAGAAATGTCATAATGACACCCCCAGAGTCAATGAACATGATGGTAGGAAGAAGGTGGAATGGTGATGACATACTCAGTTCATATAGCAAATAGTTTTACAGTTGTCCAATTTGAAGTAAATTTGGAATGTGGTTATTATCTAGAAAGTAATGAGGAATAAATTAGGTCAACATTAGGAAGCAAAGAAAGTCCCTGAACCTATGGAAGGCATTTAACTGTATTTCTGACCAAATCACTTAATCTCAATTTACTCATTTGTAAAATGGGAAAAATAGCAATACCCATAGTTCTCATCTTACAAGATTTTTGGTGAAATTAAATAATATTTGTAAAGTTCTTTGCTAGCTTTACAATACAATAAGAACCTGTTATTATTATTGTTGATGTATTTAGTGATGAATATCTTATCCTCTGGTCCCAGAATTTTCCTATCTACTTCCTGTATTTGAAATATCACTCTTAAGATATCTAAAGGGCTATCATATGGTATAGCTGTCACCTGGCCTCAAATAGCAGAAGCAGGAGAAGTGATAGAGATGGAATCCTAAAATTGAGCTGGAAGAAACCACGGCTGCCCCTTTTTTTCTGGATGAGAACCAGAAAATTTGCATGACTTGCCCAAGGACACATATAAGTAGTAAAGAGAGAATTTGCTTTCAAGTTTTCTGACTCCAAATCCAGCACTCTACTAAAGACAGATATTGGTTCCACTTCAAACAAATGTTTAATAAAGATTAAAGTCCCCCTGCTTATATTTCCAGCATTGTAAGTACTGAGAATTCAAAAGGAGGTAAAAGGCAGTTTTTGTCCTCAAGGAGATCACAATCTAATGGTAGAGATAACAAGCAAACATATATGTACAAACAAGGATAAAAAGGACATCATTAACAAAGGGAATGTCCTGGAATTAGGAAGAGATGAGAAAGGCTTCCTGTAAAAGGTCAGATTTTAGTGGAGACTTAAAGGAAGTTGAGGAGAAGTAGGTACAGTTGAGGAAGAAGAGAATTCTAGGCATGGGGGACAGCCAAAGAAAATGCCCAGAACTGGAGTGTGTTATTCATGGAACAACTAAGAGGTCAGGGTTATTGGATTGAGCATATACTTCAAGGAATAAGGGATAAGAAGACTGGAAAGGTAGGAGGGGGCTAGATTATAAAGGACTTTGAATGCCAGAGCATTTTGAATTTGAACCTAGAGACAATAGGTAGCCACTGGAGTTGACTGAATAAGAAGGTTACATGGTCAGATTTTCACTTTTAGAAAATCACTTCGGTTGCTGAATAGAAGATGGATTGAAGTGGAGACAGACTTGAGGCAGGCAGATCCACTAGCAGCTACTGCAATAATCCATGCTTGAAGTGATGTGGGTCTTCACTGGTGTGGTGACAGTGTCAAAAAAGATGAAGGGGGATATTACAGAGGTGAAACTAATAGATTGGATATAGAAGGTGAGAGATAGTGAGGGATCTTGAATGACTCCTAGCTTGCAAAGCATTAGAGATTAAGAAGATGGCATTGTCTTCTACTGTAATTAAGAGAAGGTAGGAAGGCTGTGGTTGAAGGGAAAGATGGTGAATTAAGTTTTAGACATGGTGAATTTAAGATGTCCACTGGACATCTAATTTGAGATGTCTGAAAAGCTGTTGGAGATTTGGAGGTCAGCAAAGAGATTGGGACAGGATATGTAGATTTGAGAATCATCAGTATAGAGATGGTAATTAAATCCAAGGGAGCTGATAAATTCACCAAGTGAAGTAATATAGAGGGAACAAGAGAAGGGATCCTAGGACAGAATGCTGTGGAATACTTATAGTTATAAGCTGTGTTCTGGATGAGGAAGCATCAAAAGAGAAAGAAAAAGAATGGTCAAAGAGGTAGGAGGAGAACCAGAAGTCAGTAGTTTTTTGAAAACCTAGAGAGAAGAGAATATCAAGGAGGAGAGAGTAATCAACAGTGTGCAAGGTGGCAGAGAGGTCAAGAAGAATGAGAATTAAGAAAAGGTGAGGAGTTACCTATCCTTGGAGGACAAGTTTGGGTGGTGGTGGTAAAAGAAGCTGATATTTATAGACTGTTCCTGGAACTGAGAACCATCATCACATCATCATCATGATCATGATCATATTAGACTATAATGTCCTCAAGGGAAAGCTCTAGTGTATGTGTATTAAAATTTCCATTTACAGATATGGAAAGTAAGACTCAGAAAAATTTACCCAAGATCATGTAGTTAGAAGCTATCTTCATTCACTAATTCTTTTATACAACAAATATTTATTTGTTATTTATTTATGAAGCATGACCACACCAGGTGGGGAAAATGCTTTATCTTCTTTTGTCTTCCTTTTGTGGATACCATCTTTAAATAGAGTCCAATTGTTTCTACTCCATGCATTTGTGCTGGCTATTTCCCATACCTGGAATGCTCGCTCTCCCATATTACAACCCACAGGATCCTTGACTTCCTTTAAGATTCAGTTCAAGGTCCTTCTCCTCCAGGAGGTTGCTGAATGAACAAATGAGGTTCTGGAGACCCTTAAGGTAGAGGTGCAGGTTCTTTCCCTTGCTTGCTTTTGAAATGACAGAATTTCTTGGACTGACAGTTTCTCTTTTTAAAGTCTATGTTGGCTTGAAAAATGTGCAGTAGCTCTCTTGCTTCTCCATACCAGCAAAGAACTGATACCAATTCTATATTGGATCTACCTTGAACCTTAGGAGGAGATGCAGGAGATCATATTGGGTACATGTCTGATAACAAAGTGGTTACACATTTTCTGAATCAAGGAGCATTAGTTCCCAGAACTAGGCCATGACAGATCCCTCATTCAATTCAATTCATTTCAACAAATGTTTATTAGGGATACAATCACTCAATTAACAAGCAATATTGAGCTCTTAATATAGGTCTGGCATTGTCCTAAACTTTGGGGGAAAAAGGAAAAAAGAAACAGTCCCTACCCTCATGATGATTTTCTTCCAATAAGGGAGATAACAATAAAAAATGAGAACATACAAGGTAAATGCAGAGTAGATGGAAGACAACCTTAGAAAAGATGACATTAGAACTGGGACACGAATAGGAGAACCAGAAAAGGCCTCATTGGAAGGTGGGCTTGAACTGAACATTAAAGAATGCAGAGACGAAATTAGTCTTTGTCTCTGCCCTCATGGAGTTTAGCCTATAACTCTCATCTCTGAAAAGGGATCTTGGTGGAGTAGAAATATCCAAGGACTTAGAATCTATAGATATAGATTAAAGTTTAGTCCCCTTCTGTGTAGCTTATGGACAAGTTGTCTATGAAACAAGGGCATAAGATCATTGTCTTTGAGGTCCCTTCCATATAGAAAACTTATCATGTGTTGATGTCAAGCTGTTTTTCTGGAAGGCCTCAGGTTCCATTGTGGTCATGGAAGTATGAGCTTTTGCACTAATTTTACCAGATGTATTTTGATGCTGGTGCTTTATAATAGTATAGTGCTATTATTTAAATGTGCCATTTCTCCCCTCTCCCCCTTCCCCCATAGTGAAAGTTAACGTGGATAAAATAACTGGAATCAATTATTCCCTAATGAAGCCTCCAAAAATCATGGCCCATGATGTGGAACTTTCTCTGAAGGTGAGTGACAGTAGAAATAGGAAGGGTTTCCTGCCCTCATAGACTAGATTTTGAGGAGACTGACTGTTCCTCTCAAAATTGAAGTTCCCCTCTTCAGAAGCAAATTTTCTCTTTTTTTTTGTTTGTTTTGCTTTTTTTTTTGGGGGGGGGAATACAAGGCAAAGGGGTTAAGTGACTTGCCCAAAGTCACATAGCTAAGTAAATATTAAGTGTAATGAGGTCAAATTTGAACTCAGGTCCTCCTGACTCTAGGGCCAGTGCTCTATCCACTGTGCCACCTAGCTGCCCCAGCAGTTTTTCTTCAGGCATCTTTAGACTCAGATTCATGGGTTCTATTTGCAGCTCTGGAACAGGTCATTTTGCCTTTGCCTGGGTCTCATCTGACAGTGAGCAAAACCCCAAATATCTTCTGGGAATTTAAAACTTAATCTAAGTTTTTAGAGTACTTTGTGATCTACCTCTACACCACAAAAGAGACACAAGGACAAAAAGGTGGGTTTTCCTTGTCCACTGACTCAAGAGATCAGGGGAACCTATTACAAAAAAATGGAAATAGAAAATGAGATATATAAGAGCTGGAATATAATCCCAACTCTACTAGGTGACTTTGGATAATGCCTCTATTTCTATTTGGAACATTAAAATGTCTGCCCAGAGAATAGATCTACCATCCAAAATATAATATCTGAATTTCTTTAGTAACATTTCTGATTGATCTTCAAAAGCATGAATTTGAATTTTTTCTTAAACCTTTTCAATTCCACCAGATCGAATAGCCATTCAGTTATTTATAAACAAAACTTAAGAGAAAGGATTTGGGGAATTCTTTTTTTCCTTTTAAATGAAGTGTGTGAATAATTTCCATTGTAATGAGAATAACTACCCGGAATTTATGTTTCAAAAATCCAGGATTTTCTATTGTATATGAACTTACTATGTGGTGGTAAAAGTAGTCACAGAGCTGTATCTGAATCCTAATTCCACTTCTACAAGTGACTTTAATCTCTGTGGGCCTCAACTTCCTCCTTTGTAAAAGAGGAGATGTGACTAGAAATTTTCTTTCTCTCTCAGTAAACTGGATTAAGTGACTTGTCTGAGGTTGGAATTGAACATAGATCATCCTGACTCCAGATCTGGTGCACTATCCAGCTGCACCACCAAGCTGACCTGGATATTCTCTTAAAGGTTCCTTCTAACCCCAAATACTGTGGTCTGGTCATATAATCAATAAATATTGATTAAGCCCTTATTATGTACCAGACTCTAGGTTAAATGCTAAGAATAAAAGGGGGAAAAAAAGCAAAAGATCTTATGTTCTCAACCTTTAAAGTTATATAAATATATATTTAAATGAGTTGATATAATAATAATAGACAATAATGAATGACATATATGATTATAAAATGATAAATTTATATAAATATATATCTTAAGCTATATAAAATGAGAGCAATTTCTACATTGCCTATTATTATTATTATTATATCCAATAATTTTTTTAAAAAAAGAACCCATGCAGAGGTATGCTGTTAAATGTTTTGCCACAAGCTCTCTTAAAAAATATATATATCCATGAGACACTTAAATTTAATCTACATTATCAACATTTTCTGCAATACTTTCTTGCCTAACATTCAACAAAATAAATCAAGCATGGATTTGTAGTATTTGTTATTTCCAAGGTTTAAATGTTTACAATACAAAATTTAACAATCAGCTTGGGAAAGGGTAAGAGTTCATTTCAGTATATTCCTGGGACCATATTTCCTTGCCAGAGCTCTTGTGAAGATTAAATAAAATCCAGCTTAAGAAGAATCTTTGAAAAATATAAAACAAGGCATTGTAATGCTCCGTTGTCTCATCTCTGAAAAAACAGGTATAATTCAGGTGTTAAGGAGAACAGGAAAAAGAGATGGAGAAGTTTGCCTTATCCTTTTTTTGGCTTTCCCTCCCTCCTTCAAGATAGACTGGGAGAGTTTTCTATAGTCTAGTCAACTGCATTTTCTATGGCATCCCTAGGTTATATAGCAGTTTCTAGAGAGCTTGCCTTCAAACTAACTGCTGTTTGCACAGAAAACAAAATTCCTTTTAGTATCCACCCTAAATCCTCTTACTTGGTGATTTATAAGAGTATGGAATGTCAGAACGGGAAGAAACCTAAGTACAAGAATGTTGGAGATGGCAAAGTGCTAAGAACAAAGAATGTATGAGCTAGAAGGGACCAGCTAGTCTTATCCCCTCAATTGAGGAAACTGAAACCCAGAAAGGGGAATAGTCAAGGTCATAGAATTTGCAACTCAACTACAGTTATCCTTTCCAATCATAATTTTCCTCTTAACAATTTTTATTTACCATGGATAAGCATAAGAAATGAAATGGGGGAACTTTTTTGGTGGAATTTTTGTGGAAGCTGCAGATGACACACAAAAGACAACATATGACACAAAAGGTTCCAAAACTCAGAAATGCATATGATATATGTATAATATTATTTAATATCAACATAATTATCTTTTAATATCACAATAATTCAGACTTCTCTGGTATGAAGGGAGAGCCAAAAAACTTACTCAGATTTTCTAGATCATGGGAGTATGGTGCTCCTAACCACTACCCCCATGTAAAAAGGATAACTGTAAGTTGAAAAAAGCACTACAATGAATTCCAAAGGCAAACAGAGAATTAGAATTTTCTTTTGTTTTAGGGTTGTTTATACCCCTCTACCATTTCCCCTACACCTGGTAATTACTTTCTTTGCATTTTTTCTTATACTTGCATTGTATTATCAAATTAATATGGTATATAAATGCAAGCAATTAAACTTGTATAGAACTATTTATAATTAAATTATTTAATTCTGCACGTAAATTATTGTAACACATTTTCAATCACCATCACTAAGTCCTCACAAGAATTTTTTGGCTATTTATTCTCATCTAGCTTTCTTCATATGTATGCAGTTTATATTTAATTTTGAGGGCTCCTCTTTTTTTAAACTTTTCATTATTTCTAAATGCCTCTCCTAGCTCTAAAATCTATGATCCTAGTGATCTTTCCAAATTCCTCAGATCAGTAATACTGGTGGTGCAGTGGTCTATTATATTGATTAGTCACAATTCATTTAATCTTCTATTGTAAGATATTCAAGTTATTTAAAGTTTTTTGGCAATTACATATAATTTGTCTATGAAATTTTTGAACAGATAATTCTTTAAAAAATCAGGGTATAGTTTTAATAATAGATTTATTGGAATAAAGGTTAAGACCAAAAGGTTATGATTATGTATATTTTGCTGTGGACCACCAGACTACTGAAAGATTTTACAAGTTAGCAATTCTACCAGCAGTGTATCAGTGTACCTATTGTTCTGCACCTTTACTTTTAATTATTATTGCCAATTTGATTGGAACAAAATTGTAATTGAAAGGCATTTCAGTTCTCTTTGTTTATTAGTGGGTTGAACACTTTTTTTCAGCAGTTGGTATTTCCTTTGGGGGAAATTGTTCCTAAGAGCTGATTACTTTCTGTGGGAAATCGTTGTCTTTGATTATATTCTCTCTTGCCTTTACTCCTAGGGTCAATTTTTCAGCTTGACTCATCATCACCCACGCCCTTCTCATCCTACTGTTATGCATTTCCATGAAGACTTACCAAAGATGATCTATTTTGGATTCTCACGTGAATTCTTCGAGTCAGCCAGACAGGTTTACAAAGCAGCTGGAATCAAATCCTTCACAATGAGTAATTCCATGGTAAAGGAAGGCAGATGGAATTAATTACAGCATCCTAGAGACAGAGAAAAGCATTTAGTGATGGCTGTTACTATTCTGACATTCTTAGTAAAGGGCTATCATTGAAGTTTGATTTTTAGACAGCTCATATTATTAGGAAATTTTTTTCTTATTTGGATCCAAAACTTGCTTCTCTAGAATTCCTATCTATAGGAGGGGGATGATTGGAATGAGTAAAGCCAAGATTCCTCTCCCCTGCCCCCAATCAAGTTATACCAAATCAAGCTTTCCCAAAATATGTGCCATGTGCCAGACTTCTGGGGCTTCAAAGAAATGCAAAAGATGGTACCTCCTTTCAAGCACTGGTACTTTAATGATGAAAATAATTCGCAGACAATAGGCAAAAGCAAGACATAGGAACAATGAATTGGAAATAAGCACCAAAGAGAAGGTGGTAGAATTGAGGATGATCAGGCATGACTTTTCTTAGAAGATGGGTTTTTAGCTGAGACTTGAAATAGTTCAGGGAAGCCAGGAGGTAGATTTTAAAAGGGAGAGAGTTTTAGGCATTGGAGAGAGCCAGTGAAAGTGCTCAGAGTCGGAAAACAGAGTGTATCAGGGTTACTCAGCATAGTGATAGGGATGGAAACTTGAGGCTAAGCAGTCTATGGGCAGATAAGCTCTGAGTTCTGAGGCCTAAAACTCTAGAGTCTTGAGTATTGTTGGGATCATGGACTGGAATCATGGACTAGGATAATGGACTTTCTGCAGTTCTTAGATTCTGCTGCTCAAAGGGAATGTGTGGTTGAATCATCTTTACCACCCTAAACAGAATTTTCAATTTTACCACATGACTGGATTGCAAGTCTCAATATTCTTTGTTTTTTCTCTCACAACAGGTTCCAAAGGACTGCAAATATCAGTTGATGACCAACTTCTATGGAACTCTGATCCCTGAGGTAAGCTGTTTATCCCTTTTTTGTAAGTCTTTGAATCAGTCTGGGAAGGAAGGGATTAGCTAAATTGCTAAGACTATCTCCAGTATTTCTGATCCATATCTGATCACTGGACCCAAATATCTCTAGAGGAGAAAGTGAGGTTCCTCACTTAAATCAAATTCACATAGTCCTTTTTGAGAACAAAGTGATTATGGGGTGGCTAGGTGGCACAGTGGATAGAGCACTGGCTCTGGAGTTCAAATCTGGCCTCAGTCACTTAATAATTACCTAGTTGTGTGGCCTTGGGCAAGCCACTTAATCCTGTTGCCTTGCAAAAAAACCCCTAAAAAAAATAAAGTGATTATAAGGGGGTGCCAGGATCTAGGCATAGATGTAGCTTGTTGCCTCCCCTCCTCCCTATTATTGAGAAAACAGTGCAACATACATAGTGGGTCAACAGAGCCATCTTTACCTATGAAGTGTGACTAACAGGTGTGCCCACCTGAGGTACAGGCTATACTGATAGCCTCGTATCAAATGCAATTTGAAGGCTTGTTAAAAAAGTCACTGAGACATCAATGAGCATCTCCTGATGTCAGTGGAAATAACCTATGTGCTTTTCTCATAGTTCTTTCTTGTTCCCTCTTTTACTGACTTTGGAAAAGGGAACAAACCTTTATATGATGCCTACTGTGTATCAAACATTGTATTCTTTTCTTTTTCTTTTTTTCCTCTTTTTTACAAATATTGTCCCATTTGATCCTTACAACAGAGATAAGTGCTATTATTATTCTCCTTTTACAGTTGAGGAAAATGAATCAATCAGAAGTAAAATGATTTGCCCAGGGTTATACAGGTAGTGGATGCTTAAGGTAAAATTTGAATTTAAGCCTTGATGACCCAGAGCTTTGTTCACTGATCCTCTACCTGCCTCTTGGCCTATGGAAAACTCTACCTTCTTCTTCATAACAAGCTAGCTAGAAGTGAGCTCTTCCAACTGGAATCTTCTTTCCTCCCACTCTGTATGATTAGATAAATGAATGAATGATTAAGCATTTCTTAAGTGCTATCTATAAGCCAAACACAGTGCTAAGCTCAGATAATATCAATACTACAAGAAAGGTCTCAAGGAGCTCATATTCTAATAGGAGAGATAACACACAATTTTTAACTGCAGGACAGAAAGAAAAGTCTCATGTTTGCTAGTCAAGTATATGCTACAGCCAACTCATACTATTTCATGAGGGTCAGTTATTAAATTTTCACTGTGAGCATTTATACTTCAGAAATGGAAAACACTATAAAGAAAAGCTTAATTGTTTTGTAAATTATCTAGACTCAAGAAAGTGATGAAAAAAAACTATTAATTCAAATCAAATGTAAAATGGTGGCTTAACTGTATCTTTCTCTCTGAAGACCTGGTTTTTAAATGTGTACTAGCATATACTTATTCTTAGGAATCAGCAACAAAACAGTTGCTAATGATTTTTGCCTCATAGAGTTATTTCCATCAAAAAATACATGAGAGGGTCTGGAATTTTGATGAGAACTTTCTTTTCCAGTTCTTCAGAAGCTGTGGTTCCTGAGGAGTAGGGAAGAGACCATAGCAGTCACAGAGGCACTAGACATATTGTCTTTTTACAAGGTTTACTCTTCTGAAGGATGTATGGGGCCATGGAAGCTGAGAGCAGAACTGTTGATTTGACTATGGCAGGGAATTGCTATTTCTGTGGTACAGAATACTAGACTACCTGGAGTCTTAGGATTTGCTTGATGGATTGATTGGTTTTCCTGAACTGTTTTTTTCCTTCCTCTTTTCTCTCCATTTTTTATTATAAGGGATGATCTCTGAGAAGCAATGTCGGGACATATTAAAAAATAAAGTTATCAATAAAAAAATGAAATGCTTTCAGCCCTCAAGGGGGGCATTCTCCTTGAGAAACATATATACAATCAAGTATATATAATAATTTATATATAATTAGATAATTTATATATAATATATAAGAATTTATATATAAGAATTCAGAACAAATACAAAGTAATTATGGAAAGGCATTAAGAAATAGGACAGTAAAGAAAGGCCTCTTATAGGAGGTAGCCTTAGAATAGAGCCTTAAAGGGTGCTAGATGTAGAATGAGAACATTGTAGACACAGAAAACAAACTGCAAGAAGGCCCAGAGATAGAACTCAACATATAGGGAAAATAAATAAAGTCACTTTGGTTGGGATCTTGACTGAATGAGATGGAATGGTGGGAATCATCCCAGGAAATATAGTTCAGAAACAGACTGTGAATGACTTGAAATTGGTTTTGGATGATTGGAATTGAACAAAGAAGGGAAAGTGCATTGGTGAGGTAGCTCTCTGAAGTCACTTAGTATCCTATCAGTTATGGAACTTATGTAGAAAGCTACATCATCTCCATGAGGTTTTGTGAGAGCCAAGAACTTCATTTGCTACCTCTCTTTCTTTGTCCCTGCAGCTATCCCAGAAGTTTCCTGATATGACAATGAAAATCGTCATCAACTTACCCTCTGTACCAACTGTCATCGCCAATGCTAGAAAGAAAATCGCCTTCATGTCTTCGATTTCAACTAATGTCTATGCAATGTTCTCCAACTCTTCTGTGACCCCACTCTTTACACTGAACTTGGTCAGTTTGGATTAGGCTGGAAAAGCTTATGGAGGTTGGCACAGCCTAACTGGATGAGCTTTCCTCTGTCCACATGTGTAGCATCACAAAAACAGCAATCCAGATGACAGGTTTTAAAGTCAGAGACCTAAGTTCTCTTAGCTCCAATACTAATATGTATTCTAGAAAATGCATTGAATCTGGAGGAAGAGAACCTGGCTTTAAATCCCACATTATGATCTTTGGCAAATCTCTCTCCTCTCTAGGTCTCTGTTTCTCCTTCCATAAAATGAAGAGGTCAAACTTAAGTTTTGTTCTCTTAATTTCTTAAATTTTGTTCTAGCTTTAGTCTATGCCCTTGGCTTTCTTTATGAATGTAGATAATACCCCTAACTTTCCCTGGCCCTTTTTCTTTATCTGGACATGTAGTTGAAAAATCATAGATTTATATTAGGAAGTAAAGAATTAGAGTGAAGGAATCTTAAGGGTTCTCAAGTCTACCTTTTCCCTCTCTTCCTTCCATTTTGCAGATGAGAAAACTGATGAGTAGTCAAGTGACTTGCCCAGAATCACACAATTAATAAAGTGTATGAGGTGGAATTTGAACCCAAGTATTCCTAATTTTAAATCTATTACCAGATGTATTAAACCAGGGGCTCTTCAGTTCTGTGAGATCTTGAGGTCTGGGAATTCTTTTTTTTTAAATTTGAGAATTATTTCATTACTTTTGTTTTCTTTTTAATTCTATATATTTTATGTATTGAAAAACATTATTCTGAATATAGGGCCAAAGGATTCACATAACTGATAAAAGGATCCAGGAAACACACAGAAGTTGGAGGGGCAGAGTTCAAATATTTGCTCTGCTTACTCAGTGAGAATCTAAGCAAATCACATGACATCTTTGGGTCTCAGACTGTTCAAAGTAAAATAAGAGTATTTGGATTAGATGAAGTAAAGTATCTTTTCCAATTCCAGTTCCAAATTCTTGAGCCAATGATCAAAATAATGAGGTTAAATAATATCTGGGTCACTGGATTGATATGTGTGTGAAAGATTAGATAATGGATGTAGCGATGAAAAACATTGTTGTCAAGAGGAAGCTCAAACCAATGTGACCTAACTGATCCTTCTTGGGCTAGGCATTGAGATGTATAAATAATAACACTCTCATGCCACATTGGCATTGTGCTTCATCACTTGCAGTGAGATTTGCAGTGAATATCTCATTGGATTCCCTCAATACCCTTGGGGAAAGAGGGAAAAAAATGGCTACTTTCATTTTATAGTTGAAGAAACTTCACCCAAACTATTGATATGACTTGTTTCTAATTTCACCATTAAGGAGAGGATCAAAGGACAGGAACAGAGAATAGACTTTTGGATCAATCAATAAATCAAAAACTTATTATGTGGCAGGCACTGTGCTAAAAAAGAGGAAAAAGAAAAATTTAGTCTTCAAGGAACTTAATGTTTTTCTACCCCATAAAGATTTGAGGGACTGGAGGAATGAAAAGTCAGAAATGACAAGTCAGAATTCTTACCTGGGGATGTTGGGATGGGAGAGAATAATTATTTTCCCCTCCTCAGGTTAAAAGGAGCCCAGTAAAGCCCTTAGTTCCTGAACTCTATTTTTCCCCCTTTTAGACTAGATCTATGATTTCATTAGTTTGGGAAACTCCCCCTACCAATGTAGATTTGTATCTGCTCTGCATTTATAGTTTTAGAGAGCTGCCTGGAGATATTGAGAGGTTAAATTATTTATGTAGGGTCATAACAGTGAATGTGTGAATCAGAGGGTAGAACAATCCTGACCTCAAGGTTCCCCTGATTCTGAGGTCAACTTTTTCCTAAACCTTATTTCCAAGATGACCCTAGTGCATCCTCAGAGAGTGCAGTTACAAGAGAGGAAGCAGAATCCAGTCTTTGGAATCTTTGATAATGAGATGGAAGAAATAAATCAATCAATCAATTAATATTTTAAAGCACTCATCTTATTCTGCTGAGGTTACAAAAAAAAGAGAAATTAGTCCCTGCCCCCCCAAGCAGTTTCCATTAAAAATGAGGAAAGGTTAGTTGGGTTCTAGTTGAGTTTACTATTTGAGCAATTTCTCATTCCAGAGCTCTGTAGCATTAGAATGACTCAAAGGTAATCAGTCTTTTAATTGCCCCAATCAGATTATCTCTAGTGTTCCTCTGAAGAGGGGTTTGATTTATTGGCTATTTCAATAAAATTTTCATGGGTTCTGCTGACTTCTCAAAGTCTTTTACACATCAAAGATTTCCTGATAACATGAACTAACATTATCCTTTGCTGTTTTCATTCTAGAACACAAGTGTTACCATCCACATTGCAATGAAGAATGGTTTCATTTTGGGGTACTTGGTATTTGACAGGTAAGATGACCAGAAAAACTTTTAGAGTCTAGGCTCTTTCCCCTTCTTACCTTATGAATTTGATTTATTGCCCCTTGAGGAATTCTGGTTCTTTTCCTTTTTTAAAAAAAGTGCTTTAAACATTCTTTTCTTTGAAAATTTTGCTAAAAATTCTCTTTCCTTCCATCTCCCTCACCCACTGAGAAGACAAGCAATATGATAACAATTATACATGTGAAGTCATGTAAAACATTTCCATATTAGCCATATTTCAAAAAGAAAACAGAAAAATAAAGAAGGAAAAAATTGCATTTCAATTTGCTCTCAGAGTTCATCATTATCTCTTTGGAGTAGATAGCATGTTTTTTTGTCATGAGTGCTTTTGAATTGTCTTATATCACTCTATTGATGAGAATAGCTAAGTCTTTCACAGCTAATCATCATTACAACATTGCTGTTATTGTGTACAATAATCTCCTGGTTCCTCTCATTTCATTTTGCAGCAGTTCATATAGGTCTTTCTTAAATCACCCTCATCCCATTATTTCTTATAGCATAATAGTATACCATCATAATCATATGCCATCCCTTCAGTCATTCCCCAATTGATGGTCATACCCTCAATTTCTAATACTTTGCCACCACAAAAAGAGCTGCTACAATTATTTTTGTACATATAGGTCCTTTTCCTTTTCTGTTGCTCTATTTGGGATATAGACCTAGTAGAAGTCTTGTTGTATCAAAGGGTAGGCACAGTTTTATAGTCCTTTGGGCACAGTTCCAAACTGTTTACCAGAATTTGCTGGACCAGTTCACAACTCCATCAGCAATTCACTAGTATATCTATTCTCCCTTAATCCCTCCAGCATTTGTGATTTCTGATAGGAAAGAGGTGGTACCTCGGAGTTGTTTTCATTTGCATTTTTCTAATCAATTTTGATTTAGAACATTTTTTAATATGACTATAGATAGCTTTGATTTCATATTTTGAAAACTGTCTGTTCATATCCTTTAGTCATTTGTCAGTTGGGGAATGGCTCTTTTTTAATAAATTTGACTCAGGTCTATATGCATTATATGTTCGGAAAATGAAGTCCTTATCTTAAAAACTTGCTATAAGATTTTTTGATATGACTTCATTATCGGTGATACCTGTTGGCAAAATGCAGATTCTCTGATTACTCTTTTAATTAAGCCTACTTTTGCTTTTGTTCTTTGTCATATATCATGGTTGCTATCCCTTTTTTATTTCAGATGAAGCATATTAGAGTCTGCTCTAGCTCCTTATTTTAATTCTCTAGGAGTGTGTGTCTGTTTTAGTGTGACTCTTATAAGAACATATACTTGGAGTTTGGTTTATATTCTATTCTACTATCTGCTTCTATTTTATGGGTGAGTTTAACCCATACACATTCATATTTACAATTACTGCATATTTCTTTCTATTGAATTTTCTTCTGTTTATTCTTTTTTTATCCTGTCCCTCCCCCAAAGTCTGTTTTGCTTCTTACCCCTGCCCTACATCTCTTATCCCCTTCTCCTCCTATTTCTGAGTAAGGCACATTTCTGTACACAGTTGAATAATTCTTTAAATCAATTCCAATGAGAATGAGGTTCAAGCAGTGCCTACCAACCCCCAACATATTTTTCTATCCATTGTAAAGGTTCTTCCTTGAACATCTCTTTTATGTGAGAAGATGCTCCCTATTCTACCTCTACTTTCCCTCTTCTTCTAGTACATCCCTCTTTCTTCTCCTGTAATCATTTTGAAGATCATTCCAACATAATCAATTCATCCTTATGCCTTTGGTATATATAAATTTTTAACTACTCTATTAATGATTAAGTTCTATATTCCTATATAGGGAATATAAACAGTTTAACTTCATTGAGTCTTTTGTGATTATTCTTTCATGTTTATCCTTATATGCTTCTCTGGAGTCTTGTTTTTGAATGCCAATTTTTTAAATCTAGTACTTAATCAGGAATGCTTGAAAGTCCACTATTTCATTAAATTTTCATTTTTTCTTCAGAAAGATTACACTCAGTTTTGCTGGGTAAGCAATTCATGGTTGCAATCCTGGTTCCTTTGCCTTCTGGAAATTCATATTCCAATCTCTCCACTCCTTTAATATGGAAGCTGCTAAGTCTTATGATCCTGACTGTGGCTTCACCATGTTTGAATTCTTTCATTCTGTCTACTTGAATTATGTTCTCTTTGATCTAGGAATGCTGGAATTATGCAATCATATTCCTGGGAGTTTTCTTGGAATCTCTTTCAGGAGATGATCAGTAAATACTTTCATTTTCTATTTTACCTTCTGTATCTAAAATATTGGAACAATTCTCCTTGATAATTTCTTGAAATATAATGTCTAGGATCTTTCTTTGATTATGGCATTCAGGCAGTCCAATAATTCTTAAATTATCTCTTCTTGATCTATTTTCCTGGTCAGTTGTTTTTTTCTGATAAGATAATTCACATTGTTTTCTATTTGCTCCTTCTTTTGATTTTGTTTTATTGGTTCTTGATATCTCATAAACTCATTAGCTTCTACTTGCTTGATTCTAATTTTTAAAGAATTAGTTTCCTTAGTGATATTTTGTCCCTCTTTTTCCAATTGATCAATTTTGCTTTTTAAGGAGTACTTTTCTTCAGTGAATTGTTGTGCATCTTTTACCATTTGATCATTTCTGTTTTTTTAATTTATTTTTTTATTCTCATTTTGTACAAATGTTTTTTTACATTAATAAAATATTCTTGTTTACAAGTAAACAAAATACCGCCCCCCCCCCCCCATGAATATAGATAGACTTGCTTGGGCGAAAAAAGTAAAGGGGAGAGAAAAAAAATTAAAATAAAAAAAATAATAGTAATAATTGTAGGTATGGCCAGGTGGCTCAATGGACGAAGCACCAGCCCTGGAGCCACGAGCACCTAAGCCCATATCCAGCCTTGTAAACCCAACAATCACCCAGCCGTGTGACATGCAAGCCACCTGATCCCCACTGCCCCGCAAAAACCAAAAAGAAGGAAAGAAAAGACCCAAAATAAGATAAAATAGTAATAACAGTAGGGGTGGCTGGGTGGCAGACAGAGCATTGGCCCTTGAGCCAGGAGGTCCAAATCCGGCCCCAGACACCCAAAGATTACCCTGCTATGTGGCCCTAGGCAGGCCACCCAGCCCCACTTGCCCTGCACCCTCCCCTAAATAATCATAACAAAAAATGTGCTTCAGTCTTTGTTCCAACACCAACAACTCTGTCACGGGTGGATCACATTCTTTATGATAAGTCCATCACAAAAGTTACTTCCATATTTTTCCAACTTTGCCATTGCTGATCGCAACTCCCTCCTTTCTTATTTCTCCACTACCATGTACTATATTTTCTCTCTCCTTTCACTCTGACTCTGATGTAGGGTTGCTGAGTGGCGCAGCAGACAGATCCCTGGTCCTGGGGCCAAGAAGCACTGAGGCCCCATACCACCCCTTAGGCCCAGAATCCACCTGGCCCTATGGTCCTGGGCAGGCCTTCCAATCCCAGCCCCTTGCAAGAAGTAAAAAAGAAAATGTGTTATATCTGACCACTCTCCCCCCATGGTCCATCCTCTTCTCCTTTATTCACATCCCCACCCCTTCCCCCTCCTTCTTACTCCAGATGTCTATACCCCATCGAGTATATTTGCTGTTTCCTCTCCTAGCCATCTCTGATGAGAGCAAAGGTTCCCTCATTCCCCCTTGCCTCCCCGCTTCCATATCATTGCAATAGCTCATTGTAATAAAAAAAAATCTTATTATGTGAAATATCTTGGACTATTCCCCCTCTCCTTTTTCTTTCTCCCATTCCATTTCCCTTTTTTTCTATTGACTCCATTTTTACACCATATTTTATCTTCGAATTCAGCTTTCTCCTGTGCTTCAACTATAAAAGCTCCCTCTACCTGCTCTATTAACTGAGAAGGTTCATATGAGTATTATCAGTGTCATTTTTCTATGCAGGAATACATGCAGTTTATCCTCATTAAGTCCCTCATATTTCCCCCCCTCCTCCAATCTCCATGCTTCACCTGAGTCCTGTATCTGAAGATCAAACCTTCTGTTCAGCTCTGGCCATTCCAAAAGGAACCTTTGAAATTCCCCTGGTTCATTGAAAGTCCATCTTTTTCCCTGGAAGAGGACATTCAGCCTTGCTGGGTAGTTCAGTCTTGGCTGCATTCTAAGCTCTTTTGCCTTCTGGTATATTGTATTCCAAGCCCTACGAGCTTCCAATGTAGTTGCTGCTAAGTCCTGTGTGATCCTGACTGCAGCTCCACAATATTTGAATTGTGTCCTTCTGGCTGCTTGTAATATTTTCTCTTTGACTTGGGAGTTCTGGAACTTGGCTATAATATTCCTTGGGGTTGGTTTTTTGGGATCTCTTTCTTGGGGGGGGGATTGGTGGATTCTCTCCATTTCTATTTTGCCCTCTGCTTCTAGAATATCAGGGCAATTTTCCTGTAGTAATTCTTTGAAAATGATGTCAAGGCTCTTTTCCTGATCATGACTTTCAGGTAGTCCAATAATTTTTAAATGATCTTTGCTAAGTCTGTTTTCCATATCAGTTGTTTTTTCAATGAGATATTTCACATTTTCTTCTAATTTTTCATTTTTTTGGTTTTGAAGTATTGATTCCTGATTTCTGGTAAATTCATCAATCTCCCTGAATTCTATTCTTTGTCTGAAGGATTTGTTCTCCTCAGAGAGTTTTCTTATCTCTTTTTTCCATCTGGCCAATTTTGCTTTTTAAAGCATTCTTCTCCTCAATAACTTTTTGAACTGTTTTGTCCATTTGACCTAAGCTGGTTTTTAGCATGCTATTTTCTTCAGCATTTTTTTGGATTTCCTTGACTAAGCTGCTGACTTCATTTTCATGTTTTCCCTGCATCTCTCTCCTTTCTTTTCCCTGTTTTTCTTCCAACTCCCTCATTTGATTTATAAAGTCTTTTTTGAGCTCTGTCATAGCCTGAGCCCAGTTTCTGTTTTTCCTTGGAGTCTTTAGATGCAGGAGCTTGTGCTTCCTCATCTTCAGACTGAATATTTTGATCCTTCTTGGGCTCATTTGCAAAATATTTCTCAATAGTCTTCCTCTTATTTCTCTGCTTGCTCATTTTCCCAGCCTGGGCCTGGTTTTGGGGTGCTTCCTGAGCTTTTGGGACACTCCCACAAGGGTCTCAGTGTGTGAGGCTCTGTCCTCCCTCCTGGTCTGTGAATGACCCTAAGCACCCCCCTCTGCGATGGGGCGAGGTGGGAGGGGGCCCTGTTGTTCTATGGGGGGGCCTAGATTGGGATCAGGATCTGAATGTGGTCAGAGCCCCAGAGTCCTGTTCCAGAGGCAGAGGACAGAGCTGGGCAGGCTCTCTTCACTCCCCTCCCTTAGTTCAATGGGCTCATGGCCTGGGGGCTCCTGCTTACTGGCTCTGCCTGCTTCTGTTTCCTGGTCTGGGCTGCCGAAAGACCAAGCTGCTGGCTGTGTGCCCTGAGGGTTGGTCTCCACCTGCTCACTCTGGCAGAGGTCCCCTGCTGTCCCCCCACTTTGTGCCCGGTACTCTCGGGGTGCAGCTCAGGAGACTCCCCCGCTGCTGTGAGCTGCGGTTCCCAGTGCCCTGGGGCTGCCTCTGGGAGGCTGAAGTTCTTTGGCTCTGGTGGGCCACCCCTCCAGGGCGCCACCCCTCTGACCCAGGGAGCAGAGCCTTTCTGCTCTTTTCCAGGTTACCTTGAGTAGGAGAACTGCCTCACTGGGTCCCTTTGTGGGTTCTGTCTTTCGAAAGTTTAGTTAGAATCCTTAGCTTATGAGTTTTATCAGAGAGCTCCTAAGACTCGATCCCTTCTTGCCACCATCTTGGCTCCGCCCCCCCATTTCTGTTTTTTAAGGTGTTGTTTTCTTTATAATTTCTTTGTGCCTCTTTTATCAAACTATTAATTTTCTTTTGATAATTTTCTTGCACTACTCTCATTTCTTTCCCCAATTTTTTCTTCTACCACCCTTGTTAGTTTCTTTAACTCTTTCAGAAATCTTGTTGGGCTTTGGTTCAATTAACACTTTTCTTTCAAGTTTTTTTTGGTAGTTGTTTTTATATTTTTGTCTTCTTTGGAATTTGTGTCTTGATTTTCCCTATCATTGTAATAGCTCTTTATGATCTAATTCTTCTTTTTTGTTTGCTCCATTTCCCAGCCTATTTCTTAACTTTGAACTTTAGTTAAAATTGGATTCTGTTCACCTTGGGGTGGGGTGAAGAGGTACTGTCCCAAGTTTCAGTTTTTTCCTCTCCTGCTATTTTCTAAGTTAATTCCAAAGGTCTGCAAGTTGTGGTGCTTCCAAGGTGGTATGATGCTGAGAGAAGTATAGTTACTGCTCTCCTGGTCTATACTCTGACCAGAACCCTCACTCCTTGTGGCTGATCAACAGGGCTCCTCTCTGCTCTTGAACTGTAATCTAGAACTGTGTATACATAATAAAAATTACCAATTAATGACCCAGTGCCAGCAAATGATACCCTCTAATCTCTTTCTGACCAGTTGTTTGATTTCTTTATATTCTCTGGGCTAAGTGCTCCCAAAGCTGCAGCTGCTGTGACTGCTGTGGTCATACTCCCCATTCTCACCTCCAGTTATGGTCTCAGGAAAGACTTGCACTAGACATACTTCTTAATTTTTAAGGCCAGAAAAATATTTTGTCCTGACTTTTTATTGGTTCTGTGGTTACCAAATATGCTTTGAGGTATTATTTTAAAGTTGTTTGGAAGTAAATATTGGAAAAATTCATCTGAGAAACTATCTCCCATCATCTTGACTCCTCCTAGTTCTCTTTTTGTTTTTTTTTTAAGGTTTTTGCAAGGCAAATGGGGTTAAGTGGCTTGCCCGAGGCCACACAGCTAGGTAATTATTAAGTGTCTGAGACAGGATTTGAACCCAGGTACTCCTGACTCCAGGGCTGATGCTTTATCCACTGTGCCACCTAGCCACCGCTCCTAGTTCTCTTTAAAAGAGAAGATTGAATTAGAAAAGTTCTTAAACTGTGGTCTTGAAGTTTTTCCTATGTGTTTAAAATATATATATATATATATGCATATATATATATAAAATATATAATTTAATAGATAATTGTTTCCTTCATATTCCCATGAATTTTATTATTAGTGGTAACTAGTCTTTGCTAGACTGCATCCAGCAGTATGGGGAAGATGGGATTGCAGGTCCAGAATACAGAGTTTAAGAATTTCTGAAATGCAAAGTTTTCTAACATTCTTTTAGCTTTGATGTTCTGTGAGGCGCTAGGATCCAGTCTATATGCCATAGATATGCCATGTCTAGTAGTTCATTCTGAATCACATGCTGGATTTCTAATTTCCACTCCCATTTTGAAAACCTCTATTACTAAATATAGGTCAACCAATAATGAGACTCTCTTCTGGGTACTGAAGTAAAAAAGTGTCTGGTATAGTAATGTACTGTACAATAGAAGCCCTCTCTAGGGATGAAGCATAGTATGATGGAAAGAGCACTGAATCTGGAATTAGAGGGCTTGTGTTCAAACCTTCACATTACTTGCTATGTTGGTTTTTGTCCTTTGTTAATGAAGTTTCCTCCTCTAAAAAAATGAAAGGGTTGGACTAGGTAATCTTTAAGATCTTTATCAACCTACTTTTGTAACTTTTGAGTTGTCCTTGAGGCTTTCCATTTTTCCTCCCTGCTGTCATTTCAATTAGTTTTCAAGTCTTGCCAATTCTACCATTATAACATTTGTTGCATCCCTTCCATCCTCATCACCCTCACAATCAGTATCCAAGTTCAGATCCACAATATCTCTCATCTGATCTACTGCCATAAACTCCTGATTGAGCTCCTTGTTTCTAATCTCTCCTCCGCCCAATCTATCTTCCACTCTGTTAAATAAATGTTCCTAAAATACAAGTCTGATTATATCCTTTGCTACTCAAAAATATTCTTTGACTCTCTACTGTCTCTCAGTTAAAAATAATATTCATTGGTATTGTATTTAAAACCAACAACAATGAGAATTGTCTTCCCCACCTTCATGTATTTTCCATTTTAAACTATAGTGATCCACTTTCTGTTCCCCAAGCTCTACATTCCATCATCCATCTCCAGGCCTTTGTATTGAATCCCCCCTACCCTTCATGTAAATTCCATTAAGGCAAGAACTTTTTCTTTTTCACCTTTCTATCTCTAAGATAGCACTGTGTCTAGAACATGGTAGATGCTTAACATGTTTTTGATGAATAGAATTAAATATCGTGAAGCCTTAATTAAGAATCTATTTAGTACTCTATTTCTCCCCATCATCATTTTAACAAGGTAATTTTTGCCATGATGTTTACACTTAATATCCTTTAGGTTTTTTATTTTTTTTAAAACATATTAGAGCTTAGGGATAAATATGTCTATAACTCTGCTAAATATAGAACATATTGCAACAAAGTTCCACCTTTTTCTGTGAATGAGCTTTACTTTGAAAGATCAATATAAATGGGAGCTATTCTTATTTTTATTATTATTTCCTCATACAAGTATTCCTTGGGGCAGGGAGGGGAGAGGAGGAAGGAATCGGAGATACTCTTGATTACTATATGATTCCAAGATGGAGCAGGGAACTGGCTGGGCCCAGTTATAATTGAAAAATTTAGCAAATAATGGAGTTGGAGACTTGGTATTTTAAAGAAGTTTGAATCTTTATTGTCAATAATAGTGAATATTCCTATATTATAATCAGATTCACAAAGAGCTATAGGCCCTTCCAACTGGGCTATGAGGTCAGTGGTGTAGGTATTATACCCATTTTAGAGATAAGACAACAGTCTTAGAAATGGGAAGAACTCTTAAATGTCAGAGATGGGATTCCAGATTAACTTAATTATAAATGTTTTGTCTCTGGTTTGGTTGGTTGATCCTACTCTAATGAATAGGAACTCTTTTTTTCTACAGGGGCTTTATGAAAGTTAAATACTTCTAATTTCTCTCTTCTTTCCCTAATATTTTCCACTCCAAACAATTTTTAATACTTTCCTTTAATTCCCAAAACCTTCCCCTCAAGGTAGAATATTTGAAAGGTCTGGAATTCAAGCATCTGCTTTTCTCCTCTCTCTTCTCTATCTTCTATATAGTCTCCAGATGGAATTGAAGGACTCAGATATCGGCAATTTCCAGGTGAGTCTGGGGTAGAATCAACAGCTTTCTGGACTCAAGGCTATGAGGGGAAAGTACCATGTAAACTATTAGGTGCTGTAGAGATGTGAACTACTTTGGCTAATTTCATGGTCTCCATGGGAACTGCTCTGAGAAACATATCCAGATTTATAAAAAAGTTAAGATGGGGACCAGTAGATGTATGGAAAAAATTCTTGGGACTATTTGAATTTAGATTAGAAAAGGAAAAATCTCATCTTTATTTTCACTAACCTTTAACTGAAATTTAGCATTTCTATCAATTATAAATTTAAAAAAATTCTGAGTTTTTTTCAGAGTAAAACTTGTTCTTCCCCATACTACTAGAGGGGTCTATGATACTAAAAAAGACCTCTGAATTAGATAATATCTAAATCCTATTTTTTTAAGATAATAGAAAAAATAATTGAATAATTGAATTTTTTTTACTGAGGTAAAATGGATTTAAGGAAGCTAGGTGGCACAGTAAATAAAGTGTTGAGTCTGGAGTCAGGAAGCTCTGAGTTCAAATCTGATATCAGAAACAAACTGTGTGACATTGGACAAATCTCTCAATCCTATTCGAACTCAGTTTCCTCATCTGCAAAATGAGGTGGAAAAGGAAATGGCAATCCATTTCAGTATCTTCCAAGAAATACATAATGGGTTCATGAAGATTCAGATATGACTTAAATGACTAAACAAAAATAGCAACATAAATGGATTTGGAACCAAAAGGGAAGTAAGAAGTCATCTAGTCCATCTCCTTCCTTTTATAGTCAAGCAACTTGGGGATCAGAGGGGTTAAGTAATTGGTCCAAGGACATAGATAATAAGTTACAGAGGCAGGATTTGAACCTATATCCTCTAACTTCTAACTAGAGAATTATGGTGCCTCAGCATTGCTTTGAAAATAGAAGAAATATTCTTTTCTTTTCAGAATCAAGCACACATACTTATTTTATATATAATATAAATTTATAATTATATTTCTGTATGAGGATACACATATAGCAAATAGTTGAAGACTGATTCTTTCTGTGGTAGCATTTTATGCTTATGAAACTGAGGTGATCAGCTTGATGACCACAGATTACATCTTGAACCAGGCCAGCCTTCTCACAAATATGTGACAGAACTGTCCAATCTAATTCAAATTTATTAGCATTTATTATATGGTAACTCTATTCATGGAACTATGCTAGGTATTGGGGATACTAAAGAAAATGAAAAACACTTCCTGTACTCGAGGAGCTTATATTCCATTGCCATGAATCACAAAGAGAGACTGAGTGAAGGTGTGCACCACATTTCCACTGTATGGATAGCTGCTTGAAATATTGATGATAGGTCTAAGGAGAATCTACTTTATAGCCAATGGACGATTCCATGTTGAATTATTTTATCCTTGTATGAATTTTCTTGACATTCCAGTTCTTCTTTAAATCTCAGAATTGGAAGAGAACTCAGAAGGAGTCTTACTTTAAATGAGTTACTTCTGTAGCATCTCAGATACTCCTTTCTCTTGGGTTTAAGTCAATCACTTCATTACAATTATCATTCCTTTTAGTTATCCTTTAGTTAGTTTAGAACCCAGGAATTGCAATGGTCCTTTGCTCTTCAATCCATCTCTTCAGTTCCCTCTCTACATCAGGTCATTTTGCTGACTTGTCTCTCATGGCCTTCTTCTGCTGTGGCATTTTCAGGAGGATTTCTTGTTCTGGTAGCCAGTCTTGGATTGTTTTCTCAGTTGTAGGAGGACCATACTGTTGTTGGCCAGCAGGATTTCCATTCACTTTTACAAATTGGATCACTTTGAACTTGAATTCAGCACTGTAAGAAAATCTTTTCTGAGCCATTTCTGGGCAGAACATGGCAAAAATGTAGCATAATATACCAATAACAAATATGAAACAATGAGTACAAAGACAGCAAGCACAAAAAAGTGGAAAATGGAAGTAAAAAAAAATCTACAACCACTGTTATAAGAAGCTCCCAATTTTTAGATCCAAAATTTTTCAAAAAAGGGTGTGTCTTAGACATGGTGAAATACAGTAAGGTGAGAAAAGAGGTATAGATATTATTATCCTCATCCTACAATTTATGGAAATTTATAAATTCATTGGTGCCATTCAAATGTAAGCTCTCTGAGGGCAGCAGTAGTCTTTTTTTTTTTCTATTTTATTTGTTTTCACAGAACTTTGTATATAAAGCATTGGACCTGGAGTTAGGAATACCTGAGTTCAAACTTGGCTTCAGATACTTCCTAATGTGTGACCTTGGGCAAGTCACTTAACCTCTACTTGCTTCAGTTTCCTTATCTAGAAATTGAGGTGGTTGTGAGGATAAAATGAGATAATAATTTCAAGGCACCAATAAAATGCCTTCATATAGTGAGAGCTATATAAATGTTAACTCTGATTATTATCACCATGCCCAGTGCCCAAATGTAAATGAGTTGTAAAAAATTAATAAATCCTTGTTAAATGACATTTGAGAAAATTGAGGCCCCCAGAGAGGAAGGAGAGTTGCCAATGGTCACATAGCCAGGAAGGGGAAGAATCAGGATTTAAACTAAGTCTACTAAATGATGGGGTAGGGTCTTTTTCTGCTGAATTGCTTTCTTTTTGTTCTCTGAATGGAAAACTCTTTTCTTCCCTTCAATTGATTAGGGTGTGGTGGAGGAGGGGAGGGCATGGCAATCTATAATCTCATGTGGAAAAGGGATGAAGCTCTCAGGGAGAAGGGAGATGGGGGTTCATTAGGCTACTAGAATTGGCTGATTAGAAACTTTGGCCATTAACCATCTCTTCTTTCTTCTCTCTGTTCCCAGGTTTCTATACTAAATGACACTTTTACTTATTACCTCTCCGAAATTTGGATCCCTATGATTAATGGTAAGAAGCATTGGAGAATTGGTTGGCCCTAGATCCAAATGGAATCCATGGAAAGAGCGGGCTTTACTCATTCCCTGTCAGGCTCTAGCTAATGATTCCCATTTCTACAGTTCTCTAATGTTTATCAAGCACTTTCCTAACACCAGCCCTGTGAGATAAATAATACAAAACAAAATGTGCTTACATTCTATTGGAGTAGATAACATGTGCACATAGAAATATAAATAAAAAATATACAGTGGCACTAACTGCTGGGAGTGGGAGGAGAGTAGCAGGGGACCCTGAAAGACCTTGTGTGTGGGGGGTATAAACCTAGAAATTCCAAGAGACTGAGGACCCTCATATTCTTCAAGGTCAGTCAATCTGGAGAGGAGCAGTAAGTGGACCAGTGAGTGCTCAGTCCACTGTAGCTTTCTGAGTTGAACCACAATGAGGAGTTCACAACAGTGGGCTTTCTTGGTTTTTCAATGCTCTCCAATTGTTAGAGGTTGTCCAGATGGCATGTGACATAGAATGGGATAGTAAAGATAGGTCTATCTACTCAGAGTGGTAGGCACCAAAAAATGAATTTTATTCCTATTTATTGCTGATCACGTTAAGGTAAAATATGTTACCTAGCTTGAATGCCCAATACAAGTGTTTCTTGCTATCACTGATTCCCCCTCTCTAATCCTCTCTCTCCAACCTCCTCTGCCCTTACATAGTTTGTTTCACTCTAATGCACAGAACATGCAGTACTGTACATCAAAGCTATTTGTTACAATATACTGCTAAATTTTCTCTCTCCCCCTCTCCCCCACCAACCAGACTATAAGCTCCAAGATGGCAGGATTTGGTTCTTATTGGTTGAAATTTCAACTTTACAATTCTTTTTGTGTCTAACATAGGACACTACATGCAAGAGGTGCCAAATAAATGTTTCTGAAATATTGTATGTTCAAAGGACTAGTTAGGAGTCAGGATTTGGGTTCAAATCCTTGCTCTTCTGCTTACTTGGCAAGTCATGGATTTTTCCTGGGCCTCAAGTTATTCTCAACTGAAAAAAATTAAACGATATTTTTCCAGCTCTAATTTTAGGCTCTTAAGACATGAGTTGACTCTAAGGAGTTAATAGAGGACTTTGGCAGACAAAAAGTTTAACCGACTCAAAGGTACATCCATGGATCCCTCATTGTGTCCCTTTTTCCTACTTTGTTCCCCCCCTGAAAAATTATTACCTTTTAGAAATTGCCAACTTGGTATTAGAGAATAGCATGTAGATTCTGCTTTTAGTATCTCCTGCAGCATTGTTTCTTGCATCTGTCCATCTTTCTCACATTATACTGTTTTCCTTTTCAGAGAAGCTGGAGAAAGGATATTCTCTACCTATACCCATTAACCTCCATTTTGTCGAATATTTTGTAGTTTCTTATAAGGTCAGTGAATGCCTTTATTATATCCAGAAAGGATCTTAGAACAGCATAATAGAACATTGGTTTCCATCTATGAAAGAGACCTTGGATATTATCTCATTCTTTTAAATGAGGAGTCAATCAAAGATAAATGACTCAACCAGCTACACAATTCATAGTAAATGGATAAGTTATGATTTGAACACAGATCAAAAGATCACACTTATCTCCATCCAATAATGATGGAGCTCTTTTACTACTTAGAGGTAATCAAAGAACTAGTTATAAAAAATATTCAAATTGAGAGTTCATAAACATATGCTTGATAGGTATTACTCAGTCCTAAAATGGGAGAAGATTAGAGTGAGGTGAGACAAACCCAAGGTATAGTTCTAAGCCTGTGTAGAACTAGTGATGCAGTTGGGGAAATAAGATGCACACTAAATAAAAAGAATACATTAAAAAATCTAAGTCATTATATAATTAAAACCCCTGCTACCCTACCAAAGAAACAAGGACAATAGGCTGAAAGGAGGGAGAAAGAAGTTAATGTTGGGTAGGGGATCTTTTATAGTTTGAAATTAGATCTTATTGACAACATGAAATAGTGGAAAGAAAAGTGGGTTAAAAATCCTAGTTCAATTATTTCCTATGTGGCACTGGGCAAATCGCTGAAAGTTTCTGTGCCTCAGATTCTTTATCTGAAAAATGAAGGGGTTCATAGAGGTTGTATATTTAGGGCTGAAAAAAACCTTAGAGCCCATCTGGTCCAATCCCTTCACTTTACAAATGAGAAAACTGAGGCTAGAGGATGCAAAGTCACACACATTCCTAGATTATAAATCTATCTCTCTACTACATCATATTACATTAGATGATCTATAAAATCACCTCTAGAACTTTAACATATGGCCCTATGGATCCAAATTCAGCACTTTCCCCTATATGACTTGAAAATCATTTGGGAAGGTCTTAGTGTTGCATATATATGCAAGGGAGAAGTAGTCCAAGGGGACTGTTAGGTTTTCAGGCTGGGGAGAAGAATAGCAGAAGACCCCTATGGATGCTGACCATGGCCAGCTGGCTTAGATAGAAAGAAGAGATGACTGAGTTTCATAGCATCATGGAACTGGAATTAGAGAAGAACTTAGGTATCATTAAAATGATAGTCTCCATTTCCCTGCCCTGCACCCCTTCTAACAAAGGAGGAACTAAAGCATAATGAAGTTAAATTTTAGTCATCTAGAATTTGAGATGACAAGTAGAAGAATATCCAGATAATAGTGATGCTGCAATGTACACTTAATATGGCTGTACCTGAATATTTCACGTTGTGCAAGCAGATAGTTTGTGTAGACAGTTTTTTTGTGTAGGTGAATAACTGAGTGAAGGTGTTTATGCATCACCTTCTACCCACTTCCCAAAACTCCACCAACTTGGTCTGAGAATTCTCTATCTTAGAACTGTTTAAGTGTGATTTTAGAAAGTTCTGAGTGAAGGAAAAGGGAAAGAGGGAAGGCTTCTACCTTGACTGAAGTGCTATCATAAGCAGAGTTGACAAATGAAGGAGACCAAAACAACTGAATATTCCCCCATCATTAGGAAAAATGGGCTCTCAATACATCCATTATGTAAGACTTCCTTAGCTCCCTGACCAATCTGAGCTCCCTCAGAACAACCTGGCTACCCAGCTGTAATTAGAGCAGACATTTCCTTAATCATTGGAATCATACTGTTTCCCCTCCCAACACGTGGACTGATATTATTTCCTCTATAAAAACAATACACAACAAGACAAGAAATATCTTTGCAGTGAACCGAATTTCCATCTCTCTCTAGAATTTTGTGATGATTGGGGCAGATTTTATCCATTCCTGAAGAAGGATGGTTGACTGCCATGATCATCTCCATCCTGTGGCATCCATCAGGATTGGTGCAGAACTGGCTACCAGTACAACTGTTATTCTGGAAATAGATCCACCAAGACACTTACAAAACTTTTGGATTTACAACCAATGAAGAGAAAGGACATTGAAAAAACCCAGCAAAGTTCAGTGGGAGGACTTTTGTTAAAAAGCAAGAGAAATTTTCTTTGGGGTGTGAGGTTGGGGGTTGGAGGGAATCCTACCAAGATTTTCTTAAGACAATGTTTTTCAATATAACCTTCCAATAAACACAGAACCTTGACTCTTTTTTATTAATATGCCTTGGTATTTATAAATTCTGAACATCTATTAGGACTTATTATATCTTAGAAGCTAGGTGTGGCACAGTGGATAAAGCCTCAGACCTGGAGTCAAGAAGACTCATTTTTGTAAATGCAACTCTGATTTCAGTATTTACTAGCTGTGTGACCACAGGAAAATCACTTCTGTTTGTCTCAATTTTCTCATATGTAAAATGAACTGGAAAAGCAAATGGCAAACTACTCCATTATCATTGCCAAGAAAACTCTAAATAGGGTCACATAGAAGCAGACATGACTCAGATGACTAAATGACAAAACAAGAAAACTGATTTAAGAACTATGCTAAATACTGCCAATACAATAAGCAAGATAGTACCCAGCCTCAGAGAGTTTACATTCTCAAAGGGGAAGATAATACAAAGGGGGGAGTAGTAGTCAGAGACCAGTATATTGATTAATGTTCTTATTAGATTAAGATACAAAGTAGGGTGGGATTCACATGGCAGCAAAACATGAAGATAGCTAGATTGGTAGAATAGTGGTGTTGGTCTATGTCTTATGTTTATCAATCAGAAACCTAGAGTCCTAGGGTAGGAACTTCGAGTGCCCTGTTGGAAACAGTGACAGAAGCAAAGGAAAATGGCATTTTAAAGATGACCAGACTATAACAATTATCTTCAATAAGACAACAGAAAAACATGGTCTCCTCTTAAAGAAGCACTCATCCACAGTCCTCTCTAGATCATCCACAGAGGATCAACCAAAAGAGTTGGACATCTTTCTCTAAGTCTATTTACATTTACATCACTGCGCAAGCATTCTAGTCTAACCCTCTCATCTTGCAGAGAAGGAAGCTGAGTCCCAAGAGAGGCTGAGGAAGTGACCTGTTCACAGTTATACAGGGTCTCTGTCTTCAAATCCAGGTGCCTTGGTTCATCAATTTTCTCTCCCTTTGGATATGGCATTCTTGATGTTACACCTCAGATATTCTGTCAGTCAACAAACATTTAGGAAATAACTATCATGTATCTGGTGATGGAGATGCAAAGATGAAAAATGAATTAATTTTTGCACTGAAGCATCCTAAATTCTTTTTGAAGAGGTAACATGTCCTTAAATAAGTATAAGGTGATGGGGGATAAGAAAGACCTTCTAAAGTAGCTGGAACTTAGAAAAAATTTAAAGGAAATTAGGGATTTTAGATCATTGTGGGCATGTAGGACATCCAATGATAGAAAGATATATGACATAAAATGAAGAGTCATGTGTGAGAAACAGTCATTTTTCATAGTTTGGGAGAGAATGTTCTTTATCTCAATGAATCCTTTGCCACATTTTGAATGTAGATCTTTGGAAATGTGTTATGTACAACATGTTTCTCACTTCTGTACATTATAACATTAAAGAACATTATTGTAAGGTAGCCAGAAGAGAGATGATTTGCAAGCAGCTGAAAACCTGTCATATCAAAGAGGGAGTAGACTTGTTCTGTTTCATTCCAGAAAGAACTAGGACTAGTTACCTAAGATGTAGAAGGATTTTATTGGTTCAATAAAAGGAAAGAAAACAGAGGAGCAAAGAAACACAGTTTCTCTCCCAGTTAGAACTTTCTAAAGGGAAGAGTGAGTAGGAGTGAGTGATCTTTCACTGGAGGTCATCCATTAGAGAGTAGATGAACACTTATCAGGGATATTATAAAGGAGTTCTTTTTTTTTTTTTTTTAGTTTTTTTGCAAGGCAAATGGGGTTAAGTGGCTTGCCCAAGGCCACACAGCTAGGTAATTATTAAGTGCCTGAGACCGGATTTGAACCCAGGTACTCCTGACTCCAGGGTCGGTGCTTTATCCACTACGCCACCTAGCCGCCCCTATAAAGGAGTTCTTGTTGGGAATAGAGGCAGGCCTAGATCACCTTAGAACTCACCACGAACTCTAAGATTCAATGTCAGAAGATAATTCATTAGAACACAGAACTTAGCACTGAAAGAAAATTTCTTAATGATTTCAGACTCAATGTAGAACTAGAAGGGACCTCAGAGACCATCTAGTTCATTTCCCCTATTGGACAGATAGAGAAGCTGAGGCCCTGTATGGGACTTACCTGGGGTCACACAAGAAATAAGTTACAGAGGTAGGATTTGATCCCAAATCTACTGCATTTCCCATTATCCTATGTTATCTTCACATTCTGTGTTGAATGAAGTTTTTTAATGGTAAAGGAAAGCTGTTAAGAAGTAGGTAGAGGGGCGGCTAGGTGGCGTAGTGGATAAAGCACCGACCCTGGAGTCAGGAGTACCTGGATTCAAATCCGGTCTCAGGCACTTAATAATTACCTAGCTGTGTGGCCTTGGGCAAGCCACTTAACCCCATTTGCCCTGAAAAAACCTAAAAAAAAAAAGAAGTGGGTAGAACCTACTTCTATTATCTAAATTAGTTGTAGAACAAATATTAAAGAGATGAATAAGGTCACTTCAGTCTGTTTCTGGGCCTATCTTATGACTGTCATGGGTCACAGAAGGAAGGGAATAGGGCAGAGGTGGGGGGAGAATGTGGATGACTCAGTGTGGTTCATCTCCACTTCTGGGAATACAGCTCATTTTTATATTTTTGAAAACATATTGACTCTTCATCACCTGTTGACTCCAAAATCAATTTTACTCTTATGGAATCTGACTCTTGAAGCCAGGATCAACCTGCTTCTTCCTAATTGACTGAGTTCTCATGTCCTGTGGAAGTTGCCTATCATGAATCCCTAGCTACTCTTTCCTTTTCTTTTCACTGTCCCATAGGTACCAGAACATGGCACCTAAGCCAGACCATGATAAATGGAAGTTTTACCATTGCCATTCCCTGGTTACTCTCCATTGTGAAGGGAAGCCACCCTGCCTTTCCTCCTTTGATCCATAAGCTACTGGGGATCACAACTCTGAAAAGACTGGTGACCATTGGTTTTTTTTTTCCAAGGCAAAGGGGTTAAGTGGCTTGCCCAAGGCCACACAGCTAGGTAATTATTAAGTGTCGGAGGCCGGATTTGAACTCAGGTACTCCTGACTCCAAGGCCAGTATTCTATCCACTGCGCCACCTAGCCGCCCCTGACCATTGGTTTTTTTTTAATTTAAATTTATTTTTATTAAAGATATTATTTGAGTTTTACATTTTCCCCCAATCTTGCTTCCCTCCCCCCTCCCCCCCACCGAGAGCACTCTGTCAGTCTTTACTTTGTTTCCATGCTGTACCTTGATTGAAATTGGGTGTGATGAGAGAGAAATCATATCCCTAAAGAGAAGAGAAGTCTAAGAGGTAACAAGATCAGACAATAAGCTATCTGTTTTTTTCTAAATTAAAGGGTATAGTCTTTGCACTTTGTTCAAACTCCACAGCTCCTTATCTGGATACAGATGGTACTCTCCTTTGCAGACAGCCCAAAATTGTTCCCGATTGTTGCCCTGATGGAATGAGCAAGTCCTTCAAGGTTGAACATCACTTCCATGTTGCTGTTAGGGTGTACGGTGTTTTTCTGGTTCTGCTCATCTCACTCAGCATCAGTTCATGCAAATCCCTCCAGGTTTTCCTGAAATCCCATCCCTCCTGGTTTCTAATAGAACAATAGTGTTCCATGACATACATATACCACAGTTTGCTAAGCCATTCCCCAATTGAAGGACATTTACTTGATTTCCAATTCTTTGCCACCACAAACAGGGCTGCTATAAATATTTTTGTACAAGTAATGTTTTTACCCTTTTTCCTCATCTCTTCAGGGTATAGACCCAGTAGTGGTATTGCTGGGTCAAAGGGTATGCACATTTTTGTTGCTCTTTAAGCATAGTTCCAAATAGCTCTCCAGAAGGGTTGGATGAGTTCACAGCTCCACCAACAGTGTAATAGTGTCCCAGATTTCCCACATCCCTTCCAACAATGATCATTATCCTTCCTGGTCATACTGGCCAATCTGAGAGGTGTGAGGTGGTACCTCAGAGAAGCTTTAAATTGCATTTCTCTAATAATTAATGATTTAGAGCATTTTTTCATATGGCTATGGATTACTTTGATCTCCTCATCTGTAAATTGCCTTTGCATATCCTTTGACCATTTGTCAATTGGGGAGTGGCTTTTTGTTTTAAAAATATGACTCAGTTCTCTGTATATTTTAGAAATGAGTCCTTTGTCAGAATCATTAGTTGTAAAGGTTGTTTCCCAATTTACTACATTTCTTTTGATCTTGGTTACATTGGTTTTATCTGTGCAAAAGCTTTTTAATTTAATGTAATTGAAATCATCTAATTGGATTTTGGTGATGTTCTCCAACTCTTCCTTAGTCATAAACTGTTTCCCTTTCCATAGATCTGACAGGTAGACTAGTCCTTGATCTTCTAATTTGCTTATAGTATTGTTTTTTATGTCTATGTCCTGTAACCATTTGGATCTTATCTTGGTAAAGGGTGTGAGGTGTTGGTCTAATCTAAGTTTCTTCCATACTAACTTCCAATTTTCCCAGCAATTTTTATCAGAGGGAGTTTTTATCCCAATGGCCAGACTCTTTGGGTTTATCAAACAGCAGATTACTATAATCATCTCCTGCTTTTACACCTAGTCTATTCCACTGGTCCACCACTCTATTTCTTAGCCAATACCAAACAGTTTTGATGACTGATGCTTTATAACATAATTTTAGATCAGGTAGGGCTAGGCCACCTTCTTTTGCACTTTCTTTCATTAAGCTCCTGGCAATTCTTGACTTTTTATTTCTCCATATGAATTTATTTACAAATTTTTCTAACTCGTTAAAGTAGTTTTTTGGAATTTTGATTGGTAGGGCACTAAACAGATAGTTTAGTTTAGGTAGAATTGTCATTTTTATTATATTAGCTCTACCTATTCATGAGCAGTTGATATTTGCCCAGTTATTTAAATCTAATTTAATTTGTATGAGTAGTGTTTTATAATTGTTTTCAAAAAGATTGTGAGTCTGTCTTGGCAAATAGACTCCCAAATATTTTATATTGTCTGAGGTTACTTTGAATGGGATTTCTCTTTCTAGCTTTTCCTGCTGTTTCTTGCTAGACATATATAGAAAAGTTGAGGATTTATGAGGGTTTATTTTATAACCTGCAACTTTGCTAAAATTGCTAACTGTTTCCAGTAGTTTTTTAGATGATTTCTTGGGATTCTCTAGGTAGACCATCATGTCATCTGCAAAGAGTGAGAGTTTTGTCTCTTCCTTCCCAATTCTAATTCCTTTAATTTCTTTTTCTTCTCTAATTGCTGCTGCTAACATTTCTAATACAATATTAAATAGTAATGGTGATAATGGGCATCCTTGTTTCACCCCTGATCTTATTGGGAATGCCTCTAGCCTCTCCCCATTGACTATAATGCTTGTTGATGGTTTCAGATAGATACTGCTAATTATTTTAAGGAACAGTCCATTTATTCCTACACTCTCTATTGTTTTTAATAGGAATGGATGCTGTATTTTGTCAAAAGCTTTTTCAGCATCTATTGATATGATCATATGATTCCTGATAGGTTTGTTGTTGATATAATTGAGTATACTAACAGTTTTCCTAATATTGAACCAACCCTGCATTCCTGGAATAAATCCTACTTGATCATAATATATTATCCTAGTGATGACTTGTTGTAATTGTTTTGCTAAGATTTTATTTAGGATTTTTGCATCTATATTCATCAGGGAGATAGTTCTATAATTTTCTTTCTCTGTTTTAACTCTTCCTGGTTTAGGTAACAGTACCATATTGGTTTCGTAGAAAGAGTTAGGCAGAGTTCCATCTTTCCCTATTTTTCTAAAGAGTTTATATAGGATTGGAGCCAATTGTTCCTTAAATGTTTGGTAGAATTCACTTGTGAATCCATCAGGCCCTGGAGATTTTTTTTTAGGGAGTTCAGTAATGGCTTGTTGAATTTCTTTTTCTGAGATAGGGTTGTTTAGGTATTTAATCCCTTGTTCATTTAACCTGGGTGACTTATACTTTTGTAAATATTCATCCATTTCACTTAGATTATCATATTTATTGGCATAGAGTTGGGCAAAATGATTTCGAATTATTACTTTAATTTCCTCCTCATTGGTGGTGAGTTCACCTTTTTCATTTATGATACTAGCAATTTGGTTTTCTTCTTTCTTTTTTTTAATCAAATTGACCAGAGGTTTATCAATTTTATTGGTTTTTTCATAATACCAACTTTTGGTTTTATTTATTAATTCAATAGTTTTTTTGCTTTCAATTTTATTAATTTCTCCTTTAATTTTTAGAATTTCTAATTTGGTACTTAATTGGGGATTTTTGATTTGTTCTTTCTCTAATTTTTTAGTTGCATGTTTAGTTCATTGACTTCTTCTTTCTCCAATTTATTCATATAAGCATTTAGAGCTCTAATATATCCCCTGAGAGTTTCTTTGAATGAATCTCATAGGTTTTGGTATGTTGTTTCATTATTATCATTATCTAGGATAAAATGGTTAATTCTTTCCATAATTTGTTTTTTGTTCCACTCATTTTTTAAAATGAGGTTATTCAGTTTCCAATTTGTTCTGGGTCTATATCTCCTTGGCCCTGTGTTGCATATAACTTTTATTGCATTGTGATCTGAGAAAGATGTATTCACTATTTCTGCCTTTCTGCAGTTGATCATTAGGTTTTTATGTTCTAGTACATGGTCAATTTTTGTATAAGTTCCATGTACTGCAGAAAAAAGGTATATTCCTTCCTATCCCCATTCAGTTTCCTCCATAAGTCTACCATATCTCATTTTTCTAACAATCTATTTACCTCCCTAATTTCTTTCTTGTTTGTTTTATGATTCGATTTATCTAGATCTGATAGCGGGAAGTTGAGGTCTCCCAGAAGTAGAGTTTTGCTGTCTATGTCTTCCTGTAATTCTTTCAGCTTCTCCTCTAAGACTTTGGGTGCTGTCCCACTGGGTGCATATATATTCAATATTGAAATGACTTTATTGTCTATGGTACCTTTTAGGAGGATAAAGTTTCCTTCCTTATCTCTTTTAAGGCTATCTATTTTTGCTGCTGCTTTGTCTGAGATAAGGATTGCTACTCCTGCTTTTTTTACTTCAGCTGAAGCAAAATATATTTTGCTCCAACCTTTTACCTTTACTCTATATGTATCTCTCTGCTTCAAATGAGTTTCTTGTAAGCAGCATATGGTAGGATTCTGGTTTTTAATCCACTCTGCTATTTATGTTTTAAGGGAGAATTCATCCCATTCACATTTAAGGTTGTGATTACTAATTCTTTATTGCCCTCTGTGCTATCTTCCCTCTGTTTGTATTTTTCCCCCTCCCCCCTTTTATCCATATTCCCCAGTCTTTTGTTTCTGAAAACCACCCCCTTCAGTGTTTTTGCCCTCCTATATCACACCCTCCCCTTTCTTTCCCCTTTCCCTTTTTCCCTTTTCCCTTCCCTTCCTTTTGTTATTTCCCCTTATTTCCCCCACTCCCCTTCCCTTTCTCCATTCCCCCTCCCCTGTTCCCCTTTTAATACTTGAAAGGTTAGATGTTTTATAAGTTAACTGAGTATGTGTAGGTTGACTTTAAGCCAAGTCTTATGAGAAGAAGATTCAGGTATTTCTCCTCTGCTCCCTTCTTCCCCACTATTACCATAGGTTTTTTGTACCTCTTAGTGTAATGAGATTTACCCCATTCAATCGCCTCCCTCCTCCCATCTCTTTCCTGTCCTGCTTTTTAGGGCGGTAGTGTTTTTTTTTTTAGATCCTTCTGTCTAAGTCATAGAAAATTCTGAGTGTCTGTACATTCTAGTTCTGTACATTCTGTCAAATAGAGTCAAAATTCCTGAGAGTTATTAGAGTCTTTCTCCCAAGTGGGGTTAAAGCCAATTACATCCCATTGGATAGTAGTCTCATGGATAGGTCATGAATGTCCATCATTTCTGGCTAGGTGTATTTTTTTCTTTTACTGCCATCCCCCCACTTTTTTTTTTTTACCTTTTCATGTGTCTCTTGAACCTCCTGTTTGATGTCCAGATTTCCTGTTTAGCTCTGGTCTTTTCATCAGAAATTTTTGGAATTCTTCCATTTCATTAAATGTCCATCTTTTTCCCTGGAAGAGAAGGCTCAGCTTTGCAGGAAAGTAGATTCTTGGCTGCATTCCTAGCTCCCATGCTCTTCGAAATATCTCATTCCAGGCCCTTCGATCCCTTAAAGTAGATGCAGCCAGGTCCTGTATGATCCTTACTGTGGCTCCTTGATATTTAAATTGTTTCTTTCTGGCTGCTTGCAGGATTTCTTCTTTTATCTGATAGTTCTGGAGTTCGGCCAGAACATTCCTTGGTGTTTTCATTTTAGGATCTTTTTCTGGTGGGGATCGATGTACTCTTTCAATAACTACTTTGCCCTCCAATTCCATGATATCAGGGCAGTTTTCCATCACTAGATCCTGTAATATGAATTCCAGGCTTTTTTTCTCTTCAATGTTTTCAGGAAGTCCTATAATTTTCAGGTTGCCCCTCCTCGATCTATTCTTGAGGTTGGTGGTTTTGTTTATGAGGTATTTTACATTTGCTTCTATTTTTTCTATTTTTGATTTTGTTTATCTGACTCTTGCTGTCTCATGGAGTCATTAGTTTCTGTAGACTCCATTCTTTTGTAGGGGGGGAGGAGTTTTCTTCATTAATCTTTTGCAACTCCTTTTCCAATTGGTCAATTCTACTTTTGAAAGAGCTTTCCATTTGACCAGTTGAGGTTTTGAGAGAATTAATTTCTTCTTGCATTTGCTAGTTTGAGGATCTGAGAGAATTATTCTCATTTTGTAATTGTCCAATTGATGATCTGAGAGATTTATTCGCCTTTTGTGTTTGTCCAATTGTACTTTCTAAGGTATTAATTGTCTCCCCTCAATTTTTAAGCTCCTTCCTTATTTCTTCAAGGAAGTCTTTCTGTGCTGGAGACCAGATTGTATTCTCCTCAGAGGTTCCAGGTCTCTCTGAGTTGGGGTCTTTCCTTTCCAGGAATTTTTCTATGGATCCACCTTTCCGCTGACCCTTCTTCATTATGCTAAGACCTTGAGTTGGGGGGGGGGGCTGGTTCACCTGGGCTTGAGATCTCTGAAGGCTTTACTGAGTGCAGTTTCTCTGGCTGGCCAGTAGGAGGTGCTGGTTGTCCTCTCTGGAGTGTCTGTGGCCTTGGTTGGGAGGCCTTCTCCCTTTGCCCGAAGGCAGGAGTTGGAACTACTGAATTCTTTTGCCTTCAAACAATGGTGGGCTTTACCCTGGCCTGAGGTCATTCCTCAGCTGGCCTGATTCTTTTGCTCACACACCTGGGCCTGAGGCCGAAGTAATTTGCCTTTGTTTGAGGAGAAGCCTCTGTGCAATGGAGATGTGCCCTCAGAGTTTCTCAGACCAGAGAAGCCTAGGGATCGTGTGTGCCGTTCTCCTGCACCAGAATACTTCCCCCAGCCTGGTCCCTGAGCTCCAGAGGGACAGCACCAACACCAGTGCCTCTGCTTCCCCGCAGACCCAAGCCCCTTTTGTCCAGGCCCACCGCTGATCCAGCAGGTCTGCTCTCGGGCCCTCAGACTCCCAGTTCCAATTCAGCTGTTAATCTGGCTGATCCGAGGCAGATCCTCCCTTGGAGCCTAGACTCATCCGCCCAGATTCGTCTAAGGCTGCTGCGGGAGACAAATCCTGAGGTAGCTGCTCTTCTGGCTTTTCTTTCTGGGTTTTCTGGATCTGATTTCTTTTAAGAGGCTTGTTTCATGTGATAGATGGGGAAGAGATCAGGAGACTTTAGAACTGTGCCTGTCTTCTCTCCACCATTTTGGCCGGAAGTCGACCATTGGTTTTGATAAACACAATACTTATGTTCTTAGGAGAATTACTATAATTTACAAAAGAGTAATAGATTAATTGATTTTTTGTTTTTTGAGATAATCAGGGTGAAGTAACTTGGGTAGCTTCACCCAGCTAATAAGTTAGTAGGTCATACTTACTACTACTAACTCCAGTGCGGTGCTCTATCCACATAACTCCCCAGACTAACTGATTTTTAAAGAAGTAATGAAACTTATAGATTAAGTAGTTTGGACCATGCCTCTACTTAATATTTTGCAGAGAAGGACAGCGAAGCACAAGGGGGAAAATAACTTGCTTAGGGTCATATAGCTAGTTAATAGTAGATAGATCCACAATCCTTTTTCTTTCTTTCTTATACTCTACTTCTTTAGGAGGCAGCATGGTGCTTAGTGGAAGAAACAATCAAACAAACACTGGTTTTGAAGTCTGAAGACTGAAATCAAATGAGAATTCTGCTTAAACTTACCTCTTTGACACTTACTAGCAGAGAGACCTTAGGTAAGTCATTTCTCTATAGCTCTCAAATTCCTCATTGCATGAACTGAGTTGGATTAGATATCTTAGGTCCTTTCAAGAATCAAATTCTTTGATCCTCCCTCATCTATTTTATAGCCTGTGATGGAATCACTGAATCAGGTTTGTTACTCTGAGAGTCAAATGGGTTGCTGAGTCATGATTTGAAAGCACAATCAATTTTACACTGTGCTGTGTAAAAATAATTATAATCTCATATTTCTTTAGCCACAAGGATTACAAAATACTTTCCTCAAAACCATCCTGTGGCGTAGGTAGTGTCAATATTATTATCCCCATAGAATCATAGACAGAACTGGAAGGAATTTTAGATGTCATCTAGTCCAGTCCTCTGATTTAACAAATGAAGAAATTGAGACTGAGAAAAATAAGTGAATTGCTCAATGTTACTATTATGAGGCCTTCCTGACTCCAATCTAATCTGTTTTGCTTCACAAAAATGAAGTCATTCAGGTAAAGGGACTTGTCCACAGTCTCATAACTATCCAGTGTCAAAAGCAGGATAGAAATTTAAGCTTACTGGTTCCAATTCCTGTCCTTTTACCATTCCCCCAGTCTGCTTCTGGTGGGGAGTATTCAGGGTTCTTATAAACTTTCAACCTTATTTTGCATGAAACCAGGAAGATATCCTACACAAATCCTTCTTCACTTCTTCAATTAACCAAACTCTTTTGGATTTTGCATTTTTGGAAGATATCTCTTATCATGTGGAGTCCAGAAGACATGAGATCAGATATTTGAGGGAGAAAAAGAGACAGAGACAAAGCAAGAGATAGTAATACAGAGACCAACAGACAGTGAGACAAATGTAGAGAGAGAAGAGGATTCGGGTCAAAGCCTTGGGGCAAAGGGGGGGTGGTATATCCACAATAAGAGGAAAAGACATAGTTGATGGATTAGGGAAGGAGAACCAAGAGTGATCAGACAGGTAGAAGAACCTGTGTGATGAAGTATACATGAGGAGAGGAGGGTTGTAAGCACTATGTACCAAAGAAGGTCAAGATGTATGACAAGAGATCATTACACTGGGCAATGAAGAGATCATTGTTAATTTTGAAGAGAAAGTTATTTTTTTCCAATTTCAGATAGTTTTCAACATTCATTTTTTTCTAAGATTTTTGACTTCCACATTCCCTCCCCACCTTCATCCCCTTGACAGTGAGTAATATGATATCTTATACATGTGCAAATCATGTTAAACATATTTCCACATTAGTGATGCTGTTCTGAAAGAAGAATCAGAACAAAAGGGAAAAAACATAAGAAAAAATTTAATAAGTGAAAAATAGTATGCCTTGCTCTGTATATCCATCACAAATCTTTTAGAATTGTCTTTGATCATTATACTGCTGAGAAAAGCTAAGACTATCATAATTGATCATCATACAAGTTGCTGTTAATATGTGCTCTGCTATTCTGATTCTGTTCATTGCACTCAGAATCAGTATTTCCAGGTTTTTCTGAAATCCACCAGCTCACAATTTCTTACAGGACAATAGTTTTCCAACACATTCATATACCACAAATTGTTCAGCTATTTCCCAATTGATGAGCATTTCATCAATTTCCAGTTCTTTGCAACTACAAAAAGAACTGTGATAAGTATTTTACATGTCAGTATTTTCCCTTTTTTATGATCTCTTTGGGATATAGACCAAGAAGTGGTATTGTTGGATCAAAGGGTATATACAATTTTATTGCCCTTTAGGCACAATTCTAAATTACTCTCCAGAGCGGTTTAATCAGTTCACAACTCCACCAATAGAGCATTAATGTTCTAGTTCTCCTACATCCCCCTTCAACATTTATCTTTTCCTTTTGTCATATTGACCAATATGATAGGTGTGAGGTGGTACCTCACAGTTGTTTTAATTTGCATTTTTCTAATCAATAATGATTTAGAGCATTTTTCATATGACTATAGATACCTATAATTTCTTCATCTGAAAACTGCTTGCTCATATCCTTTGACCATTTATCAATTGGGTGATAAGACTTGTTGTCTTATAAATTTGACTCATTTCTTTAGAAATAAGTCTTTTCAGGAGTAGCTGGGTGGTGCAGTGGATAGCACTGGATCTGGAATCAGGAGGAACTGAGTTCAAATCCTGTCTCAGACACTTAATAATTACTTAGCTGCGTGACCTTGGTCAAGTCATTTAACCCCATTGCCTTGCAAAAAAAAAAACAGAAATGAGTCTTTTATCAGAAAAGCTAGCTGTAAAAATTATTTCCCAGCTTTCTCTGTTCTTCCAATTTTGTTTGCATTGGTTTTATTTGAATCAAATCCTTTTTAATTTAATGTTATCAAGAATATCCATTTTGCATTAATGTTCTCTATTTCTTGTTTGGTCATTAAACTCCTCCTTTCTCTATAGTTATTCTTCTAACTGACTTATGGTATCACCTTTTATGTCTAAATCATGTACACATTTTTACCTTATCTTGGTAAAGGATGGGAGATGTTGGTCTAGGTCTAATTTCAAAGAGAAAAGTTTGAACTGAGTGATGTTGCAAATTAGGAAGATAATAAGAAGGAGACAACTAGGTGGCATAGAGAATACAGTATCAGCCCTGGAGTCAGGGCTCAAATCCAGTCTCAGACACTTAATACCTACTTAGTTGTGTGACCACGGGCAAGTCACTTAACTCCATTGCCCTGGAAAAAACAAACAAAAATAGATTGTAAGAAATATGGCAATATATTTTGCATGACTGAACAAGTATAATCTATATCAAATTGCTTACTGTCTCAGAGAGGGGGGAGTTAAGGAAGAGAGAGAAAATTTGGAACTAAAATTTTTTTAAAAACTGTTCACTTCAATGTTAAAAATTATCTTTACATGTAACAGGAAAAATAAAATGTTATTTAAGATAAAAATAAATAACAAAAAATAAAATATTATTTAAAAAAACTAAAAAAAACAAACAAAAAAGGAGATAGAACAGAGAAAGTCTATGTTTGATTACAGATGGTCCCTTTTCAAGGAATCTAACTGAGATAGGAGTTTGCAAGAGAAGAAAAAAATATATCCTCTTCTGACTCTTCTTTTCCAGTTTTCAATCCATTTTTATATGGCATGGTCTCAAGGTCTTGCATCATCTGGGTGTGTTTCTTTGGATGTCCTCCAGTCTATGAATGTCCTTCACAAAAAGTACTAGAAAGGACATAGTACTTTTAATGTGGTCTGAGTAGGGCAAATCATAGCAGGCTATTTTTATTTTTGTTTATATTCATTTGATATTAACACTTAATATTAATATTTAAATAGTTGATCTCTTTTGTTTTTTATTGTGTATATTTCCCAGTGTCTTTCCTGCTCTCAGAGATCCATTTTTATAATGAAGGAAGAAAAAATGAAAAAAGAAAAAAAAGAGTTCAGCAAAACTAATTAGTATATTGAAAGAGTTTGATATTATTTGCATGTTCCATACCAATTTACAAAGAAGCTAAGGGAGTTGCTTTCTAATATATTTTCTTTGGATCCAAGATGGATCATTATAATGTCATAGCATTCAGCTTCTATAATTTTGTGGTGGTTATTATTTCTATATATGTTGTTTCTGTTATTTTGTACATATCTTCTTGGCTCCATTTACTTTGCTTTTCTTGATTCATGTATTTTTCCTATATTCCTCTATAGTTATCATTTTTACAATTTCTCATGGCATAGTAACAGTCTATTATATTAACATAGCAACAGTTTATTTAACTATTTCTCAGTCAGTGGGCACCTACTTTGTTTCTAGTTTTTTGCTTCCTCAAAAAGGACCAATATGTCTTATGGAGTAGAGAGTGACTTTCTTTTTTGTAGTTGATCTTTTTGGGGCATAGATCACACAGTTGTATTCTTCCAGGTAAAATGACAATTTAGTCCCTCTTCCTTTTATTCCAAATTGCTTTCCAGAAAGTTATTACTTTATCAGAGATAACCACTGCTCATGATTTCAATAGGTTCTTTTGGCCTTGTCCACAAAACTCCAGGCCTAACATTCTACTTTTCTGTCCTAAGAATATCCTTAATATACTACTTCTCTTCCAGTTCTGATATTTTGTGTTCTATTTTCTAAGTGTTCTACCACAACTGATATTTTATTTTCTAATGTCCATTTCAGTTTTAACATTCTGTGTTTAAACAAAGTTGTAACTAAAAATTCATCTAGGGCAAAATATGTTGAGGAGGGTACTGCCATCCATCTCAGAGGACTGTCTCAGGGAGGATGACTATCATCTTACCAGAGAAGAGGCTAATTTAGCTTCCAGAGAATGTAGTGCTCATGCTGTACATATGAAGAAAGGCAAGCCTGGGAGAGACATACCATAGCTTTATTTGCTGAGACACTTGCCCAGGTCTCTGGACCTAGGCATTGGAGATGGGAGATTGGGGAGGAAAAAACTGTTCCTCTTCACTGCTCTCTTCCCTCTGGGTCCAAGCATCTTAGCATTTTTCTGGCTAGATGGGAATAGCATGCTTTCTGTACCCGAATTCAGACCTAGCCAAGAGATATGATGACAGAGCTTGTTTCTGAAGAGGTTTTGTGACCTGGAAGGCTTTGTATTTCTGCTGAACCTCTGTCCTGGCCATTTTATGAAGTACTTTGAATTGACAGTGATAGGGAAGGAATAGAAAGCTTTAGATGAAGGAGAGATGAGGCAAAAGAGAAGGGAGCAATTAGCAGTTTGGTGTAACAGAACACTGGGTTTGGAGTTGGGGGATCCTAGTCTATCTTTGTTGTTGACTTGCTGAATCAAGGAAAGTCACTTCTAAAAGGTGAGGCTTCCTTTCCTCATCTTCAAAATGAGGGGAATGGACAAGATTAAAGGATCTCTGATGACTTTTTAATGCTCTGTAATTCTTAATTCAATGGCCCTTCCAGCTCTAAAATTCTATGTCCTTTCCCAACATGGACACAATAGACTCTATGAGTATAGTCTTGGATTCATCCTGTGAGCCTGAAAATAGGAGCAATTATACATATTAATGAAAAGAAGAGACTGATTTCAAGACAAAAGTTGGAAAAGGTTGACTGACTCCCTAAGTACCATCTGGGACCAAGTGAAACTCTAAGACATCCAGGCATTATCTGAGATATTTCTCAATAGCTGTTTGACCAGTTCCTTAGTCAGTCTGTGAAAAACAAGGCAAGGCCATAGGTTTTGTTCCTGTGCAGATTCCTTGGCTTCAAACCAGTTCAGAGACCAAAGACTATTCCTCTGCCTCTGGCCAGGCCCAACTTGTGTGATTATCAGCGTTTAAACAGGGGGTATTGAACTGATCTGAAAAATTCATCTCCTCTGATGGAAAGTTAGATGAGGAGCCAGTAAACTTGCAAAGACCTCCCTTCCTGTATAGGTTTACAAAGTGGGCTGCTAGGTTGATACAGTGGATAGAGCACTGGACTTGGAGTCAGGAGGAAGGGATTTGAATCCAGCCTCAGACACTTGCCATTTATTTGCTGTGTGAGCTTGGGTAAATCACTTAACCCCATTTCCTCTCATCCAGGGTCAAATCCACTCATACAGATTTGTATCTAGCCTCTGGACCCAGATGACTCTGGAGGAGAAAGTGAGGTTGGTGGGCACCCCCTCACTCAAATCCAATCCCTGTGTTTGTCATTACATCACCTCCCCTAATGTCATGACCTTCTTCAAGAATGAAGGACAAAAAAAAATGTTTACAAAAGACTTAATATCTCTCAGATTCTGTTTCCTTATCTGTAAAATGGGGTTAATAAAACCTATTTCACAGAGTTGTTTTGAGAACACAAAAAGATTACAGATAAAGTATTTTGCAAAACTTAAGAGTTTTATAAAGCTAATTAAGATTGTTATCTTTTTGAAGAAGCAGCCTGGTACAACAAAAACAGATCTGAATCTGGCTCTGTCACTCATTAGACAGCTGACAATATCTTTTGAACTTCAGTTTCTTCATCTTTAAAATAGGGATAATAACATTTTTAGTTAACAAAAATATTCAATCATAATAACAAAATGATATTTTTATCATTTTTGTCAGTCAACTAACATTTATTAGGTTCCTACTATGTGCCTTTAGGAATACAAAAAAATGCTAAAAAAATTCTCTACTCTTAAGGGTATCAGAGTCTAATGGAGGAGATATTTACAAACAAATAGGATACATACACATGATATATTGGGGTAACCTCGGAGGGAAAGCATTAACATTAAAGAGGACAGAGAAATACTTCTTGATGAAGGTGGGAGTTTAAGGGACACTTGAAGGAATCCCCAGAATCTAGGAAGAGGAGATAGCAGACAACCAATGAAAATGCTTTGAACTGGGAATTGGAATGTATTCTTAGAGGAATAATGAGAGTTGCTCTCCAGTGTGAGTAGATTATGTAGCAGTAATCAAGGCATAAGAAGACTACAAAGGACTAAGGACAAAGGACTCAATGCCAATAGGAGACACTTCACCCAGCAGGGAGCAACCCCAAATTCAAGGCAGGAGTCACATCTGAGGGCTGTGACTTCTCTTCTTGAGTGAATTAAGAGAGTCAGCCCTGAGAGTTGAGCAAAGGACCTTCCCAGTGGAGATGCATTCCTAGAGGAAGCCACATGAGGATTGCCTCCAAAGAAGAAAGACCTTAGGGTCTTACGGTGATAGATGTGAATTACCCTGAGGGGTACATATGTTCCCTATGTATGTATGTATGTACTCCACTAAGATGATATTTAAATGTTTGTCTTTTCTTTCCACTTATTCTGAGGGTATTTGGGGGACAGTATGCTCTGGTTTATTGGAGCGATAGGGAATGTTCATTTCCTAATTATTCTTATGGTGCTGGTTCAGTAAATTCCTTTGATTTAGGTTGTGTTCACTGACTGACTAGTAAAAGATAGTTGATAGAAGCTCATAAACTAGAGTATGGACCTATAGAATTCCCTGAATCTCAAGTAGTTACCTTTCTAGAAACCAACCTTTAAGTGAAAATTGGGGGGGGCGGGTAGTAGGGAGGAGGAGGTTACAGGTTAAAGGAAAAACTTCAGAATAAGGAGATCTGTCCAGAAGTAGAATTAAGGTCATTGGAAGTTAACAGATGTTCTCCTTCACTAAAGGTTTTTGAGTAAGTGCTAGATGACCACTTGTTACAATGCAATAGAAGACCTTTTTTTTGGTGCAGGCTGGATAGGATTTATCTGGATTTTAGTAAAGCATTTACAAGAAATATTTGTCTTATTCTTGTGGACAAGGTCAAAGGATGTGGGTTGGACAATAATGTAGTTGAGTGGATTTGGAACTATATGAATACCTAAAATTCTGCTTTAAATGAATAGCAGATTTATGTCCCTGGACAAGTCACTTAACTTCTCTCTACCTCAGTTCTTCACCTATAAAATGAAAAATTTGATATTATTCAATAAGATGAGATAGTCAGTACTTGGCCAATTTCAGTACTTGACCAATTTTTTTTTGCAAGGAAATGGGGTTAAGTGACTTGCCCAAGGTCACACAGCTAGGTAATTATTAAGTGTCTGAGGCTGGATTTGAACTCATGTTCTTTTGACTCCAGGGTTGGTGTGCTATCTACTGTGCCACCTAGCTGTCCCCCTTCCCAATCTTAAAGTACTATATAAATGTTATTGTCATTATTGGTGACATGATATATTTGGAGAACTCTTAAAAGGTAACTAAAATTAATTGAAATAATAGCTTCAACAAAGTTGTTAGTATATAAAATAAATCCATATAAATATCAACATTCTTATAAAAAAACCCAACAAAACCAAGTAGAAAAATCTAGAAAGAGAAATTTCATTCAAAATAACATGAAGCTATAAAGTATTTGAGACTGTATCTTTGAAAATTGATCAAGAATTATATAAATCTAGCTATAAAGTACTACAACAGTGAAGAACTATGTAACTGGTGAAACATTAGTTGATATACCAATATAATGAAAATGACAATACTGTCTAAATTAATTTACTTATTCAGTCTACTTTGAATAGTTTTAATTTTCAAGATTTTATTTGACTCTATTAAGTCTAAATATGTTTCCTCCTTCCCTCTTTTCCATTACAAAATCCATATGGATAAACAAAAAGTCAGGAATCTCTAGAGCAATGAGGCTAGCAACTGCTATTATTATTGAAGCTATTAGGCAGCAGAGTTCACAGAGTGCTATACTTTGAGCCCAAAAGACTTGAGTTCAAATGTCTCAGACATTTGCTATCGGGATGACCTTGGACAAGTCTCTGAATCTCTCCCAGCCTCTGGTTCCTTAACTGTAAGATGAGTATAAGAACAGTATCTTACTTGCAGAGTTGTAAGCATCAAAGGAGATGACCCACAGAACGCATTTTGCAATTTAATAGCTATGTAGATATTAGTTTTTATTATTAATTTATTATTAAAATTATTGTTGCTATTATTGCTATCTAGAGGAGGACATTGCTGTTGTTTGTCCTTCCTTCTAGAAGAGCACCAAGACATCAAGGAGGTGTTGTCATGACATGCAAATGAATTGGGCTTAAGTGAGGGAGAACTCACTTTCTCCTTCTGGGTCTTGGCTTGCTTTGCAGTGGGAGACTTAGGCCTTTTTAAGCTAATAAAGCTTTTGAAGCTTTTTAACAGGTTTCAGTTTGAGACAATGCCCATTCAGTGATTGAGGCTAGGTAAGAAATGGGGCAAAAAATGACCACTTTTACCTAATGGAAAACAACAACAACAAAACAAAATCTCAACAACGTGGGAGGGGAAGATCCTCAGAATTTCTGTTCAGAACAAAAAAGGTCTGAAGGACTAAGAGTCCATGCCAAAGGAGAAACAGTTGAAGGGACTGGGGTTCCCAGTTGTGTTCCAAGATTTTGAAGGACCTGAGTGTTAAGAGCTGTTAAGCTTGGGCACAATTCAGAATGGGGACCAATGGACATGTGAGTGGAGGTGGCAGGGAGGGAGGAGGGTTTCAAAGCAGACTTTGAGCCTTCATTGTTGTGTGAAGAGGGCAAGTTATTTAACCTATCTACCTCAGTTACCTAACTCCCAGGTTTGTTGTAAGGAAACAGAGATAATGTTTATACATATACATGCTGATAATAGTATTTTATATACTTTTTAACTGTACATATTATCTCAATGGATCTTCATAACTTCCTTGGAAGTTAAGTGTTATTATTTCTATTTTATAGGAGATGGAAAAGAGGGAGGAAACAGGTTTAGACTTAATAGAGTCAAATAAAATCCTTGAATATTAAAACTATTCAAATACAATGGGCTATCATAGATTTCTAGAAATGAGTTCCCCATGGCTGAAGGTCTTCAGGCAAAGGCAGCAAGACAAATTTACTAGTTATTCTGTTGAGGGATCAGAAGAGATCCCATCCCTCTTAGAGATTCAGAGACTCCGATTCCCAAAGCAGGGGGTCTGGGTTGCAGTTCTGAGTCTCTGATGCTTGCAGGAAAGTTTTGAATTTCATTCCTTTCTTCTCCAATTTATCTCCCCAGTGACAGCTGCTAACGGGAAATTACCTAGAGACAGAAGGATTATGGGAATTATTTTTTGCCAAAGCAAACATAGCCTCTGTTCCCTGGACCAAACTAGCAAGGTGCTAAGTAAACTCCCAAAGCAAAAGCACACACTTTCCCTTTACTTCCCCCCTTATTCTCCCTCCTCTTCTCACCCTTTCCCTTTCAGAACTTTGGAATTTCCAGAGCCATTTGGGAAGGTCCCTCCTTCTCTTGGATTCCTCCTTTACCCTGCTATAAATATCACTCCTCTTTTGCTTCACCTTACACTGAGAGCAACAGAAGCAGTCTATTAGCTTCTTTTTTCATAAGGAAGCACCTTGAAATGATGAGGAAGACCCAGGTCTGGGTGTTGGTGTCTTCATTACTGTTCTTGGAGCTTTTGTGTTCAAGGACTGATGCTAGCAATCCAGGAATCATGGTCAGGATCACCCAGAAGGGCCTGAACTATGGTAAGGAACTGGATCATCTTCCAGGGTTTTCCACATCTAATTTCTACAGTTAGTCCTGTTAAAGGATGTGGGAGGGTAGTCATCAGGAGAACCTGGGTTCTAGCCCCAGCTTTGCTAGTTTGATTCATCATAAGATTAAAATAGATCACTTGCCTTCTGAGAACCTCAGTTTCTTCATCTATAAAATGGGGGTTATAATGCCTGCCTCTGCAATCTTGTACAAATATATTGAAAATTTCTGGGGCTACTTCACTGAACAAATTATCAGGAGAAGCTCCTTCCAGACTCATTGATTATATGTGTGATATTGCAGTTAGTCAGTTCTCCTTTGAGCCTTCCCAAGTAGGTGGTGCAATGGGTAGAACAAAGGACTGTAGACAGGAAGGGTTCAAATTGGGCCTCAAGCATTTCTAGCTATGTGGAGTTAATAATAGCAGCTAACTTCCAGGGTTGTTATGAATGTCCAATGGTTTAATATCTGTAAAGCATGGAGCTCTAAATAAGTGCTTGTTTCTTTCCTTTCCCTACTTAACCCAGTGCACCTAAGGAAGTACCTTAAGAAGGCAGCAGGGGCTACTCAGACTGAGTCTTGACTGTGGAATCAGAGGGGCTGGATTTGAATCCCAGCTCTGCCACTCACCCCAGAGAACTACTTCCTTTGATGGAGGCCCTGGAAAGAGGGATAGAAGGAGAAGCCAGGAATCCAGTTGCCATAGAGGATAGACTTTATTGGACTCACCCAGCAGCCTGTGCTTCTTCAGCACCTTTTTTTTACTTTGTTCATTTTGCCTTCCACATTCTTCTCTGCTTGTGTAGTTTCATAATTTCCTTTCCTTTCCATAACAGATCTTGGCTTTTTCCTTCCTCTTCCAACATAGTGGTTACTGTCTGATTCAGATATGAATCAGGACAACTGGAAATGATCCTGGTTGTGAAGTAATCAGAGTTAAGTAACTTGCCCAAACAACTAGTTCACGTTAAGTATCTGAAGCTGGATTTGAACTCAGGTACTCCTGTCTTCAGGGCCAGTGCCCTATCCACTGCTCTATTTACCTAGTAGTTGGACAACATCCAACATTGCCCATAGGCAATGACCTATTACTCCCAATTACTAGCTAGTAATTTGTCTTTCCCACCTCAGAACACAGACTGTTAGAGGCTGAAGGAACATTAGAGATCATTGGAAAATCTAGGATTAACCCTCCCAGAGAATTTTGTTGAAATAAAGGATGTGTACAGGTGAAGGGAGAGAAAAAGAAAAGAGTTTGATGAGAAAGATGGTCAACCAGAAACAGAGAAAGAGAAGGACAGAGGGATGGATGAAGATGAGGAGAAGGCAGTCCTTGAGCAATATCTCCAGCAATAACATAGTTTCTCCCAATTGCTGTCATTTTGTCTTTCCCACCTTTAGATCACAGACTATCAGAGCTTGAACAGTCTCTAGAATTCATTGTAGTCTAATTGCTCATTTTACAGAAGAGGAAACTTTGCTCAGAGAAGAGAAGAGATTTGTTCAAAGTCCCATACTTGAGTTAGTGTCAGAGGTAGGATTAGCATCCAGATTCTGTCTTCTACCCTGAGCTCTGAGTGAACATGAATTTAGAATGTCAAAGGTACAGGATACTTTGGATCACAACTCTAGGAAACAAAAATGTGTGTGGGTTAAGCAGGGAAGACACATTAGCCTTGTAGGACAACAATCCAATGGTGAAGGAAGACAGGGTGAAATTTGCTTAGCAATCAGCCAGGGAGCTGAACACAGATGCCCCCTTTGCCATACCACTATTATGGGTTGTTCTGAACCTTTTATTTCTCTCCTATTTTTTCTCTTTACTGATGGTAGATGGCACATCCTTATTTTCAGGATGGATAAAGTCATTGGGTTCCTTGCTCAGAATCATCTTAAAGCATTTTATAAAATGAGTTATTATTCTTGTTATGACAGCAATGAAAAGGGCTTACATTTCCATAGTCCTGTACAATTTTCCAAATGTAAGGGGAAATAGTCTAAGTATCATTATCTAATACCATTGTAAAGCTGGAAAAACTGAGGCATAGAGAAGTCAAGTGTACATAATTAATAAATGGCAATACCTAAACTAGAATCCAGGTTTCCTCATGTTAGGTCTATGCTATTTTCATTACTAGATATCTTCCCAATAAGAACTTAAGCACCTTGAAAACAAGAACTGCTTGTCAGTAGATGTTTGATTCAAAATTCCTTTTTCATTTCCTCCAACCCAGTTCTCAACTCTAGGGCAAATATGAACAGAATCTTTATTCTGATTCAATCAGTAAATGTTCATTTAGTGTTTACTATGTGTAAAGTATTGTGCTAGATGCTGAGGATATAAAGATAGAAGAGAAACAGTCCCTGCCTCCAAGGAGCTTTCATTCTACTGGAAGAAATCTACATATGCATACATAATTAAATACAAAGCAAGTACAAAGTAATTCTTGGCGGGGAGGGGAAAGAGGATCTATCTATCCATCTGTCCATCCATCCATCCATCTATCTATCTAAAAAATGTAATATATGTATATTTACTATGTATACATAATGCCTATGTGCATACACACTCTCATAAATATATGTATATATATTCCTACCTAGTTTCTCTCTGTATGAATATTATATGTATAATATATGTACATATACACTTTTATCTCTCTCTCTATCTCTCTCTCTCTCTCTCTCTCTCTCTCTCTCTCTCTCTCTCTATATCTATCTATCTATATATCTCCAGCTCGTCTTTATGTCTTTCTCCCAACCCCTCCTGTTACTGTTCAAGATCATCATCCTTCTAGTCACCTGTATCTATAACCTCCTCATTCTTCTGCATCCTGTCTATCCAAGCAGATATGTCCTCTTCCCTCTACTCTGGAAGCCACCACATACATTAAGATCCTCAGCACCTTTTGTGAAGATTCTTCTAGTAGCCTCCCAATTTGTCTCCCTCCCTCAAGTTTGCCTGGATTCCAAATCATAACCACTAAAGTGATTTCCCTAAAGCTCAGTTAGGTTCAAAGATGTCATTTACACACACACATACACACACACACACAAAACACACACACACACACTTTTACTTTTGTTTGTAAACATATCCTTACAGATACACATAATTCTACAATAACTTTCTTTTACCTCTAGAATTAAATATAAAATCTTCTCTTTGGCACTTCGATTTCTTCACAACTCTCCTCTACCCATCCTCCTATAACATTTTACTTTTTCTTTCTTTCTGCAGCTATTTCTGAACTAGTGGTCACCTTGGAAAAGGAACTGCTGACAATCAATCTGCCTGATTTCAAAGGGAATTTTAAGATTAAGCACTTAGGACGTGGAGAGTATAATTTCAAGAGGTGAGGTGGTAAGCCTGGAACCTGGAGTTGAGAATACAGACCTGTGGGACTAGTATTGGACAGTCATAGGAAGCTATGGGAAGAGCGTTCTAAAGATTCTGCTGCGATAGAGCAGTGAGTTCTCTAGAGTTACTGTCTGAGTGCTTATCTTTCCAGAGTAACTAATTCCCAACTCAGGGAGGTTGGGGTCTGAACTGCAGAGTCATCCTTAGATATGGTGAATGAGAATAATCATCTGCCCTCATTTCAAGAGTTCTACTGGTAGCAAAATAGAGATTTATAAAGCAGTTACTGAAGAATAAGAAGAATCTAAAAAATAGTGGATGGAAGGGTTTTATAAAAAGTATTCAGCTCAGATACCTCCTATTAATTACAGGTCTAGAACCAGAGTTAATGAAATGAGATGATTCCCCTTTTACTTTTACTCAAGGGGATTACAATTTTAAGTATTGTAGTATTAGAATGCTATAGAAATGTGAACTGTCCTCATTACTATTATGAGTTATTTTCTTATTTCTTACATTAAGAGATGTTCATTCATACCTGATTTCAAAGAGATAACAATGGAGGCAAATGAAGGGAAAATTGGTCAGGATGGACCTTGGATTTAGTTGACCCGGGTTCATTCTTGGCTCTGACCTTCATTGCACAATGGGAAAGTCATTTCCCATCACCTAACCTAATTTTCCTCATGAGTCAAATGGTAATGATAATGATAATACCGTTTAAGATAGAATTCATTTCATAAACTTTAAAACTATTAAAAAATTTAAGCTAACTTAGCTGTGGCTCTATAACCCTTAAGGAAAGCCCTGTAAGGAAAAAAGACCATCAGAATGAATCTCCAGATCAGGATCTTGATATTCCTGCTCAGACCCCATGTTCAGGTACTTGGTTTCCTCAACTTTACCACATGTAATTTTCTTTTCTAGGCTTAGGATACTAAGTGTTGAGATAAAGAACTCCATATTGGACCTGGAGCCTGGTGAAGGCTTAAAGGCATCTATCTCCGATGCCTTTATCCATGTAGATGGGAACTGGGGAGCACGCAAGTATTTTGTGTAAGTTGGATGTTGTTGCAAGCTTCTAATTTCACAGTGGTTTTTCTATTCTAGTCATCCTTTCTTTCTTCTCTGAGGTAAGGATTCATAGCCACAGAATTCTAATATGTCAGAGCTGGTAACAACTTTAGAAAATAGAACAGAGAACATCAGAGTTGGAAGGGATCTAGGAACAGAATGTCAGAATTGGAAGTGAACTTTGAGCACATTTTATAGTTCCCTTATTTAATAGCTAAGAAAATAGATGCAAAAAAAATCTCCAAGATCATTCAACAAACTACAGAGCTTGGACCAGAATTCTGAACTCTCAACTTTATTATACTATAATAATTTTCTCTTCTCAGGATGGAAAAAGAACCAAAAAAATATCACATGAGCACTTAGCATGCTCCCAACCCTAAAAATGCTCAGGCCCAACTCCATTTCCTAGGGTTAATGCTTTCCTGAATAAGATCCATTATTCCTGATGGGGTGCTATGGCTACAAATTGTCAGATTGCAGTTAGGGCCTACCCACAGCAAAACCATAAAATTGATCTTCATTATGTCCCCTTCTCTTCCATCTTATTTTCCTCCTGGCCTTGTAGCTTACCTTCAGTTTACCATTTATTTCTCTAGGCCTTTGCTTCAGGATTGGCATCTTAGGCCCTCAAAATACTCATCAATGGAGTTTATCTCAGTCATCAACTCACTTTTTCTATGCCTACAAGACCAGTTCTCTCCTTTTCTTCCTCCTGCCCATAACCCCCCTCTCATTCCCCTACCAACCTTTTACCCCTTGCAACCTAGTACTTTCAAACCAAGGAAGAGAGGAAAAGCAATTATGGCAGACTGCCAAGGTAGGGAAGTATGTGGAATTGCTAGATTTTATAATAACCATATTTTCTGAAACAGAAATTGGGAAACACAGCTTGGTGGTGCAGTGGATAGAGCACTAGCCCTGGAGTCAGGAGGACCTGAGTTCAAATCGGACCTCAGACACTTAATACTAACTTAACTGTGCGACCTTAGGCAAAGTCACTTAAACACATTGCCTTGCAAAAAGCCAAAAAAAACCCTCAAAAAGCAAAAAATAAAGAATGGGGTAACAAAGAAGCTTTCTATACTAATCCAAAACTAAAAATTCGCGGCATCTCAGTCAAATTTATCTTGGAGGGAAAAAGAATAGGAAAGAGCAGAAACTTTAAAGCACCCTACCATCATCAATATTCTCAGGGTGCATTACACTGCCATGGCAATGGGGAAAGGTGATTATGGAAGACAAACAAAATGATGAAAGGACCCTTAGGATTAGTGAAGCTGGAGGTGGTGATTAGGGAGTAACCAATGGCTCTCTCTCAGGGAGATCCTTTATTAATCATCGCCATATTGCCTGGCTTGTCTTCAGTAATGAAGAAGGATATCTTTGATGATATCCTGGCTAAAGTGCCAGTGGGTCTATTATAATTTTGCCCCTGGGAATATTTCAAGGCTGCATGATATCTCTACTAATGAAGATATCAATCCCTCTATACTTAAAAATCATTCTGGGGTGACAAAGCTGGCAAAGAATACCTCCAAACTTATAAAAGATCATTGCTGGGCTTGCACTTAATTTCCAGTTTGATAGGTCCTGTCAGAAGTCTTCCTTGCATTTCACTAGAATGACTTTTGAAAATCCAACAGTTATTTCCATGCCCTGAAGAATTTAGTAAAATTTTACCATTAAAAGGTATTTTCTTTTCTTGGGCAAGGCTCAAAACATAATATGCACAAGTATATTCTCTCTCTCTCTCTAGGCAGAACCATTCCTGGTACCAATCATTAGTTCTTTTTTTTCCTACTAGGAGACTAAGTGGTTCCTTTGACTGCAGAGTTAAAGGTATTTCCATTTCAGTATCTCTGGGATTGAGCAGTGATAGTGCTGGGAGACCCACAGTCACCAACACACAATGTAGCAGCGAGATTGATGATGTTGATATCGACATTTCTGGAAGAGATGGGTAGGTAATTCTTAAGATTTTCTAAAATTATTCTTTGGGTCAATGCCATGGTCTAATCACTTAATAATTCTTCCTCTAATGGGGTATAAAGGTCAACTCTGATTCTCCTCTTTGATATTGTTGGCTAAGATAATAGCTGTTAGAATCCAAAAAGATCTCGATAGAATAAAATATTGAACCAATTTTAAAACGGTAAATTGAATATAAATTTAAAGTATTAAATTTGGTTTCCAAAAAATCAACCTCATATATAAAAGACTGAAATAGCATAGCTGGATAGTAATTTTTTTGGAAAAGGTATGGAAGTTTTGATAGACTAACTCAAAATAAAATGAATTTATTGCATTAACAGAGGCAAAGCTGCTGGGGATGGTAGTCCATTTGTATTCTGCCCTATTCAGATTACATCTGGAGTACTGTGCTCTATTCTGAGCATGCCATTTTAAGAATAATGTTAGGCTCAAAAGGAGAGCAACCAGGATGATGAAGTTTCAAGGAATCAAATTGAGATTGAATGTCTGGGGTGGGGGAACCTCCTGAATGCTGTTTAAAATTGAACTACCTTGTGATGTGGGAGGCTCTCCACACAAAGGCTGAATGGTCATTTATTGATGGTGTTGAAGAGGGGTATGGTTGTATAGGCTGACCAGTATTGTGTTCCTTGAAGGTTTGTGGGAATTGAATCAGTGGGAAATCAATTCACAGATTTTTTTTTTCATCTCCTCAAAGAAAAGAAAAAATTAAGAATGATTTTTTAGAACCTTCTAGTGGAAAAAAATGTTAGGTTTGGAATTAGAGGGCCTGGGTTGCAATCCTCTGGACACTGCCAATTAAAGTCTATATGGATCTTCCCCTATTCTGTTAATTATTCTCTGTGGGTTTCAATTTCCATTTAAGAAAAGTAAGAAGATTGAATTAGATGCTCTCCAAGATCTTCTCTGACTCTAAATCCTATGTGGATCCATAGCATCAGAATGACCCCTCTGGGAACTAATGTAGCTTCTGTCTAGGCCAGGGTTGGGATCACACAGTCACTTTGGACTTCTCAGAAAAATGTCAGTTAGATTTCCAGGGTAGAAGGGACTGTCTTTGGCCTGCAGTTGTAGTTTTTAGTGCTCTTTTATTACCCTGCCTATGCCTGTAGAACTCCTCCTCCTTCTCCTCCTCCTCTTCAGGTATTACAAGCTAATTCAACTGTCACTGCTATATTCTACAGGAAGTTCTGAATAACTAAAGAGTTCTATTTGAACTGTTGTGTACCTCTCCAAATCCTTGTCTCATTTGGGGAAACTGTTTTAGATGCCCTTCTCCTTCAGAGAGGTCTTGGTCACGCTAGGGGATGGTTTGGTACCCAAGACAGCTCCAGTCAAGGTAGGTCTTTTTGATCTGTGTTTGACTAGATGTTCTTTGTTTTCATCACCTCAGGTGGTTGCTGAACCTTTTCCAAAGCCAAATTGAGTCCAAATTCAGAAGGGTCTTGGGAGATAAGGTAACAAGAAGTATAAGCTCTGGACCATAATAAGGCTCTTTCAAACCCTTTCTTACATAGTCCATTGTTGCAATTACAAAATTGTACCTCAGGGCACTATAATTACAAATGAGTGCTAGGTTTTTCCGATCTCCCTCATTGCCTCATGGAAACACCTAGCAATTATATATATATTTAGTACCTTAAAGTTTGCAAAGTGTCTCACAACAATGCTGGGAGGTAGGTGCTATTTTCCCCAGTGTATAGTTGAGAAAACTGTGGCAGAGCTTAAGTGACTTGCCAAGGTGGCATCTGAATTTGGATCTTCCTGACTCTAGACTCAGCACTCTATCTACTGAGCTGAGGTGGAAAGAACAAAGGACAGAACTGGGCTGAGGTTCCATCTGTGCCATTGTTTATGAATATGGGCAAAGCTTCAGAAGGATTCTCATATTGTCTCCATTACAGTTTTTGCAATCTTTAAGAGGCTAAGTAAAATATACTTTTCTATTATTCCCTCTGAACCTCACTTTCCTCATTTATAAAATGGAGCAATCATGCTAGCATAACTTGTAGTGCTTGAAGTGATATATGTTTTTACTCTCTTTGATACTCTGAAGCCTAGATTCAAGACCCCATCTATGGAAAGGAGGTAGAATCCTTTCCTTTGGCATTTGCTGAGCTTTTCCTAATAGGGTAAAATCATGTAAAGTCAACAGTCTTTCATTGTGTGTGCTTACCATGTCAGATATGCACTAGATAGTACCATATGCCACAGTGCACTGGGCCTGGAATGAGTAAGACTTCTCCCTGAATTCAAATCTGGGCTCAGACACTTTTTAGCAGAGAGTCCCCAGGGAAGTCATTTAACCCTGTTTACCTCAATTTCCTCATCTTTAAAATGAGCTGGAGAAGGATTTGTCAAACCACTCCAGTATCTCAGCCAAGAAAACCCCAAAGGGGTCTTGAAGAGTCAGATATGCTTGAAATGACCAAGGAACAAGACCTGCCAGATAATGTACTTAAGAGTTGGGGATAGCAAGAAAAGCAAGAACAGTTCCTGCTCCCAAGGAGCTTACTATCTAACTGGGCAGACAGTATCCAAGCAACTACGTACAAACAAGATAAAAGCAAGATAAATTGGAGAAAACCTACAGAGGGAAGGTTTCATGTGAAGGGATATCAGGAAAGACTTCTTACGAAGGCTGGGACTTAAAGGAAGCCAGGAGACTGCATCAAGGAGAAAAAGATTGTATTTTGCAAATAACATCTCATTTTATCATCACTGGTACCACTGACTGACATTTTATCTTAAGACAGTATCCTTTATGATGTAGTTTCTAGGAACACACTTGTATTGAAAGAGCAGGGATTCTTTGTCTTACTGTCCATGTACACTGAGATGACCCAAACTGTGACCAGGATAGGATGGCAAAATATCAAGGTCAGAGGATCACAGTCCCAGTACAGGAAGGGACCTCAGGCACAGTCTTGTCTACCTTGCTCAAGTCTGTGAGTTGCCCAAAGTTGCCCAGGTAGTAAATGTCACAACTGAGATTTGAATCGAGGTCTCCCAACACCCAAGTCATTGTTCTTTTCCCTGTACTATTCCGTGTCTTGATGGTGCTGATGACCTTTGAACCCTCTTCCTCCACATTTGCTACAAGCTCTCCTCTCCACTACTGGAAAGGACAGAGATGAGCAGGGTTATGAGTGGGATCAGGCCAAAATTCTTTAATCCACCCAATAGGACTGGGGACTAATCCTCCATCATTGTGTCCTCAACATTTAAGAAAATAACCAAAATTTTAAAAAATGAATGTTGAAAAGAAAAATACTATCTAAAGAAAAAAAATACTATTTTCAAAAGAAGAAAGAAAATACCACTAGGAAGATCAAAGGGTTGAAAAGGGTGGATCAGAGTTGTAAAAGAATTTTGAAAAAGAAGTAAGAAAACTCGAATTCCAGTACCGGTTATGCAGATAAGATGCTATGTGAATGAACTTGGGTAAATTCCTTTCCTCTCTGAGTCTCATTTACCATATTTATAAAGTGAAGAATTTGGACTAGGTCCAATGGACTAATGTCCTTTCTTCTTTGACTCTATGACTCAGACTTGGATCTTTGATTTCATTGTTATATGGAAGACCTAGAAGAGGAAAGTCCCTCTACTGATGCAGGCTGGCCCCTTCTCTTCAATTTATGGTGGAATTCTGAGAGGTTGTCTAACTTATAGGGCACATAGTCAACATGTGTCTGATCCACTGTCCCCCAAGCAAGTCCTCAAAATGCTTCTCCACAGCTGCTTATGACTCTGTAACCTATTTTCCTTTCCTTAGATCTGTGAGATAGTCAAGAAGTCACTTGCTTCAGACCTTCAACCCTATCTTCAAACTCTCCCAGGTATGGATCCCACTTAGTTCCATGACTAATATTTGAATTTTGTGTGAGAGGTGGAAGTTACGTTCCAAGCTTCAATTTCTCCATAGCAATGGAAGTTGGGTAACAGAAGAAACAAATCATGAAGGATACCAGATCTCATTTGTAAAGGATTTGAGAATTAAATTATACCAGATTTCTCTACTTATGTTTGGCTTAAATAATGAGCTCAATTCTCCAGCTCATTGATTGAAAACTCACTGATTACATCTTTTGATGTAGGAAGGGAGGTTCTTGTAAATGGTTATGCTTCATGGGATCTAGGCCTCTAAAATAGAGACAAGAATTGGACCTATGATTTCATTCTTCTAGGAGACTCCTGAATGAAGAAACTCCCTCTCTCAGTGAAGGTCAGCATCTTCTTTAAAACTTAGGGTTAGAGAATTGCCTAGATCAATGACAGGTTAAGTGACTTTCTTGGAGACACATAACCAGTATGTATAAGAGGCAAGACTCACACCTAGACTTTCTTGGCTTCAAGACTAGATGCCTGTCAAATTTTCTATATTTCTTCTCTATACAAATATATAAAAATTTAAAAAGAAAAAATAAAGAAAAAATAGTTTGGCAAAATTGACCACATTTGACAGCATATGCAATATTCCATAGCCATAGTTCCCCAAACTTTCATTGAAGGGATAGAAAGGCATACCCTCAATTCTGGTAGCAAAGTCACTTTTCCCAAGAGGAGTCAGGGAAGGCTTCAAGGAGGGACTCCTCCATCATATGGCCTCAGACAGAATCATCATCTCCTGAGCAACTAGGCCTGGAGGAGCAGATATTTTGAGGTGACTAGTTTAGACAACATACAAATCTATCAGGCTTACAAAGTTTCCAGGGGTAACATATAGAATGAGGGAGTAGAATGTTGATGATGCATTGGAGATTTTTGGTCCAACAGGTATCATCTAAGTTCTAGGTGAAACTTCTTGTACACACAGGTCAGATACAGCTCTCTGGAATATTGAGAGAATGAGAAAGACCCTAATTATGTTTTTCTTTCTTGGTTTCTAGTCATAGCCAAAATTGACTCAATTGCTGGCATGGATTACAGCTTGTCTGGATCACCCCAGGCCACATCTCACAGCTTGGATACACCCTTTAAGGTGAGGAATCTCATTTAGCAGACTTTCTGAAGTTAAAGTGGAGGTAGAATCCTCCTAAAGATTGAATCTCTTCTCCTCAAAGAGCATGTCTGGGGAAATTCCCAGTT